>NC_087355.1:4375000-5000000 GCF_030014295.1 Loxodonta africana
TGGCAGTTTGAATCTACTAGCTGCTCCTTGGAAACCCTATGGGGCATTTATGTTCCAGGATGTTTGGGAACTCATTTTCTTTATCTCTGAGTAGTATTCCATTTTATGTATGCAGCACACTTTACTTATCCATTCACTGATGAGAACTTAGGTTGTTTCCATCCTTTTGCTATTGTGATGAATAAGCTGCAGTGAACTTAGATGTGTGTACGTCTCTATTAGATCTCTAGGGTACTGTATTTTTATGCAAATAACACACGTTCTACGTTTGTCTGCCAGCTGTGCCCTTACCCTGCTCCCCCCAGGTATTTTCATAAGTGTCATTATGCCATTTTTTTTTTACGTGTTGCTGTAAAAAAAAAAACTAGCATAGCGCACTTTTACGAAAATATCTCCCAGGGTGAGGGCGAGGTTGGCAACCAAATGTAGAAGATGCATATTATCTGTGTAAAAATATGGTTTATACCTGGGAGTGGAACTGCTGGGTTGATCATATGGCAGCTCCACCTCTAGTTTTTTGAGAAACCGCCAGACTGTTTTCCCCAATGGCTGTACCATTTTGCATTCCCACCAGCAATGGATGAGGGTTCCCTCCAATGCTTGTTATTTTCTGTTTTTTTTTTTTTTTAATCTTAGCAATCCTAGTAGGAATGAAATGGTGTCTCATTGTGGTTTTGATTTGCATTTCTCTGATGGCTAATGATGTTGAGTGTCTTTTCATGTGTCTCTTGGCCATTTGAATATCCCCTGGTGAAGTGCATGTTCATGTCTTTTGCCCAGTTCTTTTTAATAATATTTTATTTGTGTTTTCAGTGTTTGCCCAGTTTTTTATTGAGTTATTTGCCTTTTGTTAAGTTGTAGATGCTTTCTATATATTCTGGTATTAGATCTTAGTGATTACATCATTCCCAAAGATTTTCTCCCAGTCTGTAGGTTGTCTCTTTACTCTTGATAGTCTTTTGATGAATGTAAGTATTTTTAACTTCTGTAAGGTACCAGCTATTTTGTGTTCTGTTCCTTGTGCATTCATTGTTGTGTTTGATAATCTGTTGTTAAACAAGGTTAGGTCCAAAGCTTTGCTCCTATATTTTCTTCCAAGCACTTTATGGTTTTAGATTTAAGATTTAGATCCTTGATCCATTTTGAATTAGTTTTTGTGTATGGTTGACAGAGCTTTTTGTTCTAGAAGGCCAAATGACTGTTTCTTTAAGGCCCCTGCCCACTAGGATGTCCTGTCTCCTTCGCAGAGGGGTACAGTCTACAACCTGTTCTTGCGATGTGGTCTGATGGGCCAACAAATGTGAATTTGGTGCCCTACGTGTATACTATACGTGGTTTTGTTTCAACTCTGTATAAAATTATTTTCTTTACAAAAACAGTTGTTGAGGGATGTCTGTGTGTAGTGTCCTGTTAATAAAAACCATGGAATATATGAAATGAAGGCATGGCCTCTGCCCTTCAGGAGCTTAAGACCTAATAGAGTGAGATAGAATCTTAAACAATATTGTCATGAATTCCAATAAACGTTCAGCAGTTTAAAAATTAGGCTTCATTACTTTTTCTCCATTTGGAATTTGTAAAAAGTGAAATCATATGACTAAAGTTTAACTTTTGCTTTGCGTAATAAGCTTTATAAAGTAAAAATGGTTCTGTAAACAGGATTATGAAGATAATCTTGAAAGTAGACTTAAAGCACTCATTTAAATTACAAACACATAACTGCATATATCCTAACCAAAAAAAAAAGTCAAACCCGTTGGCCATCTAGTGGATTCTGACTCATAGCCACCCTATATATCCTAACAGTAGTAACTTTCTCATCAAAACCCCATTCATGAAAGACTTCTGTTGGGCAAAAGGATGAATGAATTTTAAGCTCCATGAAACCAAGGATAACACTGTGCTTCCAAAGTGTCTGAAACCTAGAAGGCACTCGATAAATATTTACAGGATGGGTAAAACAAAACAAAAAAACCCACTGCTGTCAATTCAATTCCGACTGAAAGTAACCCTATAGAATGGGTAGGTTACTAGAAAATTAAGAATGTATTTATTTTTTAAATTCTGTATTTCATACTTGGCATCCCTCTCCAAATTAGGATGGTATTACCTCAAAATTTGATGACTAGGGTAGCTTTGCTGTGTTACTAATTGAAGAAGAATTTATTTTGCTTTTTTCTTCTGTAATATTAGTTCCTTCTCAGGGTGGTGCAGTGGTTAAGCATTCTAGTTGCTAACCAAAAGGTCGGAAGTTCAAACCCACCTAATTCTCTGTGGTGGAAAGATACGACAGTCTGCTTCTGTAAAAATTATAGCCTTGGAAACTCTATGGGGCAGTTCTACTCTGTCCTGTAAGGTCACTATGACTAGAATCAACTCAACGGCAATGGGTTTGCTTTGGATTTGGAAGGGCAGCTAACATTTTGTTTTTCTTTTGTTTATTTGCTTTGTGGAGTTTATATCCTTCCATTAATCCTAATTAGAACTTTCCTTGGCTTGGTTGTAACATATCAGTATGTGGTGTAGCTGCTTGGGGAGGGGAGAGGCTGGTGTTAGGTGTGAAGAGAACCTTTCTTCTGATGCACAGACACGTGCAGGCCTGCTTTAATGAAAATGCTGTCATAGCGTGCATTTTATTTTGGATATTGTTTTGAGGTTTGTTTTTCATTAACGTATTGTGTATATGACTTTCAAATTGAGAGTTACAAAGTAAAGGTCAGCATAATAATTCCTGAAATGCTGTATTCAAATATTATTAAATAAGCTAGGCCCTGGGGATGGACGGGCAATAGAAAATAGAGGCTGCATAGAATAACAGGGAGATGAGTGTACCCACTTTTTTGATGACTGAATATGAAGTCTTTGTGTTTCAGCTGCTTTTCACGTCAATTAATTGGATAAGTATTCCTGGAAATGGCAATTGTTTGCATATATAGAAATCTTCGTATTTTGTAGTGGTTTTCTTACTTTCAGTTAATCCCTGGTGTGGAAGTGTAAAAATAAGGTCATTTCCTCCTTTGAACAAATTAAATGTTGAGGAAAATTTGTTAATAGAATTACATAGAAGAAACTGCTACTTATGTCAAAACTTGCTTTTATGTTTAGTAAAATAAATTATTCATTTGTGAAGATACGGTCCAAGTACCACAGGCTGAATAACTGCACGTGTTTGTGGTTTCCCAGGAAATGAGTTGCCAACGCCCAGACTTGCTCGGCCTTGACCCGGCTTTGGTGAGTGCTGGCTGCCTGGCCAGCCTGCAGCAGCCTGTCGGCATCCTGCTACTGGAGGAGGCTCTGCTCCACCTGGAGCCCCCAGAACCTCGCTCCAAACGGGCCCGGGGAGTGCCCCGCCCCTCTCTTGAAGTCCTCAGATGGATTGAGCTCGCAAAGTAAGCCCTGGATTACAGCACTCTGATAGATAACCACGAATTTGACCCATGTGATAAAAGTGGTTTGTGCTTGACTACTAACTTAAAGGTTGGTAGTTCATACTTACCCAGCAGCATCATAGAAGAAAGGCCTGGCGATGTGCTTCTGTAAAGATTGCAGCCAAGAAAACCCTACGGAGCAGTTCTACTCTGTAACACGTAGGGTCGCCATAAGTCAGAATCGACTCAACTGTAACGGTCTTGATTTGGTTTTAATATAGAAAAATCTTGGCTTCATTCTGACAGCAGTAAAGTTGATAGTAATATTTCTTGAACAAATCTTTCAGGCTGAGTTCGATTCCATGAATCAAGGAGCGTCATGACAAGGACCATCTTGCTCAAGGAAAAGAACATTAATTAACCTTGTTTTCCTTCGGTATATGATCTTTTGGACTCAAGTCTAGTTTCCTCTTAAGTGTGGCTGTAACTTAGAGTCCTTGACATTTTATATATTTTTGCTGTTTTGCTAAACTGAATAGAGGATTGTTTGTTATTTTTAATGAGACTAGAAATTCTAGAAATAATCTCATTAGTCTTATTTGTTTATTTAGGAAAAAGAAATTGTATTTTGTAGTTACGCCATTTAACATTGTGTCTGATTTTTCCTTTATCTGTGGTTTTAATCATATGAAAGCCGGTACTTAATTCTGACACAGGATTTTTGATAAAGGTTGAAATTTAATTTGAACCTCTATTTTATAGTGCTGTTTTTTTAAATCTTTAGTTTCTAGGAGGGAAGATAGTAAATATAAGGGTGGGAGTCCTTGCATCTGTCACTTTTATAGTCTTTCCCATCTTTCTGTCTTAACACTGCGTGTTTAAGGCTGTAGGCCAGAGGCTTACCTCAGACTCACAAAACTAACCTTTGAGGAGAAAGTGCATCCACCTGTGTACGGAACTAGCCGTAGCAGGAAGTAGGGGGTGGTCAGAGGCGCAGGTCAATGCCAGGCAGTTCAGAGAGCATGTCTTAGTGACTTATATCTAGGTGAACGGTAACACCTAGTGTATCTAACACTTTCAGGGAGTGAGAGACCATATGAGTTGTATTTACTGGGCAAATGGAACACACAACATTTAAGGGCCTAAATTTTTCTTCTAAAGTTTTCTAACTTTATTAAATACTTCCTCATACTATTTTAATGTAATAACTTTTGTATTCCCTGCAAATAGAGTATTGTGAATGTAATTTAGTCTGCCGTCGTTTTGACCGTCAGTTACAGTGTACATGATCCAGAGACCTTGGGCAAGTGTAGGGTAGGGGGTATGTAGGGTGATACCTTTTCAGAGTACATGGACAGTGTCTATAGCTCTCCTCTCCTCCTTGACTCTCCGGTTGGGAGCTATTATTATGTCACCCCTTCTCCCTGTTACCGGTGTAACGTTCTTGCCTCCCACTGGTCGACAATGAGCAGCTAAGGCACGTAGTTTTCCACACCAGCAAAGCTTTATTGAAGAGGCTTTCAAGTGGAGACGAGGAGGGCCTAGATCAACGCTTACCCTCATCTCAGAAAACAAAAGATGGGCCTGAGTTTTTAAAAGTTCTTAGGCAGGAAAAGATTCATGTTTATTCATAGACACAGGCCGGGATATGTTAACTAAGGTGCACACGCAGCAGTTTTCCAAGATGGCTCCTGTCCCAGAGACCTCTGGGATTCATAGCAGGAGTTATTATGGGGTGTTGCACCTGCACAGTCTCCTGCTCCCAGGGTTCGATTCCTTTGCTGGGGCTATAGCCCCTCACTGCCCGGGTGGAAAGTCACACAGCGGTCACAGGTGGTTGTTCTCTGCATGTCCCTGGGCCTAGTTTTCTCCAGCTGCTTCTGAAAGGCAACTTTAAAGAAGTTTGCGGACTATTTTTAGATACCCTGCCCCATTGTTGAGGGGAATGGCTTTGTTTCCGTGCCCTGGTCCATTTCTTATGACTTTGCAGATTTGGGGGCCCCTCTGTTCTCTCTCTTACTAAGTCTCTAGGTTCCACACTCAACCCCCTGTTACCTTCCTGATAGTATAGTCTATTTCTCTTTTACTTGCTTCTCCTCTGACCACACCAGTCTCTTTACTATTTCTCAAACAGGCACCCTCCAATCTCAGGGCCTTTGTTCCCTGTCTTATAACCACCTCTGCCTCTAATTTGATCCCCTCCATGTTCTGTGATCAGGGCAATAAGAGGGCCACTGCTCTGAAATTTTTATCTAAATTTGTAGTCAGTAGGCTCTAGGAGAGAACCTGTGGCAGGGGGCTCTTTTCATGTAAATATGTGAGATTTAGTCCATGGAAAGGGAGCCAGACTGTGGAAGGGCCAAGGAGAAGCAGTCATTGGCAAGCTGGCCAAAGTAGTGTTCTTTTTTACTGAAGAGATGATGTTTGCATTGAGACTTGAAAACTGGGAAAGAAATTTCCAGAGGGATGGGAACAAGCACCTGTTGAACACCTATTTGGGAATATCACTCTTTTTTTTTTTTTTAATTGAACTTTAGATGAAGGTTTATAGAGTAAACTGGTTTCTCATCAAACAGTTAGTACACACATTGTTGTATGACATTGGTTAACATCCCCACGACATGTCAACACTCTCCCTTCTCAACCTTGGGTTCCCTATTACCAGCTTTCCTGTTCCCTCCTGCCTTCTAGCCCTTACCCTTGGGCTGGTGTGCCCCTTTAATCTCATTTTGTTTTATGGGGTTGCCTAATCTTTGACTGAAGGGTGAACCTCAGGAGTGACTTCATTACTGAGCTGAAAGGGTGTCCAGGGGCCATACACTCAGGGTTTCTCCAGTCTCTGTCAAGCCAACAAGTCTGGTCTTTCTTTTTGAGTTAAAATTTTGCTCTGCATTTTTCTCCAGCTCTGTCCAGGACCCTGTATTGTGATCCCTGTTAGAGCAGTCAGTGGTAGCCGGGCCCCATCTAGTTGTACTGGACTCAGCCTGGTGGAGGCCATGGTAGATGTGGTCCATTAGTCCTTTGGACTAATCTTTCCCTTGTGTCTTCAGTTTTCTTCACACTCCCCTGCTTCCGAAGGGGTGAGACCAGTAGAGTATCCCAGATGGCCACGCTAATCACCGAAGTAGAATGTAGAACGTTTTTCTTTATAAACTGTGTTATGCCAGTTAAGCTAGATGTTCCCCAAGATCATGGTCCCCACAGCCCTCAGTACTTGAGAATATCTTAAAGGGGAAGCTTGGTTGACAGTAAGACAGGGAGCAAAGGCCCCGTAATCAGAGGGTGCCTGTTTGAGAAATAGCAAAGAGAGTGGAGTGGTTAGAGGAGAAGCAAGTAAAATAGGCTATATTATAAGGGAGGTAATAGGGGGTTGAGTGTGGAACCTAGAGACTTATTAAGACAAAGAACAGAGGGGCTCCAAAATCTACAAACAAAGTAACAAGAAGTGGACCAAGGCACAGAAGCAAAGCCATTTCCCAGAACAATAGGGCAGGGTATCTAAAAATAGCCCACAAACTTCTTTAAAGTTGCCTTTCAGAAGCAGTTGGAGAAGATCAGGCCCAGGGACATGTGCAGAACATCCACCTGTGACCACTGTGTGACTTTCCACCAGGGGCAGTGAGGGGCTACAGCCCCAGCCAGGGAATCGAACCTGGCGGGAGACTGCGCAGGCGCGACACCCCGTAATAAGTCCTGCTACGAATCCCAGAGGTCTCTGGGACAGGAGCCATCTTGGAAAGCTGCTGCGTGTGCACCTCAGTTTACATATCCCTGCCTGTGTGTCTATGAATAAAAATGAATCTTTTCCTGCCCAAGAACATTTAAAAACTCTGGCCCGTCTTTTGTTCTGTGGGATGAGGGTCAGTGTTGCTCTAGGCCCTTCTCGGCCCCGCTCGCAAGCCTCTTCAGTAAAACTTAGCTGGTGTGGAAAACTATGTGCCTTACCTGCTCATTCTCGACCAACGAGAGGCAAGAACCTTATTCTGGTAACAACAGGACCAAGCAAAGCTTTTGTTAAGATGAGGAGGTGAATGAATGCTGTAGCAGTTACGAAGGCTGTGAGACAACAGTTAAGATGAGGAGGTGAATGAATTCTGTAGCAGATACGAAGGCTGTGAGACAACAGTTAAGATGAGGAGGTGAATGAATGCTGTAGCAGATATGAAGGCCACGAGACAACAGTTAAGATGGGGAGGTGAATGAATTCTGTAGCAGATACGAAGGCTGTGAGACAACAGTTAAGATGAGGAGGTGAATGAATGCTGTAGCAGATACGAAGGCTGTGAGACAACAGTTAAGATGAGGAGGTGAATGAATGCTGTAGCAGATACGAAGGCCACGAGACAACAGTTAAGATGAGGAGGTGAATGAATGCTGTAGCAGATATGAAGGCCACGAGACAACAGTTAAGATGAGGAGGTGAATGAATTCTGTAGCAGATACGAAGGCTGTGAGACAACAGTTAAGATGAGGAGGTGAATGAATTCTGTAGTAGATACGAAGGCTGTGAGACAACAGTTAAGATGAGGAGGTGAAAGAATGCTGTAGCAGATATGAAGGCCACAAGACAACAGTTAAGATGAGGAGGTGAATGAATTCTGTAGCAGATACGAAGGCTGTGAGACAACAGTTAAGATGAGGAGGTGAATGAATTCTGTAGCAGATACGAAGGCCACGAGACAACAGTTAAGATGAGGAGGTGAATGAATGCTGTAGCAGATACGAAGGCTGTGAGACAACAGTTAAGATGAGGAGGTGAATGAATTCTGTAGCAGATATGAAGGCTGTGAGACAACAGTTAAGATGAGGAGGTGAATGAATGCTGTAGCAGATACGGAGGCTGTGAGACAACAGTTAAGATGAGGAGGTGAATGAATGCTGTAGCAGATACGAAGGCTGTGAGACAACAGTTAAGATGAGGAGGTGAATGAATGCTGTAGCAGATACGAAGGCTGTGAGACAACAGTTAAGATGAGGAGGTGAATGAATGCTGTAGCAGATACGAAGGCCGTGAGACAACAGTTAAGATGAGGAGGTGAATGAATGCTGTAGCAGATACGAAGGCCGTGAGACAACAGTTAAGATGAGGAGGTGAATGAATGCTGTAGCAGATACGAAGGCCGTGAGACAACAGTTAAGATGAGGAGGTGAATGAATGCTGTAGCAGATACGAAGGCCGTGAGACAACAGTTAAGATGAGGAGGTGAATGAATTCTGTAGCAGATACGAAGGCTGTGAGACAACAGTTAAGATGAGGAGGTGAATGAATGCTGTAGCAGATACGAAGGCTGTGAGACAACAGTTAAGATGAGGAGGTGAATGAATTCTGTAGCAGATACGAAGGCTGTGAGACAACAGTTAAGATGAGGAGGTGAATGAATGCTGTAGCAGATACGAAGGCTGTGAGACAACAGTTAAGATGAGGAGGTGAATGAATGCTGTAGCAGATATGAAGGCCACGAGACAACAGTTAAGATGAGGAGGTGAATGAATTCTGTAGTAGATACGAAGGCTGTGAGACAACCGTTAAGATGAGGAGGTGAATGAATTCTGTAGCAGATACGAAGGCTGTGAGACAACAGTTAAGATGAGGAGGTGAATGAATGCTGTAGCAGATATGAAGGCCACGAGACAACAGTTAAGATGAGGAGGTGAATGAATTCTGTAGCAGATACGAAGGCTGTGAGACAACAGTTAAGATGAGGAGGTGAATGAATTCTGTAGCAGATACGAAGGCTGTGAGACAACAGTTAAGATGAGGAGGTGAATGCATTCTGTAGCAGATACGAAGGCTGTGAGACAACCGTTAAGATGAGGAGGTGAATGAATTCTGTAGTAGATACGAAGGCTGTGAGACAACCGTTAAGATGAGGAGGTGAATGAATTCTGTAGCAGATACGAAGGCTGTGAGACAACAGTTAAGATGAGGAGGTGAATGAATGCTGTAGTAGATACGAAGGCCGTGAGACAACAGTTAAGATGAGGAGGTGAATGAATGCTGTAGCAGATACGAAGGCCGTGAGACAACAGTTAAGATGAGGAGGTGAATGAATTCTGTAGCAGATACGAAGGCTGTGAGACAACAGTTAAGATGAGGAGGTGAATGAATTCTGTAGCAGATACGAAGGCTGTGAGACAACAGTTAAGATGAGGAGGTGAATGAATTCTGTAGCAGATATGAAGGCTGTGAGACAACAGTTAAGATGAGGAGGTGAATGAATTCTGTAGCAGATATGAAGGCCACGAGACAACAGTTAAGATGAGGAGGTGAATGAATGCTGTAGCAGATATGAAGGCTGTGAGACAACAGTTAAGATGAGGAGGTGAATGAATGCTGTAGCAGATATGAAGGCTGTGAGAAAGTTACTTGTCAATAGAATAGAGATGGTCCATGGAACATGGGTTAAAATGCGGTATGAATAGGGTCAGGATTACTTTTTACTTGGTTCTGGGTTTCTGGCTAAATTACAAATTCTAGGAATAGACAAGGATTCCCAATGGATCACTTAGAGATAAGTAGAGTGTTAATGAATTAGTACTTAAGCTTATTTAATGAAACATTTTATACGTGTGAACCTATGACATTTTCAGATTTCACTTTAAATACACGTTAGTAGAACTAATGCTAACGTCACACTTCTTCAGGGCTTCGAACTGGTTCAGTCATGGCCAACAAAGCGAAATCAGAATAGAGCTTAATTTCTAAAATTTGGGTGACCCAGAACCACAACTGGAATGGGAAAAATTACAGATTGAAGGCCTGGAATGGAGACTTAGGAGAGGTGCAGCGAGCCCTTTCAGGAGCCTGATGCGGGAAGAGTGTATTATTGTCAGAACTGAGGAGAGTGACACATACACAGAGTTGTGCGGTCGGCCACCACTTTGGGCAGGGCACTGCTGTTTTCAACTCTGTGCAAAATCCAGCGGGCTAGAGTTTTGGTTGCTACACAACGCATATACTACCCTTGTTTTCTAAGAGGGAAATTAAGTTTCTAGTAGGGCATTGACCCATAATTTTTCCCGTTCTGGTTATAGTTCTGGTTCACCCAAATTTTAAAAATCTGAGTCTGTTCCAGTACCACTTCCTTGGCCATGATTGAACCAGGAAGAACCGGTTCAAAGCCCTGAAATTTTTTAAGTTTTATGTATAAAGTAACATTTTTCATGTTCTTAGTTAATATACTGTGAGACATCTTGATTTAATATCATTTCATTAAAATAAATAATTGTAAAGTATTGGGGCTTTCATTGATTTGGAGCTTTCTTTTTCACTTGTTTTATAGATTGTATAGATCAATTGGAGAGTATGACGTCCTCCGTGGTATTTTTAGCAGTGAAATAGGAACAAAGCAAGTTACTAAGGATGCGTTATTAGCAGAAGCCAGAAATGATTATTCTGAAGCCGCTAAGCAGTATAATGAGGTAAAATTGATCTCTAGCAGGTATATCAGTCACTTAAACATTTTTGTTCTCTGGGGAACAAACTGTTAGCTTTAGAATTTAGAGCTTTTTAATACTTCAGTTTTATATTCATTGCTGAGATTTTATCACAAGGTTAATAACAGAGACCAGTTTCATAACAACCAAAAGTGAAATAATTATTGTTGTATCTCTTACTCTTTTTAAGAAAATATCTTTGAATTAAAGAAAAAGCATTTCATAAATATTCAAGTACAAGAAAACTGTGAGGTGTTATTTCTGTATCTGCTGTTATTATTAGTAATTTCTATTTGAGTTCGATTGTTTTCCTTCAGTAAGTAAACAGTCTGTAGAGAAGTAAAGAAAAACTGGTTTTGGGAAGATGACTGTAAGTTAAGTATTGGACTTACTGTGTTTTGTGGTGCCAGGGTCTCCCAGGGCAGATAACTGCCCAGCAAGTGGTACAAATCCGGGTTGGTGGTTGGAAACTCGAGTGGGCACCTGGATTTTATACCTTCTCAGTTCTACAGATGTCCTCTGTTCTAATTGTCATTGCAAGAACTTGCTAAAGAGTCAGTAACCCACAGTCTTGACTTGAATGTAATCATGGTCACTTAACATCTCAGTCTGATTGGTTGGCTTCACTGGTAAGTTTCTCACAGGAATGGCTTCCTTCCAGTTAGGACTCTTACATTCAGTTGATACCTAAAGTTTCCTTTCTTCCTTTCAGCGTTACTTTGAATATTTTCTCTCTTCTCTCACCTTTATCACAAATCTGAAAATGATTGTCCCTGGCATGAATGTTATGTACCTCCTTTTCCCCACTTTGTCATTTGTATTACTTCCAACTTTGTAAAATAATCCTAACTTTTCTTTGCCAGGCTCTCAATAAGCAAGACTGGTTGGATGGTGAGCCCACGGAAGCAGAAAAGGATTTTTGGGAACTAGCTTCCCTGGACTGCTATAACCACCTCACTGAGTGGAGATCGCTGGCATACTGCTCTACAGCCAGCGTGGACAGTAAGCACCCTCCAGATCTAAATAAAATGTGGAGCGAGCCATTTTATCAGGTTGGTAGGATTATTTTCAGGTCACTGAATTAAAGATTTTTAACGCTCACGAATTTTCTAAGGAATACAGTTGTTTAAAACTTTTCAAAAGCAAGGCATTAGTAGTGAACCATCAGGATATTTATACAGCCTGACTCTCCCACAAAACTCTACAGTATTTTTAAGTCTTTTGTTGTTGTTAATCACTTTTAGCTAATCCTTTCAAAATAAATGAGATGTATTTTAAAACAAATATTAATATCCCTGGGGTGACAACATGGAGGAAAGCTTCCTCTTGTCTCTGATGTTACAAAAAAGTTGCACCGGGCACTGTGGTTGCCCCTGGCACACCCTTACCCCCAGAGCGAGACAATGCAGGTCCCCTACACGGCTCCGATTTTGACTGCACTCGTTCAGTTCCTTAATTTCTGTGTAACATCTACGTGTTCTTTAAGCTAAAAGTCTTCTTGTTTTATATAGAACATGTTCCTTTATAGTTTCTGATTACTATTTTAAATGAACTGGCTTAAAATATTGTAGTTTTATTAAATCATTGTTTTAGACTTGAAATAGTAAACATCACTTTGGCCTTGAAACTTGAGCTATAAATTATACCAAAGAATATTGTGGTAAAGAAATAATTGCATATTATGAAATGTGCTTTCTGAAGTTACAAGTAGATGCTGATGTTTTGTAGGAGACATATTTACCTTACATGATCCGCAGCAAGCTCAAGCTACTGCTTCACGGAGAAGACGACCAGTCCCTCCTGACGTTTGTTGACAACTCTGTGAGCAAGGAGCTCCAGAAAGTTCTCCTGGAGCTTCACTACAGTCAGGAATTGAGTCTCCTTTACCTCCTACAAGACGACCTTGACAGAGCCAAGTATTGTATTGAAAATGGCATTCAGATCTTTATGCAGGTAATACAGATGTATCCAAAATGTTCCACTTTTTTTTTTATACTTTGTTAAAGTCATTAAATTCATGAAAAAAATTAATAAGCAGAATTTTCATTTTTAATTTCATACCACTCTTTTCCTCCTTACTATTTATTCTTCTGCTTTTTCCTCATATTTCTCTTCACTCTGTTCTTTGTGTTAAATGCTTTGTTTAATCTTTTCTTTTCCTGTTTTTTGGAGCCGTGGTGGCACAGTGGTTAAGCATTTGCCTGTTAACCAAAAAGTCAGCAGTTTGAATCCACCAAGTGCTCTTTGGAAACCTTATGGGGCAGTTCTGTTCTGTCCTGTAGGGTTGCCATGAGTCAGACTCAACTCGATGGCAAAGGGATTTTTGTTGGTTCTTTTTTGTTTGTAAAAAGTTCTATTTTTTTCGTTTTTCCTTTAGTTCTTTCTCAGACTGTTACAGAATACTTGAGAAATATATATATATACACACACATATAAATATGTGTGTGTGTATATACATATATATTGATATAGTGACTTTGCCATTCTGAGCAGCTATACAGAATTTGGTTACTTAGTGGAGGAGAGCATGGATTCAGTTTCCTTGTTCATTTTCTGTCATTATGCTTTTTGTTCTTTTGCTTTTTAAGTCTCTTCTCCTGACAGTTGTTTATTTTTTAAGTCAGTGTCTTTGAGTGACATCTGTTGGCATGTGTTGATCATAGAAGCATACTCATTGTCTTTATTGTTATTTTTAAATTATTTTTTGAAGTAGATTCAGGAAGTAGTTTATCAAAGAAGAAAGAATTGGCTTCTATAGTTTGCAGTTTTACATTTATAGTATATTCTTTTTTTTATTGTGCTTTAGGTGAAAGTTTACAAATTAGTTTCTCATGAAGCAATATACAGATTGTTTGAAATTGTTGCCAAGCCCACGATGTGTCAGCTTCTCCCCTTCTCCACCCTGGGTTCTCTGTTTCCATTCGTCCAGTTTCCCTCTCCCTTCCTGCCTTCTCACCTTTGCTTTTGGGCTGGTGTGCCCATTTAGTCTCCTATATGTGATTGAACCACAAAGCACATTTCTTACATGTGTTATTGATTACTCTGTAGACCTGTCTGATCTTTTGCTGAAGGGGGAACCTGGGAAGTGACTTAGGTATTGAATTAAAAGAGTGTCTGGGGGCAGACCAGCAAGTCTGGTCTTTTTTTTCTTTTTCATAATTTGAATTTCGTTCTACATTTTTCTCCTGCTCTGTCCCGAACTCTCTGCTGTGATCCCTGCCACAGCTAGTGGTGGTAGCTGGGCACCATCTAGTCTGGTGGAGGTTGTGGTAGTTGTGGTCCATTAGTCTTCTGGACTAATCTTTCCCTTGTGGTTTTCTTCATTCTCTTTTGCGCCAGCCAGGATTGGACCAGCAGCTGTATCTTAGATGGCTGCTTGTAGGCTTTTCAGACCTCAGATGCTACTCACCAGTCATATGTAGAACATTTTCTTTACATACTGTGTTATGTCAGTTGAGCTAGATGTTCCCTGAAACCATGGTCCCTAGCCCTCAGCTTAGTAACTTGGTCCCTCAGGGAGTTTGGATATGTCTGTGAAGCTTCTAATAACTTTGCCTTGGTCAAGTTGTGCTCACTTTCCCAGTATTGCATACTGACATACCCTTCACCAAAGTTAACACTCATCTACTATGTAGTTAGTATTTTTCCCTCCCCAGACCTCCCCTCTCGTTACCATCAAAGATTGTTTCTCTCTATATATAAACCTTTTCGTGGGTTTTATAATAGTGGTCTCATACAGTATTTGTCCTTCCGTGATTGACATATCTCACTCACCATAGTGCCCTCCAGGTTCATCCATGTAGTGAGTTATCTTGCAGGTTTGTCATTGTTCTTTATCATTGTGTAGTATCCATTGTGCGTATGTACCATAGTTTGTTTATACATTCTTCTGTTAACGGGCACTTAAGTTGTTTCCATCTTTTTGCTATTGTGAATAGTGTTGCAGTGAACATGGGCGTGCATATGTCTCTTTGTGTGACGGCTCTTATTTCTCTAGGATGTAGTCCTAGGAGTGGGATTGCTGGATCTATGTTATTTCTATTTCTAGCTTTTTAAGGAACCACCATATCGTTTTAAAAAAATAGTTGTACTATTTTGCATTCCCACCAGCAGAGCCTAAGAGTTCCAATTTCTCTAAAGCCTCTCCAGCGTTTGTTATTTTCTGTTTTTTTGATTGGTGCCAGTAATGTCAGGGTGAGATGGTATCTCACTGAGGTTTTGATTTGCAGTTTCTCAAAAGGCTAGTGATTGCGAGCATTTCTTCATGTGTTTCTTAGCCCTTGGATGTCTTCTTTGGTGAAGTGTCTGTTCATTTCCGTTGCCTGTTTTTTATTTGGATTATTTGTCTTTTTGTCATAGAGGTGTTGGATTTTTCCTGTAGATTTTAGAGATTAGACCTTTGTCGGATTCATAATGGCCAAAAAGTTTTTCCCAGTCTGTAGGTTCTCTTTTTATTCTTTTGGTGAAGCCTTTTGATGAGCATAAATGTTTAATTTTTAGAAGATCCCAGTTATCTAGCTTATCTTCTGGAGTTTGTGTGTTGTTAGTTATGGTTTATATACTGTTAATGTTGTGTATTAGGGCCTCTAGCGTTTATCCTATTTTTTCTTCTATGATCTTTATAGTTTTTGGTTTCATCTTTAGGTCTTTGATCGATTTTGAATTAGTTTTTGTGTATGGTGTGAGGTATGGGTCCTGTTTCATTTTTTTTGCAGGTGGATATCCAGTTTCGCTAGCACCATTTGTTAAAAATACTGTCTTTTTCCCCATTTGATGGACTTTGGGCTTTTGTCAAAGATCAGGTGAACATAGGTAAATTGATTTACATCTGGGTTCTCAATTGTGTTCATCGGTCAGTGTATCTGTTGCGGTACCAGTACCAGGCTGTTTTGACTACTGTAGCTATATAGTAGGTTCTGAGGTCAGGTAGTGCAACTACTTTATTCTTCTTCTTCAGTAGTGCTTTACTTATCCGGGGCCTCTTCTCTTTCCATTTAAAGTTAATGATTAGTTTTTCCATCTCTTTAAAAAATATTGCTGGTGTTTGGATCAGGATTGCATTGTATTTGTAAATTGCTTTGAATAGAATTGTCATTTTCACAATGTTGAGCCTACCTCTCCATGAGCGTGGTATTTTTTTTCCATTTGTGTAGATCTCTTTTGGTTTCTTGCAATAGTATTTTGTTGTTTTCTTTGTATAGATCGTTTACATCCCTGGCTAGATTTATTCCTAAGTATTTTATTTTTTTAGGGGCTATTTTAAATGGTATTGTTTTCCTGGTTTCTTGTTTGTTGTTCTCTGTATTGGTGTATAGGAGTTCAACTGATTTTTGTATGTTTATCTTGTATCCTGCCACTCTGCTGAATCTATTAGTTCCAGGAGCTTCCTCGTGGAGTCTTTTGAGTTTTCTACGTATGGTATCATATCATCACACATAGAGGCAGTTTTACTTCTTCCTCACCAATTCAGATGCCCTTTGTTTCTTTTTCTTGCCTTACTGTGCTAGCTAGGACTTCCAGCACAATGTTAAACAGAAGTGGCGAGTAGATTTAACTTTCTTTGTGGTTACCTTGAAATTTACCCATATCTTCTTAAGTTTGAACCAGTCTATCATTGCTTGGTATCACCTTGCCTTCCTCTCCATTAGAAAGTTCTACATCTATACTGTTTATGCCCTCTTTTACTCTTCTGACATTGTTGTCATTTACATATTAAACTCTCTGGTTCCTTGTTGTAAATTTTTTGGTTTTCACTACTCCTTGAGAGTTCATTTTCTAGGTTGGTATCTGGCGTATACAATGTTGCATTCTAGATTCAGGCTGTCAACTGGTATTGTTTGTTCTCAATCCGAAGGACTCACTTTAATAATTCTTGTAAGTTTGGTTTGGTTTTTACGTATTCCTGTAATTTTTATTTATCTGGAAATGTCCTAATTTCACCATCATATTTGAACTAGAATTTTGCAGGATATATTATTCTTGGTTGGCAATTTTTTTCTTTCAAGGTTTTATATATGTCATTCCATTGCCTTCTTGCTTGCGTGGTTTCTGCTGAGTGATCAGAATTGAGTCTTATTGTTTCCCCTGTGTATGCGATTTTTCGTTTTTCTCAAGCTGCTCTCAGGATTCGTTGTCTTTGGTTTTAGTGAATGTGACTATGATACACATTGGTGATTTTATCTTGGGGTCTGTCCTGTATGGGGTTCGTTGAGCTTCTTGGATGGTCAGCTTTTCATCTTTCATGATATTAGGGAAGTTCTCTGTCAGCAGTTCTTCAATGATTCTCTCTTTGTTTTCCATTTTCTCTCTTTTGTTATGGAACATCTATTGCTTGAAAAATTTTGCTTTTGATTATATGCCACATCATTCTCAGGGTTTCTTCATTTTTATTTGTTCCTATGTCTGATTTTTCCTCAAAGTGGTATTCAAACATATGTCTTCGGTTTTGCTGATCCTGTCTTCATTGTTTCAAACCTGCTCCTCGGACCTTCTGTGACACTGTCAATTTTTGAAATCTTGTCTATCTTTTGCATTTCTAATTGTTGTTTTTGTATGATTTCTAGTTGTGAATTTATTTTGACGTTTGTTCCTTATTATTTTCCTGAATTCTTGCATTTTTTAATCTTTTTTTTCCATGAATTTGTCTATTTTTTTCTCATTTTTGTCTACTTTTTGTTTTAACTCCTGGATAGCTCTGAATATTAGAGATTTGAATTCCATATCAGGTAGTTCCAATGCCTTTCCTTCTGCTGGAAGATGATCTGGTGTTTTATTTTGGACACCTACTGGAACCATCCCATCCTGTTATTTTATGTTTTGATATTGTCTCCTCTCTCCGGGACATTCAGTAGTTATTTTCTCTGTTTATTGATTATAGATTTGTTTGTTTCATCCTGCTTTTTTGTTTTAGTTGCTTATATCTCAGCAGGCAGACTGTGTGTTCTTTGTTGTTTGCTTGTCTATAAGCATGATACTTTTCACCTCCTCGTTCAATGGACAGGGTCAGTCACTCAGCTCCGGTGCAGCAGGTCAGGTCCAGCTGAAGGGGAAGGGCTGGGATATGGGTTGTTTGTGGCACATACTGGTTCCAACAGTACAGGCCAGGGGTCAGTGCAAGGCAGGTTCCAGTAGGCTGTACCTGTGCTGCTTGGGGGTGCAATGTTCAGTGCATGGTACAGGTAGGCAGGAGGGAGGGGGTGGTTGTGCTATGTGGAGCTAAGATAGGTATGGAGAAGAAGAGAAAGGAGAGAGAAGCAGGAGCCAAAAAAAAAAAGAAAAAAAGTGCTGAGGGAGGCTGTCATTGGAGTGGAGAGAGATGAAACCATGAAATGAAGACAAACAAAAAGAGAAGAAATAAATAAAAATTAAAAAAGGAAATGCCCCCAGGGATCCCACCGGTGACTGGGGAAGTGGCTTCCAGGCCTTGGGCACAGCCTGTCTACAAGGGGTGGAGATGGCACGCAGCTCCAAGTATTCAGGAGACAGGAAAAAAGGTAAGTAGAGATGAACCTGAGAAATGAAGAGAAAAAGGAAAAAAGAAAATAATAATAAAAAAAAGACGTGGCCCCAGAGATCCCATCAATACGGCTGCATGGACTGGGGAAGTGGCTCCCAAGCTGAGCAGTACAGCATGGCTAGAAGGGGCAGAGGTGGCAGACAGCACCACGTATACAGGAGATAGGCAAAAACGTAAGTACAGAGAGACAAGAAAGTGAGAAATGAAGAAAGACAAAAAGGAGAAAAGAAAGAGAAAAAAGTGTAAGCATAAAAAGAAAAAAGAAATGCTTCCAGGGATACCACTGGTGTATATGTGCAGACCGGGGATGTGGCACCCAAGCTGCACAGTACAGCCTGGCTAGAAGGGGCGGACATGGCACACAGTGCCAGGTATTCAGGAGACAGGAAAAGAAGGTAAGTAGAGAGAGATGAGAAATAAAGAAAAACGAAAAGGGAAAAAGAAAAAAAAGAAAGAACAAAAGGCCCCAGGGATCTCACCAGTGTGGCGCTGTGGACCAGGGAAGCAGTTCCCCAGCCAAGCGGCACTTCACAGCCTGTCAAGAAGCAAAGATAGCACACAGAGCCAGGTGTTCGAGAGAAAGGAGCCAGAGGAGGTGAGAGGCGGGGAAACAAACAAAAGAAGCCAAAAAAAGCAACACTAGCAACAAAGAAATTGCACTGAAGGACCCAGCTGGCGTGGGTGGGGCAAATCCATGCGGCATAGAGCTGGCACCTCCTGTGATGAGGTCACTCATCCCGCTGGGAAAGGACAGAGACTGAGCAGGGGGAAGAAAGATGGGGGGTGGAAAAGCATATATCACTGGTACTGGGTGCTCTCTTTCCTGCTGGGAGCTCCGTGAAGCTGCTGTCCAGTACTCCCTGTCTGCCGGTCTCCGACAGGAGTCCAGGATGGTGAATCGGTGCTACGTTACCTGATACAGGATCTCCGCTCATATCTGTCCTCGCTCTCTGGTTTCTGTCAGTTTCTTATTCCGTTTGGTGCTTGGTTGAGTTCTTTATGTCTTCATTTGACATTTAGGGTCCCAGGATTGACATTATTTCTGTTTTACTTAGTTTTTTTGGTCTTTGCTGTGGAGGGCAGTGTGGTGCTCCTGTCTACAGTGCCGTGTTGGCTTCACCTCCAGTATTTTGTCTTTTTAGGGCCTATTATAAGTGGTATTGTTTTCCTGATTTCCTTTTCATATTGTCTTTATATGGTGCATAGAAATCCAACTGATTTTTGCATGTTGATCTTGTATTCTACTGCTCTACTGCATCTATTAGTTACAGTAGTTTTCTTGTGGAGTCTTTTGGGTTCTCTGTGTAGTATCATATCATCCATGAATAGGAATAATTTTACTTCTTTCTTAGCAATTTGGATTCCCTTCATTTCTTTTTCTTGCCATTTTGCTCTAGCTAGGACTTCCAGCACAATGTTAAATAGGAGTGATGATAAAGGGCGTTCTTGTCTTGTTCCCATTCTCAGGGGGAATGTTTTCAGCCTCTTTCCATTAAAAATGATGTTGGCTGTTGGTTTAATATAAAACCCCGCCCACTGCCGTCGAGTTGATTCCAACTCATAGCGACCCTGTAGAACAAAGTAGAACTACCCCATATTAAAAAAATAAATAGATCCCCTTTATTATGTTGAGAAATTTCCATTCTATTCCTATCTTATTGAGAATTTTTATCAGGAATGGGTGTTGGACTTTATCAATTGTTTTTTTTGCATCAATTGAGATGTTCATGTGGTTCTTTTGTTTTATTTATGTGGTGATTATGTTGATTGATTTTCTAACGTTGAACCATCGCTATGGACCTGGTATGAATCCCACTTAGTAGCAGTGTATTATTTTTTTTTTATATGATGCTGAATTCTATTGGCTAGAATTTTGTTGAGAGCTTTTACATCTATATTCATGAAAGATACTGGTTTGTAATTTTCTTTTTATGATGTTTTTGTCTGCTTTTGGTATCACGATTATGCTGGTTTCATAGAATGAATTTGGATGTATTGCTTCCTTTTCTATGTTCTGAAATAGTTTGATTACTACTGGTGTAAGCTCTTCTCTGAATGTTTGATAAAATTCTCCAGTTAAGGCATGTGTCCCAGGTCTAATTTTTGTTGGGAGTGTTTTTTATTACCTTTCCAATCTCTTCTCTTGTTATGGGTCTGTTCAGATTTTCTACCTCAGTTTGTGTTAGTTTAGGTAAGTAGTGTGTTTCTAGAAATTTTTCTATTTCCTGTAGGTTTTCCAATTTGTTGGAGTACAGTTTTTTATAGTACTCTGTTATGATCCTTTTTATTTCAGCTGGGTCTCTTGGGATGTCCCCCGTTTCATTTCTTATTTGGGTTATTTGCTTCTCCTGTTTTACATTTGTCAGTTTGGCTAATGGTTTGTTGAGTTTGTTGATCCTTTCAAGGAACCAACTTTTGGTTTTGGTGGCTCTTTCTATTATTTTTTTATTCTCTAGTTCATTTATTTCTGCTCTAATCTATATAATTACCTTTCTTCTGGTTGCTGTGGGCTTTTTGTTGTTGTTGTTCTCTTTCTGTTTGTTCAAGTTGTAGGGCTAATGTTTTGATTTTATCCCTATCTTCTTTTTTGATGTGTGCATCTGTTGCTGTCAGTTAACCTCTGGTACTATTTTTGCTATGTCCCAGAGGTTTTGATATTATGTCCTTTCCTTCTGATTTGATTGTAGAAATTTTTTATTTCCATCTTTGATTTCTTCTATTACCCAGTGGTTTTTAAGCAAGATGTTATTCAGTCTTAATGTTTTTTGTTTTTGTTTCGTTCTTGCTATTTCTGTTATTCTGTTTTTGTGGCATTGTGATCAGAGAATATGCTTTATTTCAATATTTTGCATTTTGTTGAGGGTTGCTTTCTGGCCTATGATGTGGTCTATTCTGAAGGATATTCCACGTGCATTGGAGAAGAATGTATGCTTTACTGCTGTTGGGTGGAGTGTTTCATATATGTCTGTGAGGTCAAGATGGTTGATTATGGCCTTTAGGTCTTCTGTATCTTTGCCGAGTTTCTTTCTAGATATTCTGTGCTTTACTGAGAGTGGTGGGTTGATGTCTCCTAAGATTGTGGAACTGTCAGTTTCTCTTTTCAGTGATGTTAGAGTTTATGTATTGTGGAACCCTGTCGTTGGGTGCATAGATATTTATTATGGTTATGTCCTCATGGTGTATTGTCCCTTTAAGCATTATATAATGTCCTTCCTTGTCTTTAGTGATGGATTTTTCTTTTAAAGTCTATTGTATCTGAGATTAGTATTCCATTCCTGCTCTTTTGATTGCTGTTTGTTTGATATCTTTTTTTCCATCCTTCGATTTTTAATATATTTATGTCTTTGTGTATAAATGTTTCTCTTGTAGGCAGCGTATTGATGAGTCATGTTTTTTTTCTCTGTTCTGTCGCTGTCTCTTTACAGGTACATTTAAGCCACTTACATTTAGTGTGGTTATCAATAGGTGTGAGTTTATTGCTGTTATTCTGTAGTGCTTTTTTGTGGTATACGTTTTCTCCGTTCTTCTTACGCTCGTGCTGAATTCCTCCTGTTTGTGGAATTTCTTTTTGTTTCTTTTGTTGTCGATTTCATGTTTACTGAGACTTTATGTTTTTCTTTTTCATATTAATGAGTAGGTTTGTTAACTTTCTTTGTGGTTACTTTGAAATTTACCCTTAATCTTGCTAAGTTTTAATCAGTCTTTTATTATTTGATATTGCCTTGCCTTTGTCTCCGTTTGAAAGTTTTATACCTAACCACATATTCCACTTTTTACTCTCCTGATGTTGTCATTTACAGATGACATCTCTAGTTCCCTGTTTTAAATCTTCTAGTTTTTTTTTTTTTTAATCTTGAACGTTTTTTTACCTAGGTCAGTATCTGGCTGATACTGGCCTTTGTCGTACATTCAGATTGTTGTCTGATGTTGGTTCTCTAACCAAAAAACTCCCTTTAATAATTCTTTAATTTCGGTTTTTACAAATTTCCTTATTTTCTGTTTATCTGGAAATGTCCTAATTTCACATATTGAGAGTTTTGCAGGATATATCTTTCTTGGTTGGCAATTTTTTTTCTTTCAAGGTTTTGTTTGTCTTTGGTTTTAGTGAGTGTGATTATAATATACCTTGGTGATTTTCTTTTGGGACCTATCCTATATGGGGTTTGATGAGCTTCTTGGATGGTCAGCTTTTCATCTTTCATGATATTAGGGAAGTTTTCTGTCAGCAGCTCTTCAGTGATCCTCTCTGTGTTTTCTATTTTCTCCCGCTGTTCTGGGACTCTGGTCACTCACAGATTTTTGCTTTTGATTGTATCTCACATCATTCTCAGGGTTTCTTCATTCTTTTTTCTGAGTTTTCCTCAAAGTGATGTCCATGGATTTGTCTTCAATTTCACTGATCCTATTTTCCATTGTTTCAAATTTGCTCCTAAAACCTTTCTGAAATTTTGTCATTTATCTTTTGGATTTGTAATTGCTGCTTTTTATGATTTCTAATTGTTTATTTATTTCAATTTTTGGTTCATGTATTATTTTCCTGAATTCTTTTGTTGCTTTGTGTTGTCCTTGATTTTGGCTGTTTTGGTTGGTTTTGTCTGTGTTTTCCATGGTTTTGTCTGTGTTTTCCTTAACCCTTTTCCTAATCTCTTAGTAAGCTCTGAATATTAAAGACTTTTTTAATTCCCTACCAGGCAGTCCCAGTGCCTTTTCTTCTGCTGGAAGGCCATCAAGTGCTTTATTTTAGTCACTTACTGGAGCCATCTTATCCCAGTTTTTTAATGTTTTGATATTGTCTGCTGTCTTCGAGACATTTAGGAATTATTTTCTTTATTTTTTTATTGATTGTAGGTTTGTTTGTTTTGCCCTGCTTTTTTGTTTTGGTTGGTTATATCTGGGCATGTGGGCTGGCCGTTCTTTATTGTTTGCTCATCTATGGGCATAATAGTTCCTATCATCTTATTTGGGTATGCAGGGCTGGTCACTTAGGTATGGTGCAGCAGGGCATGCCCAGCAGGCAGGGAAAGGATGAAGTAGGGTTGGTTGTCTGCAGCATGAACTGGTTTGGAGCAGGGTCTCAAACAGGGCCATAGCAGGCTGAGGCGAAGACCAGCAGGGAGGGGCCTGGGTTATGGGCAGGTTGACCTCCTTGCCATGGGGTGTGGTGAGACAGGACCCAAGCCAGTGTGGAGGATTCTGGGGTCCACCCAGCAGGGTGGAGGAAAGAGGTAGGAGGGGGGTGAAGGCAGGGGCAGAGGCGTTATATGGAGGAGGGTAATAGGATGTCTTGATACTTTTGTTCCCAGCAGTTGAGGCTGTGAGGATGGGCTGGTTCTTGCCACTGTTCACCAGAGGGGTAACGGGTTGAAGGCACATGCTCTTGTTGTTACTGGGTGAGGAAGTCTGGGCTCCTCCTTGAGTTGCAGCCAGGAAACATGATCATACTTAGCCCTACGTATGTTCATGCTGTATTTCTATCTGCTGTTGGGAATTCAGTTGAGGCACCTTTCTGCATGAGGGATTTGTTAGCTTTATTCCAAGATGGCCACACTCTGTCATGCTGTTTGACTGGGAACCTCCACTCCATATCTCTACTTCTTTGACATTTTCTAGTTTCTCCTTCTGAGTGGATTTCCATCTAATAGTTTATCCTTTCATTCCAGCTTCAGAGTTCCAGGATTGATATCTGTATCTATTTTACTTGATTTTTCGGGTCTTTGTTGCAGTGGGATGGCTTAGTGTGTCTGACTAGTACGATGTCTTGGCTCTGCTTCTCCCAATTAATGGATACTCTGATTTTTAAAAATTGGTGACAAATAGAGGCAATGATAGCTGATTGTATCAGTTTTATTGATTTCATTGGAATGAAATATAATTTGAAATCTTAATTATAATAAAAAATTTAAGCTATTTGTTGATTGCTTCTTTGACTTAATTTTTAATCACTATGAGACATATTGTATGACTAATATACTTGTAGGGTATTTGATGTATTTCATGTTTTAGAGAACTATCTTAAAAGTTAAAGTAGTAGGATTTTTACATATGACGCCAAAAGCATGAGCAACAGCAACAACAAAAATAGATAACTTGGATTTCATCTATTAAGAACTTCAGTGAATTAAGGACACTGTCAAGAAAGTGAAGAGACAGTCTACAAAATGGCGGACTATATTTGCAGAGCACATATCTGATAAAGACCTAGCACCTAGAAAATATTAAGAACGCTTCCAACTCACGAACAAAAAGACAAACAACCCAATTTAAAAGTGGGCAAAGGACTTGAGTAGACATTACTCCAGAGAACATATACAAACAGCCAAAAAGCACATGAAAAGATGGTCAGCATCGTTAGTTATTAGGGAAATGCACATCTAAACCACAGTGAGGTGTAGTTTCACACTCTAGGATGACTAGAATAAAAAAAAGAAAAATTGACGAGTGTTGGTGAGGATGTGGAAACCCTCGTGCATTGCTGATGGGAATGTAAAATGATGCAGCCACTGCGGAAAACAGTTTGATGGTTCTTCAGAAAGCTTAACTTAGAATTACCAAATGACCCAGCAATTCCATTCCTAGGTACATACCCCAAAGAACTGAAAACAGGAACTTAAACAAGTACATGTATGCACATGTTTACAGCAGCACTATTCACAATAGCCAAAAGGTGGAAATAGCCTGAATGTCCATCAGCAGACGTATGGATAAACAGATTGTCGTATGTCCGAAATATTATTTATCCATAAAGAGAAGTGAAGTCTTGGTACACACTGTTACATGGGTGGACCTCAAAT
Source organism: Loxodonta africana (assembly GCF_030014295.1). Lineage (NCBI taxonomy): Eukaryota > Metazoa > Chordata > Mammalia > Proboscidea > Elephantidae > Loxodonta > Loxodonta africana. The sequence continues at coordinate 4,400,113 of NC_087355.1, forward strand.
ACATTATGCTAAGTGAAGGCAGGCAGATAGAAAGGTTATATATTGTACGATTCCATTGATATTAAATATCCGTAATAGATAAATCCACAGAGACAGAAAGGGTTATATATTGTATGATACCATTTTTATTAAATATCCGTAATAGATAAATCCACAGAGACAGAAAGGGTTATATATTGTACGATTCCATTTACATTAAATATCCATAATAGATAAATCCACAGAGACAGAAAACAGAGGTGGTTGCCAGGGGCTGGGAGTGTAGGGAATGGTGGGAGTGTAGGGAATGGGGAGAAGTGGCTATGTCATAGGGTAAAGGATTTTTCTTGGTAATGATGGAAGTGTTTTGCCACCACTGGATAGAGGTGGGGGCTGTGTAACATTGTGATGTACTAAATAACTGGTTAATTTTATGTTATTTGAATTTTACCTCCATAAATTATTTAAAAACAAAATTAAAATAGTAAACTGAATGATAAACATGCTTTTTTTCCAGACTTATTCCAGTATTGATGTCCTCTTACACAGAAGTAGACTTACCAAGTTGCAGTCTGTACAAGCTTTAACAGAAATTCAGGAGTTTATCAGCTTTATAAGCAAACCAGGTAAATTTTTAAACTACCATTATGTTCTTCTTTTGTAACTGAGAGAGTTTTAACAGGTGATTTTTTGCTCAGTGAAAGTGCATATTTCTTAACGTATGGGTAAGAAACTGTTTTGAGTTCATTCAATGAATTTTATTTTTGAGGTCAATGAACTAAATGTTTAAAATGGTTAAGCACTATTGTGGGCACTGGGGACGTAAAGCCAAGTAAGAGATAAGCAGATGGGTGGTTTTGACTAAGTGTGGCTCCTGCTGAGGAAGAGTGCAAGGCGTACCATGTGAAACAAGTGAGGAGGCCTCACCTGGCCTGAGCTGGCAGTGGCCTCCTGGAGGAAAGTTCTCAGTTGAATGTGGAAATGGAGTGGGGTTTGCAGCGTGTCTGCTCCAGTGTCTCCAGAGGTAACTGTAACTGGTGCCAGGTGTCCAGGGCCTGTGGGGAAGTGAGGCTACGGTGTCAATGCCCAGACCACGAAAGTCTTTGTGTCAGGAGAGGGTGGATTTTATCCTGGTACCTATGGGAAACCATCAAAGACGTTAAAGGAAAGAGTCAGTCTTTGCAAAGGTGAAATTCATTAGTTGTAACTCTGAATTTTAATTTTGTCCTAAATAACCAAACCAAACCCAGTGCTGCTGAGTCAATTCCGACTCATAGGGACCCTGTAGGACAGAGTTGAACTGCCCCATAGAGCTTCCAAGGAGCGCCTGGTGGATTCGAACAGCCGACCTTTTGGTTAGCAGCCATAGCACTTAACCACTACCTCACCAGGATTTCCTTGTCCCAAATAGTTAAATATGAAAGATACTTTTCAGGGTAGTAACAGAAAATTAGTATTCGTCTGTCTACACGATTGTACTCTGTTTTAAACTTGGAGAATTATTTTGCAAGTATGTGTCACTACTGAGGTATCATTCATTTTCCGGGAGCTATGTTAATCTCTTTATGTTAGTTTTTTGTAGGTTTTTTTATCCTCCTTTTCTAGAGGTTTAGAGGGATTACATGATTGGCCTAAGCTACTAAGTAAAAGATCCAAATTTTGAGCCCAGCTCTTCTAAGCTTGTTAATGTAGTAAATGAATTACACATGCTTATTTCCCCATCTTTACATCCCTTAGTAATTGAGTTTAATGTCAGAACATATTAGATTTAGCACAATAACTTTACGTTTTTTTGTGGAATAAAATGCAAGTTTTTTTTTTTCATGGATTTGTTTTTAATTTGGATAAGAAATTTATATTTCTGTTTACTAGTGGCTTTGTCAGTTGGTCTTGTCATTAAGCAATGAATACAGTCATCCTTTAATATTATTTTTAGGTAACTTAACATCCCAAGTTCCCCTTAAGAGACTTCTAAAAACCTGGATGAACAGATACCCTGATGCTAAAATGGACCCAATGAGCATCTGGGATGATATCATCACAAATCGGTAAGATATGACCCTGCTGAGTAAAATATGGGCTCTTTTCTGAAACTGTCAGAATGTTTTTTCACCTAAACCATAGTTTAGAAAAACGTGAGGCTTGAGTCAAGTGTAGAGCCTGTCACTTTGTCAATGTCACATTTAAGTTATCCTGACAAAGGACCTGCGTCAGCGTGTGCCCCTGACTCCCATGGCCCCTACAGAAGTTCTTCCACTCACTTTGGATTCATACTTGTGGCAGCAAGAGAAGTCGGGGATCAGTGGGGACAGCGGCACATTACTTCTCTCCGGACTGAATTTTAGGTCGTGAAATGACAGCAAAGAAAATACCATGGAATGGTCTTTATTATTCTTCTTACTATAACTTGAATTTTTGACACTCCATCTTCTTCCTCCCAACTCCATTACATAATTTTTTTTTTATCACTTAACCAGGCCTGATATAATTTTTTTATTTGCATCTTAACCTTGTAACAACCCTGGGTAATTAATTGATAGGGCAGATTTTAACTGCATATTGGAGAGAGGAGGCAGTACAATCAGAGAGGTGTATCTTCTTTCCATTATGCCATGCTTCCTCTCCTCCTACACAGTTTTTATTTCGTGATAAGTTCTTACCTATAGAAAAGTTAGAAGTAGAACTTTCCTGTATATCCTTTGTCAGAATTCATCAATTTCTAACATTTTGCCCCATTTGCTTTTTTATTCTCTCCACACATACATGTCTTATTTATTTTCTAAACCATTTGAGGGACAGTTGCAAACCTCATATTCCTTTACTTCAAAGAGTGTCCTCCATGTAACCCCAGTACGGTTATCAACTTCACTGCTTTCATTTAATCTACAGGCCAATTTCACTTTATCAGTTGTCCCACTAATATCCTTCATAGCATTTTCTTCCCCTCTAGGACAGGGCCCAGTCCAGGAGCATATACTTCATTTAGTTGATAAGTCTTTTTAGTCTCCTTTATTCAAGAATGATTACTCAGCCTTTCTTTGTCTTTCAGACTTCTTTTTTTTTTTAAGTAATATTTTATTGTATTTTCGATGAAGATTTACACAGCAGTTTAGGTTCTCATTCAACAATTTCTTACACAGGTTGTTCAGTGACATTGGTTATATTTTTCACAATGCATGAACTTTTCTGTATTTCCATTTTGATTGTTCCTTTTCCATTCATCTAGTTTCCCTGCACCCTTACATTCTCATCTTCGTTTTAAAGTAATTGTTGACCATTTGGTTTCAAAAAAATCCATTGCCATCAAGTCAAGTCCAACTCATAGCAACCGTATAGGACAGAGTAGAACTGCCCCACAGGGTTTCCAAGGCTGTAAATCTTTACGGATGAGGACTGCTACATCTTTCTCCTGCAGAGCCGCTGGTAGGTTAGAACCATCGCCCTTTCCATTACCAGCTGAGTGCTTAACTACTGTGCCACCAGGACTCCATTGGTCTCAAATAGGTGATTTTTTAAAGCAGTACAGTACTCACAGGTGATACTCATTTTTTTGTGATCCAATTTGGTATTTATCTACAAAGGAACCTCAAGTTAGTTTCAGTTCAGGGTTTGAAAAGTATCTCAGATCCATAATCTCGGGGAGTCCCCCAGTCCCAACCAGTCTGGTAGGCTTTTTTTTTTTTTGTAGGAATTTGCGGTTCTGCTCCACATTTTTCTCCCATTTTGTCAGGATCCATCTATTGTGGCCCTGATTAGAACAGTCAGTAGTGGTAGTTGGGCACCATATAGTTCTTCTGGTCTTAGGGTAGATGAGGACATGGTTCACATAGACTGTTTGTCCTGTAGACTAGTTTCTTCTCTGAGTCTTTGGTTTCCTTCTTTTTCTCTTGCTCCAGGTGAAGTAGAGACCAATAGTTGTATCATAGATGGCCGCTCACAAGCTTGTAAAACCCCAGACACTACTCACCATATTGGGATGTAAAACATAACTTTATGAACTGTATTATGCAGTTGACTGAGATATCCTATGAGACTATGGTCCTAATCCTTCAAACCCAAAAATCCAATCCTGTGAGGTATTTGGTTATGTCTAAGAAGTCTCTGTAACTATGACCGTATGTGCTTTATTATGTATGTGAATGTATGTGTATATAGTCACATAGGTGCATATACATTTACATATGCATACACCTGTATGTATACACGTATATACATACCTATACACATATATGCCTACATACATACATGTATACCTGCACATGTATTTTTTGCTGTTTCTGCTGTTGTTTCATGTTCAAATTGTCTCAGTTTTGGTGGGTGGAAGCCCCTAAAGATGGCTTCTGAGTCCTTTTGACATGCCTCCGTCATATTTTTTGATGTCACAACAAGATATTCCAGGCTTATCCCTCAAAGTTATTCTGTTTTCTTCTAGAAATTGGATAGCTTTAGTTCATATTATGAGCCACCGCAGGATAAGTTCTGTAAATAGTGTGAGATAGTAACATTCGTTTTTTTCTGTGTAACTATCTAGTATCCTAGCACTTATTGAAGTTTTTTTTTCCCCCACAATTGAATTGCCTTGGCACCTAACTTGAAAATCAGTTGACCATTTATATGTGTGGATTATTTTTTGAATTCTCTAGTCTTTTCCTTGATTTATATGTATATGTATATCTTTTCACAATATCAAACAATCTCGATTACTGTAGCTTTATAGTAAGCGTTGCATAAGTGTTGAAAGTAGGTAGCGTGAGGGCTCTATGTTCTTTTTGCAAATTAATTTAGGTTATTTGCATTTACTTACATATTAAAAGAATCAGCATGTCGATTTCTACAAAAGAAAAACCTGCTGAGATTTTGATTGGGATTGCATTGACTCTGTGGATCAATTTAAGGGAGAATTGCATTCTTAACAATGTTGTTAATTAGTAGCAGTCAACTCTGATCTGACTCATGGGGACCTTATATATAACAGAGCGAAACATTGCCCGGTCCTGTGCCATCCCTACAGTTGTTGGTATGTTGCAGCTGACGTATCAGTCTCTCAAGGAGGTTTTCTTTCGTTCTCGCTGACCCTCTGCTTTTCCAAACCTTGTGTCCTTTTCTAGCAATTGTCCTGATGACGTGTGCAGAGTAAGTAAGCCAATGTCTTACCATCCTTGTTTCTAAGGAGCATTCTGACTGTACTTCTTCTAAAACGAATTTGTTCTTCTGGCAGTTCATGGTAAACTCGGCATTCTTCACCAAAACCAAATTCAGATGCATCAATTCTTCTTTTTCATTGTCCAGCTTTCACATGCATATGAGGTGATTGAAAATACCATGGCTTGGGGCAGGCACACCTTAGTCAATAAAGTGACATCTTTGCTTTTTAACACTTTAAAGATGTCTTTTGCAGTAGATTTTCCCAATGCAGTATGTCATTTCTTGACTGCTGCTTTCATGGGCATTGCTTGTTGAATCAACCAAAAAAAAAAAAACCCCATTGCCATCCAGTCAATTCCAACTCATAGCAATCCTATGGGACATAGTATAACTACCCCATAGGGTTTCCAAGGAACTGCTGGTGGATTTGAACTGCCGACCTTTTGGTTAGCAGTTGAGCTCTTAACCACTGTACCACCAGGGCTCCTTGTTGATACAAGTAGAAAGATATCTTGACAACTTCAATTTCTTTGCAATTTATCATGATTCTGTTTATCAGACCAGTTGTGAGGATTTTAGCTTTTTTTATATTCTGGTAATCCATACTGAAGACTGTAGTCTTTGACTTTCATTAGTAAGTACTTCAAGTCGTCTTCAATTGTAGTAAGGTTATGTTATCTGCATTTTGCTGGTTGTTAACGAATCTTTCTCCAATCCTGATGCCCTGTTTTTCTTCATACAGTCCAGCTTCTTAGATCATTTGTTCAGCATACAGACTGAATAAGTGAGGTGAAAGGATATAACCCTGATGTGCACCTTTATGATTTTAAACTATGCAGTATTCCCTTATTCTGTTTGAACAACTGCATCTTAATGCATGTACAGGTTCTGCATGAGCACAATTAAGTGTTCTGTAGTTCCCGTTCTTTGTAACGTTATCTGGAGCCCTAGAGGCACAGTGCCTTTTTAATGATCTTTCACTCTCTTCATTTCTGATGCCCTTGTTGTCTTCTCACAGTTCTTCAGGGCTTTGATCATTAGTGTTCAGTGCATCCTATTTATTCTTGAGATTGTCTCTAAATTTAGGTGTGATGTATTCAAGGTCATACTCTGGCTTTACTAAACTTGTTTTGATTTTCTTCAGCTTCAGCTTGAACTTACACATGAGCAATTGCTGGTCTGTTCCACAGTTGGCTCCTGGCATTGTCTTGACTGATAATATTGAGCTTCTTTATCATATCTTTCCACAGATGTAGTTTATTTGATTCCTGTGTAAATTATCCATGCATCTTGATTGCATATTTGATCAATTTCAACCTGTAGCAGTTTATAAAATCTTCAATTTCTTCATCATTAGCATTTGTGGATAGTGTATAAATTTGAATAATAGTCTTATTAACTGGTCTTCCTTGTAGGCATATGGATATTAACTTACCACTGGCTGTGTTGTACTTCAGGGTAGACATTGAGATATTCTTTTTGATGAAGAATGCAGCGCCATTCTTCTCCAAGTTGTTGTTCCTGGCATAGTAGACCATGCATATGATCGTAGGATTCAAAATGGCTAATGAATCCATTTCAGCTCACCTATGCAGTTCCTAGGATATTGATCTTCAAGTGTCCCATTTCATTTTTGATGACATCCAGTTTTCCTTGATTTGCTTCATACATTCTATGTTCTGATTACTAATTGCAGCTGTTCCTTCTCATTTTGAGTCGTGCCACATCAGCATATGAAGGTCCCGAAGGCTTTACTCCACCCACATCATTAAGGTCAACTCTACTTTGAGGAGGCATCTCTTCCCCAGTTGTATTTTGACTGCTTTTCAAGTTGAGAGGCTCATCTTCTAGCACTATATCTGGTAATGTTCTGTTATTGTTCATTAGGTTTTCATTGGCTTATTTTCAGAAGTAGGTCTCCAGACCCTTCCTCCTAGTCCATCTTAGTCTGGCTGCTCTGCTAAAACCCTGCTGGTATTTGAAATACTGGTGGCATAGCTTCAAGCATCATAGCGACACAAAACCTACCACAGTATGACAAACTGACAGACAAGTTCTTATCAATATAGAGTTTTCTAGTTCAGGAATATGAATTTAATTTTTTTTAGCAATGATTGGTGTCTTTTAGTGTGGAGATCTGGAATGTCTTTTGTTAGTTTATTTCTAATTATTTTATGGCTTTTTGCACTGTTGTATGGAGGTTTTAAATTTTTTAATTTTCCTGTTATTTTCTGTTCATATAAAATTTTTTTATATTGTATTCTTGCTAACTTCACTTACTAATTCTCATTCTTGTTTTCCAGATTCCCTGGGATTTTCTATGTGAATAATCCCATCATCCGCAAATAGGAACAGTTTTACTTCTTCCTTTCCAAACTTTATACTTTCTGTTTCATTTTCTTTCTACAATGATGAAGCCCTCCAGTGCAATCTTGAATAAAAGTGATGAAGCCAGTGCCCTTGTCCTATTCCTACTATTAGGAAAAACAATTCAGTCATTCACCATTAAGTATGATGTTGTAGTTGTTGTTGTTAGGTACTGTCGAGTTGGTTCTGACTCGTAGTGACCCTACGTGCCATAGAATAAAGCACTGCCAGGTCCTGCACCATCCTCACAGTTTTGTTACACTTGAGCCCATTGTTGCAGCCACTGTGTCAATCCATCTTGTTGAGGGTCTTCCTCTTTCTGCTCCCCCTCTACTTTACCAAACATGATGTCACTCTCCAGGGACTGATCTCTCCTGATAACCTGTCCAAAGTACATGAGATGTAGTCTTGCCAGCCTTGCTTCTAAGGTGCATTCTGCCTGTACTTCCTCCAAGACAGATTTGTTCATTCTTTTGGCAGTCCATGGTATATTCAGTATTCTTCACCAGTACCATAATCCAGATGCATTAGTTCTTCTTCAGTCTTCTTTGTTCATTGTCCAGCTTTCACATACATATGAGGCAATTGAAAATACCATGGCTTGGGTCAGGCACACCTTAGTCTTCAAGGTGACATCTTTGATTTTTTATCACTTTAAAGAGGTCTTTTGCAGCACATTTGCCCAGTGCAATGTGCCGTTTGATTTCTTGACTGCTGCTTCCATGACTGTTTATTGTGGATCCAAGTAGAATGAGATCCTTAACAACTTCAGTCTTTTCTCCATTTATCATGATATTGCTTCTTGGTCCAGTTGCGAGGATTTTTGTTTTCTTTATGTTGAGGTGTAATCCATACTGAAGGCTGTGGTTTTTGATCTTCATCAGTAAGTGCTTCAAGTCCTCTTTACTTTCAGCAAGCAAGGTTGTGTCATCTGCATAACGCAGGTTGTTAATGAGTTTTCCTCCAATCCTGATGCTCTGTTCTTCTTCATATAGTCCAGCTCTCAGATTATTTGCTCAGCATACAGATTTAATAGGTATGGTGAAAGGATACAACCCTGACACACACCTTTTGTGACTTAAAACCATGCAGTATCCCCTTGTTCTGTGGAATGACTGCCTGTTGATCTATGTCAAGATTCCTCGTGAGCACAATTAAGTGTTCTGGAATCCTCATTCTTTGCAATGTCATCCATAGTTTGTTATGATCCGCATAGTCAAATGCCTTTGCATAGTCAATAAAACACGGGTAAACATCTTTCTGGTGTATTCTGCTTTTAGCCAGGATCCATCTGACATCAGCAATGATATCCCTGGTTCCACGTCCTCTTCTGAATACAGGTTGAATTTCTGGCAGTTCCCTGTCAGTGTACTGCTGTAACTGCCTTCGAATGATCTTCAGCAAAATTTTACTTGTGTGTGATATTAATATTGTTCAGTAATTTCAGCATTTGCTTAGATTCCCTTTCTTTGGAATAGGCATAAATATGGATCTCTTCTAGTCCGTTGGCCACAGATCTGTAAGCACTTCCAGCACTGCATCGATACGTTGAAACATCTCAATTAGCATTCCGTCAGTTTCTGGAGCCTTATATTTCACCAGTGCCTTTGGTGCAGGGTGGACCTCTTCTTTCAGTGCCATCAGTTCCCGATCATATGCTACCTCCTGAAATGGCTGAACGTTGGCCAATTTTTTGGGGTATAGTGATTCTGTGTATTTCTTCCATGCATCCTGTATCATTTAATATTTTCCCTGTCGAACCCTTCAGTTTTGCAACTCAGGCCTTGAATTTTTTTCTTCAGTCCCTTTGGCTTGAGAAATGCTGAGAGTGTTCTTCCCTTTTCTAACTCCAGGTCTTTGTACATGTCGTTATAATACTTTGATTTCTTGAGCCACCCTTTGAAATCTTCTGTTCATCTCTTTGACTTCAACATTGGTATGATACTAGTTGTAGTTTTTCATAGATGCTGCTTACAGATTGAGCAGCTCCCCTTCTGTTCCTGGTTTTCTAATAGTTTTTAAAATTTTTTATCATGAATGAGTGTTTAATTTTGTCAGGTGCTTTTTTTGTATCTATTGAATTGATTGCATTGCTCTCCTCCTTACATGTGTTTTTGGTGAATTGCATTGATTGCTTTTTGAATATGAAACCAATCTTGCATTCTTGGCCTAAACTGTATATGGTTATGGTTTATTATCCTTTTAATGTATTCTTTGATATGCTAACATTTTGTTAAGGATTTTAGCATCTGTGTTCACGTGGGATAATGGTCTGTAGATTTCTTTCTTGTATTGTCTTTGTCAGGTTTTGGTATTATGGATATGCTGGTCTCTTAAAGGACCCCTGGTTGTGCAATGGTTAAGCAGTGACAGGTTTTGTTTTGTTGTTTTTTGGGGGCCTCATATGTGTTGGAATATGTTCCCCTCCCGCTTTTCCAAAAATGTTTTTTACTTGAATATTTGATAGAATTTGCTAGTGAAAGTCATCTGAGACTGAAGTTTTGGAGAATTTGGGGAAGATTTTTGGTAACACATTTAATTTCTTCAATAGTTATAAAACCAAAAAAAAAAAAAACACAAACCTGTTGCCATTGTGTCGATTCTGAGTCATATTGACCCTATAGTACAGAGTAGAATTGCCCCATAGGGTTTCCAAGGAGTGGCTGGTAAATTTAAACTGCCAGCCATTTTGGTTAGCCCCTTAACTCTTAACCACCATGCCACCAGGGCTCCTGAATAGTTATAGTGCTATTTTAGTTTTCTGTTCTGTTTTGTGTCAATTTGATTAAGTTGTGTTTTCAAGAAATTTTTCCATTTCATTGAGGTTGTCAGTTTCTTGGCATAAAGTTGTTTATAAGATTCTCTTATATCCTTCTTTGTTATTTCTAGGATCTTCATTAAAAAAAAAAGATTGTAATTGAGTCAATTCCGACTCAGAGTGACTCTATAAAACAGAGTAGAACTGTCGCTAGGGTTTCCAAGGAGCAGCTGGTGGATTTGAACTGCCGACCTTTTAACCACTGTCCCACTATCCCCGTTACCCGTTGCTGTCGAGTCGATTCTGACTTACATCAACCCTATAGGACAGAGTAGAACTTCCACGTACAGTTTCCAAGGAGTGGCTGGTGGATTCTGACTGCCAACCTTCTGTTAGCAACCAAGCTGTTTAACCACCGTGCCACCAGGGCTCCTTTTTCATTTCTGATATTGGTCATTTATGTGCTTTTTTTTTTTAATCTAACTGGAGGTTTGCCAGTTTTCTTTATCTTTTCAAAGGGCCAGCTTTTGGCTTTGCTAATATTCCTTTTTGTTTGTCTGCTTTCTATTTCATTGATTCCTAGTCTCACCTTTATTATTTCCTTCCTTCTACTCAGTTTAGATTTAGTTTGCTTTTTCTAGTTTCTTAAGGTGGAAATTTTGGTCACTGATTTTATAACTTCCTTTTTTTTTCCAATATAATTATTTAAAGCTATAGGTGTCCCTCTCAGTTCTAGCTACATTCCACAAATTTGTGCATGTTGTATTTTCATTATCATTCAGTTTAAAATATTTTCTAATTCTCATGTGATTTCTCTTTCGATCCATGAAAAGTATGTTGTTTAATTTCCAAATAGTTGGATTTTTGACTATCTTATTTTTGTTGATTTCTGAATTAATTCCGTTGTAGAGACAGTAGAAACAGTAAAAACTTAAAAGATAGCAACTGCTCAAAAACTACTGGGTTATAGAAGAAATCAAGGACAGAGTAAAAAAAATTTACAGAATCAAATGAGAATGAAAACACATCCTACCAGAACTTTGAGACACAGCAAACGCAGTGCTCAGAGGTTAATTTATAGCAATAAATGCATAATCTAAAGAGAAGAAAGGGCCACAATCAAAACCTAAACCCAGAACTCGAACAAATAGAGAGCAGCAAAAGAAGCCCATGGGTACCAGAAGAAAGGAAGTAATAAAAATTAGAGCAGAAATAGAGATTAGAAAAATAATTGAAAGAGTTAACAAGACCAAAAACTGGTTCTTTGAAAAGATCAACAAAACTGATAAATCATCAGCCAAACTGAGAAAAGAAAAAAAAAAGATAGCAGCTACTTTGGGGAGGGACAGTGGAGTATTGGGTTGGGTGTGCTGAGAACAGAAGTAGATAGACTACCAGAGGGCCTTGTATCTTGGGAGTAACCAAAAAAAGAAGAAAGATATAGGTATAAGGGTTTATCTAGGCACAGCATTTCTACGAAAGTTAGAAACCAGTCCCTTTGTGAACAGATAGTTCCTTGATTATTAATCAGGAGTGAATCTTTTATGTTAAGGTCCTTTGTCATTGTTACTGATATTAATGAAAATTAAACACTGGAACAAACCTTTATATGTAAATATGGTACAAATAATAGTAAATTAAAGTAGCCCAGCCTTATCATATAAACTCTTAGTGATTATTTATAGCCTGTTTGCTCCTTTATATTTTGCACTTTGGGGAAGGGGTAAGACATTAAATTAGGTATTTAAGGAGAAAAATGTCTTTTTACCCAACACAGGGTATGTTACTCCATCTTTAAGAGAGAAAATTGTGTTTTAAATGCTTTATTTTGTGATGGTAGAGGCAACAGATGAGGTCTGGAAAACTCTATTAAAATCTACTTGTCTTATTAAAATGGAGATTCAACCCTGTCCATGGTGAGTGTAAATTTACAAACCGAGTGTGAGCAGAAGCCAATAGCTCTAGGATTTCTTCCGCATGCCATCCAGTGTCAGAGATTCCTTTCAGAGTCTCTGGCGTTAAATCATTCTTCTCTGTTTTGTGTAGATGTTTCTTCCTCAGCAAAATAGAGGAGAAACTTCGCTTTCTTCCAGATGATCATAGTATGAAAGTGGATGGAGATGGAGACTCCAGTGACGCTGTGGAAATGCAAGAGCAGGGAGAAGATATTTATTCTCTGATTAAGAGCTGTAAGTTTTCCATGAAAATGAAGATGATAGAAAGTGCAAGAAAACAGGTAGGTACCCATATTCATGGTCCTCTATGTTATCAGTGAATTTTCTTAAATTACCATTTTTTCTTAATTTACTATTTCTTTAAAATATGAAGTTTAAAAACTACCAAGTTAGTATTTTTTCTCTTCGTAAGAAAGCAAACTTGAAGAAACACTTTATATTCCTTAAAGTTTTCCAGAAAGCCTCTAAAGTTTATTATATACCTATAAATCATTTTAAATTATAGTCTGTTATTTAAAAGGAAAATAAATCTAGTATCAGATTTTATTTCATTTTACGAAGGTTCAGTTTGTTGCAATCTATCATTTGGTAGTATGATCCTTTCTTGATATTTCTTAGAAGTTGCAGACAAACTATTTCAATGCATTAAATCCATATGCCTTAGGGAGCTTGCTATTTTAAAGGTCTGATAGTGTTGATTATTGTAAAGCAAAGAAGTTAAATAGAAACAGTTTTCTGTTCTGTAGGTTTACTTGCTCATGAGTAACTTTTCTTTGGGATGAGAGTTGTATCAGTCAGGAACTTTTATGTTGCAAGTCACAGAAAACCCATCTAGAGCTGCCTAAGTGAAGAAAGGAGATTGGTCTGTTTCCTCAAAGGAAAGGCCTGGAAGGACTGGCATAGATAGGCACGCCTCAGATACTATCACCAAGGCTGCCCGTGGGCCCTGCCTTCCACATGTCGGCTCCCACTTGGGTTCAGCATCATGACTGTCTCTGGCAGAAATGGCTATGGAGGTTTTAGATCTTACTTCCTCCACACCATGTCTTCCTGGAATAGAAACAGTTTCCTTTTGACTATCTCCTCCAGAAAAAAAAAGGTGTTTTCTTTACCAGAAGGCTCCAGCCATTATCATCCATTGCCTCACTGGATAAGGAAGGACCATCTGAACTCTTGGCCAAGGATAGGGACAGGGGGCCTTTTAGAAGAAATCCCTGGTGCTCGTCCCAGAAGGAGAGGCAACTGAAGCTCCCTGCTGCTATTCAAACGATGAGGGCAGAGGGAGAGCATTGATATTGGATACATTATTCAGAAATCCTGTGATAATCACAAAGATAACTAAAAATCTCTCAAAAAATAGTACAATGGCTTTTCTTCATCGTTTTTCAGCAATATAGTCATATATAAGTGTAAGCTAAATAGAGTTCACTATCAATACCAGTAATATTGGGGATGGAGAGTAAAAGAATAATCCAAATGTGAAGATTATATAAACCTTCGTTGTATTTTATCTGCCTGCACTAGAACTATTCAGAAGTTGCAGATCTGAAATTTGAATTTTACCTCTTTTCAATGCCAAGCACTTTGTGAGGTGCTTGAGAGGCTGTGTTAGACAAAATATATACAAGTAGGCAAACAATTATAATACACTATGTTGTGGTAGGTACTAAAGGAAAGCCATGTGGAGGGCATGTGACCCAAACTTGTAGAACAGGGAGGAGGAAGAAGTCATGTCTAAACTGGGAACTAGAGGATGAAATAGGGCAGAGAGAATCACATGTAAGACTCAAGAATGACCCAGTGCTCTTGATTTCATCCGTGGACTGAAGATGGGGCTTCAGCCTCTACTACATGTCTGGATAGCATGGTGCAGGGTTGCCCTGGGAACAATTTCAAGAGTATTGGATCAGAGGAGGGACCAGCAATTAGCAAACTTCTCACTAATCCATGTGAAGGCGGATGCTGGCCATGTAGAGGTATAGAGGTCAGGGAGCTGGGAGAAGTGGACTAATTCAAGGAGAGGGATGAGATACCGAGAGTACATGCTAATTGTTATGTGTGGGAGAAGGGAGAGGAGGCACCTGACCTGAGTAGCTGGACAGCAATGCAGGAGAAAGAGCAGTCCATGGGGAAGGCAGTGCATTCAATCTGGGACATGTTGAATCCAAAAGGCCTTTAAGACAGCCGAGTTGTGGTTTCCGTTAGGTAGTTTGTACATCAGAAACTTGGAGCTGTAGAGGAAGAGTGAGGCTGGAGAGGAAGGTATAAATGTGGTAGGCACATCAGTAATCCCTGAAACCATGAGGTGGGCAGGATGGCCAGCCTCAGCCCTGGCAAAAACCAACAGGTACAGGATGAGCAAAGGAGGAGGAGCCTGCACGGGAACTGAAACTATGAGGAGAAGAGCAGAGGAAGACCAAAGGATTATGAAACCACAAGGGAAGAGCCTGAACCATCCGTGTCAGTTACAAAGAGAGGGAAGGCACGGAAGGATGGAAAAGTGTCCTTGAATGTAAAAGAAGGAGGTTGCTGTTGGTTTTGGTAAGAACCACTTCACCAGAACAAAAGGAGCCAGATTACAGTGGGCGGATGAATGCATGAAAGTGAGGATGTGAGGAGCCCGCTCTCCTCTCTATAGAGGGAGCACGTGAGACTGAGAGAAAAATTATTTTTTTTAACATGAAGGACTTGGTTATGTTTAAATACTAGTGGAAGTAACTAGTAGATTAGGAGAGGCTAGACACGCAGAGGGAGGAATGATTGGCAAAATAAGATTTCTTGTGGAGGTTGAGAGGGGAAGGAACAGGATTCAGAGCACAGGGGATCAATCTGTCTTCAACAGGAGACGAGCCCCCTCCTGGAAGGAAGGTAAGAATGGGTTTAGACACAGGCAAAACAGTAGTACACTGCAGGACATCTCCTATTCTCTGAGGGGTAGAAGGGGAGGTGGTAAGGAAGGAGAATTGAGGAAAGTGAAGTTGTTCTGAATAACTGGAGTGCGTTGGAGAAAGCTGATGCGCGAAATAGAGAATGCCAGGCAGCATTGAGAACCCAGTTGGAGTTGCCTCCAGTAGTAATGATACCAAGGGGCCCACGTTAGGAGTAGAGGAGCATGCAGTCTGAGGATCCCAGGGGTATGGCAGGTGGCTATGACGCGGAGATAAAGGCTGATGAATGAGAGTATTGCTGAGAGAATGCAGACATGACTGGCTTTGTGAATTAAATGTGGAAGGAAGTAAAAGCAGAAAGAAGGGAGGTCAGGTTACTAGAGGTCTTATGTAGGTTATAAAGCAAGCATAGTAGGAATTTAGTCAACAGAAAAACAGGTTGTGGTTAGAATAGAATAATTTGAATTGAGAATCTCCTGGGGAGTTTTGGGTAATAATGAGGATCACTGTGCAGTTAAGAAACTGAGCCAGGCATTGTAAACGGGAAAGACACCATGCCTGTGTCATGATCCCAGTCTAGCAAGAGGATGTACATAGTACAAGGAAGGCCAAGAAAACACCAGTGCTAAGAGAGCATGAGGAGGAAGAGAGAAATTCTGTCTGGGATAGAAGGCTTCACGGAGAAGATTTTATGGAAATGGTAGGATCTGGACATTCCAGGCTGTGATGGTTAAGGTTGTGCATCACCTTGGCTGGGCCATGATTCTTAGTGTTTTGGTAGTTGTATAATGTTGTGATCACTTTCCTGTTGAAATTTGATATGTGATCACCCCAATGATGGAATCTGCTGAGTGGTACTGGTGAGGGTGGGGCCTGTGGTGGCTCACTGCCCCCTCAGCCTTCATCTCTCCGCCGTCTGCCTGCTTCCTTCCTGCTCGCCTTGCAAAGGTTGTTGGCTTGTTCTGGATCCTGCAGCAGTCTCTTGTCTAACCTCTGGTTCTTGGGACTTGAGCTGGCAGCTTACCTGTCCATCTTGGGATTTGTTGATCTTCTCGGCCTCTGAACAACAATCCTGCTCTCTGACCTACTCATCTTGGGTTCACCAGCTTCTGCAGCTTCATGAATTGGGAAAGGTCTCTATTCTGATCCAAGGACTTGGGATGTTCTAACCCCTACAATCATGTGAGCTGTTTCCTTGATATAAATCTCTTTATCTGCGTTACTGGTTTTGCTTCTGTAGAGTTCTGTAGAGAACCCAGCCTAAGATACAGGCATACAAAATATTAAGACAGAAATGCTGCCCTGAGCAGAGGGACTGTGAGGGGCTCATGGTGGTAGGTCTGAGACAGAGCATAGGCATGGCTTAGGAGGCAGTCCTGTGGGAATTGGGAAGTCAGTGGAGGGTTCTCAGTCTTGTTGGTATGTTGCAAGCTATGTGGAGGGTTGACTGCTCAGGGAAAAGAACAGAGGCAGGGAGAGAGACCACACAGCCCCGAATCAGGAAAGCAGTGGTAGGGATGGAAAGAAGATGAGAGATGTTCCACACGTACAGATAAAATGATCTGCGATGTGAGGAGTAATAGAGAGACTGCAGCTGAGGATGACTTGAATTTTTAAGGACCATTGAAAAGGTAGTAATTAGGCAGGTCCAGGACTGATGAAAATGTCTTTTGAAATTTTAGAGAGAATTAGAGGAGTGTATTTAAAAAGAACTACATTACAAGCAACCAAACCAAAAATAGATAAATTGGACTTCATCTAAGAGATTCAGTGCATCAAAGGACAGTATCAAAGTGAAAGACAACCTAAAAAAAAAAACCTAAGGTTGGGAGAAAATACTTGAAAATCACGTATCTGAGAAGAGTCTAAAAAACCAAACACATTGGTGTGGAGTCAGTGCCGACTCATAGCAACCCTGTAGGACAGAGGGTTCCCATAGGGTTCCTAGGAGTGGCTGGTGGATTCGAACTGCTGACGTTTTAGTTAATAGCCAAGCACTTAACCACTATGCGACCAGGGCTCCAGTAAGGGTCTCACCCACACACCCATTGCTGTCGAATTGATGCTGACTCATAGCGACCCTATTTCCAGAATGTATAAAGAACGCTTACAACCCAACAATTAAAAAAAAAAAAAAAACAATTAAAAAATGGGCAAAGGACTTGAATAGACACTTCTCCAAAGAAGGCATACAAATATGGTCAATAAACACATGCAAAGATGCTCAACATCTTTAATCA
Source organism: Loxodonta africana (assembly GCF_030014295.1). NCBI lineage: Eukaryota > Metazoa > Chordata > Mammalia > Proboscidea > Elephantidae > Loxodonta > Loxodonta africana. The sequence goes on from NC_087355.1 coordinate 4,417,445, forward strand.
TTACTGAAATGTAAATCCAGACCACAACAAGATACAGCCTCACACCCACTACAATGCCTGTTACCATAAAAATGGAAAATAACAAGTGTTGATGAGGACTGTATGTAAAACAAGGTGGAGAAATTGGAGCTCTCATACATTGCTGGTGGGAATGCAAACTGGTGCAGTCACTGTGGGAAATTAGTAGTTCTCAAAAAGTTAAACAGAGTTACTGAGCAATTCTACTCCTAGGTATATACCCAAGAGAAATAAAAACGTACATTCACACAAAAATTGTATACGAATGTTATAGCATTATGATTTATAATAGCCAAAAGGTAAAAACAGCCGAATGTTCATCAGTGGATGAATGGATAAACAAAATATGCTATATACATACAATGGACTATTATTTAGCAATAAAAAGGAATGAAGTTCTCTAATACATGCTACAACATGGATGAACCTTGCAAAAACTATGCTAAGCGAGAAAAGCCAGACACAAAAGGTCACATATTGTATGGTTCCATTTCTGTGAAATGTAGAATGGCAAATCCACAGAGACAGAGAGTGCGTGGGTGGTTGCCAGGGCCTGGGAGCAATGGGGAATGACTGCTGATGGCTATGGGGTTTTTCCTTGGGGCGATAAAAACGCCTGGAATTCGATAGCTGTGACGGTAGTCCAACTTTGTGAATATACTAGAACAACTGAATTGTACATTTAAATGTGAGTTATAGTCCAATAATAAATGAAAAGAAATCCGCATAATTGAAATTGAGGAGATGGATTAGCTGCTCTAAGGTAGGTTGTGCCATGCAAAACAAGAAGCAGTCCAATTAAACTTTTTTGTAAAATCATTTTATTTCTGAAATATTGTCTGTATGTCATCATACCATCTTCTCTCGTTTTCTCCTCTCATTGTAGAACAGCTTCTCACTTGCCTTGAAACTGTTGAAGCAGCTGCATAAAGAGTCAAAAACGAGAGAAGACTGGCTGGTGAGATGGGTGCATAGCTACTGTCGATTGAGCCACTGCCGCAGCCAGACTCAGCACCGTGCGGAGCAGATTCTCACTGTGCTGAAAACCGTCTCGTTGTTGGGTATTAGACTGTGCTTTACTCCGTATAAGTTGTCGAATGTTATTTTATGGTGTCTGTGTCTTCTAAACCTGTTCTTTGTACTGCTGCATCAGACATTTGGGAATTAAATCTTGGTAGTAATTTTTGAAAATATAGCCAAGAGTGCTAGAGAAAACAATGTCATTTCCTTGGGAATAGAATGGAAGATTTAATGCTATTCAATATGACTTTTGGAGCTTTTATTTCTTTATAAAATAGAAATGAAATTTTTTCTTTCTCATACTTAACAAAATAATGGGTCTAATAGTTTGTTCTAAAAAGCTAAGTTGCGTGCAAAAATGCCTTATAAAATTAAACAGGCAGCCTTTGTCCTCTTTAGCTCTTCTCTTTCACAGTAGCCTTTTAGACTGAAGGGAGAAGAACTTTCTCTTGTGTGGGTTTTGGGTCTGATATGCCTGCTGTGTTGGCCGTTTGTCCAAGGTATACAGGAGCACCATTACTGGACATGTTCCCAGCCACACTGCCAAATTGGGCTCTTCAGCAAGACAGGGCATTCTGCAGAGTGTCAGCTGCAGGAAAGGTGTAGAGGGGGGAAACAGTCCTTCCATGTTGATTCCAGAATCAGAAAATCAGTCTTATGATTGCTTAAATAATTTTCTTCCAGAGGAGGAGGAGGAGTTTGCTGATATTAAGAGATTAGTACCGTGTGACCTCGTTGGTTTGTTACCATTCATAATAGTAATTCTACAGTTATAGTATGCTTAATAGTTTTTAACAACCTTGTGAAATAAACAGGGCCAGTGGTTATTATCAGGTATCTGAGAGAAATCTGCAGAGAATTGTCATCCATGGATAACCAGGGTGGTGTGGTTGACTGGACTTGCTAGGAGACTACCCATCCTCTTTTGTGTACCGTTAATGCACCTCTGGAAACTGTAGGCTTGGTCAGGGCTAGGCCAGCTCCTTGCCCAAAGCCACGCGGTCAGTAAGAAGCAGAACTAGAATTATTTTAAATGCAGCAACTTCTATTGCTGTATCAGCCCTAATCCACAGCATCAATCTGAACACGTGCACAGAGCCATTGCCTATTCTTTGCAACAGACAGCACCCAGTGCTTTGACAGAATACAGAAGACTGACTTGGAATAAAAACTGATTTTTGAGTTTTAGTTTCTTACCCTCTATGGGTTTTGATATAATTGCTTCTAACAAAGAACATTTTTTATTAATAAGTCAGTTCAAGGAGTTCTCAAATCATTATGAAGTTGGTTTCTTGTATTTTCTGGGGAAGCAAGATTTATTTGTACACTATGAATTTCTTTTTTTTAACATGGTATTCATTTACTTCAGAAAAAAATTTTTTTTTTTTTTAATCTAACAGATGAGAACACATCAAGCTACTTAAACAAAAATATTCTGGCTTTTCGTGATCAGAACATTCTCTTGGGTACCACTTACCAGATCATAGCTAGCGCCCTCAGCAGTGAGCCAACCTGCCTTGCCCAAATCGAGGAAAGCAAGGTTAGAAGAATCTTGGAGCTTTCTGGATCCAGTTCAGAGGATGCAGAAAAGGTAATGAATATCGGAAGAATGAACGTTTTATGTCTGCTTGCTGTCTGTTTTTAATATGTAACCTTTTGGCTGTACAGAACAATAATGAGGGTATCATTTTGTATTTTTAAAATACATCTGACAATTGTGCACAGCTGAGTTCCTTAGAAAAATTGACATATTCTGTGTGTTTCCAGTTTATTTGAACGATAATCATTTTTGGCATAAGAAGTGAGAAATTTCTCTGACTTGATGTTGACAGTTCTCCCATGGACTTTGTTAATGAAATTTCACCACGAGTCACCGTTCACACCCCACTTGCTGTGGGGCAGATTAGCCTTTCTTTCTGACTTTCTCAGTCAGTGCCTGAGTGGTCATCACTTTGCTGGTGTTTTGTACTTCGCACAGTTGCCAGCCTTCCCCCACCTCCCTCAGGGTTGCCACCATCTGCGCAAGCAGGGCTGTGCATGGTGACAGGTGACAGGTCTTCCCCTGAGAACATTGGAGACAGCAGTTAGTATATCTAGCCTATGAGAATTTTTTAAACTCTTATAAGAAAAGAAGAACTTGGAAATAAGGTTTGAGTGTCGTTACAGCAGCTGACTTCCTTTAATAGAGAAAGCTTGTTATCCCTGTAATTCTTGGGAGGCAGTTTGTAGAAGTTTCTGTCCAACAATGATTAACATCTATGCTGTGAATCCAAATATTTGAGGTGAGTCATGGTGGGATATGAGTCATCCTGTACCACTTTCATAAGAGATAACATTTTTCAGGGATTTACCTTAAAATGCCTTCTTCTCTTTCTTAAATTCCTGACGGAGCTGCCAGCCCTCGTGAAGCCTTCAGTGCCAGGGCAGGTGACTAGCATGCTGTCGTCTGGCCCACACTTGGCCTGCTCTGTTCCGTTTGCTTGGCTTTTGCTCTGCTCAGGATCTGATTGGAGTGGCTCCTTCCCAGTCAGGGCAGATCTTCCGTCCCCCATTTAACTAGATTTCTGTATTGTTTTAGAGCTAGCCATTATTGATGGGTTCATGAATAATAAGTTACAAGTAGAAAACAGAGTTCTCTGAGAAAGCATCAGTTGCGCTCCCAGGTCTCTAAGGTGTTTGTGAATTCCAGGTGATGGTGGGTCTGTATGAGAAGGCATTCCATCTCCTTTCTAAAGCTGTGCAGACCGCTGAAGAGGGGACCCAGTCTTCCACCAAGCACTGTGCCCATGTGGCTGGAGCGATAGATGCTTACATGACTTTGGTAGATTTCTGTGATCAGGAGCTCCGTAAGAAGGAAGAGAATGCGTCAGGTGAGTCTCATTTTGGTAGTATAAAGTCTGTTGTTTGTTTTCATTTTCTTCATTTATACATCCACTTATCCACCCTTTATTAATTCACTAACTTTTTTAACGTGGTAAGTATATATGTAACAAAACATTCCCCATTTCAACATTTTTACATGTACAATTCATTGACATTAATTACATCCATCGTGTTATGCAGTCATCACCGCTACCCGTTTCCAGATTCTTCCATGACAGGTGCTCTGAGGGAAGTCTGTTACCTTTTTAAGTGACCATGACATCTCCAACAATATGCCAGCATCTGAATGAAGTCAGGCTCTTTTCTGTCTTTCCATTTTGCATTTTCCATGTTTTGCTTGCAGCTTTGGTGCTATCGGCCTGCCTCTTGCTCCTGGAATAAATTCCATAGCCAGCAGATGTCCCTTATGTTTCCATGCAGAATTGGTAATATAAAAGAAGAATTCGGCTTCAAGATAAAAGCTTTTACTTATCATCCAAAAACCTGTCTCGTGTTTGTTGATCTAAAGTAGCAGTTGAAACGAGAACAATGGCATACTACAAAGATATTAAACCAAAAGAGAAAATGTACTCATTTGTTAAATTTGTAATTTATATTTAAATGGATATATTTACTATTGTTTCCTTATTTGTTGTAGTTATTGATCCTATAGAACTACAGACATATCCAGCACTTGTGGTGGAGAAAATGTTGAAAGCTTTAAAATTAAATTCTACTGAAGCCAGGCTAAAATTTCCCAGACTACTACAAATTATAGAACAGTATCCAGAGGAGACCTTGAGCCTAATGACAAAAGAGGTTAGTATCTACATTCTAGTGAAGAACTTTACAGAACTTAAAGACACACTGGAATTCGTACCGAGATTTACTAGCCTGCACAGCGTGTATATCATAGCTTTTCCCAACCAGCAATGAATCTTACTATATCCGAAGAGCATATGTAATGTAAAACCATATAATAGAATGTTCACACTTAACCATGGTCCTCTGTGGACATTATAGGAGCACTGGGCCTAATAAGAACCCAAAGGAGTGGAGGAATGGGGGTGTTGAGGACAGAGGGCCTTTTCTTTAGCACATTGACTGTCCACGGAGCTCAGCTGCAGTTATAACATCTTTGGTACTGTGTGCCCTGTTTACTACGCAACGAGGGAGACCGGTGCGCTCTAGCTGTACCCCACCTCCTGGTGACTGCTGTACCCGCCTGCACCCAGGCCAAGAAGGGGGCTGAGGGCCCCATATCAGGCAGTTACCTTGGCGTTTGTGGGTCCAGGCCTGGAGAGCAGCTGTCAGGTGCAGCCTGGACGACTTCTCGGCATCTTCTGTACAGAGCTGCATGTGCCTCGCTGATCCTGTCCTTCATGGGCCTCTGCTCGCGTGTCATCAGGCTGCTATGTTATTAGCAGGGAAGACTCCATTTTCTTTATCTGTGAAAAGTGTAGGGTCAGTTGCAAGACTCCTTGAAACTCTGACTGTTAGAGATATTTAACTGGAAAATAGGGCCAAGCTTTGAGCTGAAAAAGCAATGGTCAGTGTGAACAGTGGTGGTATGTGAGCTGTGGGGTACACGAAGGCCTGTCAGTGCCTTCACCCTCTCTGGTCTCAGATGGTCTGCATGGCAGGTTCTCTGAAGTCCTGAAACAGGAGGTTAAAGTAAACGTAGCCTACGTGTGTCTTTCCTAAATACAAGTGAGGAGACAAGTAAGTTTATTATGTTTTAATTTCTCCCAGTGTGTACGTAGGGTAAAGGTAACATTTTGAATTTGTGAGGAAGTAAAGTGGAGTACCGCTTAGTATGGTCGTACCCCAGGTAGGCGTTAGTCTGCCACTTCCTGAGTAATGCCACGAGCCGCACGCTGTGCCTGCAGATTTATGTGAACGGGCTTCTCTTACCCTCAGAGCTATTGCAGGAAGAAGCATAGCTGTGTAGAAGTTAGGGAGCTTGCCCAGGTTCCTTAGGCTAGTGTTCCACACGGGACAGATTTTATCTTAAAAATAACACCGTAAAGGCGTTGGAGGAAAACATGAGTAAAATTTTTTAAATGGTCTTGGAGTAAAGAGACAAAAAAACAGAAGCCATAAAAGAAAATAATTTGTTACTTGTGTACCGAAAAATTGCCATAAACAAAGTTTAAAAAGAAAAAAGTGGGAGAAAAATATTTGCAGTGCATATGGGAGACAGAAGGCTAATTTCTCCAGTCTAGAATGTAAATTGTCACAAATAGATGACAAAAGGCAAATGCAATTTATACTGGAAATAAATGTCTACTAGAGAATGGTCAGAGGAAATGCACACATAGTTTAAGTATATGAGGCAGATAAACATGGAATGTTCAGCCTCTCTAATAATGAAACACAGAAATTAGATTTATGTATTTTTTACTTCTCAGATTGGCGATGATTTAAAAAAATGGTTTGTCCAGTGTTGTTAATGATTTTGGAAAATAGTCACTCTCATAAATTTTAGAAATGAAAATTTGAAAAATCATTTTGGAGGGAACTTCAGTAATGTTTATTACAGTTTTTAATGTTCACACAGTAATTATACTTCTAGGAACTTGCACTATAGCATATAGCACAAGTCCAAAGAGGAGCATGTATAGGGATGTCCGTTGTAAGGTTGCCTGTAATAGTAAAAATTTGGAAAACATCCTAAATATTAATTATAGAGCAGTGGTTAAATAAATGGAACATTATACAGCTTCTAAAGGGAACGAAGTAGGTCTGTCTGCGTATCTCAGAAGGATGTGATTTCACTCTGGTGAAAGAGGGTATATATGCAAGTGCATAGACGGCGTCAGGAAGAGTCAGATGGTTGCCTCGGCAACGGGACTGAGAGGGCTGGGGATACAAGAGTTTTTATTTTATACTTCTGTTTTTATACTCCTCGTTTTTTCATATTGGACGCATATGACTTTGTAATAAAACCTGGTTGGAGGTCTTCATGCTTCAGGCATGGCTCTCTGTATTTCAGATTTCTTCCATTCCTTGCTGGCAGTTCATCGGCTGGATCAGCCACCTGGTGGCCTTACTGGACAAGGAGGAGGCCGTGGCTGTGCAGCACACCGTGGAGGAGATCGCCGACAACTACCCACAGGCGATCGTCTACCCCTTCATGATAAGCAGTGAGAGCTATGCCTTCCAAGACACCTCTGCTGGTCATAAGAACAAAGAGTTTGTGGCAAGGTGACATTAGACATAAATTAATCTGGTCAAAATCTGCAGGTTATGAAAAATGTGTGTGGTAAAAGCAAACACATGGAACCTTATGATTGTGTTAGTTTCTTTCTGTTTAAAAATACGTTTTATATTAGAATGTTATTCAGGAAATGTTGACCCCTACTCTCATAGTCATTAATCTGTTGGTTGAGACAGACTAGATGAGATGCTTTTTGAAATCAGCTCCCGAAATTGTTCTTCCATTTAAAATATACAGGGAGGCCTCTCTCCTTCATTAGGACATGGTAAGCTGCCTGAAGAGTCACACTTTTCAGGGCTTCAACTGATTTAAAAGTAGAGACAGTTGACTCAACTAGTGATGGCATATTAGTTTTGCAAGGATATTTTATAAATGTGTGGTACTTTGGCGAACTTTCTGTATCAAGAGTTTTTGTTTACCATCTGGGGACTTGCCCAGGCAGACCACTGCAGAGGGAGGGCTTTTCAAAAGGAGAGAAAAGAAAAAGGTCAGGAGGAAAGTGTGTCGAGAAAGTAACCCTTTCTTTGATAGCGTAACTTCACATATAGCAAATTATATGTGTCAAAAGACCAAATGACAAAATCATTTGCAAGAAGATTTGCTTTTATATCTAAAAACCTCACCTCTGGATTGAATTGATAACTTTTTGCTTCTTCTAATGTTGGGGAATTTTTAAGTTGCTCCTTCCCTAGACTGTGCAGTTCCCTAGAATATGTGTGTGTGTGTTTGTATGTATGTGTGTGTATATGTGTGTGTGTGTGTATCTTTGAAAGATGTTTGATTACCTAAACTTGGTAAATTTTTTTTTTTAACTTGGTAAAATTTTGATAGGATAAAAAGTAAGTTGGATCAAGGAGGAGTGATTCAAGAATTCGTTAATGCCCTAGAACAGCTCTCCAATCCTGAAATGCTCTTTAAGGTAATATAACAGCTTCTAACACATAAAACATAGATCTTAGGTATAGTCTACTTGCAAAGGAGCTTGATTTTTTTTTTAATCTACACAGGATTGGACCGATGATACCAAAGCTGAACTAGCAAAAAACCCTGTTAATAAAAAAAGTATTGAAAAAATGTACGACAGAATGTATGCAGCCTTGGGAGACTCAAAGGTTCCAGGTCTTGGAGCTTTCAGAAGGAGGTTTGCTCAGGTATGGATGGATGGCAGTATCCTTTATGATAAAGGAGTCGTTGTAAAGATAAATATTTACATCCAGTGGTTAATTTTGGTTTTAAATGTCTACTGAATTTTTAAACTTGCCTTAGGCCTGATGCCTTTTCCAAGATATTGATAGCATATTTTTAGATCAGTCAATGGCAGGTGAGTGAGTATGCCAAGCCTAGGTTTTTTATTACACTCTGTTCTTCGTGCTCAGATTCTTAGCTATACTTAGTTTATACTTCTCAGAGTGATTTGAATACTGAATCAAGAAAATATTTCTGTTGTATATAAGTTGATAAATATTTTTGAACACTGTTCCCTGTTCAAGACCCAGTCCTGAGTGCTACCAAAGATACAAAGGAGGCAGACCCATTTCCTGAATTCCAGGGATTGTCCTATAAATACCCTGTATAAAGAACAAGGGCGTAAGGACAGATGTGAGCAATGTGAGAGCTATTTTAAAAGTTGCTCTAGTGTTGAAAGGAACACACCTCAGTTCTGAGGGAATCAGGAGAAGCCTCAGGTAGCGAGTAGAAATGTGAACGGGCTTTGAAACACCCAGACCTCATAGCTCCAGGCCAGGTGTAGGGTGCCCCTTGGAGTGCATTTGCCTTCCCTCCCTAGTCCAGCTGGTGGACTACTTGCCCATAGAGAATTGGCTGAAGCATCAGTTCTTTAGAGCCTTCCCCCAACATCCTCATCCCAACTGTCCCCAGGAAGAATTAGGTACGGCTTCCTCTGTTGCCCAAAACACCTGTGTACACCTGCCTCTCTTCTAGCATTCATCACATGCATTTGTTACTGTTGTTGTTGCAGTTTTGGTCAAACTACCTTTATTTATTAAACCCCAGGAAGTTTAAAGGCATAAAGGAGAAGTCCTGGGACTCATTTTGTCAGAGGTCCCAAGCCCCACTACTAGTAAAAGAGTTGTAGAACGTAAGACTCAACGTAGGTCCCAGAGATGAAGCAAAAGTCTTTCAATGCTAAGCTCCAAAACCAAAAACAAAACCGGTTGCTGTCGAGTCGATCCTGATCCATAGCAACCCTATAGGACAGAGTAGACCTACCCCATATGGTTCCCAAGGACTGGCTGGTGGATTTGAACTGCTGACTTTTTGGTTAACAGGCAAGCTCTTAACTACTGTGCCACCAGGGCTCCAATGCCAGGCTAAGAAGGTTATGTTTAATGTGAGTGATTGACTGGTAATATATGAGATAACTTTTAGTTCTGGAGTTTTCTGATTTAGTCGTTGTAAACTTGAAGCCTGTTTTATTGCTTGATTCTATTGACCTTGAAGATTTTACTAAGAAAGAGAGCAATGTTTGTTTAGATTAAGTCAAAGCATTGTTAATGGGTTCCTGAAATTTAGTATAATACCCGTTGTCTTCAAGTCAGTGCCGACTCATAGTGACCCTATAGGGCAGAGTAGAATTGCCACACAGGCTTTTCAAGGAGCGCCTGGTGGATTTGAACTGCTGACCTCTTGGTTAGCAGCTGTAGCTCTTAACCACTATGCCAGTAGAAGTCCTCTTATCAGACTCAGTTATCTAGTGCTGCTATAACAGAAATACCATAAATGGGTATCTTTAATGAACAGAAATATATTTTCTCACTGTTTAGGAGGCTAGAAGTGTGAATCCAGGGCAATGGCTCTAAGGGAAGGCTCTTTCTCTCTGTCCACTCTAGGGAAACGTCCTCGTCTCTTTTCAGCTTCATTCCTAGGTTGCTTGCTGATCAAATGGCATGTATCTTCCCCTCCATTTTTGCTTAGTTGCTTACTTGTTTAATCTGCTCTTTTATATTTCAAAAGAGATTGACTTAAAACACACCCTACACTAATACTGTTTCATTAATTTAACAAAGAAACCCATTACCAGTTAGGATTATACCCACAGGCATAGTGGTTAGGATTTGCAACACATATTTTTGGGGAACCCACTTCAATCCATACGCAGACCAATGGTGGTTAATCAAAAAAGTTATTAAGGTGGAGAATCATAAGAATATTATATACATTAAACACTTTATTTTAGCTTAAAACATCTAAAAGTGCCTTTCTTAATCTGCCGATGTAAAGCTGAAGCTTTCTTTAATATGGGCCACTGATTAGAGCTCCTTTGTCTTTTTTGCCTGGATTGTACCTGTAAATATATCATTAACATTTCAGTTTTGGATTCTTTAAAGTAGAGCAAGAATTTAGACACCTGTGAAACAGTCCGGTTATAGGATTCTTTTAGATTTCCATCCTTAACAATTACCTTGCCTGGTCTTTTTGTTTCTTATATAGATTTTTTTTTTTTTAATTGTACTTTAAATGAAGGTTTACAGGGCAAACTAGTTTCTCATTGAACAATTAATACACATATTTTTTTGTGGTGTTGGTTGCCAACTCCACGACATGTCAACACTTTCCCCTTCTTGACGCTGAGTTACCCAGTACCAGCCTTCCTGCCCCCTCCTGCCTTCTAGTCCTTGCCCCTGGACTGGTGTGCCCATTTAGTCTCATTTTGCTTTATAGGCCTGTCTAATCTTTGGCTGAAGTGTGAACCTCAGTAGTGACTTCATTACTGAGCTGTAAGAGTGTCCGGGTACCATACTCTTGGGGTTTCTCCAGTCTTTGTCAGACCAGTAAGTGTAATCTTTTTTTTATTTTTTGTGAGTTAGAGTTTTGTTCTGCATTTTTTTCCAGCTCTCTCTGGGAACCTGTATTGTGACCACTGCCAGTGCAGTTGGTGGTGGTAGCTGGGCATCATCTAGTTGTGCTGGACTCATGCCGGTGGAGGATGTGGTAGTTACGTTCCATTAGTCCCTTGGACTAATCTTTCCCTTGCGTCTTTGGTTTTCTTTGTTCTCCCTTGCTCCAGACATGGTGAGACCAGTGGAGTATCTCGGATGGCCGCCCACAAGCTTTTAAGATCCCAGATGCTACTCACCAAAGTAGAATGTAGAATATTTTCTTTATAAACTATGTTATGCCCGTTGAGCTAGATGTTTCCCAAGTCCATGGTCCCTGCAGCCCTCAGACCAGTAATTTGGTCCCTCAGGGAGTTTGGATGTGTCTATAGAGCTTCCATGACCTTGCCTTGGACAAGTTGTGCTGGCTTCTCCAGTATTGTGTGCCACCTTACCCTTCACCAGTTACCACTTACCTATTGTCTATTTAGTGTTTTTCCCTTCTACCCCTCCCCTCTGTTGTAACCATCAAAGGTTGTTTCTTTTTTTGTGTAAACCTTTTCATGAGTTTTTATAGTTGTGGTCTCATACAATATTTGTCCTTTTGTGATTTTTCACTCAGCATAATACCCTCTAGATTCATCCATGTTATGAGATGCTTTGTAGATTCATCATTGTTCTTTATTGTTGCGTAGTACTCCATTGTGTATATGTACCATAGTTTGTTTATCCTTTCATCTGTTGATGGGCATTTAGGTTGTTTCCATCTCATAGCTATTGTGAACAGTGCTGCAGTGAACATGGGTATGCATATGTCTATTCATGTGATGGCTTATTTTTCTAGAATATATTCCTAGAAGTGGGATTGCTGGATCATGTGGTATTTCTATTTCTGGTTTTTTAACAAAGCACTGTATTTTTCTCCAAAATGGTTGTACCATTTTGCATTCACACCAGCAGTGTATAATCTCCCTGCAGCCTCTCCAGCATTTATTTTCTGTTTTTTTTTATTGGTGCCCGTAATGTTGGGGTAAAATGATATCTCACTGTGGTTTTGATTTGCAAGTTGCTATAAGTCAGAATCAACTCAACAGCAAGGGTATTTTTTTTTTTTAATGGCTAGTTATCAAGTGCATTTCCTCATGTATTTGTTAGCTGCTTATATGTCATTGGTGAAATATCTGTTCATATCCTTTGCCCATTTTTTAATTGGATTATTTGCCGTTTATTGTTGAAGTGTTGGATTTTCCTTTAGATTTTAGAGATTAGACCTTTGTCAGATTTGTCATAGCCAAAATTTTTTTCCCAGTCTGTAGGTTCTCTTTTTACTCTTTTGATGAAGATTTTGATGAACGTAAGTGTTTAATTTTTAGAAGATCCCAGTTACCTAGCTTATCTTCTGCTGTTCATGTATCGTTAGTTGTCTTAGGCTGGGTTCTTTAGAGAAACAAAACCAGTAAAGGGTATAAATACATAGAGAGAGATTTATATCAGGGAAACAGCTCACGCAGTTGTAGGGGTTGGAATGTCCCAAGTCTTTGGATCAGGATAGAGGCCTTTCCCAATTCACAGAGCCGCAGAAGCTGGTGAACCCCAAATCAGCAGGTCGGAGAGCAGGGCTCCCACTCTCAAGCTATGAAGGTCGAGGAATCCCCAAGGTCAGCAGGCAAGACCACAAGGTTTCTCCTGATTCACATGGCTGCAGGGGCTGGTGAACCCAAGATTGGCAGGTCGGTGAGCAGGGCTTTTGTTCGCAGTCTGTGAAGATCTGTGAATCCCAAGATGGACAGGGTGGCTGCTAGCTCAAGTCCCAAGAACCAGAGGTCAGACAAGAGACAGCTGCTGGATACAGAACAAGCCAGTGACCTTGGCAAGGCGAGCAGGAAGGCAGAGAGATTAAGGCTGAGGGGGAGGTGAGCTGCCACAAGCCCCACCCCACCAGTACCACTCAGCAGATTCCATCATGGGGGTGATCACATATCAGATTTCAACAGGGAAGTGGTCACAACATTATACAACTGCCAAAACACTGAGAATCATGGCCCAGCCAAGTTGACACACAGTCTTAACCATCACATTAGTTATAGTTCGTATCCTTTTTATGCTGTGGATTAGGGCCTCCAGCATTGATCCTGTTTTTTCTTCCATGATCTTTATAGTTTGTGGTTTTATATTTAGGCTTTGATCGATTTCGGATTATTTTTTGTGTATGGCACAAGGTATGGGTCCTGTTTCGTTTTTTTGCAGATGGATATCCAGTTTTGCCAGCACCATTTGTTAAAAAGACTGTCTTTTCCCCATTTGATGGACTTTGAGCTTTTATCGAAGATCAGGTGATCATAGGTGAATGGGTTTACATCTGGGTCTCAATTCTGTTCCGTTGGTCATTGTGTCTGTCGTTGTACCGGTACCAGGGTGTTTTGACTAACATAGCTGTCTAATAGGTTCCAAGGTCAGGTAGTGTGGGCTCTTCTATTTAATTCTTCTTCAACAGTGCTTTACTTATCTGGGCCTCTTCCCTTTCCATATAAAATTAATTATTAGCTTTTCCATCTCTTTAAAGAATTCTGTTATTTGGTTTGGGTTGCATTGTATTTGTACATTGCTTTAGGCAGAATTGACATTTTCACAATGTTAAGACTACCTATCCATGAGCATGGTACGTCCTTCCATTTATGTAGGTCTCTCTTGTGTTCTTGCAGTAGTGTTTTGTAATTTTCTTGTATAGGTCTTTTACGTCCCTGGTTAGATTTATTCCTAAGCATTTTATTTTTTTAGGGGCTGTTATCAGTGGTATTGTTTTCCTGATTTCCTTTTCTTAGTTCTCTTTATTGGTGTATAGGAATCCAACTGATTTTTGTGTGTTTATCTTGTATCCTACTACTCTGCTGAATTTCTCTATTAGTTCCAGTAGTTTTCTCATGGAGTCTTTTGGTTTTTCTATGTATAGTATCATATCATTCACTACTAGGAACACTTTTGCTTCCTCCTTACCAACTTGGATGCCCTTTTCTTGTTTTTCTTGTCTTATTGCTCTAGGTAAGACTTCCAGCACAGTGTTTAATAGGAGTGATGATAAAGGGCATCCTTTTGTTTTTCCTGTTCTCAAGGGGAACGTTTTCAGCCTCTCTTCATTAAGAATAATGTTGGCTGTTGGTTTTCTGGAAACCCTGGTGGCGTAGTGGTTAAGTGCTATGTATGGCTGCTAATCAAAAGGTCGGCAGTTCGAATCCGCCAGGTGCTCCTTGGAAACTCTATGGGGCAGTTCTACTCTGTCCTATAGGGTCGCTATGAGTCGGAATCGACTTGACTGGTTTTTGGTTTTTGGTTGGTTTTGTGTAGATGCTCTTTACTATGTTGAGGAATTTCCCTTCTATACCTACTTTACTGAGAGTTTTTATCAGGAATGGATGTTGGACTTTTTCGATTGCCTTTTCAGCGTTGATTGAGATGATAGTATGATTTTTTTTATTTATGTGGTGTGGATTATGTTGAATGATTTTCTAATGTTGAACTGTCCTTACCTGTATGAATCCCGGTTGGTTGTGGTGTATTCTTTTTGATATGATGCTGAACTCTATTGGCTAGAATTTTGTTGAGAATGTTTTCACCTATATTTATGAAAGATACTTGTCTGTAATTTTCTTTTTTTGTGGTGTCTTTGCCTGGTTTTGGTATCAGAGTTATGCTGGCTTCATAGAATGAATTCAGAAGTATCCTGTTCATTTCCATATTCTGAAATGGTCTGAGTAGTACTTGTGTAAGCTCTTCTCTGAATGTTTGGTAGAATTCTCCAGTGAAGCCATCTGGGCCAGGGTTTTTTGTTGTTGTTGGAGTTGTTAAAATTATCTTTTCAATTTTTCTCTTGTTGTGGGTCTGTTCAGGTTTTCAACTTTAGTTTGTGTTAGTTTGGGTAGGTAGTGTGTTTCTAGAAATTTGTCCATTTCCTCTAGGTTTTCCTATTTGTTGGACTATAGTTTTTTATTGTACTCTGTTATGATCCTTTTTATTTCAGTTGGGTCTTTTGTGATGTACCCCATTTCATTTCTTATGTGGGTTATTTGCACCCTCTCTTGTTTTTCTTTTGTCAGTTTGGCCAAGGATTTTTTATTTTGTTGATCCTTTCAAAGAACCAACTTTTCGTCTTGTTGATTCTTTCTATTGTTTTTTAATTCCCTATTTCATTTATTTCTGCTCTGATCTTTGTTATATCCTTCCTTCTGGTGGCTTTTGGCTTCTTTTGCTGTTCTCTTTGTATTTGTTCGAGTTGTATAGCTTATGTTTTGATTTTGTTTCTTCTTTTTGATGTGGGGGTCTGTTGCTATAAATTAACCTCTGAGCACTGCTTTTGCTGTGTCCCAAAGGTTTTGGTATGATGTGTTTTCATTTTCATTGGATTCTAGGAATGTTTTTATTCCATCTTTGATTTCTTCTATTACCCAGGGATTTTTAAGCAGGGTGTCATTTGGTTTCCATGTATTCGATTTTTCGTCCTTGCTCTTCCTGTTATTAACTTGTGCTTTGAGGGCATTGTGGTCAGAGAAGATGCTTCATGTTATCTCAGTGTTTTGGATTTTGTTGAGGGTTGCTTTGTGGCCTAAAATGTGGTCTTTTCTGGAGAATGTTCCTTGTGCATTGGAAAGCAATGTGTACTTTGCTGCCGTTCAGTGGAGTGTCTGTATATGTCTAAGGTGTCAAGTTGATTGATTGTGGCCTTTAGATCTTCTGTACCTTGTTGAGTTTCTTTCTAGATGTTCTGTCCTTTACCAAGAGTGGTGTGTTGAAGCCTCCTATTATTATTGTGGAATTATCATTTCCCTTTTCAGTGCTGTTAGAATTTGTTTTATGTATTTTGGAGCCCTGGCATTGGCTGCGTAGGTATTATGATTATGTTTTCATGGTGGGTTGTCCCTTTAATCATTATATAACGCCCTTCTTTGTCTTTTATGGTGGCTTTTCTTTTAAATTCTATTTTATCTGAGATGAATATTGCCATTCCTCCTCTTTTTTGGTATCTGTTTGGTTGATATTTTTTTTCCATCCTTTGCTTTTTAATAGACTTGGGTTATGTCATTGTTTCTAAGGTGTGTCTCTTGTAGACAGCATGTTGATTGATCCTGTTTTTTATCCATTCTGTTACTGTCTCTTTATGGGTTCCTCAAAGCCATTTATGTTCGGTGTGATTATTGATAGGTGTGAATTTATTGCTGTCACTTAATAGTGCTTTTTTTTTGTGGTGCTGACATTTTCTTTGTTCTTCTTACTCATCTGTGCTGAATTCCTTTTTTGTATATTTCTTTCCATTTCTTTCATTTTTGTAGATTTTGTGTTTACTGAGACTTTGTTTTTGTTCTTTATTTTGATGAGTAGGTTTATTGACTTTCCTTGTTGTTACCTTGAAATTTCCTCCTGTCTTCCTAAGTTTAAGCCAATGTCTAATTACTTGATAACACCTTGACTTCATCTCCTTTTAAAAGTTCTATACCAACACTGTTTATTCCCTCTTTTATTATTCTGCCGTTGTCATTTACAGAATGACCTCTCTGGTTCCCTGTTGTAAACATTTTAGTTTTTTTTCGTATCCTTCAGAGTTCATTATCTAGGTTGGTATCTGGATGATGATGCCCTGTGTCCTAGATTCAGGTTGTCGTCTCATTTTGTTGGTTCTCTAACCCTTTAATAATTGTTGTAAGTTTGGTTTGGTTTTTACATATCCTTAATTTCTGTGTATTTGGCAGTGTCTTAATTTCACTATCATATTTGAGCAAGAGTTTTGCAGGGTATATTATTCTTGGTTGGCAGTTGCTTTCGTTCAAGATTTTACATATGTGATCCCCTTACCTTCTTGCTTGCATGGTTTCTGTCAGGTAACCAGAGCTTAGTCTTACTGTTTCCCCTTTATATGTGACTTTTTGTTTTTCTCGAGCTGCTCTCAGGATTCTTTCATTGTCTTTGTTTTAAGTGAGTATGATTATGCTGTCTTTTTCTTTTGGGGTCTGTCCTACATGGGGTTTGTTGAGCTTCTTGGATAGTCTGCTTTTTGTCTTTCATGGTATTGGGGAAGTTTTCTGTCAGCAAATCTTCAATAATCCTGTGTTTTCTGTTTTCTCCCCATGTTCTGGAACTCCGATCACACGCAGAGCTTTGCTTTTGATTGTAAACCACATCATTCTCAGGGTTTCTTTGTTTTTTTCTTCTTTCTGTTCTTTGATTTTTCCTCCAGCAATGTGGTATCCAAGAATTCGTCTTCACTTTTGCTTATCCTATCTTCCATTGTTTCAGATTTGCTCAAAACCTTCTGTTGCACTGTCCATTTCTGAAATCTTGTTTATCTTTTGGATTTCTAATTACCATTTTTGTATGATTTCTAGTTGTTTATTTTCACATTTTGTTCCTGCATTATTTTCCTGATTTCTTCCATTGTTTTTTCTGTCTTTTCCATGATTTTGTCTACTTTTTTCCTTTTCTTTGGCTGCATTTTCCTTTATCTGTTAGAACTTAGAATTTGAGCATTAGCATTCTGAATTCCCTATCATGTAGCTCCAGTGCCTTTTCTTCTCGCGGAAGGTCATCTGATGTTTTATTTTGGTCACTTTCTGAAGCCATCCTTTCCTTTTATATGTTTTGATATTGTCTGCTGTCTCTGAAACACTCAGGAATTATTTTCTTCATTTACTGATTGTAGATTTGATTGTTCCCTCCTGCTTTTTTTTGTTTTATTTGGTTATGTCTGGGCAGGTATGTTGGGTGTGTTTTGTTGCTTGCTCGTCTGTGGGCATGATATTTCTCGTTTTTTTTTCCTTGTCCAGGTGGGCAGCGCTGGTCTCTCAGCTATGGAACAGCAGGGTGGGTCTAGTAGGGGTGGAGGGGTAGGGATAGGTAGTTTGCAGCATGAACTGAGGGCAACGGGGCAGGGTAAGGGGCAGCGCAGGGCTGGGTCAGGGTGACTGCATCAATTCTGCTCAGGGGCATGGCACTTGGTGCAGAAAGGCAGGAGTGAAGGGAGATGATGTGATGTGCAGAACTAAGTGGATGAAGAGAAAGAAGAGATAAAAAAAGAAAAGAGATAGAAAGTAAAAAAAAAAAGGCAAAAATGAAGTTTAAAAATAGAAAAAAGTAAATGGTGTGGTAGGATTTGGTGAGTAGGGCAGGGCAGACCCAGCATGGCCGTGTCCTGGTGGCTCTTGAGCCAAATGGTGTGGCTCAACCTGTTGACACACAGTATGGCTCATGCACAGGGCTGGGTAGGCAGGAGGAAGGAAAGAGGAGAAAGAGAGAAGAAACCAACAATCAAACAAATAAAAATAAATAATTATTAAAAAATAAAAACAACAGCAAAAA
The DNA here is from genome assembly GCF_030014295.1 of Loxodonta africana. Classification (NCBI taxonomy): domain Eukaryota; kingdom Metazoa; phylum Chordata; class Mammalia; order Proboscidea; family Elephantidae; genus Loxodonta; species Loxodonta africana. Next base: position 4,435,742 of record NC_087355.1, read on the forward strand.
GAACTATGGTGGTGGGAGTGTTACAGCCAATTGCAGATTTGTACCACCTGCCGCAAAGCCAGTTCTGAGACAGGAGGAGGTAAGCAGCAAGAGGGCTTTATTGAATACTGGTATACAAGAGACAGGGTTAAATTTCTCCCAAATTCTGTCTAAACTAGAGGACTAAGTGGAGGGTTTTTATAGGGGGAAGCTCAGGGTTTAGAGGTTTTCAGGAATGTTGGTTTCTGTTTGAGTTAGACATGATGATAAAGTGATCTGTTATTGAAATCCTGCGAGGATCTGCTTGTCATCCTGGAGTCCTGCAAGTCCCTTCATTCCGCCCTGGTTTCTGTCACAAGATGGATCTAAGCTTTGTTCAACTACCTTGGTTTTGTGTGTTTTTTTCCTTGAGAGAGAAACATAGTTTAATCAACAACAAAAATTGATTTCCTTATTCTTCTTTATAGAAACAATCATGAGACAGATTTCAGAGCAAGTAATTATGTTTCAAAAACTAGAAATTAATCACAGTTTATACAGCTATACTAAAACACTAGAAATATCTTTTCTCTATTCCAATACTAAAACACCAAAAGAAACATATTTTCTCTACTTCAGGAGTGCCAGCCATTGGGGGCGGGGTGGAATTGGGGTGGCAGTGAGCTGATGTCTGTCTCTCTGGCTGGCACAGCATGGCGTGTCAGGAAGGAGCAGAGGCAGCGCAAGGCCTAGGTGGGAGGATGAAGGAAGAGAAGGGGAAAGATAAAATAAAAAGTATGGCACTTAGGGAGCTGGCCTGTGGGGGATGGTGCAGATCCAGGGAGGCCATGTGCCAGAGGCTCTCCAGCCGATCGGTAGGGCACAGCCTACCAAGAAGTTGGGAGCGGCACATGGGTTTGGGTGGATGGGAGGAAGGAAAGGAAGGGAGAGAAAGAGAAGAAAAAGTAATTACCAAAAAAAAGAAAAAAGAATAAATAAATAAAATGGCACTGAGGGAGCCAGTTGGTGAAGGCAGCACATGCCCAAGGAGGATGCACACAGTGAATCCTTGTCTGAACTGTGCAGCATGGGGGTGGTGCACAGAGCTGGGTTGGCGGGGGAGAGGAAAGGAGAGAGAAGAAACAGAAAAAAAGGAAAAAAGAAAAAATTTAAAAGAGCAAAGAAGACAAACCAAAAAACCACAGCCTATCAAGAAGTGGAAGGGATAGCACATGGGGCTAGATGGGTGGGAGAAAGAAAAGGAGGGAAGGGGGAGAGAGAAGGATCGAAAAAAATGCCAAAAAAAATTTCAAAGAAGCAAAAATACAAATCAAAATACATAAATAAACAAGAAATGGCACTGAAGGGGCCAGCTAGTGTGTGCCACGCAGACCTCGGCTGCAGTGAGCTAGTATGTCTCTGGCCAAGCAACCAGGGCCTGTTCGCAAGCAGCAGAGGTCTTGTATAGGCAAGAAGGATGGGGGATGAGAAAGCATGTATCCTTGGTTACCAGGTGCTCTGTCTCCTGCCAGGAGCTCCATGAAGTTGCCTTCCCATATTCCCTATCTGAGTTCTTCGGTGGCTGTAGCCCAAAATGGTGAATCCGGCCATGTAGGCTGGTATTGGACCTCCACTCTTTAGCTCTCCTCGTTCTCTGTCATCTTTCAGTTTCTCTTTCCGTTCTGTTCTTTATTCCTTCATTTGATACTTAGGGCTCCAGGCTTGACGTTTATATCTGTTTTACTTAGTTTTTTAAGTCTTTGCTGCAGAGGGACGGCATGGTGATTCTGTCTACAGTGCCACATTGACTCTGCCTTCCTCTATAGATTCTTTGAGCAGTTTTAGGTTTACAGAAAATTTTAACAAGAAGTACAGAGTTCTCATATACCCTCCCACCACACATATACAATTTGCCCTTTAAACAGCCTGCATTCCTATGGTACATTTGTTACAGTTGATGGACCAGTATTGACACATCGTTATTAACTAAAGTCCATAGTTTACATTAGGGTTCATTCTTTGTGTTGTACAGTCTTAGGGGTTTTGACAGATGTTTAATGTCATGTGTCCACCATTACAGCCCCATTCAGAATAGTTTCACTGCCCTGTGCGCCACCTATTCACTCCTTGTTGCCTCCCCCTCCCTGAACCCTTGGCAAACACTGATCTTTTTACTGTCTATAAAGAATGTCAGCAGTCCTGGTTACAATGGTTAAGAGCTCAAGCTGTTAACCAAAAGGTCAGCTGTTTGAATCCACCAGGCGCTCCTTGGAAACCCTCTACTCTGTCCTATAGGTTTGCTATGAGGCAGAATCGACTCTACAGCAACAGGTTTTTTAAAGAATGTCATGTAGTTGGAATCATGCATAATGTAGCCTTTTCTGACTGGCTTCTTTCACTTAGAATATGCCTTTAGGGTTCCTCCATGTCTTTTGTGACTTGGTAGCTCATTTCTTTTTCTTGCTGAGTAATATTTCATTGTCTGATATTCCACAGTTTGTTTATCCATTTATTCACCTATTGAAGGACATCTGGGTTGCTTCCAAGTTTTGGCAGTTATGAATAAAGCTGTTATAAACATCAGTGTACACGTTTTTTGTAGCCATAAATTTTCAACTCATTTGGGTAAACACCTAGGAGCGCAATTGCTTAATAGTATGGTAAGCTTCCAAACTGGGTTCCAAAGGGACTATACCGTTTTGCATTCACGCCAGCAATGAGTGAGAGTTGCTCCATGCCCTTGTCAGCATTTGGTGTTGTCAGTGTTTTGGATTTTAGTCATGTTTTTAATTTGCAGATCCCTAATAGCATATGATGTTGAGCGTCTTTCATATACTTATTTTCCAGGTCAGATCCATTGCCCATTATTTAATGGAGTTGTTTATTTTCTTATTGTGGAGTTTTAAGAATTCATCGTATATTTTAGATATAAGTCCTTTATCAGATATGCGTTTTACAAATATTTTCGCCCAGTCTGTGGCTTGTGTTCTCATTCTCTTAACTGTGTGTTTTACAGAGCATAAGTTTATAACTTTAATGAACTCCAACTTATCGATTTTTTTCTTTCATATACTGTGCTTTTGATGTATCTAAAAAGTCATCATTGCTAAACCCAAGGTCACTTAGATTTTCTTCTGTTATCATTTAGAAATCTTACAGTTTTGTGTTTTACATTTAGGCCTCTGATCCATTTTGAGTTAGTTTTTGTGAAAGATATAAGGTCTTTGTCTAGATTTTTTTGGCACATAGATGTCCAGTTGTTTCAGTACCATTATTGAAAAGACTATCCTTTCTTCTTGAATTACCCCTTGCTCCTTTATCAAAGATCAGTTAGAATCTGTGTAGGTCTGTTTCTGGGCTCTCTATTCTGTCTCATTGTTCTATTTGTCTGTTCTTTTGCTAGTGCCACACTGTCTTGATTACTTCCACTTTATAGTAAGTTTTGAAGTCAGAGAGTGTCAGTCCTCTGACTTTGTTCTTTACCTTCAGTATTGTGTTGGCTATTCTGGGTTCTTTGCCTTTCCATGTGAACTTTAGAAGCAGTTTGTCAAAATCTATAAAATATCTTGCTAGGATTTTGATTGGGATTGTGTTGAATTTATAGATCAAATTGGGAAGAACTGACATTTCTACAATATTGAGTATCCCTATTCATGAACATGGAATATCTCTCCATTTATTTAGGTCTTCTTTGATTTCTTTCATCAGAATTTGTAGCTTTCCTCCTATAGATCTTGTACATATTTTGCTGGATTTACACCTGAGTATTTCATTTTGGGGGGTACTAATGTAAATGTAAATGATGGTGTTTTTTCATTTCAAATTCCAATTGTTTTTTGCTGGTATACAAAGAAGTTATTGACTTTTGTGTAATAATATCTTAGCATGCAATCTTGCTATAATCGCATATTAGTTCCAGGAGTTTTTGTTGTTGATTCTTTGGGATTTTCTTACTTTTTTTTTTTTTTAATTGTGCTTTAGGTGAAAGTTCACACATATTGTTATGTGACCCTAGCTGCAATCCCTATAATGTGACAGCACACTCCCCCTTCCCACCCCGGATTTCCCATGTCTATTCAACCAGCCCTTATCCCTTTCTGCCTTCTCATCTCGCCTCCAGACAGGAGCTGCCCATTTAGTCTTGTGTATCTATTGTACTAAGAAACACACTCTTCACAAGTATCATTTTATGTCTTATAGTCCAGTCTAATCTTTGCCTGAAGAGTTGGCTTCAGGAATGATTTTAGCTCCGGGTTAACAGAGAGTCCATGGGCCATGTCTTCTGAGGTTCCACTAGTTTCAGTCAGACCATTAAATCTGGTCTTTCCACATGAATTTGAGTTCTGCACCCCAGTTTTCTCCTGCTCCATCAGGGACTCTCTGTTGTGTTCCCTGGTGGTAGCCAGGCACCATTCTAGTTCTGGTCTCAGGCTGATAGAGTCTCTGTTTTATGTGGCCCTTTTGTCTCTTGGGCTAATATTTTCCTTGTGTCCTTGGTGTTCTTCACTCCTTTGCTGCAGTGGTTGGACCAATTGATGCACTTTAGATGGCCGCTCACAGGCTTTTAAGGCCCCAAACTCCACTCAGCAAAGTGGGATGCAGAACATTTTCCTAATAAGCTTTGTTATGCCAGTTGACCTAGATGTCCCCTAAAACCATGGTCCCCAGACCCCTGTCCTTGCTACTCTGTCCCTCAACGTGTTCGGTTGTATTCGGGAAACTTCTTAGCTTTTGGTTTAGTCCAATTGTGCTGAGTTCCCCTGTATTGCGTGTTGTCCTTCCCTTTACCTAAGATAATTCTTGTCGATTCTTTGGGATTTTCTATATAGATGACCATATTATCTGTGAACAGAGACAGTTTTATTGCTTTCTTCTCAATCTGTATACCTTTATTTGTCTTGTTGCATTTTCTAAGACGTCCATGAAAATTTTTTTTATTGTTGTTGGAAATAGTACATAGCAAAACACACACTGATTCAACAATTTCTACATGTACAATACAGTGACATTGAATACATTCTTTGAATTTTGTGACGATTCTCACCTTCCTTTTCTGTTTTGTTCCTCCTTATACAAATAATTTCAAATATAAGAATTTGCACAAAGTCAGTTCCTATGAGGTGGAGGTCAACTATATCTCAGGTTTCCAAATTCTCCAAGCTGTTGTGCAACTCCATCTCTGACACCAGCCACTCTTCCTCCCTTTCAGCATTCTTTCCTCCCCTGTTTGGGTTCCACAATTCACTACAGCGTCTTACAGAACTCTCAAGTGTACTTCCAGTTAAATGATTTATTAAAGAAGTAATGGTACAACTTGAGATCAGGATCAATAGGCTTCAACTCAGGAAGCATATAGGCAGAGTCCATAAGGCCCCCCAAAGAGGAGAGCACATCCCTCCTTCCTTCACTGCAGGACAGCTCCTCTCGGCCATGTGTAGAAACCCGACTGATTTTTGTTTGTTGACCTCATGCCCTGACACTTTGCTAAAGTTCCTCTGTTAGCTTTCTTGTGAATTTTTGGGGGGGTTTTCTATGTATAGAATAATGATATCTATGAATAGAGATAATTGTACTTCTTTTCTGGTTGGATATCTTTTATTTCTTTTTCTTGTCTTACTGCTCTGGCTGGGACTTGCAGTAGAATATTGAATAGGAGTGGTGAGAGCAGGCATCCTTTTCTTGTTACCAATTTCAAGGGGAAAACTTTCACCCTTTCTCTGTTAATTATAATATTGGGTGTTGGTATTTCATAAATGCTGTTAATCATATTGAAGAACTTCCCCCTTCTATTCCAATATTGTTGAGGGTCTGTATCAAGGAAGGGTGATGGGTTTTATCAAATGCCTTTTCTACATCAATAGAAATGATTATGTGGTTTTTTTCCTTGGTTCTATTAATGTGGTGTATTACATTGATTGATTTTCTAATGGTGGACCATCCTTGCATTCCTTGAGTAAATCCCACTTGGTCATGGTATATAACTCTTTTAATATACTGTTGGATTCTGTCCACTAATATTTTGTTGACTATTTTTGCACCTGTGTTCATAAGGGATATTTGTCTGTAGCTTTCTCACGGTGTCTTTTTCCGATTTTGGTTTCAAGGTGATGTTGGCTTCGTAGAATGAATTAGGGATTATTCCTTCCTTCACTGTCTTTTGAAAGAGTTTAAACAGGGTCGATGTCAGTTCTTCTCTAAACGTTTGGTGTAATGCCCCAGTGAAACCTTCTGGTCCAGGACTTTTTTGGGGAGAGGTTTTTCATTACTGATTAAATCTCTTCACTTCTTATGGGTCGGTTGAGATTTGCTGTCTCCTCGAGTCAGTGTAGGTAGTTTGTATGCTGCTAGGAATTTGTCCATTCCACCTAAACCCGTTGCCACCGAGTCAATTCCAACTCATTGTAACCCTGTAGGACAAGTAGAAGTGCCCCATAGGGTTTCTATGGCTGTAATCTTTACAGAAGCAGCCTGCCACATCTTTCTCCAACGAGGCGGCTGGTGGGTTTGAACCGCTGACCCTTCAGTTAGCAGCCAAGTGCTTAACTGCTGTGCCACTAGGGCTCCTTCCATTTCATTGAGGTTATCCAGTCTGTTATTGTACAGTTGTTTGTAGTATTCTGTAGTAATTCTTTTTATTTCTGTCAAGTCAGATGTAATGTCTCCACTTTCATTTCTACTTTGGTTATGTGTATCTTTTCTCTCTTTTTCTTTGTCAATCTAGTTAAAGGTTTGTGAGCTTTATTGGTCCTTTCAAAGAACCAACTGGTTCTGTTGATTTTGTCTGTTGTTGTTTCTGTTTTAAATTTTGTCTATTTCTGCTCTGATCTTTGTTAATTTCTTTCTTCTAGTAACTTTAGGTTCAGCTTGTTCTTCTTTCCCTAGTTCCTCAAGATGTAACATTAGATTATTTATTCTAGATCTTTCCTCTTTATTGATATAAGCATTTATTGCCATAAATTTCCCTCCCCAGACTGCTTTCGCCAGTCCTATAAGTTTTGGTGTGTTGTGTTTTCATTTTCACTTACCTCCATGTATTTTTTTATTTCAGGGCAATAGTTTCAAAAGTTCATCCAATCTGCATGGCTACAGGATGTCTGAATTCCTTGAGAATTTGAAATTCTGTTCTGCATTTTCCCCTTTGATCAGAACTCTTCTATAGAATCTTTCATCACAATGTTCAGTAGTGGTAGCTAGGCACCATCCAGTTCTTCTGGTCTCATGGCAAAGGAGGCATTTGTTCATGGAGGCAGTTAGCCACACATTCCATATTCTCCTCCTATTCCCAACTTCCCTCCTTCCTCTCTTGTTCCAGCTGAATAGAGACCAATGGTTGTACTTTGCATGGCTTCTTGCAATCATTTAACTCCCCAGGCACTACACAGCAAACTAGGAGTTCGAACATAAACACTAAACACGTTATTAGGCCAGTTAACTGGGATGTCCTGTGAAACCATGACACTAAATGTCCAAACAGAGGAAGCAGATCCCACCAGGTGTTTGGTTGTACATAAGCAGCCTCAGCAGCTACTCTTTTTTTTTTTTTGGTCCTTGTTGTAGATATGTCTATCACACAACTTTGGCCAATTCAACTTTTTACAGCTATGCAGCCCTACCTTTAATCAACACTATTTATATACCATAAACAGAAACTCAGGAGTCCGTAAACAGTAACCCACCCCCCGCCGCCCTTTCCTACTCTCTCCCACCCATGGTAACCACTAATAAATTTTGATCTCTATACATTTGCCTTTTCTTTTCTCTTTATATAAATGAGATGATACAATATTTGTTCTTTTGTGGTTGACTTATTTTTATTTCACTCAGCATAATATCTTCAAGTTCCATCCATACTATAGCATATATTAAGACTTCATTTCGCTTACTTCATTACAGTATCCCATTGTCTGTATGTTCCACACTTTGTTTATCATTCATTCATTGATGGGCATTTAGGTTGTTTCCACCTTTTGGCTATTGTGAATAGTGCTGCAGTGAACACTGGTATACAATTCTGTTTGAGTTTCTGCTCTCAAGTCTTTTGGATATATACCTGGGAGTGGAATTGCTGGGTCATATGATAGTTCTAATTGTGGTTTTTTTGAGGAACTGCCATACTGTTTTCCATAACAGCTGTACTGTTTTGCCTTCCCACCTTCAAGTGATAAGGATTCCAATTTCCCCACATCCTGGCCAACATTCGTAATTTTCTGTTTGTTTGTTTTTTAATCTTAGCCGTCCTAAACCAAACCAAAACCCACTGCCACAGAGTTGATTTTGAGTCATAGCAGCCCTATAGGACGGAGTAGAAGTGCCCCATAGGGTTTCTGAGGCTGTAAATCTTTACAGAAGCATACCGCCACATCTTTTTCCCACAGTGGCTGATGGATTCGAACTGCCGACCTTTTGGTTAGCAACCGAGTGCTTTAGTCACTGCGCCACCAGGGTCCTTTAGCTATCCTTGTGGGAGTGAAGTGGTATCTCATTGCGGTTTTGATTTGCATCTCTCTGATGGCTAATGACCTTGAGCATCTTCTCATGTGTTTGGTTGTCATTTGAATGCCCTCTTTGTGAAATGTCAGTTCAGCTGCTTTGTCCATTTTACGATTGGGTTATTTGTCTTTTTGTTGTTAACTTGTCAAAGTTTTATATATATATTGGTTATTACATTCTTGTCAGATGTATGGTTTCCTAAGATATTCTCCCACTTGGTAGCTTATCTTTTCACATTTTTAGTGAAGTCTTTGTTAAAGAAAAGTTTTTAATTTTTATGAAGTTCCATTTATTTATTTTGTCATTTGCTATGTGTGCTTTTGTTACTATATTAGATAATCCATTGTTAAAAGCTAGGCCTGACAGCGTTGCCCCTGCCTGTTCATCTAAGAGTTTTATGGTTTTAATTTGCACATTTAGGTCCTTAATCCATTTTGTGTTTGTTTTTGTGTATGGTGTGAAGCATGGATCCAATTTCATTTTTCTGCATGTGGAAATTGAATTGTCCTAACACCATTTATTGAATAGACTCTTCTTTACCCATTGCATGAATTTAGCCCCTTTTCAAAAATCAATTGACCATAGATGTGTGGGTTTATTTCTGGACTCTCAGTTCTATCCAGTTGTTTTATGTGTGTGTTGTTATACCAATGCCAGGCTGTTTTGATTACTGCAGCTGTATCAAACCAAAAAACCAAACCATTGCCGTTGAGTCGATTCTGACTCATAGTGACCCTATAGGACAGCGTAGAATTGCTCCGTAGGATTTCCAAGGAGCAGCTGGTGGACTCAAACTGCCGACCTTTTGGTTAGCAGCCTGAGCTCTTAAATCAGGAAGTGTGAGTCCTCTTACTTTGTTCTTCTCTTTCAACATTGTCTTAGCTATTTGGGGCCTCTTGCCATTCCATATAAAGTTCAAGATTGGTTTTTCTGTTTCTGTAAAGAAGGCTGTTGGAATTTTGATCAAGATTGTGTTTTATCTGTAGATAGGTTGCTTTCATTGTAGAGCTCTTTTAACATATTGTTGGATTCTGTTCACTAATGTTTTGTTGATGATTTTTGTGGTATCTTTGTCTGGTTTTGGTATCATGGTTATGTTTGCTTCTTAGAACGAATTAGAGAGTATTCCTTCTCATCTTTTGGAAGAATTTAAACAGTGCTCATGTCAATTCTGTAAGTGTTAGGTTGAATTTCCCAGTGAAGCAGTCAGTTTCAGGCCCTTTGTTGAGATGTTTTTGATTATTGATTCAATCTCTTCACTTGTTATGGGTCTGTTGAGATTTTCTAATTACTCTTAAGTCAGTCTGGGTTGGTTTTATGCTTCTAAAAATTTGTCCATTTCATCTGTGTTATCCAGTTTTTTGCCATACAGTTGTTCATAATATTCTGTCATAATTCTCTTTATTTTCCTTAAGTACTTCTTGCAGAGCAGTTCTCGTAGTTACAAATTTTATTTATTTGGGAATGTTTTGATTTCACCCTTATGTTTGAGTAGCAGTTTTTCTGGGTAAAGAATTTTTGGTCGACAATTCTTTTCCTTTAATACTTTATATGTGTCATTCCATTGCCTACTGGCCTGTAGGGTTTCTGAGGCAAAATCCACACTAATTCTTATCAAGGACCCCGTTATATGTTATACTGTGCTTTTCTCTTGCTGCTTTCAGAACTCTTTCCTTGTCTTTTATTTTCAAGAATTTTATTACAGTGTGTTTTAGTGTAGACAACTTTGTATTCCTTCTGGTTGGAGTTAGCCTAGCTTCATGGATTTGCAGGCTCAACTCCTTATTCAAGTCTGGGAAATTCTCTTTCATTATGTCTTGGATAATTTTTTCTTTCCCTTTCTTACTTCCCTGTCCTTCCAGAACCCTAAAATCCTAATGTTGGGTTTCTTAATTGTTTCCCACAAGTCCATTTGGCTTTGTTTGCTTTTCTTTGTTCTTTTCTCTTGAGACTTGATAAGTTCAGCTACTCTGTCTCCTAGTTTACTTAGTGCATCTTCTGTCTGCTCGAATCTAGTGTTAAATTTTTCCGTTGCATTTTCCAATTCAGTTATTTTATTCTTCAATCCCAGCATTTCTCTTTGATTCTTTTTAATGTTTTCTGTCTCCTCATTGAGTTTCTCATTCTGTTTCTTGATCTCCGTTACTTTGTTTTCCATGTGTTCTTTGCTTTCTTAGAATATATTTAGCGTTGTCTGGAGAGCCTCTATTTTTCCCGTTAATCTGGTCTTCGTAAGATTAATTTCCACTCCATGGTTTTCTTTTGATTGAGCCTTTTGTCTTCTGTTCTGTTCTTGTATAGTTTACAATTTTTTGTTGGGACCTGAGGCATTTAATGTTTTATTTTGTTAATTCTGGCACTTAGAATCTTCTCTTTTCTCAGGTTCATTGGTTTTTGGTTTTTTTCTCCCCACCCCCCCCCCATCCCTTTTTTCCTCCCTCTTCCCCATTAAACCCCTAGAGGGTGCACTTTTGCCCTTAAATTTTCCAGCACTCACTCACTCAGCAGTTCTGGGAACTTGCGCCCCCTCTCCTCTTCTGTGGGAGGGCCCCTGGTACTTTCCTTGTATTTTGTGGCCTGTGCTGGAGTTTTCTGTTTGGATGGGGGCAGGGCAGGAGGGAACATTCCTAAGTGCTGGAAAGATTTTCCTGCCTTGTAAGATTAGTAGGGACTGTTTTCTCCCTGCAATTCTGTTTTCCTGGTTGCTCGAGAGGTATCTGAAGTTTGATCTTTCAGACCATTGGTAAAATTTAAACTTCTTCACTTATCTCCTTGCCTTCAGGAGCTTGTTCTCCGTTTATTTTTTGCAGCAAGTCTCAGCCTTCTTTAGGCTGTGTTTGAGATTCCCAGCTTAGACAGAGGATCGGTAGGAGTGACTCTCTAAAATTCTGTAGAGAAAGTTTTTTTGGGGGGGGTTCCCCTTCTTAAGTCTCTGCTCAGAGGCTTCTCTGTCCACAGTGCCTTTGTGAGTAGCTGGCTGCCTGTGGAGTCTGGTCTTACCGTGCACCGGCACCCACGCAGCTCCAGATCTGACATGTGCCTGCATACCTCCTCTTTGGCCTGCATGCCAGAGGCTTCTCTGCCCAAGGTATCCTCATGGGTAGCTGGCTGCCTGTGGACACCGTGTCTCGCTGCGTGCTGCATGCTGCTCTTCTCCAGGACTGACAGCCCCAGATCTGACATGTGCTTGGGTGCCCCTTCTTTGTTCTGCACTGAGAGGCTTTTCTGCCTGTGATGTCTTCACTGGTGACTGGCTGCCTGCAGAGGTCTGGTCTCACTGTGCGCTCCACGCCACTCCCTGCCGGGACCTGCACGGCACCAAGCTAGCAGTTCACCAGGGGGCCCTTTCCTTTGTCTACTTTCCTAGGCTTTCCCCACCATTGGTGCCACCAGGGCTTGGCTGCCTACACAGCGCAAGCCTCACTGAGCTCTGCACTTGATGCCACCATCCCAGGATGGAGGCGCTGTGCCTGGGAGGAAAATGGAGTAAAAATGCTCTGTGAACTCCACCCTCCCATGGTCAGTGTGTTACTTTTTTTTGATTCAGAGCTTACTTTGGTCCTCCAATCCTTAATCCAGTGTCTGCAATTCTGAGGGTATTTAATTTTCCAATATTTGTTTGTTTTATAATAGTCGTGGGAGTTTGGGGCGTGTGACTGTTCATGCCACCATCTTGTTCTGCCTCACCATTAAAATGTTGATAGGAGAGATGAGAGGGGACATCCTTGACTTGCTCCATATCTTAAGGGAAGAGCTTCGAGTTTCTCACCCTAAAGTATGATGTTAGGTGTAAGGTTTTTTGGTTTTGTTTTGCTCTTTTAATTTTTAAATTTTATTGTGGTCAAATGTATGTAACAAAAAGTTTGTCATTTTAACCATTTTTAAATATACAGTTCAGTGACATTAATTACATTCACACTCCATTTCCAAAAGTTTTTCTTCATCCCAAACAGAAACCCAATACTCCTTCAGCATTAACTCCAATTTTGCCCTTCAGCCCCTAATAAACTTTTAGTGACCACTAATAAACTTTTGTCTTTATGCATTTGCTTATTCTGGTATTTCATATAATTGGAATCATATGGTATTTGTCCTCTTGTGTCTGACTGATTTTACTCAGCATAATGTTTATAAAGTTCATCCATGTAATAGCAGATATCAGAACTTCATTTCTCTGTGGCAGAGTGATATTCCATTGTATGGATGTACCGCATTTTGTTAATCCATTTATCTGTTGATAGACACTTGGATTGTTTCTACCTTTTGGCTGTTGTAAAAGATGCTGCAGTGTACATTGATGTTCATGTATCATTTTGGTTGTTTGAACTTTTAAGCCTCTTGGTTGTAAACCTAGGAATGGAATTACAGGGTCATATGGTAATTCTATGTTTAACTTTTTGAGGAACTGCCAGACTTTTGCACAGTGGCTGGACTATATTACATTCTCACCAACAGTGCCTATGGGTTCCATTTTCTCCACATCCTCTACAAAACTTGTTAGTTTTCATTTTTCTGTTAACAGCTGTCCTAGAGGGAGTGAAGTAGCTCATTGTGGTTTGATTGGCATTTCTCTAATAACTAATGACATTGAATATCCATGCCTTACTTTGAATTTGTCTGTGTCCTTGTATTGAAAATGGATTTTTTGTAAACAACATATAGTTGGGTCTCATTTTTTATCCACTCCAATGGTCTGTCTTTTAATCTAAATTTAAAGCAATTATTGATATAAGTAGTTTAGTAGCTACTGTATTTGTAACCATTTTCTATTTGTTGCCCTCGTTCTTTTTTTTTTTTTTTTGTCTTTCACTCTTTTGTACCTTCTCTGGTTTTAATTGAGCATTTTATGTGATTGTATTTTTTTCTCTTCTCAACATGTCAATTGCTCTTTTAAAAAATTAACGTTATTTTAGTGGTTGCACTAGAGTTTGCAATATACATTTAAGTCTAGTTTCAAATAAACTTACACCACTTCATAGCTAGTGAATTCCTCGTTTCTCTCTTCTGTCCCTTGTAACGTTGCTGTCATTCGTTTCACTTATTTGTAAGCTATAATCTCTGAGTGCATTGTTGTTGTTTTGAACAAATTGTTATCTATTAGATCAATTAAGAATAAGAACAGTGAAAGACTTTACCTTCCTTTATTCTTTCTCTGTGCTCTTCTTTATGTAGATCCAATTTTCTGACCTCGATCATTTTCTTTTTCTCCCTGAAGAACTTCTTTTTAATAGTTCTTGCAAGACAGGCCTGCTGGCAACGAATTCCCTCACACTTTGTCCTTCTGGAGAATTCCTTCACTTTTGGAGGATAATTTCACTGGATGCAGAACTCTGGGTTGGTGGGGTTTTTTCCAGCACTTAAAGTATTTACTCTCTTTTTGCTTCTGTACTTTCTGAAGAATATTCTGCTGAAATTCTTTCCATCTCTCTGCCGACATTACGTATCTATTCTTGCATGTTGTCCACCTTTTCCATTAGAAACGTTAAGAATTTATAATAGTTATTTTAAATTACTGGTCGGATAATTCCAAGATCTGTGCAATCTGTGTATGATTCTGATGCTTTTCCTCTCTAAACTGTGTTTTTGCCTTTTAGCATGCCTTTTAATATTTTGTTGAAAATTGGACATAATGTATGAGGTAAAAGGAACTGAGGTAAATGGCCATTTACTGTGAGATTTTATGTTCATCTGGGTGTGAATTAAACTGTATATACTGTTTGCTTTATCTCTAGGTGTCAGAGGCTGAAACTTCTTGATGTCCTTGTTCTCGTGTCCCTGTTGTCTTTGGTTTTCCCTAGTGCCTCCTTCTTAAATAAGATCTGAGATTTACAGTTCATTTAGCTCTAATCGTCTGTTATTGTACAGCAGCCCTGTTGATGTGGTAGTAAGGTGAAGGAGGCCTGGAAGAGTTCTCTAACCCTAATTAGGTCTGGTCTTTTAGTGGGCTTATGTTCTTGGGCGCCGACCTTCTCAAGTGCTTCTCAGCTTTCCCTGCTCTGAGTGAGACAGGAAGGTTAAAGACTGGAGTCAGGCCAGGGGGAGGATGACTGGAGTTGGGTATCTCCCTTCTCCTACTTGGAAGACAAGAGGGAACTGGTGTTAGCTGTTTCCTTCCCCAAGGTCAGTTTGGATTTGGTAAAATGAAGTTGGTTAGGCTCTGGTAAAGTAATTTCTTTTGTGGGCATTTCTGTGTTAAGAACAAAATGCTTGTGGATTGTGTAAAAATGGTTACTCTTCCTCTTCTCCTGGTGGAAGCATGAGGTGATTTTTCTCCAGTCTTCACTCTTAAGTACCTCGTGGAGCTCCTGGAGGTGAAACTCACAAAAATGTGGCCTCCCTAAGACTGGGCCCAGGAGTTTTTAATTCTCAAGCTTGCCCGTGTCGAGCTTTCAGCAGTTTGTCAGTTGTAGTTTAATTGTTCCTACCAGTACTGGCTCCAGGCATGGTGGCCTTCTGCTCCAGTCAGCCCTGATTCTCTGTATTCACCTCTCCTGCTTTAGAGCCAAGGAAGCCCTAGCGGTGTAGTGGTTAAGAGCTACAGCTGCTAACCAAAAGGTCGGCAGTTTGAGTACACCAGCTGCTCCTTGGAAACCCTATAGGGCAGTTCTACTCTGTCCTGTGGGGTTGTTACGAGTTGGCATCAACTCGACAGCAATGGGGTTTGGTTTTAGGGGCAGAGCCCTTATGGCGCAGTGGCTAAGAGCTTGGCTGTTAACCACAAGATCAGCAGTTCAGAGCCACCAGCTGCTCCTTGGAAACCCTATCTAGCAGTTCTGCTCTGTCCTGTAGGGTTACAATTAATTGGAATTGATAGCAGTGGGTTTGGTTTTTGTTTTGTTTTAGAGGCAGTGGTTTGCCCTGTCACCTCAGTTCTCTGAAGGATTTAAGAAGAGTTGTCGATTTTCAATTTGTTTAGCTTTTTTCTTGTCACGAGGACAGGAGTGCCAACTTCCACTCTCTTTACATGTCATAATGCTTAGGACTATTAAATTTAATAAGTCCATTTATTATTTATGTACCCTGCATCTAATGGATTTGAAATTACAAACAATAATAAGCCAACTTAAATTACCTAAAATAAAAATATTTTATTAGTTGCATAGTACTTACAACTATTTTGAAATAACTTATTTTTCTATTTACATATGTAATATACATTAATTAACAGATTCATAAATTTGCAAGTTGAATTAAATTGGTTTCTTTAGGATTTGTGTGCAGTTCTCACTTTTTACCTGTATGTTCCTGAAAATTGTATTTGATTCTTTCATAAAAACAGTTGCCTTCCTCATCAAGATGTTGGTGAAAATAAGCCTAATATGTGCAGATAAAACTATAAACCTCTGTACTGCTTTTTATGGCCCATGTTAGACTCCACATCCCTTCAAACCTGACTCACCGCCCTGCTACATGCTGAATATGTGAGAATCCCCAGAACAGGGAGGATACTTACTGCAGTTACATAAACTAGATAAGTTTTTCTTAAAACAAATGCCCACTTCAATAAAATTTATAAAATTATAGAATATTAAATTTGGAAAAATGTGTCAGGTTTGTTTGCTTTTCGTATACCAGTGGTTAGAGCACATTTTCTATAAAGGTATATAGGCCACCTCTTGTTGCAGGTGCTCACGCCTGCCATCAGAGTGCCAGTTAGCCACAGGCAATGTGTAAACCAATGGTGTGGCTGGCACATTCCAATACCTAGATATTTATAGAAACGAGTGTGTTGGATTTGGCTTGCAGGCCATAGTTTGCCAAACCTGCTGCCCAACAGGTGACTTGTTCATTGCCAGATGGAGCATGGCAGAGAGGAAACTAGAACCCCAGTTTCCTAGCCTAGCAGAATCATCTCTTTTCTGAAGCCTTCCCTAATTTACCCTGTTCTTTAACTGTTCATGTTCACCTGGAAGGAGGGAAGGTGTGTGTCACTGTAGTGTGCTCCACCTCTCCCTTCTCAGCAGCCTGAGAATGAACATCTATGGCGTTCTCGTTCATCCCCTCAGGTGGAAAAAATTTCTACACAGTCCCCCATAAACACTGCACACTCTCCCTTTGAATTTGTGGTCACATCCTTTCTCGCATACTGGAGGCTGTAAGACCGCTCCAGAACTGTCAGTGTGGATCAGAACTGTCAGTGTGGACCCACCGTGCTTCCTAACTGCCACAGAGCACGTCTGAACGGGAGGCTGCAGCAGGGTGGCAGGAACAGCGCAGCGTTCCTGCTAGGCATGATTCTTTTTTGAGTTGAATTTCTAGTGCCTTGGAAAATCTGTCTAGAACTTTCCATCTAGTAACAAATCAGATAATTTGCATTAATTCATTGAAGTAATAATCCACCAAAACAAAATTGCTTGATATTATACTTCAGCAGACCTTAAGGCCGTTATGCCTTTGTTAAACTATCAAGTCATTGTTAGTAATACTCTTGTGTTTTGTTTAGTTTTTATTTGTTTGGTATCAGGACTGTAATTCAAATAAATGTTATAGTAGAGACTCTTACGAAGAAAAAACTGTTACATTTCAAAAGAGAGTACTTCTAATGATAATTGCTTCTGGAAATACAGATTAAGTAAATTGTGTTTATACTGGTTTATGATCCAAAATAGTGGCTTGAAAGACCCTTACTAAGGAAAGTAACATTCTTATATTTGTCTCTTCATCTCTTATGAAGAATTATGGCCTGTTCATTACTATTGAATTACTCTCTTTATTTTGTTGGGTTTTATTACTTTGTTACTAGTTACTCACATCATCATAAAGAGCTAGGTCAGTAACTAGGAAGTGGGCACAAAGAGGTTAAATGACTTCCCTAAAGATCCACGATGAGATATTAAAGCCTTTATTAGAATTTTTGACTACAAGTCAGTACTAACCATGTCCTTTCTATCTTTTCAAAGAAATACAAAGAAACAAACAAAAGGCGGGCTCAAGGTTTTGGAGTGGTGAAATAATCAAGAAAAACAACACTATAAATTTTAAAAGCACAGAAGAAACCTATATAATTAGACACTTGTTTATTATAAACATTCATAAGCCTAGAGCATTTCCAAAGTTGAAACTAAACATTTATCTTTAATGAAGATTATTGTTAATTTCAGGCCTTTGGAAAAGAATTTGATAAGCATTTTGGGAAAGGAGGTTCCAAGCTACCCACGATGAGGCTCAGCGACTTCAACAACATCACTGCCTCGCTGCTTTCAAAAATGAGCGAAGCATCAACGACGCCCAGGAATTTGAGCGAGTGCTCACCCTGGATGAGCAACTTCAAATCGGAATTTTTGAGAAACGAGCTGGAGATTCCTGGTCAGTTCCCTTCAGGAGTGACAAAAGGATACAAAGGGGAATAGTGCTGTAACAAGTACTTCTGGGTTCTTTGGCATCTCAGCAGTTGCGCGCGCGCGCGCGCGCGCGCGTGTGTGTGTGTGTGTTGAAAACAGACACGAATCCAACAGTTTCTGCATACAGTGACACAGATTACGTTCTTCAAGTTGAGCAGCCGTGCTTGCTGTCCGTTTCCAAATTATTCCACCACCACTAACATAAACTCACTGCCCCCAACAGTTACCCTTTTCTAAAAAAAGAATTTTAAATTTTATCATATTGTTTTTCATTAAGAAAATCTAAATATTACACATCAGTACAATGTACTAAATGTCTAGTGAGATTATAGTTATTAATTTTGAGACGTGTTAGAGTTTCTCACTAATAATAATGGTAACTGCTAATTATAGATTTCCTCTGAACATACACATGCTTTGCTCCTGAATGACTTTTTTTCAAAAATGCAACACGGGTCCACACACTTCCTGGCATGTGCATTTTGGTCCGAGTAAGAGTGAAGAGATGATGATAAGTGACTTATCTTCAGAAAAAGGTTGGGAGAAGAAGGATTATGACATCGAATATGGAGACACAAGCACGTTGGCTGGATGTGAACATGGCATAGATTTTTCAAAGGAAATTATGAACATTCCATTTTTGTCAAACTGGAGCTTGCTGGAGAAAAAGTGTTTTAATCTAGTTACTCGTTCTCATTCCAGTGAATGTAAATAAAAAACATTATTAGAGATATACTTTTCTTTGTTACTGTTAATAGTTGTGCCACTGCATATAATCAGTTACAAGAAAAACCCTGAAGATGCAAGCCTCCCAATGTGCAGTTTGATCCACTTTGGGATAATACAGTATTCTAGTTCAGTGCATTATTTTTCCTATTTAGAATTTGTCTAGTATATTAGAAGAGAATGCTAACTGCCATTAACCAGTGAATTTGATAATTCCATTAAATAGCTGCATAAGTCCGTTTTCTTTAAATAAAAACTTCTACTAAAATTTTTTTTATCATGCTAGATTAGTTTTTTTTTAATTATATCAACAGATATGTTTTAAAATACAGGGGTTCTATAACAGGTTATATCTAAGACTTCTTTGGTTTGTTCTAGGTCAGTATGATGGCAAAGGAAAGCCATTGCCTGAATACCACGCACGCATCACTGGTTTTGATGAACGGGTAGGTGTATGTTTTCGCAACTCCAGTCACCTTAATTTTCCTGGTTAGGATGGTCAGTGTGAAAATGTTCAGTTCTTCAGATGTGGGAGTGATATATTTACTAAAGAAAAAACAGCTCCTCGTTTTGGTCTCAGTTGTATGAAAGAGTTTTCTGATTCAATTACATGCATACCTCATTTTACTGCACTTTGCAGATACTGAGTTTTTTACAAATTTCGTAGGCTTGTGGCAACCCAGCATCGAGCAAGCCTGTCGACGCCATTTTTCCAATAGCATGTGCTCAGTTCTTGCCTCAGTGTCACATTTTCGGTAATTCTCACTGTATGTCATCCTTTTTTGTTATTATTATAGCTGTCATGGAGCCCTGGTGGCACAGTGGTTAAGAGCTCAGGTGCTAACCAAAAGGTCAGTGGCAGTTCAAATCCTCCAGGCACTCTTTGGAAACTCTACGGGGCAGTTCTCCTCTGTCCTATAGGGTGGCTATGAGTTGGAATTGACTCTATGGCATCGGGTTTGGTTTTTTATTGGTTTATATCTATCGTGGCAATCTGTGATCAGTGATCTTTGATGTTACTATTGTAATTGTTTTGGGGCACCACGAACTGTGCCCGTATAAGACAGTGAACTTAATCAACAAATGTTGTGTGCGTTTGGTGTTCCACCAAATGGCTCTTCCCCTCTCTCAGACCTCCCTATTCCCTGAGACATGACAATATTGAAATTAAGCCAGTTAATAACCCTACAATGGCCTCTAAGCATTCAAGTGAAAGGAAGAGTCGCACGTCTCTCACTTTAAATCAAAAAAAAAAAAAAAGCTAGGAATTATTAAACTTAGAGAGGAAGGTGTGTCAAAAGCCAAGATAGGCTGAAAGCTAGGCCTCTTGTGCCAAACATTTAGCCAAGTTGTGAGTGCAAAGGAAACGTTCTTGAAGGAAATTAAAAGTGCTACTTCAGTGAACACATGAATGGTAAGAAAGCGAAACAGCTTTATTGCTGATACGGAGAAAGTTTTAATGGTCTGGATAGACGATCCAACCAGCCATAACATTCCCTTAAGCCAAAGCCTAACCCAGAACAAGGCCCTAACTCGCTTCAATACTCTGAAGGCTGAGAGAGGTGAGGAAGCTGCAGAAGAACAGTTTTAAGCTAGCAGAGGCCGGTTCATGAGGTTTAAGGAAAGAAGCCGTCTCCATAGCATAAAACCTCAAGCTGAAGTATTAAGTGCCGATGTAGAAGCTGCAGCAAGTTATCCGGAAGATCTAGCTAAAATAAGTGATGGAGGTGGCTACACTATGTAGATGAAACATCCTTATGTTGGAAGAAGATATCATCTAGGATTTTCATAGCTGGAGAGGTGAAGTCAATGCCTGGCTTCAAAGGACGGGCTGACTCTCTTGTTAGGGGCTGATGCAGCTGGTGACTTTAAGTTAAAGCCAGTGCTCATTTTACCGTTCTGAAAACCCTAGGGTCCTTAAGAATTATGTTATATCTGCTCTGCCTGTGCTCTGTAATTGAAACAACAAGCCTGGATGATAGCACATCTGTTTGCAGCATGGTTTACTGAATATTTTAAGCCCGCTGTTGAGACCTATTGCTCAGAAAAAAATATTCCTTTCAAAATATTACTGCTCATTGAATCTGCATCTGATCACCCAAGAGCTCTGATGGAGACGTACAAGGAGATTGATGTTGTTTTCATGCCTGCTGTCACGACAACCATTCTGCAGCCCATGAATCAAGGAGTGATTTCAACTTTCCCAATGTATTATTATTTATGAAATACATTTCTTAAAATTACAACTGCTACAGATGGTGATTCCTCTGATGGATCTGGGCAAAGTAAATTGAAAACCTTCTGGAAAGGACTCATCATTCTAGATGCCATTAAGAATATTTGTAATTCACAGGAGGAGGCCAGAATATCAACATTAACAGGAGTTTGGAAGAATTTGATGCCAACACTCATGGATGACTTTGAGAGGTTCAAGATTTCAGTGGAGGAAGTAACTGCAGATGTGGTGGAAATAGCAAGAGAACTAGAATTAGAAGTGGAGCCTGAAGACGTGACTGAATTGCTATAATTTCGTGATAAAACTTTCGTGGTTGAGGAGTTGCTTCTTATAGATGAGCAAAGAAAGTGGTTTTTTGAGATGGAATATGCTCCTGGTGAAGATGCTGCGAACATTGTTGAGATGACGACAAAGGATTTAGAATGTTACATAAACAGCCGACAAAGCAGTGGCAGGGTTTGAGAGGATGGACTCCGGTTTTGGAAGAAGTTCTACTGTGGGTAAAATGCTCCCAAACAGCTTCACTTGCTGCAGAGAAATCTTTCATGAAAGGGAGAGTCAATCATTGCATCAAACTTCATTGTTGTCTTGTCTTAAGAAATTGCCACAACCACCCCAGACTTCAGTAACCACCACCCTGGTCAATAGCCATCAACATCTAGACAAGACTTTGCACCTGCAAAAAGATTATGACTCGCTGAAGGCTCAGATGATGGTTAGGATTTTTTAGCAGTATTTTTTAATTAAGATACATACATTGTGTTTTTAGACATAATACTGTTGCACACTTAATAGGACACCTGTTACTGTGCAGTTGATTCCGACTCATAGCGACCCTATAGGACAGAGTAGAACTGCCCCATAGGATTTCCAAGGAGTGGCTGATGGATTCGAACTGCTGACCTTTTGTTTCGCAGCTGAAGGCTTAACCACTGCATAACCAGGACTCCTAATAGACTACAGTATACTGTAAACATAACTTTTATATGTACTGACAATTCGTGGGACTTGCTTTATTGCTATATTCACTTTATTGCAGAGGTCTAGAACCAAACCCACGATATCTCTGAGGTATTCCTGTATTTACTGAATATCTTAATATGTTTTCCAAGTTTTAACATCCGTCATATTTAAGGATTTAATTAGCTGCAGGAGTAAGAGAGGTAGGTGTGTGTGTGTGTGTGTGTGTGTGTGTGTGCACGTCCGTTATTAAATACATGTAAAATTAACTTGGTATAGAAAGTTAGAGTGTCAATATTGGCCATTACTAAGAATACCCAAATTTATAAGCAATTATTTGTAATCATGAATATGAAATTTTTGTGGACACAGCAGTAGGGAATGAACAGGGATCAGAAATATTTCACTGGCCCTGAAGTCTGCTGCCGTTGTCTGTTCTCACCAACTACGTGACTTCTGTTTCTCTATCAGCTGTCTCTCTCTCTTACAGGAGAGGCCAATCTCTCCTTGACGAATGCATGCTAATCAGCCTTACTTTTCCTCCTTTGATAATAATATGACAGGCTATTCTCCCACTTTTTCTGACTGCATCTAAAATATTTTCTTAATTTTTAAAGGTAAAAGTAATGCCTTCTCTCAGAAAACCTAAGCGCATCGTCATCCGAGGGCATGATGAGCGAGAGTACCCTTTTCTCGTGAAGGGGGGAGAGGATCTGCGGCAGGACCAGCGCATCGAGCAGCTCTTTGAAGTCATGAATGTTGTTCTTTCCCGCAATGCCGCCTGTAGTCAGAGAAACATGCAGTTAAAGACTTACCAGGTCATACCCATGACCACCAGGTAGTCATCCTGAAGTAGATTTATGTCTGTGGGAATTCCAGCAGTGTGCCAAATCCTTGTTTCATTTTCCTGAGATGGGGTTGGAGGTCACTTGGCAATTCAGTGTTTTAGATTTCACAAAGAAATGGAACGAAACAGAACTAATTAACACTAAACCTGTGACTTCTGTGTTTATGTGGAGAATGTAAGTGAAGAATTGACATGAAGAAATCTCTTCTGCTTTGCATCTACCAATCTCTTTTTTCCAGAGAAGAGAAGGCAGTTTGGATTTGTGTTTATTTATAACGTTTTTGTTCTCCTTTTCAGATTAGGATTAATTGAATGGATTGAAAATACTTTTACCTTGAAGGAACTTCTTTGCAATAACATGTCACAAGATGAGAAAACACTTTACCTGAGGTAACGTGAAGTCTTAACTCCTCCTTCTCCTGCTACGTCTAGTCTCCTTCCACCCATGCTGATCTCCTCCCTGAGTGGAGATGTTCAGTGTTCTCCATCTCATGTTTCCAATGACATTTTAAGATTCCTTCTAATGCGCTCTAAGCCACAGCCTGATTGGTAGTCCTTTAAACTGCTCTGGTTGGGTGAGTAACTAAATGCAGTGGAGGCTACTAAAAAGTACTTACAGATAAAGATGGAGTAACAGGTTTTCACGAGATGGCAGGGTATTGGAATGCTAGGCAGTGGGTTTCACAGACTTTGGATTAAAGAAAAACAAAAAACCCTGAGTTAAAATTTGTGCCTCACTACCAGTTACTTGTGTTTGACGTGGAGCAAATTATTTATCTGAGCTTCAGTTTTCTAATCCAAAAATGGGGATCATAGTAGCCCTCAAGTGGGGCTACTATGATATGAGAGTATTAAACATATTTAAAGCGCCAGACTCAGTGCTTGGTATCTAGCTTGCCCTGAACACTAGATAGCCATTGTTGTTATAATAATAATTATTGCCATATAAAAATACTGCTAAAGTGAGGAATTGCTGAAATACTTGAACAGGGAAATTTTTAATGAAAACATCCGTATTATAGCCATTTATTATCAGACTATTATTATATTGGATAAGAATCAACATAAATACAATGACCAAAATTAATCAAACCCCCACTTCTCCACTTCTCCATCATCTCTGGCACCAGCCACCCAGGCAGCGCTCTCTTCTCTCTGTCCCTAGCCATTCGGAGCTAAGTCAGAGCTCACAAGTAGAAAGGACACTGCCTTTCAGACTGTCAATAGGCAGGCACCAGCCACAAGCTTGGAAGTCCATACAACATCCTTACTTCTGACCTGCTGGCCACAAATTTGGGGTTTTCCCACTGCCCCTTCAGGATGCCAGCTGCAAGCTCAGGCTCCCTCACTTTGACCTGCTGGCTCCCACAACTCTTTTGAGTTTGATAATTAGCTAGAACTAGTCACAGAACTTACAGAAAGTACTGTACATAAAATTACAGATTTATTATACCAATAGAATACAGATCAGGATCCTCGTAAGTAAGATACATCTGGGCAAGGTCTGGGAGGGTTTCCAAAGGAGAACTTCCATATCCCGGAGGGGTGCCTCGTCCTCCCTTTGCTCGTGAGGGAGCTCTTGGGGCTTCAGTGTTCAGAGCCTTTATTGGCTTCACCACATAGTCATGGTTGAGGCCTTGTGAGGTTAATTGATTTTGGGGTCTTCTGGCCTGGCCCACCCCTTCTCTGCACAGATCTTTAGATGTGATCTGGAATTTTTAGATAATAAAGGCACCTCAGGTACTGAGAAAATGCCAAAGGTTATCTCTCAGGAACCAAGGACAAAGGTCAGATTATTTTTTTATAAGATGATTCATTACTGTACAGACAGGAAGTACAGTGGGTGGCACAGGTGGAAACTGGAGGCATGGGGGTATGAGAGGCTACTTAGGCCAAGCATGAGATGAAAAACGTTGGACCTCTAGTGCTGGCATCAGGGATTAAAAATGAGGGCACAGTAGTTAAAACAATGGAGTATATATAGCCATGAAAAACTGTTTATGAAGTATTTTGGCTTCCATAGAAATAAACTCAAAATATGGTGGATAAAGTGGTCTTGAAATCTATAACAAAAATAGTATTCCAATTATTTTTTAAAAGAAAACATAACTTAGTGACTTTTAAAATTTTTTATTTATTTTATTGTTGTTATTGAAGATGGAAACCCTGGTGGCATAGTGGTTAAGTGCTACGGCTGCTAACCAAAGGGTCGGCAGTTCGAATCCGCCAGGCACTCCTTGGAAACTCTATGGGGCAGTTCTGCTCTGTCCTATAGGGTCGCTATGAGTCGGAATCGACTCAATGGCACTGGGTTTGGTTTTACTGGGTTATTGAAGATATACACAGGAAACAATACACCAGTTCAGCAACTTTAACATGTGCAATCCAGTGACACCAATTTACATTCTTTGTGAGTTGCACATCCATTCTCACTCTCCTTTTCTGAATTGTTCCTCCTCCATTAATGTAGATTTACTGTCCCTTAAGGTTGCTATCTAATCTTTCAAGTTGCTGCTGTCATTTTGATCCCATATGGATAGATCTTGAAAGAGCACAATGCTCAAGGCAGACATTCTTTACTAGTTAAGCTAAACTATTGTTTGGTTTCAAGGAGACTTCAGGGGATATTTTTGATTTAAGGTTTAAGGATTATATCAGACCAGTAGTTTCAGGTTAATAATTCTTTTTACTTTTAAGTAAGAAAAGATAATTACAACAGTGTATGCACTAGTACATGAATAAATTGACCAATATAACAGCACAAATCCAGAAATAGGACCAACTACATACAGTAATTTATTATATGCTAAATGTGATATTACATATCAGTGGTGGAAAAGTAAATTATTCAATAAATGATTTGGGGCCAACTAGTTTTAGGTAGCCATATGGGAATAAAATAAGTAGGAATCCTTCCTCACTTCTTACATCAAAATAAATTCTAGATGGTTCAAAGATTTTTAAAATTAAAATAGGAACTGTAGCAGTACTAAAAGGATGTCTGCAATGTAGTATGTTTTTATTATTGTTAGTTACTGTTGAGTTAATTCTGACTCGTGGCAACCCCATGTGTTACAGAGTAGAACTGCTCCATAGGGTTTTCGTGTCTGTAGTCTTAACAGAAGCAGATCGCCAGGCCTATCTGTCTTCCACAGTACTGCTGGGTAGGTTCAAACTGCCAACCTTTGGATTAACATTTGAGCACAAACCGTTTGCACCACCTAGGAATCTAACAATGCATTGTAGTACTTCATAACTGTTTTAACATCATGCCACACAAAGATAATCTTAATATTAGTATTACACTAGAATAAATAGCATATATGCCATAGTACACAAAAGGGGAAGTTCTGACATAGTAGACCGATCAGGCATGGAGAGCACCATCCTGTGGGCCATTTTCACACATGGAAAGGCTGGATAGACTATAACATGTTTGTTTAAACACGTAGCCCATGTGCCAGAAACAAAGATTATAGCCAGATTTATGAGGAGAAGTGGACAGTGACATTGCAGACCAAATTTTTCAGACAGGAATTAGGCATAGGACCTATGGAGAACAGGAAATGTGGCTATATGGCCTGATGAGGAACTACAACTGAGTACAGATGCTTTGGTGAGCACTTGATACTCTAACCACCAGTCCAGAGAAGTAGTAGCGAAACCAGCTGCCTGTGTCTTAAGACTTTAGAGGGCTATTGTCAAAAGCAAATAATCAAAACAACAGTACTCAGTCCTGCTCTACTTAGGGACATTGGATCTTACTTTATATTGCCAGAAACCAGCCTGCTAACTACCTTTCATTAGTATGAATTTCACAGTCTAGGACACAAAAGATTCCCACAGAAAAAAACACCCTCAGCTCACAATAAAATTAAAAAATTCATTATTTAAAAAAAAATCCATTAAAATTAGCAGATAGAACAAACAAGAGAATCAGCCCCCTAAGTAACTGGGATTATAAAAAAAAAAAAAGAAAATTTTTTTTGGATTATAGGAACTATAAAATAAATGTGTCTAAATCAACTCAATGACAACTAACAACCACAAAATTACTAAAGACATAAAAGAACAAATACAAAACACAATGAAAGAAAAAAGCCTATATAAAGAACAGAAAGATTTGAAGTATTATAAAATAGAACTTAAATGAAAAATATAGGCACTAAAATTAAAAATCCATTGAATAGTTGAGCACAGAGTAGATACAGCTAAAGAGAGACTTAGATAGCTAGTAGATTGAAGGGAATTACCCAAATGCAACAGAAAGAATAAAAAAAAAAAGGGAAAAAGTAAAAGTACTACTAAAAGACATGGAAACCTAGCCAGAGCAATAAGACAAGACAAAAGAAATAAAAGGCATCCAGATTGGAAAAAAAAGTCAAGTTATCTCTATTTACAGATGACATGATTTTATACATACAATATTCCAAAGAACTAGAAAAAAAACTTCTAGAACTAATAGAGGAATTTAGCAAAGTTGCAAGGTACAAGGTCAACAAAGATCAGTTGGGTTCCCATACGTCAGCAATGAGAAATCTGAAAGGGAAATGAAAGAAACAATTCCATTTACAATAGCACTGTAATGGATTGAATTGTGTCCCCCAAAAATATGTGTCAACTTGGTTAGGCCATGTGTGGTT
The DNA here is from genome assembly GCF_030014295.1 of Loxodonta africana. Classification (NCBI taxonomy): domain Eukaryota; kingdom Metazoa; phylum Chordata; class Mammalia; order Proboscidea; family Elephantidae; genus Loxodonta; species Loxodonta africana. The sequence continues at coordinate 4,462,943 of NC_087355.1, forward strand.
GTCCTCCGTTTTGTGATTTTCCTAATGCGTTATAAATTGTAATCTCTGCCTATGGTTAAAGGTAGGATTGTAACACCAGCCTTACTCAGGTCACCTCCCTGATCCAATGTAAAGGGAGTTTTCCTGGGGTGTGGCCTACACCACCGTTTCTCTCTCAAGAGATGAAAGGGAAGCAAGCAGAGAGTTGGGGACCTCATACCATCAAGAGAGCAGCACCGGGAGCAGAGCATGTCCTTTGGACCCAGGGTCCCTGCGCCTGAGAAACTCCTGGACCAGGGGAAGTTTAAGGACAAGGAATCTTCCTCCAGAGCCGACAGAGAGAGAAAGCCTTCTCCTGGAGCTGACGCCCTTAATTTGGACTTGTAACCTACTAGACTGTGAGAAAATAAATTTCCCTTTGTTAAAGCCATCTACTTGTGGTATTTCTGTTATGGCAGCACTAGATGACTAACACAAGCACTAAACAAAATTAAAATTAAGTACGAGGGACTTAAATCTATCCAAGGATGTGAAAGACTTATACAATGAAAATTATGAAACACTGCTGAAAGTGACTAAAGAAGACTTAAATTAATGGAAAGATGTTCCATGTTCATGAAGACTTAATATTGTTGAGATGTCAGTACTACCCAAAACGATCTATAGATTCTATACTATCCCAATCAAAATTCCAACAGCCTTCTTTACAGAAAGGGAAAAACAAATCCTAAACTTTATATGGAATGGCAAGAGTCTCTGAATAGCCAGAAAACAATGTTGAAAGAGAAAAACAAAGTAGGAGGACTCACACTTGGGGATTTTAAAACATGTTGTATACAGTAATCAGAATAACCTGGTACTGATATAACGGTAGACAGATAGAACAATGGAATAGAATTGAGAGTCCTGAAATAAACCCATGCGTCTGTAGTCAACTGATTTTTGACAAGTGTGCTACATCCATTTGATAGAGAAAGAAAAGTCTCTTCACTAAATCATGTTGGTGATATTGGATTTCTACATGCAGAAAACTGAAATAAGAGCAGTGCCTAACACCATACACAAAAACAAATTCAAAATGAATCAGAGACCTAAAGGTGAAAACTAAAACCATAAAATTCTAGGAAAAAAATACAGGGACAACACTGTCGGGCCTAGCTTTCAACAATGGATTGTTTAGTAAAAGCACAAAGAGCAAAAGACAAAAAAATAAATAAATGGGACCTCATACAAATGAAAATTTTTTGTTCATCAGAAGACTTTACTAAAAAAACGTGAAAAGCACTTGGCTAGAAGAATATCTTCGGAGACCATATATTCAATAAGAATCTATCAGAATATACATAAAACTTCAACAATTTAAAAGTAAAACAAAAAACCTAATCATAAAAGGGGCAAAGGACTTGAAGAGACCTTTCACAAAAGAGGACAATTAGATGGGCACCAAACACATGGAAAGGTGCTCAACATGCTCATTAGCCATCAGAGAGACACAAATCAAAACAACAAAGAGATACCATTTCATCCATCCTATAAGTGAGTCAGACTCAAATCAAGGGCACTGGGTTGGGTTTTTAAGATGGCTAAGATTACAAAAACAAAAAAACAGAAAATGGCAAATGTTGACAATGATGTGGGAAATTGAAAACCTTGTCTGCTGCACGTGGGAATGCAAAACGGTACAGCCATTGTGGAAAATTAGCGTGGCAGTTTCTCAAAAAAGTAAACATACAACTACCATATGACCCAGCAATTCCACTCCTAGGTTTATTATACTCAAAAGACTTGAAAGCAGAGACTCAGATACTTGTATACCAGTGTTCATTGCAGCCTTATTCACAATAGTGAAAAGTTGTAAACAACCTAAATGCCCATCAACAGATGAATTACTAAACAAAATGTGCTATGTACATACAATGAAATAATGCTTAGTAGGAGAAGTGAAGTCTTCATAAGTGGTACAGTATAGATGAAGCTTGAAGACATTATGCTGAATAAAATAGTCAATCACAAAAGAACAAGTAGTATATGACCTCACTTATATAGATAAAAATAGACAAGCAAAGGCAATGCGTAGAGACCAAAGTTTATTAGCAGTTACCATGGGCGGGAGGGAGGTGGAAAAGAGGAGTTATTCCTTATGGAATATTGAATTTCAGTTTAGAGTGATAAAAAAATCACACTGATTAAGAGTAGAGTTGCACAGCCAATATAATCAACATCAGTGTCAAGCTGTGCACCTGCAAACAGTTGAATTGGCAAAAGTTATGCAGTTTAAAACCTAAGGATTTTCATCCTAGTTTAAACTGTTGTTCTTAGCAGCCATCTTGTCGATTCTGACTCATGGCGATCCTGTGTGTGCAGAGCAGAACTGCTCCATGGGGTTTTCAAGGCTGTGACTATTCAGGAGCAGATGGCCAGGCTTGTCTTCTGAGGTACCTCTGGGTGGGTTCAAACCACCGTCCTTTCAGCTAATACTCAAGTGTTTAACAATTTACACCACCCAGGGACTAAGAGGAGACAATTTAGGTGGAAACGGAGTAGTCTATTTGTGAAATTAACTTAGTAATGACAGAAAAAATTTGCCTTGTGTAATTGAATTGCTAAGTAACATGTTGTGAGAACAACATTTTGTGTTTTTTTCTTTTTTTTTTTTAGGAAAACTTATTAAAGCTTTTGGCACAAACCCCAAAGTGGCTAAAAATACAAATATCATTGTTTCCAGCTTCCCAGATGCTGTTTCCAATGAAACATTGTTGAAAACAGCTTTTCAAATTCAGTTTAAGTAGCAATTGTCATAAAAAAATACTTTATCTTAATATGGATTTTGTGCCTTTCTGCACTACTGGTAATGGTGAAGAAAGGGGTGGCAACATTCTGACTAAGCATAAAAAGAAACTTAACTAGTCTATAAATAATCTGTAGGCTTTTTTGTTAATAGTAAGCTGACCTAGCATTTCTTGCCCACTTTAGTATCATCTAGTATTGTGCTCCTGTTGCTATGGTCCTTTTCAAGGTCTGCAGATGTTTGGGTTGAATTATATGCCTAGGTAATAACACTTAGGTTTAGTTCATCTTACTCTTTTCAGTTATTCCTCTTTATATGAAGTGAGAAATTTGTTGTATCTGATCGTTCTTTGCCTGAATGTTTGCATAGAAAATAGCTTGGATTTCTGCAGGGTATAGAATCACCTTGCAGAGAGCATTTTGTCCTTTGTTCTTTCAAGTTGTACCAACACCTGAGGCTAACAAATGGGGACTGACCAGCACAAGAGGGACCACCTGAGGGCCTGAAGCTGACTAAGCCTCATGAGGCATGGTGTAATTTATTATTGCCAGGTGGTGAGACCTATAAGAGCCCTGAGCCCTAAGGCTCAGATGAGCTTCCTGGTTGGTGACCATGTACTTGATAGGATAATGTGCCCCTCCTTGGGACATGGAAGCTTCATGCTGTGACTGGTCCCAAACCTTACCCAATGTGTTCTTTGTTTGTATACTTTTTTTTTAAATAATTTTTATTATGCTTTAAGTGAAAGTTTACAAACCAGGTCAGTCTGTCACATACAAGCTTATATACACCTTACTCCATACTCCCACTTACTCTCCCCCTGAGTCAGCCCGCTCCCTCCTTCCAGTCTCTCCTTTTGTGATGGTTTTGCCACTTTCTAACCCTATCTACCCTCCTATCTCCTCTCCAGACAGGAGAAATGCCATCACAGTCTCAAGTGTCCACCTGACACAAGTAGCAAGCTCAGTCTTCGTCAGCATCTCTCTCCAACCCATTGTCCAGTCCATTCCATGTCTCATGAGTTGTGCTTGGGAATGGTTCCTGTCCTGGGCCAACAGAAGGTTTGGGGACCATGACTGCCGGGATTCCTCTAGTCTCAGTCAGACCATTAAGTCTGGTCTTTTTATGAGAATTTGGGGTCTGCATCCCACTGTTCTCCTGCTCCCTCAGGGGTTCTCTGTTTTGCTCCCTGTCAGGGCAGTCATCAGTTGTGGCCGGGCACCATCTAGTTCTTCTGGTCTCAGGATGATGTAAGTCTCTGGTTCATGTGGCCCTTTCTGTCTCTTGGGCTCATAGTTATCGTGTGACCTTGGTGTTCTTCATTCTCCTTTGATCCAGGTGGGTTGAGACCAATGGATGCATCTTAGATGGCCGCTCGTTAGCATTTAAGACCCCAAACGCCACACTTCAAAGTGGGATGCAGAATGTTTTCATAATAGAATTATTTTGCCAGTTGACTTAGAAGTCCCCTTAAGCCGTAGTCCCCAAACCCCTGCCCTTGCTCTGCTGACCTCTGAAGCGTTCACTTTATCCCAGAAACTTCTTTGCTTTTGGTCCAGTCCAGTTGAGCTGACCTTCCATGTATTGAGTATTGTCCTTCCCTTCATCTAAAGCAGTTCTTATCTACTAACTAATCAGTAAAAAACCCTCTCCCACCCTCCCTCCTTCCTCCCCTCGTAACCACAAAAGTATGTGTTCTTCTCAGTTTATACTATTTCTCAAGATCCTATAATAGTGGTCTTATACAATATTTGTCCTTTTGCCTCTGACTAATTTCGCTCAGCATAATGCCTTCCAGGTTCCTCCATGTTATGAAATGTTTCAGAGATTCGTCACTGTTCTGTATCGATGCGTAGTATTCCATTGTGTGAATATACCACAATTTATTTACCCATTCATCCGTTGATGGACACCTTGGTTGCTTCCAGCTTTTTGCTATTGTAAACAGAGCTGCAATAAACATGGGTGTGCATATATCTGTTTGTGTGAAGGCTCTTATTTCTCTAGGGTATATTCCGAGGAGTGGGATTTCTGGGTTGTATGGTAGTTCTATTTCTAACTGTTTAAGATAACGCCAGGTACATTTCCGAAGTGGTTGTACCATTTTACATTCCCACCAGCAGTGTATAAGAGTTCCAATCTCTCTGCAGCCTCTCCAACATTTATTATTTTGTGTTTTTTGGATTAATGCCAGCCTTGTTGGAGTGAGAGGGAATCTCGTCGTAGTTTTAATCTGCATTTCTCTAATGGCTAATGATCGAGAGCATTTTCTCATGTATCTGTTAGCTGCCTGAATAGCTTCTTTAGTGAAGTGCTTGTTCATATCCTTTGACCACTTCTTGATTGGGTTGTTTGTCTTTTTGTGGTTGAGTTTTGACAGAACCATGTAGATTTTAGAGATCAGGCGCTGGTCGGAGATGTCATAGGTGAAAATTTTTTCCCAATCTGTAGGTGGTCTTTTTACTTTTTTGGTGAAGTCTTTTAGATGAGCATAGGTGTTTGATTTTTAGGAGCTCCCAGTTACCTGGTTTCTCTTCGTCATTTTTAGCAATGTTTTGTATTCTGTTTATGCCTTGTATTAGGGCTCCTAGGGTTGTCCCTATTTTTTCTTCCATGATCTTTATCGTTTTAGTCTTTATGTTTAGGTCTTTGATCCATTTGAAGTTAATTTTTGTGCATGGTGTGAGGTATGGGTCCTGTTTCATTTTTTTGCAAATGGATATCCAGTTATGCCAGCACCATTTGTTAAAAAGACTATCTTTTCCCCAAGTAACTGACACTGGGCCGTTGTCAAATATCAGCTGCTCATACGTGGATGGATTTATACCTGGGTTCTCAATTCTGTTCCATTGGTCTATGTGCCTTTTGTTGTACCAGTACCAGGCTGTTTTGACTACGGTGGCTGTATAATAGGTTCTAAAATCAGGTAGAGTGAGGCCTCCCACTTTGTTCTTCTTTTTCAGTAATGCTTTACTTATCCGGGACTTCTTTCCCTTCCATATGAAGTTGGTGATTTGTTTCTCCATCACATTAAAAAATGTCATTGGAATTTGAATCGGAAGTGCATTGTATGTATGGATGGCTTTTGGTAGAATAGACATTTTTACTATGTTAAGTCTTCCTATCCATGAGCAAGGTATGTTTTTCCACTTATGTAGGTCCTTTTTAGTTTCTTGCATTAGTACTTTGTAGTTTTCTTTGTATAGGTCTTTTACATCTTTGGTAAGATTTACTCCTAAGTATATTATCTTCTTGGGGGTCACTGTAAATGGTACTGATTTGGTGATTTCCTCTTTGATATTCTTTTTGTTGGTGTAGAAGAATCTAACTGATTTTTGTGTGTTTACCTTGTATCCTCATACTGTGCTGTACGCTTCTAATAGTTTCAGAAGTTTTCTGGAGGATTCCTTAGGGTTTTCTGTGTATAAGATCATGTCATCTGCAAATAGAGATACTTTGACTTCTTCCTTGCCATTCTGGATGCCCTTTATTTCTTTGTCTAACCTAATTGCTCTGGCCAGGACCTCTAGCACAATGTTGAATAAGAGCGGTGATAAAGGGCATCCTTGTCTGGTTCCCGTTCTCAAGGGAAATGTTTTTAGGCTCTCTCCATTTAGAATGATTTTGGCAGTTGGCTTTGTATAAAAAAAGTGTTCTGTTTTTTTTTTTTTTAGATGCCCTTTGTTATGTTGCGGAATTTTCCTTCAATTCCTATTTTGCTGAGAGTTTTTATCATCAGTGGGTGTTGGACTTTGTCAAATGCCTTTTCTGCATCAATTCATAAGATCATGTGGTTTTTGTCTTTTGTTTTATTTATATGAGGGATTACATTAATGGTTTTTCTAATATTAAACCAGCCTTGCATACCTGGTATAAATCCCACTTGGTCATGGTGGATTATTTTTTTTGATATGTTGTTGAATTCTATTGGCTAGAATTTTGTTGAGAATTTTTGCATCTCTGTTCATGAGGGATATAGGTCTGTAATTTTCTTTTTTTGTGGTGTCTTTGCCTGGTTTTGGTATCAGGGATATGGTGGCTTCATAGAATAAGTTAGGTAGTATTCCATCATTTTCTATGCTTTCAAATACCTTTAGTAGTAATGGTGTTAACTCTTCCCTGAAAGTTTCGTAGAACTCTGCAGTGAAGCCGTCCGGGCCAGGGCTTTTTTTTCTTGGGATTTTTTTGATTACCTTTTCAATCTCTTTTCTTGTTATGGGTCTATTTAATTGTTCTACTTCTGATTGTGTTAGGTAGTGTTTTTCTAGAAATTCATCCATTTCTTCTATGTTTGCAAATTTGTTAGAGTACAATTTTTCGTAATAGTCTGATATGATTCTTTTAATTTCAGTTGGGTCTGTTGTGATGTGGCCCATCTCATTTCTTATTTGGATTATTGGTTTCCTGTATTTCTTTAGTCAGTCTGGCCAATGGTTTATCAATTTTGTTGATTTTTTCAAAGAACTGACTTTTGGCTTTGTTAATTCTTTCAATTGTTTTTCTTTTCTCTAATTCATTTAGTTCAGCTCTAATTTTTATTATTTGTTTTCTTCTGGTGCCTGATGGATTCTTTTGTTGCTCACTTTCTATTTGTTCAAGTTGTAGGGACAGTTCTCTGATTTTGGCCCTTTCTTCTTTATGTATGTGTGCATTTATTGATATAAATTGACCTCTGAGCACTGCTTTTGCTGTGTCCCAAAGGTTCTGATAGGAAGTGTTTTCATTCTCATTGGATTCTATGAATATCTTTATTCCATCCTTGGTGTCTTCTATAACCCAGTCTTTTTTGAGCAGGGTATTGTTCAGTTTCCAAGTATTTGATTTCTTTTCCCTAATTTTTCAGTTATTGATTTCCACTTCTATGGCCTTGTGGTCTGAGAAGATGCTTTGTAATATTTCGATGTTTTGGATTCTGCAGAGTTTTGTTTTATGACGTAATATGTGGTCTATTCTAGAGAATGTTCCATGTGTGCTAGAAAAAACAGTATACTTTGCAGCTGTTGAGTGGAGTGTTCTGTATAAGTCTATGAGGTCAAGTTGGTTGATTGTGGCAATTAGGTCTTCCGTGTCTCTATTGAGCTTCTCCAAAAGTGGTGTGTTGAAGTCTCCTACTATAATTGTGGAGGTGTCTATCTCACTTTTCAGTTCTGTTAAAGTTTGTTTTATGTATCTTGCAGCCCTGTGATTGGGTGCATAAATATTACATAAGCATAAATGGTTATATCTTCCTGGTCAATTGTCCCTTTAATCATTATGTAGTATCCTTCTTTATCCTTTGTGGTGGATTTAACTTTAAAATCTATTTTGTCAGAAATTAATATTGCTACTCCTGCTCTTTTTTGCTTGTTGTTTGCTTGATATATTTTTTTCCATCCTTTGAGTTTTAGTTTGTTTGTGTCTCTAAGGTGTGTCTCTTGTAGGCAGCATATAGACGTATCGTGTTTCTTTATCCAGCCTGAGAGTCTCTGTCTCTGTTGGTGCATTTAGTCCATTTACATTCAGCGTAATTATAGATATGTGTTTAGTGCTGTCATTTTGATGCCTTTTTGTGTGTGTTGTTGACAGTTTCATTTTTCCACTTACATTTTTGTGCTGAGACATTTTTCTTTGTAAATTGTGTGTTCCTCGTTTTCATAGTAGTTGACTTTATGTTTGCTGAGTCGTTACGTTTTTCTTGGTTTTTATTTTGAGTTCTGGAGTTGTTATACCTCTTGGTGGTTACCTTAATATTTACTCCTATTTTTCTAAATAAAAACCTAACTTGTATTGTCATATATCGCCTTGTTTCCATCTCCATATGGCAGTTCTGTGCCTCCTGTATTTAGTCCCTCTTTGTGATTATTGTGATCTTTTACATATTGACTTCAATGATTCCCTGTTTTGAGCATTTTTTTCTTTTTAAAATTAATCTTAATTTTTTTGTGTGATTTCCTTATTTGAGTTGATATCAGGATGTTCTGTGACCTTGTGTTGTGCTGGTATCTGATATTATTGATTTTCTGACCAAATGATTTCCTTTAGTATTTCTTGTAGCTTTGGTTTGGTTTTTGCAAATTCTCTAAGCTTGTGTTTATCTGTAAATATCTTAATTTCGCCTTCATATTTGAGAGAGAGTTTTGCTGGATATATGATCCTTGGCTGGCAATTTTTCTCCTTCAGTGTTCTATGTATGTCATCCCATTGCCTTCTTGCCTGCATGGTTTCTGCTGAGTGGTCTGAACTTATTCTTATTGATTCTCCTTTGTAGGAGACCTTTCTGTTATCCCTGGCTGCTTTTAAAATTTTCTCTTTATCTTTGGTTTTGGCAATTTTGATAATAATATGTCTTGGTGATTTTCTTTTTGGATCAATCTTATATGGGGTTCGATGAGCATCTTGGATAGATATCCTTTCGTCCTTCATGATGTCAGGGAAGTTTTCTTCCAACAGATCTTCAACTGTTCTCTCTGTATTTACTGTTATCCCTCCCTGTCCTGGAACTCCAATCACACGCAAGTTATTCTTCTTGATAGAGTCCCACATGATTCTTAGGGTTTCATTTTTTTTAATTCTTTTATCTGATTTTTTTTCAGCTATATTGGTGTCAAATTCCCTTGTCCTCCAGGTCCCCCACTCTGCATTCCAATTGCTCGATTCTGCTCCTCTGACTTCCTATTGTGCTGTCTAATTCTGTAATTTTACTGTTAATCTTTTGGGTTTCTGAATGCTGTCTCTCTGTGGATTCTTGCAGCTTATTAATTTTTGCATTGTGTTCTTGAATAATCGTTTTAATTTCTTCCACTGCTTTATCAGTGTGTTCCTTGGCTTTTTCTGTATATTGCCTTATTTCATTTCTGAGGTCATCCCTGATGTCTTGAAGCATTCTGTAAATTAGTCTTTTATATTCTTCCTCTGGCAATTCCAGGATTATATCTCCATTTGGGAAAGATTTTGATTCTTTAGTTTGGGGAGTTGTAGAAGCAATCATGGTCTCCTTTATGTGGTTTGATATCAACTGCTGTCTTTGAGCCATCTATAAGATATTGTAATGATTTATTTTGTATTTGCTCACTGAGTCTTATCTTGTTTTGTTTTCTTTCAGTATACATAGATGGGCTACTAGATTGCATTGTCTTGATTGTTGTAGCCCTTGAGTCACTTATGTCCTATTACCAGCTGGTTTGGGCTGTTACCAGATTTATAAGCCTAACAGTCTGTTCACTATTCTTGAGTAGAATCTGATTTTGGGTCATCCAGTGTGTGGTGCAGACTGTCACCTATCCACCTAGAGGAGTAGTGGTGATAGTTGTGTGCACCAGATTCTAGTAGCAGCAGGGGGTCACACTCCGGGGAGGGCAGGATGCTGACAGGCTTCCCCCAAGTGCCAGTGAGGTAGCTGTGTCTCTTTTCCTAAAGCACTTCGGTGGGTGGGCTCTGCGGCTGTACCTTAGGCCCCCAATGCAAGTACCTCTACAGATTGGTATGTGTCACCCTCCTTAGACCCCTAAGACAGGAGGCTAGGTGGTCTGGGGGGAGCTTCAGCCCTGAGTTCCCTGTTGTGGGTCAGTGAGGGCTCTGTTGAATACACAGAGATATCAGACCTGGGAAACTTGTCTTTCCAGTAATCCACTAAAACAATTACAGTCAGATCGCTATCAGAATTGCCTTTGCATTATAATAGCCACCTTGTTCCCTGTAGGGATGAAAGCCCAAGACAGTGGATCTCATATGCTTCGCTGGAGCTGGTTCTGTATTTTTAGTCCAATTAGGGAAGGATTTTTGGTCCCTGGGTTTTTTGTAGCTGCTTCTCTCAGGCCAGGAGAATGGGTTAGGGAAAGACCAAAAAAAAGAAAAACCACAGAGCAGTTCACTCTCTGGCTCAGGAAATTCCAATGTTAATGAAGCCCATCTATGTATACTGAAAGAAAACAAAACAAGATAAGACTCAGTGAGCAAATAAGATAAATAGGAGAGACTCAGATAAATAGGAGAGAGTAGCACCCCAGAATGTACACAAAGTTACTTATCTTGCTTCGTGAGGACTGTTTTATCTGAGATTCCTGAGGGGCATGTAGCCTGTTTGCGTTGGCTGGGTCGAGGTTGCCCCCGAGTATCAGGCCCGCATTCTGTGCATGTGCTGTCTCAGAAGCCGTGGTCATTTCTTCCGGTCCCAGTCCAAAGCCCAGTGCCAAGGTTCCCTGGCTGGGACACCGCACTCCAGGTTCCAAAACCAGTTGCTGCCTCCCGCTGACTTCTCCTCCTGTTAGCTGCATCACTGCGCTGCCTGCGTGCACTGGTTGGGTTTCCCCTGAGGTCACTTCTGGGGGCTAGGGCTGCGTCCTGTGTTTGTGCCATCTCAGGATGCCATGCTCAGCTCCCCTGCACCCAATCCAAAGCCCGGCGCCAAGGTTTTCTGACTGGGGTGCTGGCTCCAGGCTTCGAAAGCAGTCGTTGCTTCCCCATGGTTGTTCGTTCTCAGTCTCTGTCACTCAGGCCAACTCTTTAGATCTGTATTTGATGGTCAGGGTTCATAGCTTGTCAGGTATGTGATCTATTCACTTGTTTTGCCGAGTCTTTGTTGCAAGAGGGATCCAAGGTACCTTCTACCTAGTCAGCCATCTTCATTTATATACTTTTTGGTTGTAATATAGTTGTAGCCAAAAGTATGGTGTACACTCCATGAATTCTGTGAGCCATTCCAGCAGTTCAACAAACCTACAGGGGCAGTGAGAGCCAGTGGGGAATGGTGTCTGCCTATTTGGCGGTCTGAAAGATGCCCTTCTAACATGTGAGCTCTGACCTAACTCGCTCTGGGTGGCTAGGGCTGAAAGATGGTGTCCATCTAAATTGTGAACTCTGACCCAGCTATGGGTGACAAGGGTTGAAGAGAGAGTGCCATGTGAGCAGCTGGCGCTGAGGATGGAGAAGGGGAAAAGTGAGAACTGTATCCATTTCCACATTTTGGAAATTGGATTCATGCTGATCCTTAGCAGAAGTTAGCAGCGAAGGTAGGGTTTTCCCACTGTCACCCTCGCTTAGTGCAGTTTCTTTGGAAGTAATTAAGAGTGAATAATGGTATATTGACATTCTAGATCAAAGTAACATGGGTTCAATGTTAATATTAAATATGATCTACTAATATATTAAAAGCCTGTTTTTCCCTGCTCCACTGTTCAATGAATTCATATAATATGTATGAAGTTCTTGGCTATTTTTGCCTCTGAAATTACATCTTTCTAATTCTAATTTTTTAATTCTAATTCCCTTTTTCCTACTTAGTGATCCCAAAGCACCAGTGTTTGAGTATAGAGACTGGCTGACAAAGATGTCTGGAAAACGTGATGTTGGCGCTTACATGCTAATGTATAAGTAAGTTTTGTTTTGATTTTTTGTTCTACTAACTAGCTCATTGTTTTCAAATTTGAAAACTTTTGATTCATAGAACGTTTTGCTTCAGATATCATCAAAATCTAGTTGTCTGATATTTAGAATTGGTAAATGCATAGAGACAAAAGTCTGTTGGCGATCACCAGGGGCTGGGGGAGGAGAAATGGGTTATTGCTTAAGGAGTCCTCAATCTGTTGGGGAGATGAAAAACTTTTGAAAGCAGGTAATGGTTCTGGTAGCACAACATGGTGAATGTAATTAATGTCACTGAATTGTACACTTATGTATCCTTTTTTTTTTTCCCTTTGGCTTTAACATAACAAAGAGAAGTTTATTCTCTCACAGTCCAGTAGGCTAAAAATCCAAATTGAGGGCGCCAGCTCAGTGGAAGGCTTTTCCTTCTCTGTTAGCTCTGGAAGAAAGTCCTTGCATCAGTCTTGGCCTGGGAGCATCTCGGTGCAGTAACCTCATATCCAAAGGGCGCGTTCTGCCAAAGGGCACGTTCTGCTCCCTGTGCTGCTTTCTTGGTGGTGTGAGGTTCCCAACTCTCTGCTTCCTTCCCTTTCTTTTTATCTCTGGAGAGGTAAAAGGTGGTGCAAGCCACACCCCAGGGAAACTGCCTTTACAATGGATCAGGGATGTGGCCTGAGCAAGGATTTACAGTCCATTCTAATCCTCTTTTTTTTTTTTTTAATTTTATTGTGCTTTAAGTGAAAGCTTACAAATCAAGTCAGTCTCATACAAAAATTTATATACACCTTGCTATGTACGCCTAGTTGCACTCCTCCTAATGAGACAGCACACTCCTTCTCTCCACCCTGAATTCCATGTCCATTCAGCTAGCTTCTTTCTCCCTCTGCCTTCTCATCTTCCTTCCAGCCAGGAGCTTCCCACCTAGTCTCATATGTCTATTAGATCCAAGAAGCTCACTCCTCACCAGTATCATTTTCTATCCTATAGTACAATCCAATTCCTGTCTGAAGAGTTGGCTTTGGGGGAATGGTTCCAGTAATGGGCTAACAGACGACCTGGGGACCATGACCTCCAGGGTCCTCCTAGTTTCAGTCAGACCATTAAATCTGGTCTTTTTTACGAGAATTTGAGGCCTGCATCCCACTGCTGCTCTGCTCCTTCAGGGGTTTGCTCTTGTGTTCCCTGTCAGGGCAGCCATCAGTTTTAGCTGGGCACCATCTAGTTCTTCTGGTCTCAAGCTTATGTAGTCTCTGATTTATGTGGCCCTTTCAGTCTCTTGGGTTCGTAATTACCTTGTGTATTTGGTGTTCTTCATTCTCCTTTGCTCCATGTGGGTTGAGACCAATTGGTAATGTCTTAGATGGCCGCTTGCTAACATTTAAGATGCCAGACGCCACTCTCCAAAGTAGGAGGCAAATGTTTTATTAATAGATTTTATTCTGCCAGTTGACTTAGAAATCCCCTGAAACCGTGGTCCCCAAACTCCTGCCCCTGCTACTCTGGCCTTGGAAGCATTCGGTTCATTCAGGAAACTTCTTTGCTTTTGATTTAGTCCAATTCTGCTGACCTCTCCTATTTTGTGTGTTGTCTTTCCCCTCACCTAAAATAGTCCTGTCTGCTATCTAATTAGTGAATGCCCCTTTTCTTCCCTCCCTCCCAACTCTCATAACCATTAAAGGATATTTTCTTCTCTGTTTAATCTATTTTTTGAGTTCTTGTAATAGTGGTCTTATACAATATTTGTCTTTTTGCAACTAATTTCACTCAGCATAATGCCTTCCAGATTCCTCCATGTAATGAAATGTTTCACGGAGTCATCATTGTTCTTTATCAATACGTAGTATTCCATTGTGTGAATATATCATAATTTATCCATTCATCCATTGATGGGCATCTTGGTTGCTTCCATCTTTTTGCTATTGTAAACAGTGCTGCAGTGAACATGGGTGTGCATATATCCGTTTGTGTGACGGCTCTTACTTCTCTAGGATATATTCCAAGGAGTGAGATTGCTGGATTGTATGGTAGTTCTATTTCTAGCTTTTTAAGGAAGCGTCAAATGAATTTCCAAAGAGGTTGTACTATTTTACATTCCCACCAGCAGTGTATAAGTGTTCCAGTCTCTCCACAGCCTCTCCAACATTAAGTATTTTGTGTTTTTTGTATTAATGCCGACCTTGTTGGAGTGAGATGGAATCTCTCGTTGTAGTTTTGGTTTGCATTTCTCTGATGGCTAGTGATAGTGAGCATCTCATGTATCTGGTAGCTACCTGAATGTCTTCTTTAGTGAAGTGCCTGTTCATATCCTTTGCCCATTTTTAAATTGGGTTTTTTGTCTTTTTGTAATTGAGCTTTTGCAGTATCATGTAGATTTTAGAGATCAGACGCTGATCAGAAATATCATAGCTAAAAACTTTTCCCCAGTCTGTAGGTAATCATTTTACTCTTTTGGTAAAGTCTTTGGATGAGCATAGGTGTTTGATTTTTAGGAGCCCCCCGTTATCTAGTTTCTCTTCTGGTGTTTGTGCATTGTTAGTTATGTTTTATATACTGTTGATGCCATGTATTAGGGCTCCTAGCATTGTCCCTGTTTTTTCTTCCATGATCTTTATCATTTTAGATTTTATATTTAAGTTTTTGATCCATTTTGAGTTAGTTTTTGTGCATGGTGTGAGGTATAGGTCTTGTTAAGGAAATTGTCTTTTCCCCATTTAACTGACTTTGGGCCTTTGTCAAATATCAGCTGCTCATATGTGGATGGATTTATGTCTTGATTCTCAATTCTGTTGCATCAGTCTATGTGTCTGTTTTACCAGTACCAGGCTGTTTTGACTACTTTGGTGGTATAATAGGTTCTAAAATCAGGTATTGTGAGGTCTTCCACTTTGTTCTTTTTCAATAATGCTTTACTTATCCAGGGCCTCTTTCCCTTCCATATGAATTTGATGATTTGTTTCTCCATCTCATTAAAAAATGTCTTAGGAATTTGGATCACAATTGCCTTGTCTCTATAGATAGCTTTTGATAGAATAGACAGTTTTACAATGTTAAGTCTTCCTATCCATGAGCAAGGTATGTTTTTCCACTTACGTAGGTCTCTTTTGGTTTCTTGCAGTAGTGTCTTGTAGTTTTCTTTGTATAGGTCTTTTACGTCTCTGGTAAGATTCATCCCTAAGTATTTATCTTCTTGGGGACTGCTGTAAATGGCATTGATTTGATGATTTCCTCTTTGATGTTCTTTTTGTTGGTGTAGAGGAATCCAACTGATTTTTGTACGTTTATGTTGTATCCTGATACTCTGCTGAACTCTTACTAGTTTCAGTAGTTTTCTGAGGGTTCTTTAAGGTTTTCTGTGTATAAGATCATGTCATCTGCACATAGAGGTACTTCTTCCTTATCAATCTGGATGCCCTTTATTTTTTTTATCTAGCCTAATTGCTCTGGCTAGGATGTCCAGCACAATGGTGAATAAGAGTCGTGATAAAGGGCACTCTTGCCTGGTTCCCGATCTCAAGGGGAATGCTTTCAGACTCTCTCCATTTGGGATGATGTTGGCTGTTGGCTTTGTATAAAAAAAATAAATGCCCTTTATTATGCTGAGGAATTTTCCTCCTGTTCCTATTTTGCTGAGAGTTTTTATCATGAATGTGTACTGGTCTTTGTCTTTACTGAGCTTCTTTCTGGATGTTCTGTCCTTCACTGAAAGTGGTGTGTTGACATCTCCTACTATTACTGTGGTGCTGTCTGTCTCACTCTTCAATGCTGTTAGAGTTTGTTTTATATATCTTGAAGCCCTGTCATTGAGTGCATAAATATTTAATATGGTAATATCCTCCTGGTATATTGTACCTTTAATCATTAGAAAGTGTTCTTCCTTATCCTTTGTGATGGATTGAACTTTAAAGTCTATTTTGTCAGAAATTAATATTGCCACTCCTGCTGTTTTTTGATTGTTGTTTGCTTGATATATTTTTTCCATCCTTTGAGTTTTAATTTGTTTGTGTCTCTAAGTCTAAGGTGTGTCTCTTGTAGGCAGCATATAGACAGATCATGTTTTTTAATCCATTCTGCCACTCTCTGTCTCTTTATTGGTGCATTTAGTCCATTTACATCCAGCATAATTATGGATAGGTATGAGTTGAGTGCTGTCATTTTGATGTCTCTTTTTGTGTGTTGTTGACCGTTTCTTTCTCCCAATTAAACTTTGGTGCTGAGTAGTTTATATATTGCCTTTTGCTGTTAATCATTGCTGTCGATTTTGTTTTTGCTGAGTATTTTTTTCTTGTATTTTATTTTGATGTGTAGGATTGTTAGTCTCCTTTGTGGCTACCTTAATATTTACCCCTATTTTCCTAAGTTTAAATGTAACTTTTATTTCTTTATATCACCTTGCCTTCCTCTCCATAAGAAAGATCTATGACTACATGTCTTAGTCCCTCTTTATTGTTTTAATGTTGTCTTCTTTTACATAATGATAATGACATCGCTGTTTTGAGCTTTTTTTTTTGTCTTGATTTATGTTTGTGATTTCCCTATCTGGGTTGACATCTGGTTGCTCTGTCCTGTGTTCTAGTCTTGGGTTAATATCTGATATTAATGATTTTCTAACCAGAGAATATTCGTTTTAGATTTGGTTTCGTTTTTACAAATATCCTAAAATTCTGTTTATCTGGAAATGTCCTAATGTCACCATCATTTTGGAGAGATAGTTTTGTTGGATATATGATTCTTGGCTGGCAATTTTTTTCTATCAGTGCTTTATGTAAGTCATCCCATTGCCTTCTTGCTTGCATGGTTTCTGCCAAGTAGTTCGAGCTTATTCTTATTGTCTCTCCTTTGTAGGTGACTTTTTGCTCTTAAAATTCTCCCATTGTCTTTGGTTTTAGCAAGTTTGATTATATGTCTTGATTACTTTCTTTTAAGATCTACCTTACGTGGAGTTTGATGAGCATCTTGGATAGATATTTTCTCATCTTCCATGATATCAGGGAAGTTTTCTGCCAACAAATCTTCAACAATTCTCTCTGTATTTTATGTTATCCCTCCCTGTTCTGGTACTTCAATCACTTGATGGTATTTCCCTTGATAGAGTTCCACATGATTCTTAGGATTTCTTCATTTTTTTTTTTTTAATTCTTTTATCTGTTTTTTCTTTGAATATATTGGTGCCAACTGTTTTATCTTCAGTCTCACTAATTCTGCCTTCCACTTCCTCAATTAGCTGCTAACCAAAGGGTCGGCAGTTCGAATCCGCCAGGCACTCCTTGAAACTCTATGGGGCAGTTCTACTCTTTCCTATAGGGTTGCTATGAGTCAGAATCGACTCAACGGGACTGGGTTTGGCTTTGGTTTTTGACTTTCTTTTGAGTTGTCTAATTGTGTAATTTTATTGTTAATCTTATGCATTTCTGATTGCTGTCTCTCTATGGATTCTTGCAGCCTCTTAAATTTTCACTATGTTCTTGAATAACCTTTTTAATTTCTTGAGTTCCTTGATTGGTGTGTTCCTTGGCTTGTCCTGCATTTTGCCTGATCTCCTTCCTGACCTTGTTCCTGATGTCTTAAGAGTTCTGAATATTAAGCTTTTGTATTCTGCATCTGGTAATTCCAGGAATACACCTTCATCTGGAAGATTCCTTGATTCCTTGTTTTGAGAGCTTACTGAAGAGATCATGGTCTGCTTCTTTATGTGATTTGATATTGACTGTTGTCTTCAAGCCATCTGTAACTTATTGTATTAGTTTATTTTATGTTTGCTTACTGTATCCTAGCTTCTTGCTTTGTTTTGTCTTGATATGCCCAAATAGGCTGCTTGAGTGAGCTAGTTTGATTATTATTGCTTTTGAAGCTCTAATTTCTTGTCACCAGATGGTTAGAGCTGTTATCAGGTATATGAGCTTATAAGTCCATTCACTTCTTTTGTATGGATTCAGCTCAGGTGTCCAGGTAGTTGATCATCAAGTGTGTGGTACAGCCTCTGTCATACAGTCTTAGAGGGGCAGGGGTGGTTGGTGTAGGTACAGGTATCTGATTGCAGCAGTGGTTCACGCTCTGAACCAGGTAGGGGGCTGACAACTGCCCCCAAAATGTCTGTGGGGAAAGCGCATCCATGTTCCCTAGAATAGGTGAGTGGCTTCTGCATCTGGACCATGTGCACCCAATGCTTTTTGTTGTAAGGACTGGAACGTACCCCTTATCCTTGGCCCTCTGTCATGGGTTGCTAGGTGACGTGGGTGGAGCCATCAGTCCTTATGCCCCTGATGTGGGTAGGTGAGGACCCTGTTTAATAGGCAAAGCAGTGTCAAATATCAAACACCCACCTCTCCGCCACACAGCTGAAACAGTTGCAGTCTGCCAACAAGGGCCTATTCCCCTGAAATGGGCCCACATGGGTCCATGCAGGGGTGAAAGGTATTCAAAGTCCACAGACCGTTTGTGCCTGGACAGAAGCCACTTCTGTCCTGAGCTCCCCAGCTTAGCGGAGCTAGCAGATTATCTTTTTTCTCGATTGTAAATCTATTCCTCCAAGGCCAGGAGAATGGCTCAAGACACTCTGCAGGGCTGTCTCGGTCCCAGGGAAATTGAAAGCTACTGAGGCTGGTTTGGAGGCTGGGGCCACGTTAAAATAAAAATGCAAGTACTTAGCTTTTGCTGAGAGCGTCATTCCTCTCTGGTTCCGGAGGTGTGAGTAGGTTGTGCGGCTTGCTGTCTCTCCCTGAGGAAACTGCATCTGGAACGTTACCACCAGCCCTGCCTCGGTTGCTCCAGGGAATGGTGCCTGAGGGTTCCCGGCAATTCAGGTCTGGCAACTCCTCTCTGCTTCTGAACCGTCTCTCCCTCTGCCTTCCACTCAGTCCGTTTTCTAACTTTGCCTTTGAAGTTTAGGGCTTCTATCTTGTCATAAATATAATCGTTTCTCTTGTTTTTTCAGATCTTTGTTGTAAGAGCAATCACGGGAAGCATCTGACTACTCTGCCATCTTGGCCCTGCCTCATCAATTCTTAAAACAGAAAATATTTTGTTATATATATATTTTGCCGCAATAAGAAAAAGTGTTTAATCCAGTTGATATTTCAATATAAGCAAAGTATTTTAAAATTTAAGTTTGAAGTCTCATGAGAAGTTTGTTGTAATAAAATGTTTCCTGTTATTACATCATAGGGGAGCTAGTCGTACTGAAACCATCACGTCTTTCAGAAAAAGAGAAAGTAGAGTGCCAGGCGATCTCCTAAAGTAAGTAGACGTCTGACTTTCCTGACAAGCAGGTGTGTGTAGTAGCAAAGACCACAGTTATGTCTCTGCCCTTTCAGGCGTGCTTTTGTGAAGATGAGCACAGGCCCAGAGGCCTTCCTGGCACTTCGCTCCCACTTTGCTAGCTCTCACGCTCTGTTGTGCATCAGCCACTGGATTCTTGGGATTGGAGACAGACATCTGAACAATTTCATGGTGAATATGGAAACTGGTGGCGTGGTTGGAATTGACTTTGGGCATGCATTTGGATCAGCTACTCAGGTATGCTTATTTCACTCACATTGTCTAGTTTAGATCTGTCATATGACTTTATAATACCCTCATGAAAAGAATAATTTTTAAAGAAGAAATGATACATTACTTAGGTCAGTTTTGTCATGGGCATTAAACCTAACATTCTTGCAGAAGTGGATAATCTCATTTTCGTTTTGGCCTTGTTCAGACAGATTATGAAAGTTGTAATGGTAACTTAGGTTACCAGAGCCTAAAATAAAATGTATGCCTATGTCAAAAGCTTTATTACTATACAGAGATTTTGTGAAGTCCCATGATCCAAATGTCTCTCACAAAATGTGATCCGAATCTTTTCTCTGACATTAAACTCTGAACACTTTAGGTTATACTTTAAAAATCTGTGAGGGCAATATGGTGCTATGCACATAGGTTATTGCACTGAAGGAATCTTGTTAGCTGTGTTGATTACTCTTTGACATGGTAAATTCACATCTGTATAGCTGATTTCAAGAAAAGTGGAGTTCGTGTCCTCTAAATGTGAATAATAACTATGATAAAATGTTTCATTTGTGCCTGCTACTTTATAATTTCTAGTTCACACATTCTACTTCTTGATTGTATTTTTTGTTCTTGTTTAGTTCCTGCCAGTCCCTGAGTTGATGCCTTTTCGTCTAACTCGCCAATTTACCAATCTGATGTTACCCATGAAAGAAACAGGTCTGATGTACAATGTAATGGTGCACGCACTGAGAGCCTTTCGCTCACACCCAGACCTACTCACTAACACCATGGATGTCTTTGTAAAGGACCCTTCCTTTGACTGGAAAGTATGCTTTGTTTTATACATTTTTCATTTTATTATAATGTTTCAGAGAATTTTCTTCTCTTATGAGATTTGGAAATGCACCAAGTCATGTCTATTAAAATACTTACATTATTTTGTACAGCATTTCTCAAAATTAACATTTGGGGTCAATTGGCCTGAAAACCAGATAAGAAACAAAGTCTTTATTTGGCGAAAACTGTTGTTTCATTTGAGTTTATTTTTAACTAAGGGAGGGAGCAGTCATGGCCCAGTAGTTAAGTACTTGGCTGCTAATTAAAAGGTCGGCAGTTCAAGCCCACCAGCTGCTCCACGAAAGGAAAGACCTGGCAGTCTGCTCCCATTAACATTATAGCCCTGGAAACCCTGTGGGGTGGAATCCACTTGCAGCATACAACAACAGCAAGTAACTGGGAGAGGTGAGGTGAGGATGGGTCTGATTTTTCTGAGACAACTTTTAATTTAGGTACAGTTCCACAAGAGGTTTTCCTTGATCATAAAGAGAGAAATTGTTTGCTTAAATTTCAAAAGTTCTTCATAATAACCAGCGCCAAAATAATTAAGCCTCGTGATGCTCATCCTTCATAGCTCCCTATGTTAATTTAAGCCTAACTACAGTTACTCCAGCTTTTTGTCATTCTTTTATATATATTCTCATTATATCATTAGAATTTGTGTAAAGAGCTATAGAGCTGTTCCCAGTTGTTGATATTTGTTTATTTTAAGATCATTTGAGGATTTAATCTGCTTGAATGTGATCATACATAATTTTATAGTGAGTCGAGAAAATCATGTTCTTTTCCTTTAGAACTTTGAACAAAAAATGCTGAAGAAAGGAGGATCATGGATTCAAGAAGTAAACGTAACTGAAAAAAATTGGTATCCCCGGCAGAAAATAAATTATGCTAAGAGAAAGTTAGCAGGTGCCAATCCAGCAGTTATTACTTGGTAAGATTGTTATTTCTGGAAAAAACAAACAAAATACCAATATGCTACCATTTATTGAAGAATTACTATATGCCATATAAAGTGCTAAGTACTTTCATTTATCCGATGATGTTAGTATTATCCTCATTGTAGAAAGTCATAGTTTCAAGAGATTTACTTCTGCAAGGCTAGGGATGAGGCCTTCAAAGGAAGCCTAGTAACAGACCTGTATATGTAACCTACACACTCACTGGAGTCTTCAGACTTCAGGTTAGTAAGTGGAATAGCACGTGCTGTAGGGTAGCCTGAGAGGGAAATGAACATTCTTAGACTATTTCAAGAATTATTTTACTTTATACACCTCAGGAAATTTAGGTTTTAAATTTGCTTTTGTCCTTTTAAGGGAATCTTGGTGGGCATGAAACCTAGGTGTAGAGAATATAGTATGGACCTGTTAGGTATAAATCCAAATTGCATTGGCTTTTTGGTTAACTTTTAAAATATTTCTTGTTCCAGTTGAAAGCAAATAGAAATATATAGAGATGATTCATAGGAATGAGAAAAAGTTGAACTTTAGAATTAAGTAAGTGGCAATCTTAAGTAGTCTGGTGGCACAGGGTGGGAGAAGGAGCTACCACAAAGATGGAAAAGGATCAAGCAAAAGCCTAAGACTCTGCCTGCTTAAGAGTTTTTTGCAGCAAGTACCATATTTTTACACAAACCCGTGCCTTCTACGTTTGTTTGCCAACCACATCCTTCCCCCATGAAGTAGTTTCATAAGCGTCACTATGCCAACTCATTTTTACATGTTGCTGTAAAAAATTAGCATAATGCAATTACAAAATGACCTCACGGAGAGAGGGCACAGTTGGCAAACAAACGTAGAAGGCATGTATTATTTGCGTTAAAATACGGTAGTTCAAGCACAAACACCAAATACTGGGGACAACTTAGAAATTTAACACACTTGAGAATTCTAATACCCCAACAAAAAAAATGACAAGACACATAAAGAAAAGAGAAGTGATGGCCAATTCATATGAGCATTTGACAAAGGGAGTGAAATCGCATCTGTGGAAAACTGAATAACAAAACAATGGAAGAATATAATACAACAACATTAAACATAATTAAAGAGCTAATGAAAAACAGACACAGAGCTAAAAGAAATAAGGAAAACAATCCAAATACAAAATAAGGATCTAAAAGAAGATATAAAGAGAAATAAAACAAAAATATTGCAAGAGAAAGGGACAATAACTGAAAGAAGAACCATAATGGAAGGATTTAACAGGCAGAAGAATCAGTGAATTAGAGGATACAGTGGGCAAAGTTACAGAGGCTGATGGGCAACAAGAATGGAGCCTCAAGAAGGCTGAGCACAGTTTAGTAAAATTATGGGACTTCATGAATAGACCTAATATATGCATCAGGGGAATTGCAGAAAGAAATGAGAGAGAATTGAGACAAAAAATATTTGAAAAAATAATGACAAAATTTCCCTCATCTGATGAAGGACATTCATCTACAAATCCAAGAAGCACAAAGAACCCCAAGCAGGGTAAACTGAAGAAATCTACACCAAGACACATCATAATCAGGGTCTCAAAAAGATAAGGAAAGTATCTTGAAAGCAGTGAGAGAGAAGCAGTCACATATAAAGGATTCTCAGTAAGACTGGATACCGATATCTCCTCACAAACATTTGAGGCCTGTGATGGCTAATGTTATGGGTCAACTTGGCTAGGCTGTAATTCTCAGTGGTTTGGCAGACAGTATATATCACCTCCCATTTTGTGATCTGATGAGAGCAGCCAATCAAATGGAAGGGGAGTTTCTTTGGGAGTGTGGCCTGCATTCATGATATAAACAAATGTTCTGGCAAAGCTCGCTTACTCTTGGTCCTGCATTCATCTTGTCATCCTCTGACCTCTGGTTCTTGGGGTGTGAGAAGCCTGCTGCTTGATCTGCAGATTTTGAACTAGCCAGCTCCACCTGCCCATGAGCCAGCAGCCTGCCGCCTTACCTGCAGATTTTGGGTTCATTAGCCCCTGCAACCACATTAATCAGGAGAAGCCTCCAGACTTCCACTTGACCCATGGATTTGGGACTTTGCAACCTTCTCAATTACACGTGCCGTTCCTTTGAAGTAAGTTCTCTTTATTTATTTATTTATATGCATCACTGGTTTTGTGCCTCTAGAGAACCCAGCCAGAACAAGGCCAGAAGGCAATGAAATGATATATTTAATGTGCTGGAAGGGAAAAAAAAGTCAACGAAGAATACTATGCCCAGTGAAACTGTCCTTCCAGAACGAGGGTGAAATTAAAACATGCCCAGACAAATAGAAACCGAGAGGGTTCATATCGACTAGACCAGCCGTTCAAAAAATACTAATAGGAGTTCTGCAGATGGAAGGGAAAAGACACCTAGAAAGTAATTCAAAGCCATACATAAAAAGAAAGATGCCTAATAAATGTAAAAGCGTGGACAAGTATAAGAGCTAGTGATAAGGTATTCATGCTTCATAATTCTAATTTTTTTGTCCTTCATGCTTTTTAATGACAAATATATAAAAAGCATGGATAAAATTATGTGACAGGGCACATGAAATATAAAGATGTAATTAATGATAACAACAACAAAGTGTGGGGGAGGGGAGGAATGGTATAGGATTTCTTGTATATGTTACTAAAGTTGGTATCAACTTACCCTAGGTTATTATAAGTACAAGCTGTTAAATGTAATATACATGATAGCCACTAACAAAATATCTAAAAAACATACACAAAAGGAAATGAGAAGGGTACCAAAATGGCTCACCACAGTAAACCAACAAAACACAAAAGCAAGCGGTAGTAAAGGAAAAAAAACAGAAGTCTTAAGACACACAAAACCAGATCACAAAATGGCAGAAGTCCTTTCTGATCGGTAATTACAGTGAATGTAATTAGACTAAATGCTCCAATCAAAAGGCAAAGAGTGGCAGAATAGATTTTAAAAAACATGATCCAACTGTATGCTGTTGACAAGAGATATACCTTAGACCCAAGGACACAAATAGGTTGAAAGTGAAAGGGTGGGGAAAAAATATTCCATGCAAATAATAACCGAAAGAGATCTGGGGTGACAGTCTTCATATCAAACAGAGTAGACTTTAAGACAAAATCTATTAGAAGAGATAAAGATTATATAGTGATAAAAGGGCCAATTCATCCAAAAGATTCAACAATCAAATATATATGCACCCAACATTGGAGCACCTATATATATAAAACGAACACTGATAAAATTGAGGGGAGAAATAGATAGCACTACAATAATAGTTGGAGACTTAATTATACCACTTTCAATATTGAACAAAGCATCTAGAAAAAAGATTAACAAAGAAACAGAGGGCCTGACTGATACTATAACCAGCTAGACTTAACAGACATATATAGGCCACCCAACAACACAATATACCTTCTACTCTAGTGCACATGGATAGACAACATGATAGGTCAAAACAAAAGTCTCAGTAAATTTAAGAAGATTGAAAGCTTACAAGGTATTTTCTCTGACCACAGCAGAATGAAGCTAGAAATGAATAACAATAAAAAAAAAAAAACACACACACATGGAAAATAAAGAACATAATATTGAACTACCAATGGATCAAGGAAGAAATCAGAAGAGAAATCACCTATTACTTAGAGTCAAATGAAAATGAAAACACAACATAGCAAACTTACTGGCTGCATCAAAGGCAGTAATCATAGGGAAACTTATAGCAGTAAAAGCCTATATGGACAAAAGAAGATAGATCTCAAATCGACAGCCTGTCTAGATCTAGAACTAGAAAGAGAAGCGCAAACTAAGGCTAAACCTACCAGAAGAAATAACAAAGATCAGAGAAGAAATAAATGAAATAAACAATAGAATCACCAAAACCAGAAGTTGATTCTTTGAAAGGGTCAGTAAAGCTGACAAAACTTCAGCTAAACTGACAAAGAAAAAAAAGATGCAAATAACCAAAATAAAAAATGAAATAAACATTACAACTGACCTGATACAAATACACAGTTATGGCAGTGTACTATGAACAACTGTATGCCAACAAACTGGTTAACCTAGGTGAAATGGGCAAATTCCTATAAACATACGACCTATCCACACTGACTCAAGAAGAAATAGAAAGTCTCAACAGACCCAAAACAAGAAATTGAGTCACTGATCAAAAACCTCCCAACCAAGAAAAAGTCCTGGAGCAGACAGCTTCACTGGGATAGTTTAGCAAACATTACACCAATCCTATTCAAAGTCTTCGAAAAGATAGAGAAGGAAGAAATACTCCCTAAATCATTCTGAGAAGGAAACAACCCTGATACCAAGAGCAGACAAAGACAACACAAGAAAACTATACGCCAATATCTCTTAGAATATAGATGCAAAAAATCCTAAAGAAAATACTAGCAAACAGAATCCAACAGCGTATTAAAAGAGGCATACCGCCATAACCAAGTGGAATTTATTCCAGGAGTATAAGGGTGGTTCAACATTAGAAAATCAATCAATGTAATAAAGGAAAAAAACCACATGATCATCTCTATGGATGCAGAAAAAACAGTTGATAAAATTCAGCACCCTTTATTGATGAAAACCCTCAAGAAAATTGCAATAGAAAGGAAGTTCGTCAATATGATTCAGGGCATATATGAAAAGCCAAGAGTGAACATTATACATCATGGAGAAATATTAAGAACTTTCCCCTTGAGATCGGGAACAAGACAAGTGTGCCTACTCTACCAGTTCTATTCCATATTGTATTAGAAGTCCTAGCCAGAGTATTAAGACAAGAAAAATTAAT
The DNA here is from genome assembly GCF_030014295.1 of Loxodonta africana. NCBI lineage: Eukaryota > Metazoa > Chordata > Mammalia > Proboscidea > Elephantidae > Loxodonta > Loxodonta africana. The sequence continues at coordinate 4,489,133 of NC_087355.1, forward strand.
TAAAAAGTGTCTTAATCTTCTGCTATAACAGAAATACCACAAGTGGATAGCTTTAACAAAGAGGAATTTATTTTCTCATGAGCTCCTAGACCACGGGGGGACTGAAGACAAGGACCTTCCCCCACAGCCAACGGAAAGAGAAAGCCTTCCCCTGGAGCTGGCACCCTGAATAAAATACCTAGGAATAAATTTTGCTCAGAATGTAAAAGCCTTATACAATGAAAATTAGAAAATATTGCTGAAAGAGATTAAGACTTAAATAAATGAAAAGATGTTCTGTGCTCATGGATTGGGAGACTTAATATTATTAAGATATCATACTACCCAAAGCAATCTATAGATTCAACACAATCTTGATCAAAATTCCAACAGCCTTCTCTACAGAAATGATAAAAACAATCCTCAATTTTATATCGAATGGCAAGAGGCCCCAAATAGATAAAGCAATTTTGAAAGAGAAGAACAAAATAGGTGGACTCACACTTTCTGATTTTAAAACATATTATACAACTATAGTAGCCAAAACAGCCTGGTACTGGTAGAACAAAAGACAAATAGACTAATGGCATAGAATTGAGAGTCCAGAAATAAACTCACGCATCTGTGGTCAACTGATTTTTCACAAGGGTCCTAAGTTCATTCAATAGGAAAAGAAGAGTCTCTTCAATAAATTGTGTTGGGAAAATTGGGTTTCCGAGAAATGAAATAGGATCCATGCCTCACACCATACACAAAAATGGATCAAAGTCCTAAATGTGAAAACTAAAACCATAAAATTCTTAGAAGAAAACACAGGAACAACTTGTTCTTCTGTTGTGCCTGCTGTTTTGGTATGTAGTGCCTGGGGTCTTAAAAGCTTGAGAGTGGACCTCCAAGATACAATTGGTCTCTATTCACCTGGACCAACAGAGGAAGAAAGAGAGTCAGGAATAAAATAAACAAAACAAAAAGTGCATTGCTGTCGAGTTAATTCTGACTCATAGCAACCATATAGGACAGAGTAGCACTGCCCCATAGGGTTTTCAAGGCTGTAATCTTCCTGGAAGCACAGTAGGAGGAGGAAATGGAATGTGTGACTAAATGCTTCCGCAAACAACTGCCTACTTTGCCGTGAGACCGGTAGAACTGGATGGTATCCGACTACCATTGCTGAATATTTTGATCAAAGACTCTGTAGTAGAATCCTGATCAAAAGGGGGAAGATGCAGAACAGAATTTCAAATTGTCATGGAAGGCAGACTTTCTGGAGCCATGGTGGCTGAGTAGACCCCTGAAACTATTGCCCCGGGAGAATCTTTAAACCTTAAAACAAAAATATCCCCTGAAGTCTTTAGAGAATGGCAGTTTGGAAGTTTAGATAAGAAACTTAGGGAGCAGTGAGTTTATGCTAATGGGGGAGCAACAACTTGGAAAAGGAGTGTGAAAATGTTTGCACAACTTGAAGAAAGTAATCAATGTCACTGAATTGTGCATGTAAAAATTAATGAATTTGTGTACATTCTGCTATGTATATTCTCAACAACAATAATAATAAAATAAATTATTAAAAGCAAAAAGGATTCTAATTGGGAAATAAGACTAGGAAAGTTGGTTCATACATCACTGTGGAGGCCCTTGAATACAAACCAAAATGACTGATTTCTATTTGTCGAAATCTTATAGGCAAGGAATGAACTTGATAAATATTTCACTGTTTTGAGAATTGAAGTTATCCTAGGGACTTTTTCCAAGCCATGAGTTACAACATAAGGCACCTTATTCTAGTATGTTCTGAATTAACAACCCTGTTGAGAGTTTGAGAATCAAGATAAAGAATTTCCAGATCTTGGTATGGGAAAATTGCTCATAGGAATTCCTTAAACCTGAAATGTAATTTTTTTTTTAATTAAAAATATATGTGCTTTTAATGATGCTAACAAGGAAGTTCAAAACAACCTACAGAATGGGAGGAAATATTTGCAAATCATACATCTGATAAGGACTTGTGTTTTTTAAGAGGAATTAAAAGACAACCCAATTAAAAAATGGCCAAAATATTTCAGTAGATATTTTTCCAAAGAAAATATATAAGTGACCAATACGCACTTGTAAAGATGCCTGCCATCATTAGTCATCATGGAAATGCAAATCAAAGCCACAGGGAGATACCATTTTACACCTGGTTTTATGATGACTGTAATCAGAAAGATGGACAATAACTAGTGTTAATGCGGATGTGGAGAAATTGGCCCCCTCGTGTTAATTTGTGGGCGTTTAAACTGATGCAGCCACTGTGGAAAATAGTCTGACAGTTCCTCAGGAAGTTCCCATTTGACCCTCTAATTCCACTCCTAGGAGAATTGAAATGAAGAGAAATGAAAACATATGTCCACACAAAAACTTATACACGAATGTTCATGTTCTAATATCCATTATTCATCATTATTCATGTTCTTTTTTCCTACAAATTCAGTATCTTCACTTCAAGGTTATGAGCAACAGAAAATATCCTGTAACTGATAAGAGAATGTTTGGATAGTGCAGCTAGGAATGCATGGTCTGGATTTGAATATTTCTTCAATCTTTTTTTCCAGTGATGAATTACGTCTGGGCCATGAGAAGGAACCTGTCTTTGGGGATTATATGGCTGTGGCACGAGGAAGCAAAGATCACAACATTCGTGCTCAAGAGACAGAGAGTGGACTTTCAGAAGAAATTCAAGTAAAGTGCTTAATTGACCAGGCAACAGACCCCAATATCCTTGGCAGAACTTGGGGAGGATGGGAGCCTTGGATGTGAGGTCTGTGAGAGTCCACAGATAGAAGCTATTGTTTAAAGAATCTCCCAAACCTTCATGTACACCAATCAATGAGTTGGTTTTCCTGAAGCACTAAAGATAAGTGTTTTCAGGTTTGATTTTAGCTTTGTGTTGTTTTTCTTTTCTTCTAACATTTATATTTGGAAACTTGTGTGTGATTTGGGGCAATAAATGATCATAAGAATATGGAGCACTAAAGTTTTGTTTCTTAAAGGTCAACATTAAAGTTAAAAATCAGTGTATACTATTTTTATGCAGTTTCAAGGGCAGAGTGTTCATTTTACAAGATAATTTGTTATATTTCTTGCCAAATTTATTCTGATAAATACAAGTTGAATGCATTATGACATTAAAAGGAAACATTTGTTTTTTTCAACAAGTGGCATCTATTCAACCAAGGAAATTTCATCCTTAAAGAAAAATAAGTGATCTTTTATGTGAACACCCAGTATACATATCCTAAAATATTTTTTCTATAGCATAAAAACAACCAAAGCAAGCCTACTTTGCAGTTGAGTTGATTATATTTTCTCTAGCTACTAATTAACCATAATTTTCCACTTGAGTTCTGACAATGCAGGCTGTATTCATCAACTTGATTTCCCCCATTATGGGAAACTTCATTCTTTAATGACTACTTTTTGTTCTTTAATGACTACTTTTCATATAAATGAAGCCCTGGTGGTGCTGTGGTTAAAGAACTTGACTGCTAAGCAGAAGGTCGGTAGTTCAAATCCACCGGCCACTTCTTGGAAACCCTATGGGGCATTTCTGCTCTGTCGTATAGGGTCACTATGAGTTGGAATCGACTTGATAGCAACGGGTTTAGTTTGGTTTGGTTTTTTCATATAAATAAGTTTTTTGTTATAAATTGTGTATATGAGTCCAGTATCAAAGTTGTGTGCTTGAAAATTCCATCATAGCTTATGAAAAAGCAATAAAAAAACTACTATTGTATACAGCATTGAGAAGACATTTGTACGGTTACTCTTAGATGGTAAATTGTCCTCACTACACACTTAACTGCATGTCTGACTGGGGCCCAGACTTCAATCCTATGATTTTGCCGAGTAAGGACTTTTGGTTTGGAAACTTGGAATTAAAACAAGATAACCTTATTGATTTTAAATGTGAGGAAATATGAAGAATATTAAGAATATTTTTCTTAATCATTTTATTAAATTATTAAGATTTTAATACATTTCTTTAAGTAGAAGTCAGATACATTTTCAGAAATGGAATGGTACAAGACAAACAGGGATTTTTTTCCCAGAAGTAGGACACATAGAACCATTCAAAGACATGTGAAACTATACACCCTAGGGAAATATAACAGTGTATCTAGAGTACACTATTATTAACCCTATCCACTAAGGAAGGTGAGACAGGCCTGAAAGAGATGGGTGAAGCTTTAGGAAAACATACATTTTATATGCAACATGTACTGTTGGATATATTTATGATTGTTCAGTGCAGTTTTTTTTTTAAGTTTTACAAATAGAATATGAATAATAATATTTACATTATAAACTGATTTTGACATTACACTCAGGTTGCATATAAAACAAACATTTTGAACTCCAAAATGCCCAGATTTAAACTCTATTATAAATCCATGCTTATGAATATTAATTTGGGTATTTTATTCAACTAAAAATAAGTATAATATAAACTCCTTTAGGAGAAGAATTATGTCACTAATCACTGTCTTAGCACCTACCACAGTGCCTGGCACACAGCAGACAATCAGCATTATAAAATAAAAGGAAAAATAGTAGACTTAAATTTTTTAACTATTCCTAAAATAAATTATTGTTTAGTGACCTAAGAGAATTTTTTTAGAGAATTTTTAGAGTCAAAATCCACTCAAGAGCAACAAGAATTCATTGGCTAATGACTAGTAACTTCTGCCAATATGTATATTTATGTATTTTTTTTAATATATTTTTTAAAACTTTGGAGTATTGGCTTTATATTAAAATGAAAGCACATTCTTCATTCTTTCTGCTGCTCAGACTGGATGATTTCAATTGTTTGTCTTAAATTTCACTGATTCTTTCTTCTGGTATCTCAAATCTGCTGTTGAACCCCTCTAGTGAATTTTTTGTTTCAGTTTTGTACTTTTCAGTTCCAGAATTTCTATTTGGTTTCTTATTATAATTTCTGTCTCTTTACTGATATTCTTATTTTCTTCGTAGGTCATTTTCCTGGTTTCCTTTAGTTCTTCGTCCATGGCTTCTTGAAGCTCTTTGAGCATTTGTAAGGCACTTTATTTAAAGTCTTTGCCTAGTAAGTCCAACGTCTGGACTTATCAGGAGTGGTTTCTATCAATTTTTTTTCCAATAAATGGCCATAGTTTCCTGTTGTATTTTGTTTTTGTATACTTTATGATTGAAAACTGGACATGTTGAATGTTGTAACTCTGAACATCTGATTCTACCCCTTACACAAGATTTACTGGTGCAGATTTATGAGGGATGCAGACATTCGGTGACTTTTCAGACTATTTTTACAAAGACTGTATTCCTTGTTTTAAGTGGTCACTGAAGTCTGTGTGATCTGACAGATTTCCTTAAATGCCTGTAGCCAAAAAAAGAAGGAATTAAGCTATTATTTTCAGTCTTTGCAGCTTGGCTGTGAGCTGGGTCTCTCTTTCCCTGCTAAGCCAGACCACCTGTAACTCTGCCTTAGCCAATACTACCTGCTTTTGTGGAGCCCACAGATTAACTAGAGTGCAAGCCTAGAATCTTCTCAGATCTTTTCTGAGCATGCTTCTGGTCGTGAGCATGTGTGTTCCACTCAGTTTTCCCCAGTATATGCAGTGGACTTTCCAAGTCATTATTCCTTCAAAAAATTTCTCAGCCTTATTGGGTTTTTTGATCTGTCTTTTTTTTTACTGCTTGCCCCATCTGCCATGCCTTGCCCTAGAAGGGCACAGTGTGTCTTTAAATCTCTCAACAGACACCATCACCACCTGTAAAGTTGTTCCAGCCCAAGGGGTGGGGGAATAAAGGTTAGTCGCTGTGCCAGTCCTCACAGAGCCACCAGGCGGATCAAAACTCATGACCACAGTATTTTAAGAACAAGATCTGTGTTAGCACCCTGGCTTCAGAAAGTTGCACCAGGAACAGGGACTGCTGCTGCTGTGCTAGGGAGTGAGAAATGGTATGCTTGTTGGTGAAAATGCCACAGTGCTCTCTTTCTGATATTCCCCTGCCTTTTTCTTCATTAAGGAGTACCTTGGTTGCTATAAGTTTGGGATTAGATTTCAGAGTTCTGGATATGTTGATTCTGTCTGTCTCTGCTAGCATATGGTTGTTTCAGCAGAGGGACTGATTTTTTGAGCACACTACTTCTCCATTTCCTGTAATGAAGAAAAATGAACAGAGCCTAAGAAACCTATGGGACACCATCAAGAGTACTAACATACATGTTATGGGAATCCAGAGGGAGAGAAAGAGAAAGGGGCATAAATAATAGTTGATGAACAGTGGCCATAAACTTACTAAATTTGAAGAAAAACATTCAAGAAACTCAATGATTTCATGTGATAAACTCAGAGACACATTTAAAAAAAAAAAAAAAACTTGAAAGTCAAAACAAAGACTCTTGTAAGCAGCAAGAGAAACGCGACTTGTTGCTAATAACCCTCTTTAAGATTAACAGCCAGTGTCTCATCAGAAACTATGGAGGCCAGAAGAGAGTTGGATGGCGTATTTAATGTGCTGAATGAAAAAAAAAAAAAAACTATCTGGCAAAACTATCCTTCAAGAAGTGAAGGAGAAATTAAGATATTCCCAGATAAGCAAAAGCTGAGGGAGTTGGTTGCTAGTAGATCTGTCTTACAAGGAGCGCTAAAGGGAGTCCTTCAGGCTGAAATGAATGAACAGTAAACAGTATGTCAAAGCCATATGAAGAAATAAGAAAATCCAGTACAGGTAACTACATAAAAAAAAAATACATAGGTAAATATAAAAGCTGGTATTGTTGTATATATGGTTTTGTACCTCTTCTTTTTATTTCCTACATGATATAAAACACAAAAGGGTTTAAAAAAATGTGCCTATGCGTTAATGGACATACAACGTATAACGTAATTTGTGAAAACGGGAATGGTGAAACTGTATGGGAGCAGTTTTTGTATGTTTTTAAAGCTAAATGGGTATTAATTTAAACTAGATTTTTAGAAATTTAAAATGTTAATAGAAATCCCTGGGTAATCACTAATAAATATTTGCAGAGAAGAAAATCAAAATGGTACACTAGAATAAATCTATTAAACATAAAATTCAGTAGTAGAGAAATTGAACAAAATATATAAGACAGAAAACAAATAGCAAATGGCAGAAGTAAGTTCTTATGAGTAATTACTTTGAATGTAAGTGGATTAAATCCACCAATTAAAAGGCAGAGATTGTCAAAATAAATTGAAAACCATGACCCAACTATGTGCTGTCTACAAGAGACAGATTCAGCAAAACAGTTTGAAAGTAAAAGGATGGAAAAAGATATTCTATGCAAATAGTAATCAAAAGAGAGCTAGGGTGCTGTTGGTAATTGCTATCACATACACAATTTTGAAGGAACAGCAAAAACAACCCAAAAAATAAATGTGAGGGTGTTATGGATTGAATTGTGCCCTCCGAAAACGTGTTGTAAATCCTAACCTCTATGCCTGTGATTATAAACCCATTTGGGAATAGGTTGTCTTTGTTATGTTAATGAATTGGATTAGCGCAGGGTGTATCCTAAATCAGTCTCTTTTGGGATAGAAAAGAGATTAAACAAGCAAGGAAAAGAAGAGAAGGGGGAAGATAAATTCCAAGCCACATGAAGATCGCCCAGGAGCAGAAGCTCAAAAGAGACAAAGACCAGAGCTGACAGAGAAAGCCTTCGCTTACAGCCAGTACCCTAAATTTGAACTCCAAGTCTCCTAAACTGTGAGAAAATTAATTTTTTGTTTCTTAAAGCCACCCACTTGTGGTATTTCTGTTATAGCAGCACTAGATAACTAAGACAGCAGGTATATATGTATTTATGTATGCATATATGTGTATAGATATGTATGTATATGCACATATGTGACTGCACATATATTCATATCTATAATAAAGCACATAGGGGGCACAGTTATGGATACTTCTTGTTGTTAGGTGCCGTCGAATCGGTTCCGACTCATAGTGACCCTATGCACAACAACGAAACACTGCCCGGTCCTGTGCCATCCTCACAATTGTTATGCTTGAGCTCATTGTTGCAGCCACTGTGTCAATCCACCTCATTGAGGGTCTTCCTCTTTTCCGCTGACCCTGTACTCTGCCAAGCATGATGTCCTTCTCCAGGGACTGATCCCTCCTGACAATATGTCCAAAGTATGTAAGACACAGTCTCGCCATCCTTGCTTCTAAGGAGCATTCTGGTTGTACTTCTTCCAAGACAGATTTGTTCATTCTTTTGGCAGTCCATGGTATATTCAATATTCTTCGCCAACACCACAATTCAAAGGTGTCAATTCTTCTTCGGTCTTCCTTATTCATTGTCCAGCTTTCACATGCATATGATGCAATTGAAGATACCATGGCTGAAGTCAGGAGCACCTTAGTCTTCAAGGTGACACCTTTGCTCTTCAACACTTTAAAGAGGTCCTTTGCAGCAGATTTACCCAATGGAATGTGTCTTTTGATTTCTTGACTGCTGCCTTCATGGCTGTTGATTGTGGATCCAAGTAAAATGAAATCTTTGACAACTTCAATCTTTTCTCCGTTTATCATGATGTCACTTACCGGTCCAGCTGTGAGGATTTTTGTTTTCTTCATGTTGAGGTGCAATCCATACTGAAGGCTGTGGTCTTTGATCTTCACCAGTAAGTGCTTCAAGTCCTCTTCACTTTCAGCAAGCAAGGTTGTGTCATCTGCATATTGCAGGTTGTTAATGAGTCTTCCTCCAATCCTGATGCCCCATTCTTCATATAGTCTAGCTTCTCATACTATTTGCTCAGCATACAGATTAAATAGGTATGATGAAAGACTGCCACTCTGATGCACACCTTTCTTGACTTTAAACCAATCAGTATCTCCTTGTTCTGTTCGAACAACTGCCTCTTAATCTATGCAAAGGTTCCTCATGAGTACAATTCATTGTTCTGGAATTCCCATTCTTTGCAATGTTATCCATAGTTTGTTATGATCCACACAGTCGAATGCCTTTGCATAGTCAATAAAACACAGGTAAACATCCTTCTGGCATTCTCTGCTTTCAGCCAGGATCCATCTGACATCAGCAATATCCCTGGTTCCACGTCCTCTTCTCAAAACAGCCTGAATTTCTTGCAGTTCCCTGCTGATATATTGCTGCAGCCGTTTTTGAATGATCTTCAGCAAAATTCTGCTTGCATGTGATATTAATGATATTGTTCTATAATTTCCACATTCAGTTGGATCCCCTTTCTTGGGAATAGGCATCAATATGGATCTCTTCCAGTCAGTTGGCCAGGAAGCTGTCTTCCATTTTTCCTGGCATTGACAAGTGAGCACCTCCAGCACTGCATCTGTTTGTTGAAACATCTCAATTGATACCCCATCAATTCCTGGAGCCTTGTTTTTTGCCAGTGCCTTCAGAGCAGCTTGGACTTCTTCCTTCAGTACCGTCGATTCCTGATCATATGCCACCTCTTGAAGTGGTTCAGTATCGACTAATTCTTTTTGTATAATGATTCTGTGTATTCCTTCCATCTTCTTTTAATGCTTCCTGCATCGTTTAATATTTTCCCCATGGAATCCTTCAGTGTTGCAACTCGAGGCTTGAATTTTTTCTTCAGTTCTTTCAGCTTGAGAAATGCCAAGCATGTTCTTCCCTTTTGGTTTTCCATCTCCAGCTCTTTGCACGTGTCATTATAATACTTTATTTTGTCTTCTCGAGATGCCCTATGAAATCTTCTGTTCGGTACTTTTACTTCATCAATTCTTCCTTTTGCTTTAGCTGCTCGAAGCTCAAGAGCAAGTTTCAGAGCCTCCTCTGACATCCATCTTTGTCTTTTCTGACTTTTTAATGAGTGCTCGCTTTCTTCATATATGATGTCCTTGATGTCATTCCACAACTCGTCTGGTCTTCAGTCGCTAGTGTTCAATGCATAAAATCTATTCTTGAGATGGTCTCTAAATTCAGGTGGGATATACTCAAGGTCATATTTTGGCTCTCGTGGACTTGCTCTGATATTCTTCAGTTTCACCTTGAACTTGCATATGAACAATTGATGGTCTGTCCACAGTCAGCCCCTGGCCTTGTTCTGACTGATAATACTGAGCTTTTCCATCGTCTCTTTCCACAGATGTAGTCAATTTGATTTCTCTGTGTTCCGTCTGGCGAGGTCCGTGTGTATAGTCACCGTTTATGTTCATTAAAGAAGGTATTTGCAATGAAGAAGTCATCGGTCTTCCAAAATTCTATCATTTGATCTCTGGCATTGTTTCTGTCACCAAGGCCATATTTTCCAACTACTGATCCTTCTTTGTTTCCAACTTTCACATGCCAATCACCACTAATTATCAATGCATCTTGATTGCATGGTCGATCAATTTCAGACTGTAGCAGCTAATAAAAATCTTCTATTTCTGCACCTTTGGCCCTAGTGGTTGGTGCGTAAATTTGAATAATAGTCGTATTAACTGGTCTTCCTTGCAGGCGTATGGATATTATCCTATCACTGACAGCGTTGTACTTCAGGATAGATCTTGCAATGTTCTTTTTGACAGTGAATGCAACGCCATTCCTCTTTGAGTTGTTATTCCCAGCATAGTAGACTATGTGATTGCCCAATTCAAAGTGGCCAATACCAGTCCATTTCAGCTCACTAATGCCTAGGATATTGATGTTTATGCATTCCATTTCATTTTTGACGATTTCCAATTTTCCTAGATTCATACTTTGTACATTCCAGGTTCCGATTATTAATGGATGTTTGCAGCTGTTTCTTCTCATTTTGAGTCGTGCCACATCAGCAAATGAAGGTCCTGAAAGCTTTACTCCATCCACGTCATTAAGGTCAACTCTACTTTGAGAAGGCAGTTCTTCCCCAGTCATCTTTTGAGTGCCTGCCAACCTGGGGGGTGCTCATCGTCCAGCACTATATCAGACAATGTTCCGCTGCTATTCATAAGGTTTTCACTGGCTAATGCTTTTCAGAAGTAGACTGCCTGGTCCTTCTTCCTAGTCTGTCTTAGTCTTGAGGCTCAGCTGAAACCTATGCTCAATGGTATCTGCTGGTATCTGAATACCAGTGGCATGGTTCCAGCATCACAGCAACACACAAGCCCCCACAGTATGACAAAGTGACAGATACTTCTGAGACATAACCAAATACCTTGTGGGATTGGATTTCTGAAAGATTAGGATCTGCAGTGCAATGAATTACTTAATATGGCCCTTAATATGAGTCATTGTGTGACTCACACAATGATTGAGTGGGACTGTGCAAATAAGGTGTATGGAAACTGTGATGGTTGAGATTATGTGTCAACTTGGCTAGACCATGATTCCCAGTATTGTATGACCTCCATTTTGTGATCTGATGTAATTATCCTCCATTTAGTGATGTGCATCCTAGCCTCTATGCCTGTGGTTGTGTTAATGAGACAGAATTAGAGATGCATCTTGAGTTACCACCTTACTAGAGGGTGTGACTCAAGTCACAATCCTTAGCCCAGTCGCTACCATTACTAAAAACCGTGACTCAAAGCACCACCTTCTCAAGTAGGGGGAGTTTCCTTGAGGGTATGGTCTGCATCAAACAGATATGAATGCTCTGCGGAAGTGCTCTCTCTCTCACTCTAGATTCTGCATCGGGTTCATAATCATCTGATCTCTGGTTCTTGGATCTTGAGCTAGCAGCCTGCTGTCTGTCCTGCTGATTCTGGGATTTGTCAGCTTCTACAGCCCCTTGAGCCAGCAGCCTACCAGCTGACCTGATTCTCCAGCTTCCACAGCCTTGTGAGCCAGCAGCCTGTCATCTGGCCTGCCTGTTAATTAGGTTTCATCAGCCCCCAAATCCATGTGGGTTGGGAAAGCCTTCCAGCCGGACACCTGACCCACAGATTTGAGATTTGCCAACCTCCACGACCACAAGAGCCTTTTCCTTGGGATACGGTTTGTGATTTCTGAGACGTTGCACCAATTACAGAACCCAAGACAGGTGAGAGAGTACCGAGGGGAGGAAGAGTAGTTGCTGTTAAAAGATGATGGAGTGAGACAACAGTTTGGAAAAGTTAGACATCTGGGACACCTTTAACTTCCTTATAGGAACCAGCTTTGTGCTGATCTTTGTAAAAGAAATTATTCATTCAGGACCATAGTCTCATGGAACATCTTGGTCAATTGGCATAATATAGTTCATAAAGTTATGTTCTACATCCTAGTTTGGTGAGTACTGTCTGGGGTCTTAAAAGCTTGTGAGTGGCCATCTAAGTTACAACTATTGGTTTCTACTTATCTAGAGTAAAAGAGAAAAGGAAACCAAGGACTCAAAGAAGAAACTAATGTACAGGACAAACAGTCTACATGAACCATGGCCTCATCTACCCTGAGACCAGAAGAATTATATGGTGCCTTGCTACCACTACCGACCATTCTAATCAGGGCCAAAATAGATGAACCCTAATAGAATGGGAGAAAAATGTGGAACAGAACCTCAAACTCCTAAAAAAAAAAAATAACAAAAACAGACCTACTGGACTGGTTGAGACTGAGGACTCCCCAAGACTATTGCCCTGAGGTACTTTTGAGACTTTGAACTGAAACTAACCCCTGAGATCACCTTGTAGCTTGATAAAAAAATTTGCTCAAAAAATAATATCACCCATAAGTACTATGCTCCTTTAAAAAATCACTTATATGACACCAAATGGTCAATAATTACTTTAAAACAAAGAAGAGAATGTAAGGGGGCAGGGAAACTAGATTCATGAAAATGGAATAACCAGAACAGAAATAATGAGAATGTTCACGCATTGTGAAGAGTGCATACAGTATCATTGAAGAACTTGTACAGAAATTGTTGAATGGGAACCTAAAGTGCTGTGTAAACCTTCACCAAAAATGCAATAAAATACTATTTAAAAAAAAAAAAAAAAAAAGCAGGAAGCACAAACAGAATTGAGACTGTTGATGTGGATGTTGGGGATTGTTGTAGAGAAAAACTTGGACACTGTTTAAAGTTAAGAGAGGCTTATTAAGGGTTTAAAACAATTGAAATTGGGGAACTACATGGCCCATTGAAAATGGGACCAGGGAGTCCTGAGGCAGTTTTGTTATGCAAGTATTCTGGGGTAAAAAGAGGAATCAAACCATAGGGAGGCCAGTTACAGGAAAATCAGTGACTATTGTAACAATCACACTCCAGTTGGTTACTGATCATTAATAGTATAGTTAGTGATTACAGACAGTTTCACAGGATGCTTAGACCATGGTCACAAGATGGTTACCTGTATCTTTTTGACTATCTTGTAGAAGTATCTTGTTGGCAACGACACCCAGACAGTACTCTTCATGATAGTGTATTTTCATGATCATTTGGTTAAGACCCCTCAGGGCATATGGGCTGTTAGTCTAGAAATCCAGATTAAAATTAGATAGCATGGTCAGCATATCATGCCTTTGTCTCACTGACTGCACTGAAAGTTGTCTTTTCCTGAGATAGGATAGAACACTGTTGCTGAGTCTTGACAACAGCCACACAATGGACTTGAGGAACAATTGAAGTTGAAAATGAGACCCTGGCATAAAGCTGCATTCCTCTAAGTTTTATTCTCAGGTATATCCATACTATGGAGAAATAAGGATAAAATATTGATATGGGTCATACAGTAAAGAATTATAATTTATAATTTAAGATTATCATAATTAAAAGACATAGAGAAGTGAGCCTTCTCTAGTTCATCCTGGATCCTGGGTCAGGGAAAAATGTCTCCATAAGCTTTTTTAACCACTTTCCTACTTTCATACAGATTTGGTGTCTGAACCTACACCACCATGAATGATCTAGGAATGCTAATGTTGAAAAATGAATAAAAATTGGTCTATCTGATAGCAGCCTGGGAATTCCTGGCAGAAGTAAATGCAAAGCTGCTCTGGAGGGAATCGTTCATACCTAAGACATTATAGGATTCCCAGAGATAAAATCCTATTTTAGATAAGTGTACATTCAGCAGAGTATCAGGATATAAGATAAATATACAAAAATCAGTTGGATTTCTCTACACCAACAAAAAGAACATCGAAGAGGAAATCACCAAATCAATGCCATTTACAGTAGCCCCCAAGAAGATAAAATACTTAGGGATAAATCTTATCATAGGTGTAAAAGACTTATCCAAAGAAAACTACAGTACACTTCTATAAGAAACCAAAAGAGACTTACATAAGTGGAAAAACGTATCTTGCTCATGGATAGGAAGACTTAACATTATAAAAATGTCTATTCTACCAGAAGCAATCTATACATTTAATGCAATTCCGATCCAAATCCCCACGACATTTTTAATGAGATGGAGAGACAAATCACCAACTTCATACGGAAGGGAAAGAGGCCTCGGATAAATAAGACATTGCTGAAAAAGAAGAACAAAGTGAGAGGCCTTACTTTACTTGATTTTAGAGCCTATTATACTGCTACAGTAGTCAAAACAGCCTGGTACTGGTACAACAACAGATACATGGACCAGTGGAACAGAAGTGAGAATCCAAACATAAATCCATCCACATATGAGCAGCTGATATTTGACAAAAGCCCCACAACAGTTAAATGGGGAAAAGACAGTCTTTTTAACAAATGGTGCAGGTATAACTGGATATCCATCTGCAAAAAAATGAAACAAGACCCATACCTCACTCCAGGCACAAAAACGAGATCAAAATGGATCAAAGACCTAAATATAAAATCTAAAACAATAAAGATTATGGAAGAAAAAATAGGGACAATATTAGGAGCCCTAATACATGGCACAAACAGTATGCAAAACATTATTAAGAATGCAGAAGAAAAACTAGATAACTGGGAGCTCCTAAAAGTCAAACACCTATGCTCATCAAAAGAGTAAAAATGAAGAACACCAAGGTCAAGCGGTAACTAAGAGCCCAAGAGATAGAAAGGGCCACATGAACCAGAGACTTACATCATCCTGAGACCAGAAGAACTAGATGGTGCCCAGCCACAACCGATGAGTGCCCTGACAGGGAGCACAACAGAGAACCCCTGAGGGAGCAGGAGATCAGTGGGATGCAGACCCCAAATTCTCATAAAAAGACCAGACTTAATGGTCTGACTGAGACTAGAGGAATCCCGGCGTTCATGGTCCCCAAACCTTCTGTTGGCCCAGGACAGGAACCATTCCCAAAGACAACTCATCAGACATGGAAGGGACTGAACAATGGGTTGGAGAGAGATGCTGATGAAGAGTGAGCTACTTGTGTCAGGTGGACACTTGAGACTGTGTTGGCATCTCCTGTCTGGACAGGAGATAGGAGGGTAGAGAGGGTTAGAAACTGGCAAAATTGTCACGAAAGAGACTGAAAGGAGGGTGCGGGCTGATTGATTAGGGGGAGAGTAAGTGGGAGTATGGAGTAAGGTGTATAGAAGCTTATATGTGACAGACTGACTTGATTTGTAAACGTTCACTTAAAGCACAATAAAAATTAAAAAAAAAACAAAAATAAAAACGTTACCTACAGACTGGAAAAAAGTTTTTAGCTATGACATTTCCGATCAGCGCCTGATCTCTAAAATCTACATGATACTGCAAAAACTCAACTACAAAAAGACAAATAGGAAATCTATCTGGCATTTCCTTAAAAAAGTTAGAAATAGAAGTAACAAAAAAAAAAAAAACACAACCCAGAAATCCCACTCCTCGGAATATATCCTAGAGAAATAAGAGTCTTTACCCAAACAGATATATGCACACCCATGTTTATTGCAGCACTGTTTACAATAGCAAAAACATGGAAGCAACTAAGGTGCCCATCAACGGATGAATGGGTAAATAAATTGTGGTATATTCACACAGTGGAATACTATGCATCAATAAAGAACAGTGAGGAATCTGTGAAACATTTCATAACATGGAGGAACCTGGAAGGCATTATGCTGAGTGAAATTAGTTGCAAAAGGACAAATATTGTATAAGACCACTATTGTGAGAACTTCAGGAATAGTTTAAACTGAGAAGAAAACATTCTTTTGTGGTTACAAGGGGGGGAGGGAGGGAGGGTGGGAGAGGGGTATTCACTAATTAGATGGTAGATAAGAACTACTTTAGGTGAGGGGAAAGACAACACACAATATAGGTGAGGTCAGCACAACTGGACTAAACCAAATGCCAAGAAGTTTCCTGAATAAACTGAATGCTTCAAAGGCCAGCGTAGCAGGGGCAGGGGTCTGGGGACCATGGTTTCAGGGGACATCTAAGTCAATTGGCATAATAAAATCTATTATAAAAATATTCTGCATCCCACTTTGAAGAGTGGCATCTGGGGTCTTAAACGCTAGCAAGCAGCCATCTAAGATGCATCAGTTGGTCTTAGCCCACCTGGATCAAAGGAGAATGAAGAACACCAAGGACACAAAGTGATTACGAGCCCAAGAGACAGAAAGGGCCACATGAACCAGCGACTACATCATCCTGAGACCAGAAGAACTAGATGGTGCCCGGCTACAACCAATGACTGCCCTGACAGGGAACACAACAGAGAGCCCCTGAGGAAGGAGGAGGGCAGTGGGATGTAGACCCCAAATTCTCATAAGACCAGACTTAATGATCTGACTGAGACTGGATGGACCCCAGTGGTCATAGCCCCCAGACCTTCTGTTGCTCCAGCACAGGAGCCATTCCTGAAGCCAACTCTTCAGACATAGATTGGACTGGGCAATGGGTTGGAGAGGGATGCTGGTGAGGAGTGAGCGTCTTAATCAGGTGGACACTTGAGACTATGTTGGCATCTCCTGCCTGGAGGGGAGATGAGAGGGTGGAGGGCGTTAGAGGCTGGTGAAAAGGACACGAAAAGAGAGTGGAGGGAGAGAGCAGTCTGTCTCATGAGGGAGAGAGTAATTTGGCGTGTGTAGCAAGGTGTATATGGGTTTTTGTGTGAGAGACTGACTTGATTTGTAAACTCTCACTTAAAGCACAATAAAAATTATTTTTAAAAAAACTACAATGAGATTTCATCTCACTCCAACAAGGCTGGCAGTAATCCAAAAACATAAAATAATAAATGTTGGAGAGGCTGTGGAGAAATTGGAACATTTCTACGCTCTGGTTGGAATGTCCAATGGTACAACCACTTTGGATATCGATTTGGCACTTCCTTAGAGCTACCATGCGATCCAGGAATCCCACTCCTTGGAATATATCCTAGAGAAATAAGAGCCTTTACACGAACAGATAGATGCACACCCATGTTCATTGCAGCACTGAGTGGAGGGAGAGAGCAGGCTGTCTCATTAGGGGGAGAGTAATTGGGAGTATGTAGCAAGGTGTATGTAAGTTTTTGTGTGACAGACTGACTTGATTTGCAAACTTGCACTTAAAAAACACAATAAAAATTATAAAAAAAGAAACATGTACAAGTCAAAATTTCAGAACACATCACAAATCACGACACAATGAGCAAATGTCAAACACAACTGCTGGATTAGATTTATAAGAGTTTCAGAAGAATTTTCTGATCAAAACATGAGGTAAGAATATTCAAAATGAATAAAGACTTCACATGCTTATTTATCATCCTTTTTTGGTAAGTGTCTGCTTAAATCTTTTGCCCATTTTTTTTTTTTTTTGGAATATTTCTTGTCTTATTGAGTAGTAAGAATTCTTTATATATTTTAGTTATGAGTCTTTTGTTGTATATATGATTTGAAAATATTTCTTCCATCCATGGCTTGCCTTTTAATTTTTATCACAGTGATTTACAAAGAGCAAGGGTTTCCAATTTTGATGCAGTCAAATTTATTGATTTTTACTTTTTCATTTTGTGCATTTTGCATCATCTTTAAGAGCACTTAAGAAATCTTTGAAAAATTCAAGGTCATGAAGATATTCTCTATTTTATCCTAGAAGTTTTATAGTTTTCATTCTGTTTTGGTCTATAGTCCACTTTGAGTTAAATTTTTATAATGCTGTGAGATGAGCATTTAGTGATGAGGGAAATACAAATTAAAACCATTATGAAATACTAAACGCCTGTTAGAATAGCTGAAATTAAAAAGACTGACCATATCAAGTGATGGTATAGATATGGAGCAACTGGAACTCACACACTGGTAGTGGGAATGTAAAGTGATACAGCCGGTTTAGAAAAAATTAAACATACTCCTACAGCCATTCTTTGCATGGTTATTCACCCAAGAAAACATATGTCCACACAAAGACTTGTACACAAAAATTCATAGAAGTTTTTCTTACAACAGTCCAAAACTGGAAACAACCCAAACGTCCATCCAGGTGAGTAGATAAACAAATTTTAGTATATCCATAAAATGGAGTAATGTTAAGAAATAATGAATGAAATATTGATACAGGTAACAAAATGAATATACCTGAGAATCATTATGCTAAGTGAAAGGAAGACAAAAAGAAACATATATGATTCAGTTAATAGAAAAGTCTATCAAATGCAAGCTAATTTTAGAGACAGATCATTTGTTGCTTTGGGCTATGGTAGGGAGGGGTGGGGGGACTACAAAGGGCATGAGGAAACTTTTGGGTATTGTCTTGATTGTGGTTATGGTTTCATAGGTGTATGCAGGTCAAATTGTACATTTGAAATATATGCAATTAAATGACAAATATACCTCAATTAAGCTGTAACTTTTTTATTTAAAAAACCATTTCCACATATTTTTAAAATATTTTTATTGTGCTTTAAGTGAAAGTTTACAAATCAAGTCAGTCTCTCATACAAAACCTTATATACACCTTGCTATATACTCCTATTTGCTCTCCCTCTAACGAGACACTACACTCCTCTCCACCCTGTATTTCCATGTCCATTCAGCCAGCTTCTGGCCCCTCGGCCTTCACATATCCCCTCCAGACAGGAGCTGCACACACAGTCTCATGTGTCTACTTGACCCAAGAAGCTCATTCCTCACCAATATCACTTTCTGTCTTATAGTCCAGTCCAGTCCCTGTCTGAAGAGTTGGCTTTGGGAATGGCTCCTGCTTTGGGCTAACAGAAGGTCTGGGGACCATGACCTCGAGGGCCCTTCTAGTCTCAGTCAGACCATTAAGACTGGTCTTTTTATGAGAATTTGAGGTCTACATCCCACTGGTTTTACCCAGGCACCATCTAGTTCTCCTGGTCTCAGGCTGATGTAATCTCTGATTTATGTGGCCCATTCTAACTCTTGGACTCATACTTAACCTTGTGTCTTTGGTGTTCTTCATTCTCCTTTGCTCCATGTGGTTTGAGACCAACTGATGCATCTTAGATGGCAACTTGCTAGTGTTTAAGACCCCAGATGCTGCTCTCCAAAATGGGATGCAGAATGTTTTCTTAATAGATTTTACTATGCCAATTGACCTAGATCTCCCCAGAAACCACGGTCCCCAAATCCTCATTCCTGCTACACTGGCCTTTTCAGGAAACTTCTTAGCTTTTGGTTTAGTCTAATTGTGCTGACCTCTCCTGTATTGTGTGTTGTCCTTCTCTTTACCTAAATCAGTTCTTGTCTACTACCTAATTAGTGAATCCCCCTTTCCCTCCGTCCCTCCTTCCCCCTTCAAGTAACCATCAAAGAATATTTTCTTCTCTGTTTAAAATATTTCTTGAGTTCTTATAATAGTGGTTTCATACAATATTTGTCCTTTTGCAACTGATTAATTTCACCCATCATAATGCCTTCCAGATTCCTCCATGTTACAAAATGTTTCACGGATTCATCGTTGTTCTTTATTGATGCATACTATTCCATCGTGTGAATATACCATAATTTATTCCATTCATGGGCACGTTGGTTGCTTTCATCTTTTTGCTATTGTAAACAGTGCTGCAGTGGACATGGGTGTGCATATATCTGTTCAGGTGATGGCTCTTACTCCTCTAGGATATATCCCAAGGAGTGGGTTTCCCGGATTGTATGTTAGTTCTTCAAAGCGTTGAAGAGCAAAGATGTCACCCTGGAGACTAAGGTGCGCCTGACCCAAGCCATGGTATTTTCAATCGCATCATATGCATGTGAAAGCTGGACAATGAATAAGGAAGACCGAGGAAGAGTTGACACCTTTGAATTGTGGTGTTGGCAAAGAATATTGAATATACCATGGACTGCCAAAAGAACGAACAAATCTGTCTTGGAAGAAGTGCAACCAGAATGCTCCTTAGAGGCAAGGATGGCAAAACTGCATCTTACATACTTTGGACATGTTGTCAGGAGGGATCAGCCCCTGGAGAAGGACATCATGGTTAGCAGAGTACAGGGTCAGCGGAAAAGAGGAAGACCCTCGACGAGGTGGATTGACACAGTGGCTGCAACAATGAGCTCAAGCATAACAACGATTGTAAGGATGGTGCAGGACCAGGCAGCGTTTCGTTCTGTTGTGCATAGGGTCACTATGAGTCGGAACCGACTCAACAGCACCTAACAACAACATGGTAGTTCTATTTCTAGCTTTCTAAAAAAAAAAATAAGGAAGCGCCAAATCGATATCCACAGTGATTGTACCATTTTACATTCCCACAACAGTGTATAAGTGTTCAGTCTCTCCACAACCTCTCCAACTTTTATTATTTTGTGTTTTTTGGATTAATGCCAGTGTCGTTGGAGTGAGATGGAATCTCACTGTAGTTTTGATTTGCATTTCTCTAATGGCTAATGATGGTGAGCATATCCTCATGTATCTGTTAGCTACCTGAGTGTCTTCTTTAGTCAAGTGCCTGTCCATATCCCTTGCCCATTATTTAATTGGGTTACTCGTCTTTTCATTGTTGAGTTTTTGCAGTATCATGTAGATTTTAGAGATTAGACGCTGATCGGAAATGTCATAGCTAGAAACTTTTTCCCAGTCTGTAGGTAATCTTTTTACTCTTTTGATGAAGTCTTTTGATGAGCATAGGTGTTTGACTTTTAGGAGCTCTTAGTTATCTAATTTCTCTTTTGCTGTTTGTACGGTTCTAGTAATGTTTTTTCTACCATTTATTCTATACTGTTTATGCTCTAATAGAGCTCCTAGCATTGTTCCTATTTTTTCTTCCATGATCTTTATTGTTTTAGATATTGTATTTAATTCTTTGATGCATTTTGAGTTAGTTTTTTTGCATGGTGTCAGGTATAGGTATTGTTTCATTTTTTTGCAGATGTATATCCAGTTATGCCAGCACCATTTGTTAAAAAGACTGTCTTTTCCCTATTTAACAGACTTTGGGCATTTGTTAAATATCAGGTGCTCATATGTGGATGGATTTATGTCTGCATTCTCAATTCTGTTCCATTGGTCTATGTATCTGTTGTTGTACCAGTACCATGCTGTTTTGACTACTGTGGTGGTATAATATGTTCTAAAATCAGGTAATGTGAGGCCTCTCACTTTGTTCTTCTTTTTCAAGTAATGCTTCACTTATCCAGGGCCTCTTTCCGTTCCATATGAAGTTGATGTTTTGTTTCTCCATCTCATTAAAAAATATCACTGGTACTTGGATTGGGATTGCCTTGTATCTGTAGATTGCTTTGGGCAGAATAGACATTTTTACAATGTTGAGTCTTCCTATCTATGAGCAAGATATGTTTTTCCACTTATGTAGTTCTCTTTTGGTTTCCTGCAGTAGTGTCTTACAGTTTTCTTTGTATAGGTCTTTTACATCTCTGGTAAGATTTTTTCCTAATTATTTTATCTTCTTAAGGGCTATTTTAAATGGTATTGATTTGGTAATTTCCTCTTCTTTGCTTTCTTTTTTTGGTGTAGAGGAATCCAACTGATTTATGCATATTTATCTTGTATCCTGATGTTCTGCTAAACACTTTTATTAGTTTCAGTAGTTTTCTTGAGGATTCTTTAAGGTTTTCTGTGTTTAAGATCATGTCATCTGCAAACAGAGATACTTTTACTTCTTCTTTGCCAATTTGGATGCCCTCTATTTCTTTATCTAGCCTAATAGCTCTGGCTAGGACCTCTGGCACAATGTTGAATAAGAGTGGTGATAACCCAAGTTCATTGCAGCAAAAGATGGAAGCAACCAAGGTGCCCATCAACGGATGAATGGATAAATTATGGCGTATTCACACAATGGAATACTATGCATCAATAAAGAACAACGATGAATCCATGAAACATTTCATAACATGGAGAAATCTGGAAGAAATTATGCTGAGTGAAATTAGTCAGTTACAAAAGGACAAATATTGTATAATACCAGTATTATAAGAACTGGAAAATATTCTTTGATGGTTATGTGAGGGGGGTGGGAGGGAGAGAGGGATGGAGAGGGGTTCTCACTAATTAAATAGTAGGTAAGTTTTATTTTAGGTGAAGGGAAAGACAACACACAATACAGGAGAACTCAACACAATTGGACTAAACCAAAAGCAAGGAAGTTTCTCAAATAAACTGAACACTTTGAAGGCCAGCATAGCAGGCGCGGGGGTTTGGGGACCTCGGTTTCAGGGAACATCTAAGTCAATTGGCATAATAAATTCTATTAAGAAAACATTCTGCATCCCAGTTTAGAGAGTGGCATCTGAGATCTTAAACGCTAGCAAGCAGCCATCTAAAATGCATCGATTGGTCTCAAACCACCTGGAGCAATGAAGAATGAAGAGTACCAAAGACACAAGGTAATTATGAGCCTACGAGACAGAAAGGACCACATAAACCAGAGAGTACATCAGCCTGAGACCAGAAGAACTAGACTGTGGCTGGCCGTAACCGATGACTGGTATGACAGAGAACACAACAGAGAATCCCTGAGAGAGCAGGAGGGCAGTGGGATGCAGACCCCAAATTCTCATAAAAAGACCAGGCTTAATGGTCAGGCTGGGACTAAAAGGACCCCAGAGGCCATGGTCCCTAGACCTTCTGATAGCCTGAGACAGGAACCATTCCCACAGCCAACTCTTCAGACAGGGATTGGACTGGAATATGGGATGGGAAGTGATTCTGGTGAAGAAGGAGCTTCTTGGATCAAGTAGACACATGAGACTATGTTGGCGTCTCCTACATGGAGGGGAGATGAGAGGGCAGAGGGGGCCAGAAGCTGCCCAAATGGACACGAGGAGAGAATGTGAAGGGAAGGAGCGTGTTGTCTTATTAGGGGGAGAGCAATTAGGAGTATATAGCAAGGTATATATAAATCTTTGTATGAGAGACTGACTTGATTTGTAAACTTTCACTTAAAGCACAATAAAAATTAATCAAAAAAAAAAAAAAAGAGTGGTGATAAAGAACATCCTTGTCTGGTTCCTGTTCTCAATGGGAATGGTTTCAGTCTCCCTCTGTTTAGGATGATGTTGGCTATTGGCTATGTATAAATGCTCTTTATAATGTTTAGGAATTTTCCTTCTGTTCCCATTTTGCTTAGTTTTTATCATGAATGGGTGTTGGACTTTGTCAAATGCTTTTTCTGCATCAATTGATATGATCATGTGGTTCTTGTCTTTTATTTACATCATGGATTACATTGATGGTTTTTCTAATATTGAACCATTCCTGCATACCTGGTATGAATCTCACTTGGTTGCGGAGAATTATTTTTTTATATATATGTTCTTGAATTCTTTTGGAAAGAATTTTGTTAAGGATTTTTGCATGTAAGTACATGAGGGATATAGGTCTGTAATTTCCTTTTGTGTGGAGTCTTTACCTGGTTTTGGTATCAGGGTTACCATTCTATGCTGGCTTCATAGAATGAGTTTGGGAGTATTCCATCCTTTTCTATGCTCTGAAATACCTTTAGTAGTGGTGGTGTTAACTCTTCTCTGAAAGATTGGTAGAATTCTCCAGTGAAGCCATCAAGGTCAGGGCTTTTCTTTGTTGGGAGTTTTTTTTTTTATTATTACTTTTTCAATCTCTTCTTTTGTTATAGGTTTATTTAGTTGTTCTGCCTCTGTTGGAATTAGTTCAGGTAGGTAGTGTGTTTCTAGAAATTTGTCCATTTCTTCTAGGTTTTCAAATTTGTTAGAGTACAACTTTTCATAGTACTCCATTATGATTCTTTTAATTTCAGTTGGGTCTGTTGTGATATCGCCCATCTTATTTCTTATTTGGGTTATTTGCTTCCTCTCCTGTTTTTCTTTTGTCAGTCTGGCCAATGGTTTATCGATTTTGTTAATCTTTTCAAAGAATCAGCTCATGATCTTGTTAACTCTTTGAATTGTTTTTCTGTTTTCTATTTCATTTAATTCTGCTCTAATTTTTATTATTTGCTTTCTTCTAGTGCCTGGAGGTTTCTTTTGTTGCTGCCTTTCTATTTGTTCAAGTTGTAGGGATAATTCTTTGATTTTGCCCCTTTCTTCTTTTTCTATGTGTGCATTTATTCATATAAATTGACCTCTGAGCACTGCTTTTGCAGTGTCCCAAAGGTCCTGATAGGAAGTGTTTTCATTCTCGTTGGATTCTTTGAATTTCTTTATTCTGCCTTTAATTTGTTCTATAATCCAATCATTTTTGAGCAAAGTTGTGTTCAATTTCCATGTGTTTGATTTCTATTCCCTGATTTTTCTGTTATTGACTTCTAGTTTTATGGCTTTATGGTCAGAGAAGATGATTTGTAATATTTTGATGTTTTGAAACCTGTTGAGGCTTGCTTTATGGCCTAATATGTGGTCTATTCTAGAGAATGTTCCATGTGCATTGGAAAAGAAAGTATACTTGGATGCTATTGGGTGGAGTGGTCCGTATATATCTATGAGGTCAAGTTGGTTAATTGTGGCATTTAAATCTTCCGTGTTTTTATTGAGCTTCTTTGTGGATGTTCTGTCCTTCACTGAATGTGGTGTTTTGAAGTCTTCTACTATTATTGTGGAGCTATCTCACTTTTCAATGCTGTTAGAGTTTGTTTTATGTATCTTGAAGCCCTGTCGTTGGGTGCATAAATATTTAAGATCATAATATCATCGTGGTGTATTGTCCCTTTAATCATTATATCATGTCCTTCCTTATCCTTTATGGTAGATTTAACTTTGAAGTCTGTTTTGTCAGAAATCAGTATAGCCACTCCTGCTCTTTTTTGATTTTTGTTTGCTTGGTACATTTTTTTCATTCCTTTGAGTTTTAGTTTGTTTGTGTCTTTAAGTCTAAGATGTGTCTCTTGTAGGCAGCATATAGACAAATTCCTGTTTTTTTTTTTTTTTAATCCATTCCGCCACTCTCTGTCTCTTTATTGGTGCATTTAGTCTATTTACATTCTGCGTGATTATCAATAAATATGAATTTAGTGCTATCATTTTATGTCTTTTTTTGTTTGTTGTTAGCTGTTTTATTTTTCCACTTACCTTTTGTGCTGAGAAGTTTTTCTTTGTAAATTGTGTGTTCCTCTTTTTCTTTGTAGTTAAATTTGTTTTTGCTGAGTCTTTATGTTATTCTCATTTTTTATTTTGAAGTGTAAGATTGTTAGTTTTCTTTGTGGTTACCTTAATATTTACCCCTATTTTTCTAAGTTTAAACTTAACTTCTATCTCCCTATATTGCCTTGATTTCCTGTCCGTATGGAAGATCTATGCCTACTTTATTTAGTCGCTCTTCATTGATTTAATGGCATCTTTTACATAATGACATCACTGATTCCCTGTTTTGAGCTTTTTTTTTTTTTTTTATCCTGATTTATTTTTGTGATTTCCCGATCTGAATTGATATCTGGTTGCTCTGTCCTGTGTTGTAGTTTTGGGTTGATATCTGATATTGATTTTCTAACCAGAGAATTCCCTTTAGTATTTCTTGTAGTTTTGGTTTGGTTTTTGCAAATTCTCTAAGCTTCTGTTTATCTGGAAATGTCTTAATTTCACCTTCATATTTGCGAGACGGTTTTGCTGGATATACGATTCTTGGCTGGAAATTTTTCTCCTTCATTGCTTTATATATGTCATCCCATTGCCTTCATGGTTTCTGCCCAGTAGTCTGAACTTATTGATTCTCCTTTGTAGATGACTTTCACTCATCCCTGGCTGCACTTTGGGCCTTTGTCAAATATTGGCTGCTCAAATGTGGATGGATTTATGTCTAATTCTGTTCCATTGGTCTATGTATCTGTTGTTGTACCAGTACCAGAATGTTTTGACTACTGTGGCGGTATAATAGATTCTAACATCAGGTAGAATGAGGCCTCCCACTTTGTTCTTCTTTTTCAGTAATGCTTCACTTATCCAGGGCCTCTTTCCCTTCCATATGAAGTTGGTGATTTGTTTCTCCATCTCATTAAAAAATGTCACTGGAATTTGGATTGGAATTGCACTGTATCTTTAGATCGCTTTTGATAGAATAGACATTTTTACAATGTTGAGTCTTCCTATCCATGAGCAAGGTATATTTTTCCACTTATGTAGATCTCTTTTGGTTTCTTGCAGTAGTGTATTGTCATTTTCTTTGTATAGGTCTTTTACATCTCTGGTAAGATTTATTCCTAAGTATTTTATTGTCTTTGGGGCTACTGTAAATGGTATTGATTTGGTGATTTCCTCTTTGATGTTCTTTTTGTTGGTGTAGAGGAATCCAACTGGTTTTTGTATCAGTTATCTTGTATCCTGATCCTATGCTGAACTCTTCTATTAGTTTCAGTAGTTTTCTTGAGGATTCTTTAAGGTTTTCTGTGTATAAGATCATGTCATCTGCAAATAGAGATACTTTTAGTTCTTCCCTACCAATCTGGATGGGCTTTATTTTTTATCTAGCCTAATTTCTCTGGCTAGGATCTCCAGCACAATATTGAATAAGAGTGGTGATAAAGGGCATCCTTGTCTGGTTCCTGTTCTCAAGGGGAATGCTTTCGGGCTCTCCCCGTTTAGGATGATGTTGGCTTTATATAAATGCCCTTTATTATGTTGAGGAATTTTCCTTCTATTCCTATTTTGTTGAGAGCTTTTGTCATGAATGGGTGTTGAACTTTGTCAAATGCTTTTTCTGCATCAATTGATAAGATCCTGCGGTTCTTGTCATTTTTTTTACTTATATGATGGATTACATTTATTGTTTTGCTAATGTTAAATGACCCCTGCATACCTGGTATCAATCCCAGTTGGTAGTTGTGAATAATTTTTTTGATATGTCGTTGAATTCTACTGGCTAGAATTTTGTTAAGGATTTTTGCATCTAAGTTCATGAGGAATATATATCTGTAATTTTCTTTTTTTGCAGTGTCTTTACCTGGTTTTGTATCAGAGATATGCTGGCTTCATAGAAAGAGTTTGGGAGTATTCCACCCTTTTCTATGCTGTGAAATACCTTTAGTAGTAGTGGTGTTAATTCTTCTCTTCTCTGAAAGTTTGGTAGAACTCTGCAATGAAGTTTAGGCTGTATCTTGAGTCAATAACTTTTGAGATATAAAAGAGAGAAGCTAGCAGAAAGGAAATGGTACTCATGCCACCAAGAATGAAGAACCAGCAGGGAATGCATCCTTTGGACATGGGGCGCCTGTGCTGAGAAACTCCTTGACCTTGGAAAGATTGATGACAAGGATCTTCCTCCAGAGCTGACAGAGAGAAAGTCTTCCCCTGGAGCTGGCAGCCTGAATTTGGACTTACAGCCTCCTAGACTGAGAGAAAAAATTTATGTTTGTTAAAGCCATCCACTTGTGGTATGTCTGTTATAGCAGCACTAGGTAACTAAGGAAATTAACATCAGCATCTACATTGTCCTAAAGACAATTCCTTATTACAGGAATGTGTACACATTCTGGTAAGACAGATTTCTTGTTTCGGCCTGTCCATGGACCCACGGCGGGGTCCTGATAGTAAACAGCTTGTAACCATCCTTGTATTTCCTCCCCTGAGGCTGTGAATTTTTAAGAAGTGAATTCAAAGTGATTTGGGGGTCCAATTTCAGGGGGAAAGAAAATGTTTCTGCCTCAAGCATTTGTTTTCCCTCCTTTGATCATGGTTGCACTGAGGACAGTTGCAAGCATGAATGACACTTTGTGAGGTAGCCTGTTTGGTGGCTGCAGCAGCTTAGGTATTGCCTTTGATTTCTTCAGTTTTAGGTAACTGCTTAGATTGACAAGTTTGTATTTTAACTACAGCAACCTCAGAAAGGAGCAAAAGTGTTTCTAGGAGGTCAGAGACCAAAGGGCCATTTTTAATCTGGATTCCAAAAGATGTTAGGATCCCCCTTTGTTTCCAAAACATTCCAAAATCATAAACAACCTCAAGTCCATATAAATGGTTACTGACTGTCCTGAGGCCAACATGCAAGCCCTGGCGAGAGCAAATAACTCAGCTTGTGAGCTGAAGTAACTTCAGAAAGGGTGACACTTTCCAAATCTCTGTAGAGGTAGTAACTATGTATCTTCCCTGGTAAGGAGAACTGGAAGGGTCTGGTTTAAGGTAGGACCCATCAACAAAAAGAATTAAAGAGGATTTAGGGAGAGGTGTCTCTTGTAAATTCCATCTGGGAGTTAACAGCTTATCAGTCAGGTCAAGGCAATCATGACAGATAGTTTCAATATCTTCAGGAAGAGAAAAGAAGGTAGCAGGCCCTAAAGACTTCACACTATGAAACCGAATATTTAAGGCAGCTAACAGAAAGATATCATAAAAGGTTAACCTACTGGCTGACAGGTGCAGAACTAATGATGTGGAATTCAAAAAAGCCAAGACTGCATGGGGGACATAAACATCAAGAAAATTTCCAAGTATTAAGCCTGAAATGGCTTCAACTAGCTGGGCAGTGGTGGCAACTTCCCCACTGCAAGGGGGGGGAGTAGCCCAAGGTACAGGGTCTACATGGAGGTTATAACGGCCCATAGGACATTGCTGTCCAACATTACACTGAGTAAGGACCCTTAAAATGTTAACAGCTGTCTCAAGGGAAAAATCCAATCCGTAGTTGGAGAAGCCTAAAACAGGGGTAGTAAGTAATGATTCATTCAATTTGGTTAGCATGAAGGCCTTCTACTGATAATTCAAAAGGATCAAGTCCAGAGCCTTTTAAAAACTTATATAAAGTTTGAGCCTGTAAAGAAAAATTGGTTATCCAGGCTTGACAGCAGCCACAAAGACCTAGAAATCCCCTAAGTTGTTTCTTAGTAACTCAGATTGGAAATGCCTTAATAGCATCTTTTCTCTTTGGGTCAATAGAAACTCCTTCAGCTGAAATAATGTGTCCTACATATTTTACAGAAAGGCAAGGCCAATTGTAATTTTTTCTTAGATTCCTTATGCCTTCTGGTGGCTAAATATTCTAATAGCAAGACACTATCCTATAAGTAGCTCTTCCACAGTCACCTTTTGAGTGCCTTCCAACCTAAGGTGTGCATCTTGCAACACTATATCAGACAATATTCCACTGCTATTTATAATGTTTTCACTGACTGATTATTTTCAGAAGTAGACTGCCAGATCCTTCTCTCTAGTCTGTCTTAGCTGAAACCTGTCTGCCATAAGTGACACTGCTGGTATTCGAATACCAGTGGCATAGACTCCAGCATCACAGCAACACACAAGTCCCAACAACAGGACAAACTGACAGACACGGGGGTAAAAGACCAAACCCTTTGCCATCGAGTTGATACCAACTCATTAGCTAATAAAGTGGATGGAGTCAAGTTTTTGGAACCTTCATTTGATGATGTAGCATGACTCAAAATGAAAAGAAACAGCTGCAAACATCCATTAATAATCAGACCATGGAATGTATGAAGTATGAACTAGGAAAATTGGAAATTGCCAAAAATGAAATGGAATGCATAAACATAGATATCCTAGGCACTAGTGAGCTAAAATGTACTGGTATTGGCCATTTTGAATTGGACAATCATATGGCCTACTGTGCCAGGATAACAACTTGAAGAGGAATGGTTTTGCATTCGTCATCAAAAAGAACATTTCAAGGTCTATCCTGAAGTATAATGCTCTGAGTGACAGGATAATATCCATATGTCTGCAAGGAAGACCACTTGATACAACTATTATTCAAATTTACACACCAACCACTAAGGCCAAAGATGAAGAAACTGAAGATTTTTACTAACTTCTGCGGTCCGAAATTGATCAAACATGCAATCAGGATGCATTGAAAATTACTGGTGATTGAAATGCAAAAGTTGGAAACAAAGCAGAAGGATTAGTAATTGAAAAACATGGCCTTGGTAATAGATGCAATGCTGGAGATCAAATGATAGAATTTTGCAAGACCAAAAACTTCTTCATTGCAAATACCTTTTTTCAACAACGTAAACGGTGACTATACACATGGATCTTATCAGATGGAATACACAGGAATCAAATCAACTATATCTGTGGAAAGAGATGATGCAAAAGCAGAATAATATCAGTCAGAACAAGGCCAGGGCGAACTGTGGAACAGACCATCAGTGGGCTCAAGCGTGACAAAGATTGTGAGGATGGTGCAGGATGGGGCAGCATTTTGTTCTGTTGTACAGAGGGTTGCTATGAGTCAGAAATGACTAGATGGCACCAAACAACATCCTGTAAGCAGACTTTCTATGACTCAGAACAAATCATTTGTGTGGTGAAGCATGAGAAAACTGCAAGGGCTGTAAATCAGTACGTAAAATCTGGGGAAAATAAGTAGGGTTTTCCATAAATCCCTGAGACATGACAGTCCATGTATATTTTTGGTCACCCCAAGTAAAAACAAGTAAGTACTGACTTTCAGGATTAACTGGAATGCTGAAAAATGCACTACAGAGGTCCACTACAGTAAAATGAGTAGCTTTAGGGGGTACCTTGGAAAAAAGGAAATGGAGATTAGGAAAAAGGGGAAAGTGCAGATAACAATGGGGTTAATGGAACATAGATCTTGCACACAACTCCAACCCCAATTATTTGGTTTCTTTACAGGAAAAACTGGAGTGTTGCAGGGACTCGTACAAGGTCTTGAATTATGTAAATTACTCTTTCCCTAGCTTATCATTTTAAAGGGTATTGAGAAATTTTATGTAATGGTTTAGAGGTATCAGCTTGGACCATCATCCGTGGATGATGTGGCCCATAACACTTCTGGTTTGACGGAGAGACAATCAGATGTGGTGGCCAAAGGGGGGCTGTCTTCCTGTAAATAACAAAGGGTTTCTTCATCATCCACAATTCTTTTCATTCCAATTGGGAGTTATCAGATATTTCTAAAAGTATCTTTCCTTGTTCAGTAACTGCAAATGACAGTTCCATTTGCATAAAAAGACCCTACCTAGTAAGTTAACAGGTGTATATAAGTTTAATAAAAAGGGATGCATATCTTCCATAGATCCCAAGGAAACAGATACAGGTTGAGAGTGAACTAGAATTTGTTCCTTATTCAAAACTCCCCACAACTTTGGAAGTTTTTGTACTCTGAGGTAGAGGTGTTTGTAAACTTATGGGGTTAATAGCTGAAAGTGACCTCCCATTAATTTGAGTAGTGGCTTCTCCCTGTGAATTTAGTGCCACCACTGGAAAAGCCTCTAATGTATCCCTGGAGCCCCTTCATTCAAGTTTGGGTGGAGCAGATGGCAAAAGGCCCATTTTATTTTTCAGTTTATGGCAATCTTTCTTAAAGTGTCCAGGTTTCTTACAGTAATAGCAGACTCCAGGGACCCCGACTGTGGAACTTGAAGTCTTCTCCCAGCAGAGTGCTTATACCTATTGTTATAGCCAGGAGATTGCAGTTTTTGCTGTTGTAAAACCATTAATTTTCTTGTTTTAGTCATTTATTTTCCATAGTTTGGGACGATTCATGGGACAGATCAGTTAATTTGTTTACAGGAGTGCATTTCCAAGTTAAGCTTTTTCTCTTTACCAAAGTGGAAAGTTCAGGATTAAGGCCAGATACAAATGCTGCATTAAAAGCTCCCATAGTCCTGGGATGTCTGGATCCAGCCCTGAACGTTCAACAAACGTCTGGTACAACCTGTTTTGATAGTCAAAAATGGCCTTATCTTTTATCTGTACACAAGAATGAATATTTGTCCAGCCTATATATATATTTTTTTTTATTAATGAAGGAAAGGAAGGCATCTTTTAAAGTCTTATGCAACTTATCAGCCTTCTCCTGGGCTTCTTTAATATTGTCTCGCTAGTTTTGTTAAGATCTAAAACAAAACTGGCTTGGGCATTTCCATTTGATATGTTCTAACCACACTTTATCATCACCAGGGCTTACTAACATATGTACCAGCTCAGGTAGCCTAGGTTGATAAGCATCCGTAAGGATCTTAAATTCCTTAGCAAACTTACAGGGGTCTTTTCGTAAATCTGGAAAGTGCTTAACAATACTATGTAATTCACTGTGAGCCCAAGGGACAAAGGCAAGCCAGCCTTTTTGGAGTTTTCCCTGGTGCCCATTCCTGGTGGCACAAGGTGGACTTTAGAAGACATCTCAGGGATAGCTCAAGGAGGGTCAGAAAGCCCTTAGGGAGATAAGTTATTTCTAACAAGGGATTGTCATATTTTTCAGAAGAGTAAGACCATAGAGAGGGATAAAGGGAGGTAGCCTCTGGAGGTGCAGGAGGGAGAAAAGAGGAAGAAGGGATCATAACATCAGTGGAGCTCTGGCATTGCAAATCTTTTATTTGTTTGGCTTGTCCAGACTCTGTGTCCTGTAAAGATGTAAGACTATTATTCTGTTGTCTTTTGGAAACTTCCAAATACCACCTAAAATAGGCTTCCCACTGGTTTTTTATTGATCCGGGAATCTTTAGCCTCTAACTTGCTGTGCAGCAAAATTCTTTTAGTGAGCTCAAAGCTGCCCCTTATCAGCCATTGGTTTTCTAAATTCTCTCGAGTATTCATACCCTGCTCAAGAAATTTAACTGAATTGGGGCCATAATTTTTGAATATGTAGATTGTGGGAGTCCTGGAGGGAGGTCTGCCATGGTCTCTGGAGGTGGCATTCCCCATCTTATTAAGTAACAGCACCTTCCAATAAGCGAAAGGTGTACAAAGCCTTATGTGCCCCTAGAGAGACAAAGAAAGGAGTTCATGCAGTGAGCTTTAACTTTTTGCCATGGATTTATCACATTAAATCCTCAAACCAGTGATGGAAGGAGAACTTCTGCAAAAAATGCAGATCGAAAAGAGAAATGAGAATAAAGTCTTAAACAATATATTCCAGAAAGCCATGCTGTAAAATAGAGGGCACTATCTAAGAGGAGCTTACCTAAAACAGGTCTGAGGATCTGAGAGACAAATGAGCACAAAAGGTTCTTTGCTGACACCAGGCTCTGGGGTCCTTGTCACCTTAGGATCCTTTAAAGACAAGCTGTCTTCAGATCCTGCTGGACTACACTAAAATGTTGCAGAGGAAAAATTCTGAGACTCTGTCAAAGTAAAACAAAGCATTTACTGAAAGCCAGAATCATTTGAATAGGGAGATGTGGAGACCTTAACTAGTGAAGCCAATGAATCTGAGTAATGGCACATGCCTTCCCGCAGATACAGGGCAAAATCAGGAACTAACAGGGTACAGCTACCATTGGTGAATCAACCATCAGTTGAGTGGAAGGCAGGACTTAGCAAAGCAAGGGCTTCCAAAATGATTACATTGTTGGCTTTTAGGGATTTGATATAGAGTATAATTGCAAAAGTTCATGCTGGGGAGCTGTTGTTAGGTGGTACAAAACACCTGTTCTGAGAACAGATTGTTAAAATATCCTGAAGACATTTTACACGATGGGTTTCCATTACCATTTGAATCAAGACTCCCTGGGCACATTGTTTAGTTTAACCACAGAGAAAAACATTTACTTAGTGATAGGGTTGGTTTCTTAGTGATAAGGTTGGATCTGTGTAAAAGATTAACTGCCTGTCAGCAAGAAGCAAAAGTTAAGGTAGGGTATGAGACCAAACTCTGGATCAGCCATTTTACTTTACTCAAAGTGTCCTATAATTTTAGGGGCTCCATGACAACGGTGTTGCTGCTGGTGGGTGTGGTTATTGTGGGGATGGGGATGGTGGTGGTGATGATGATGGTAGTGGTGCTGATGCTGGTGTTGTTGGTGATGGTGGTCATGGTGATGGCAACGAAGGTGGTGGTGATGATGGTGGTTTTGGTCATGGTGTGGTGATCATGGTGATGGTGTGATGAGCCTTGGCAGTGGTGGTAATGGTGGTGATGGTAATGGTGGTGCTGATGGTGGAGCTGATGTTGTTTATGATAATGATGATGATTTTGGTACAAGTGGTAGTGGTGGTGATGTTGGTGTTTGTGGTGGTTATGTTTGTGATGGTGGTAGTAAGAATGGTGATGGTTGGGTGGGTATGGTTGTGGTGGTATCAGTGCTGGTGGTGCTGCTGGTCCTGGTGTTGGTGATGGTGGTGGGGGTGGTAATGGTGATGATGTGAGGGTGAGTTTGGTGCTAGTGATGGTGGTGATCATGATGGTGGTGCTAGCGTTGATCCTGGTGGTGATGGTGTGGTGTTAGTGAGGTGGTAGTTTTGATGCTCATGGTGATGGTTGTGATATGGTGGTGGTGGTGATATTGGTGTTAGTGTTGGCGGTGATGGTGGTGGTGTGGTGGCCAGTAGTATTGTTGTTTCTGTTGGTGTTGGTGATGATAGTGGTGGTGTGGGTGGTGGTGATGAGGGTGGTGTTGTGGGCCATGGTGATGTGCTTCTAGTGGTGGTCCTGGTGGTGTTTGTGGTGGTATTGCTGCTGCTAGTGGTGGTACTACTAGTAATGGTGCTGATGTTGGTTATTGTGGTGGTGATGGTGGTTCTGGTGGTGGACCTGGTGGTGTTGTCAATGACTGTGGTTGTTGTAGTGCTGAGGAACTGCCACATTGCTTTCCACAACAGCTGTACAGTTTTGCATTCCCATAGCAGTGAATAAGAGTTCAATATTCCCCCCACATCCTTGCTATATTTTTTATTTTCCATTTTTTAAAAATCTCAGCCAATTCTAGTGGGAGTGAAATGGTATTTCATTATGGTTTTAATTTGCATCTCTCTGATGACTAAGGACTTTGAGCATCTTTTCATGTGTTTTTTGGCCATTTGAATATCCTCTTTGGTAAAATGTCTATTCAAGTCCATCCCCAGTTTTGATTGGGATATTTGCTTCTTTGTTGTTATGGTGTAAAAGTTTTATATTTTTTATTATTAGATTATTATTGAATATATAACTTTCAAAGATATTCTCTGCCTTAGGCTGAGTTCTCTAACGAAGCAAAACCAGTGAAGTGTATATAAAAATATATGTACAGAGAGATTTATTTCAAGGAAATGCCTCACACAATCGTGGATGCTGGCAAGTACCAAAACCATGGGTCAAGTGCAGGATGCAGGCTTCTCCTGACTCATGTGGCTGCAGGGGCTGATGAACCCAAAATTTGCAGGTTAGGCTGCAGGTTGCTGGCTCACATCCCAAAAGCTGGAGTTCAGAGGATGAAGAGATGGATTCAGGCTGCAGGTTGCAGGGTGCAGGAGCTGGGGAATACAAAATCTGCAGTTCAGGAGGCAGACTGCTGGCTCACATTCCAAGAACTGGAGGTCAGAGGGTGACAAGATGGATTCAGGGTCGAGAGAGACCATGAGCTTTGCCAGCATATCCATGTATATTGAATGCAAGCCACATCCTTAAGGAAACTCCCCTTCCAAATGATGGCTACTCACATCAGATCATGAAATGGTGCATGATTACATAATGTATGCCAAACCACTGAGAATCATGGCCTAGTCAAGTTAACACATAACATTAACCATCCAAGCCCACCCCTTGTCAACTTCGGACCAGTATACATCTCCTTAGACCATACATTTCCTACACATCTCCTTACATAATCTCTAAATAAAGACAATTATAAAGTCATATTTGCACCTAACATAATACAGCTAACACACATACAACCAAAAATGCACTAGCCCTTTTTACATCTTATAAAGAGTAATGGGGTAATGGAGGGAAGAAAACAAAACTATTTACTATGGTCTTAGTTATCCCATGCTGCTATAACAGAAATACCACAAATGGATGGCTTTAACAAACAGATTATTCTCTCACAGCCTAGGAGGCTAGAAGTCCAAATGTGGGACATCAGCTCCAGGGGAAGTCTTTCTGTCTCTATTGGCTCTGGAGGAGGTCCTTGTCATCAATTTTCACTTGGTCAAGAGCTTCTCCACCTAGGGACCCTGGGTCTAAAGGACATGTTCTGCTCCCAGCACTGCTTTCTCGATGGTATGAGGTCCCCACGTCTCTCTTTTATTTCTCAAAAGTGATTGGTTTTTAAGACACAACCCAATCTTGTAAATTGAGTTCTGCCTCATTAACATGACTGCCCCATTAACATCATAGAGGCAGGATTTACAACTTGTAGGAAAATCACATCAGATGACAAAATGGCAGGAAGTCATACAATACTGGGAATCAGGGCGTATCCAAGTTGACGGATATATTGGGGGGATACAATTCAAGCCATGACAACTATATATACATATCTATGTACACATATGCATAACAAAACAAGGAAGAAATATTTATAAACAGTTACAGTCCACATTCCTGCAACTGGTCACGTGGTCATAGCTGGTATTTAAAACTACCTTCTTCCACTGCCCATTCCACAGTCTGTTTGTCCTCATCAAAGAACTAAACTGGTCATGGTTCTTTGACTGGTGGGGTGACCTAAAACTTCATTCCTGAAGGGTCTGAGCCATTAGGTGTCATGTTGAAATTGAGTTGCTGTAGTTTTCCATTGCCTTTAATCACAGGCCATGGTAATATGAAGAGACTTCCTAAAGTATCTCCTGTATTTCAGCATACTCTTCATTATCTCCATTATGTAATATCAATCCAATCTCCCCTTGGTAATCTTGATCAGGAAACCCTGGTGGTATAGTGGTTGAGTGCTATGGCTGTTAACCAAGAGGTTGGCAGTTCGAATCCACCAGGCACTCCTTGGAAACTCTACAGGGCAGTTCTACTCTGTCCTAGAGGGTCGCTATGAGTCAGAATCAACTCGGAGGCAGTGGGTTTTTTGGTTAATCTTGATCAATCACACCAACCAAAATGGTAACTCCCTTCTTTGCCTGTTGATCCAGAGACATGAGGAACCCAAAGTGGCTGGGTGACATTCTTAACTTCCAGGTCAATGGAATTAATGTTGTCTCTTCTGGTGGGAGCATTTTTCCTTTGGAACTAAGACCTCTAGACCCACAGAACATAGGGTTGCGGGGACAGGAAGCAAAATTATTGCAAGTGGGCCACTAGGGGTAATAGTGAGTGATGCCACTCCCATTTCCACCCTTTGATTTCTGGACCTGTGAATCCTGGCTATGAGAGAAACAGCATATACAGCCTCCTGGAGAACATTGCCCAAACACTGAAAGAAATTGCCACCTAGCTGGCATCATAATTGTGTCTTTAGAAGGCCATCCCATAGTTCTATCAAGCCGCTGCTTCAGAATAATGGGGAACATAGTAACACCAGTGTATTCCATGAGCATGGACCAATAGCTGCATTTCATTTGCTGTGAAGTGAGTTCCTTGATCTGAGGCAGTGCTGTATGGGATACCATGATGGTGGAAAAGGCATTCTGTGAGTCCAAAGATGTTAGTTTTGGCAGAACAATTGCATGCAGGGAAGGATAACCTTTATCCAGTGTAAGTGTAAGTGTCTGTTTCAGTAAGAACAAAAATGCCGCCCTTTCCATGATGTAAGTGGTCCTATGTAATCAACCTGAAACTATGTTGCTGGCTTATCTCCCCTAGGAATGGTACTGTATCAGGGACTCAGTGTTGGTCTCTGATGCTGGCAGATTGGGCACTCAGCAGTGGCTGAGTGAAAGTCCATGTTGCTGAGCCCATTCATAAACTCCATCCCTGCCAACAACGGCCACTTTGTTCATGAACCCCTTGGACAATGACAGGAATGTCTGGAGAAAGAGGATGACTGGTATCCACTGATCCCATCATTCTATCCATTTGATTGTTAAAATCCTCCTCTGCTGAGGTCACCTGTTGGTTAGCATTTGCATGAAACACAAATATCTTCACTTCTTCAGCCCATTCAGAGAATTCACATCCTCTTCCCCAAACCTCCTTGTGACCAATTTTCCAGTCAAATTCCTCCCAAGTCCCTGACGATCCAGCCAAACCACTGGCCACAGCCCATGAATCAGTGTACAGTTGCACATCTGGCCATTTCTTCTTCCAAGCAAAGTGAACAACCAGGTGTACTGCTCAAAGTTCTGCCCATTTGGAGGTTGTCCCTTCACTGTTGTCCTTCATGGAGGTCCCAGTACAAGGCTGTAGTACTGCCGCTGTCCACTTTCAAGTGGTGCCTGGACATTGTGCAGAACCATCTGTAAACCAGGCACAAGTTTTCTCTTCCTTAGTCGACTGATCATAAGGAACTCCCCATGAGTCCATAGGGGAAGACTGGAAGATGAAAGGTAATGTGACAAAAGTGTAGGCCATGGGCATTTGGACTACTTCCTCATGCAACTTACTTATGGCTTCAGGTCCTGCTTGGGACCGATCTCATATATAACACTTCCCTTTAATGCTGGGGAAACCCTGGTAGTGTAGTGGTTAAGTGCTACAGCTGCTAACCAAGAGGTTGGCAGTTCAAATCCGCCAGGCACTCCTTGGAAATTCTATGGGGCAGTTCTCTGTCCTATAGGGTTGCTATGAGTCAGAATTGACTTGACAGCAGTGAGTGGTTTTAATGATGGAGTGCTGTCCTGCATGTCCGACTTTATAGCTCCGTAGATCAGACAACATCCAGTTCATGTTAGGCAGCTCAGGCTGCATGATATCTTGGTGACCCATGGTTAAGCATTCATTCTCTACTAAGGCCCAGTAACAAGCCAAAAGCTGTTTCTCAAAAGGAGAGTAGTTATCTTCAGAGGATGGCAGGACTTTGCTCCAAAATCTTAAGGGTCTGCACTGCAATTCAACAGGGGCCTGCCAAAGACTCCAGACAGACTGGCACTTCAAGCACAATTAGATCAGCTGGATCATATGGCCCAAGTGGCAGAGCAGCTTGCACAGCAGCCTGAAGTTGTAGCAGAGCCTTCTTTTGTTCTGTGCCCCACTTAAAACCAGCAGCTTTTCAAGTCCGAATGAGGGACATGTTACCTCCAAAATCCAAAGAGGCCCACTAGGCATTATGCCTCCTTTTTTGTTGTGGGAGGGGCCAGTTGCAATAACTTAACACTTCACTTTAGAAGGAATATCTTGATACACCCCACACAATTGGTCCCCTAGAAATCTCTCTGAGGTGGAAGGTGCCTGAATTTTTGTCAGATTAATCCCCCACCCTCTAACATGCAAATGTTTTACCAAAAAGTCCATAGTTATTGACATTTCTTCCTTACTAATGCCAGTCAGCATAATGTCATCAATGTAATGGACAGTGTGACATCTTGTGGAAAGAAATGGCAATAAAGGTCCCTGTGGGCTAAATTATGACATAAGGCTGGAAAGTTGATATGCCTCTGAGGTAGGATTGTGAAGGTATACCGCCAGCCTTGCCAGCTGAAGGAACACTGCTCTGGTGGTCCTTTGAAACAGGCATGGAGAAAAAGGCATCAGGGAGATCAATGGCTGCATACCAGGTACCAGGAAATGTATTAATTTGCTCTAAGCAATGAAACCACATCTGGGACAGCAGCTGCAATCGGAGTCACCACCTGGTTAAGTTTTTGATAATCCACTGTCGTTCTGCAAGATCTATCTCTTTTTTGCACATGCCAAATAATCAAGTCGAATGGGAATGTGTTGGAAATCACCACCCCGCATTGCATCCTTCAAGTCCTTGGTCATGGTAGTTATCACTGCAGTTTCTCCAGGAATGCAGTATTACTTTTTGTTTAATATTTTCCTGGATAGGGACAGTTCTAATGGTTTCCACTTGGCTTTTCCTACCAGAATAGCCTTACTCCACTTGTCAGGGATCCAATAGGTGGGTTTTGCTGGTTGCTGAGTGTTTATCTATTTCAATTATGCACTCTGGAACTTGGGAAATCACTAGAGGATGGGTTCAGAGATTCATTGGACCTACTGTGTGATGAGCCAGAGCTATGACTCTGTTAATAACCTGACCTCCATATACTCCTCCACTCCTACGTGTGGGCCAAAGTGACGTTTTGGGTCTCGTAGAGTTAGCATCAGTTCAGAGGCAATATTCTGTAATCCCCAAAATGTCTAATTATTCCTTTTCCCCAATGAACATTCTCATAAAAGGCTGTAGATCCCTTTGGGGAAGGCTGGGAGAAAGATTAACTGTGTACATTTGTGACAGCGTAGTGGAGTCCTTTCTCAAGGGGACCTGGCCTCTCCTTCATTCAAGAGGTTGTGGGTCTGTAAAGTGGCTCAAATCTGGGAATTGATTGAGAGACCGTGATTCTATATTCTGGCAATTCAAGTTAGACTGCCATTCACTTAACCTAGAATTCTTCCACTTGTACAAATCAAGTAAATATTTAGTACGTTTCCCATCTATCTCACTCCTATGGACACCATGACTAAGTAGCCAATGCTTTAAGTCTGTATGAGTCAGACTAGCCTGATTACTGCTTTGACTCCACCTTGTCTTTGTCAGTTGAGTGTTGCCCCTTGGCCCCTACCACCACGAGGTCAAATCAGCCCCATTGTAGTTAAAACGAAAAACCAAACCCAGTGCTATCGAGTCAAGTCCTACTCACATTGTAGTTAAGTGTCTTAAATCAGTTGGGGCAGCTCCCACTGTCAAATCTGACTTACATAAAATAGCAATTACAGCGGTCTTCAAGGATGCTGGAGCTTCCTTCACAAATTTGTTCCTCACTTTTTTGGTAAAAGGTGTGTCCTCTGGGCACTTCATGTATGGATCTGTGGGTCTAATTTGATAAGTCTACTCTAACATGCCAATTTCCCTAAGCCTTTAGATACCTTCTTCTACAGTATACCAAGGCAGGTCCGGTACTTCAACCTGATTTAGCGTAGGCCACTGTGTAATCCATGCTTCGGCAACACAACCAAATAAACTATTAGATCCTTTCCTAACTTCTTGAGCTGAAACATTGAATGATGAATACGTGCTTAGTGGGCCTATATCAATAAATTCAGACTGATTCAACTTTATGTTCCTTAAACCATTATCCTATGTCCTTAATATCCATTCCCACAAATATTCCCCAGGTTTCTGCTTGTATATATTGGAAAATTCAAGCAATTCTTTAGGAGTGTATTGTGCCTCCTCCTGTGTCACACTTTGTACTCCACCTTTTGAGACTCGCTAGGTCTTAAGCCTAGTTGCAGGTCTAGAAGTAAAAATGGGTGGTGGGATATGTTTTGAGAACATTCAGCAATGTCTTGTGAGGCATCTGCCTCAGGTGATGCCCCAGGCAATGACTCAGACACCTCCTCAGGCAGAGGCAGACAAAGGCTCTTCAGATATAGCTGGGATCATCTCATCAGACGGGTGTGGAGGGGGTAATGATTTTGTTGGTAGGAGTGATTCAACAGAACTTAAGGGCTCAATGTCCCCAGCTTCCTGATTATCTGCCCATACATCCCCATCCCAAGTTTCAGGATCCCATTTCTTTCCAATCAATGCCCTCACTTTAACTTCAGACACCATTCAAGGTTAAGAATTCAATTTGTGTTGTAATCAGTCACTCTTACAATAAGACTCTAGATTTGGTTTTCAGTGATATCAGTTCTTTTACCA
The DNA here is from genome assembly GCF_030014295.1 of Loxodonta africana. NCBI lineage: Eukaryota > Metazoa > Chordata > Mammalia > Proboscidea > Elephantidae > Loxodonta > Loxodonta africana. The sequence continues at coordinate 4,530,705 of NC_087355.1, forward strand.
AAAGCAATAAGGCTTTCTTTCAGGGTACAATTGGCAACTTTGAGGTTGTTTATGTGGCATGATTGGAGCTCATGTCTTTGTTTCACCACTTTGTCTAGGGAAAGTAGAACCAACCAACAAGCTTCCTTATACTTCTCATTTTGACAAAATTGTAGAAAAGTATCAGACATGTGATCATCCAGATCTTCACCTCTCACCAATACTTGATCTATTGGTGGTGGTATTTTGCACATTTATATTGCCACCTCATGCCATGGATTAGCACTGCCCTCTTTCCTACTGAAAGCAGAGTCATCAACATCTTTAACATTAACCAGGGTTGAGAACCAATTTAGAAAACTCGTCCTTACAATTTTTTTTTTCTTTAGAACCACTCTTGATAACATATGTCTTGAACAGTGAAGCATATAAGTATATATAATATGAAACAAAAAAAACCAAACCCACTGCCATCGAGTGGATTCCAACTCATAGCAACCCCATAGGGCTTCCAACGCTTCTGTACAGAAGCAGACTGCCACATCTTTCTTCTGTGGAGCCGCTGGTGGTTTTGAACCACCAAGTTTTGGTTAACACTTGATCTCCATAACCTCTGCACCACCAGGGCTCTCTCTCTCTCTCTATATATATATATACACACAAATATGTACATATACACAAATATATACATGCACACAAATATATACATACATATACACACACACATATACATATATACACATATGTAGAGAGATTTGTATCAAGGAAATGGCTCATGTGGTTGTAGAGGCTGAAAAGTCCCAAGTCCATGAGTCAGGCATCAGGCTGGAGGCTTCTCCTGATTTACATAGCTGCAGGGGATGACGAACCAAGATCAGCATGTCAGATGGCAGGCTGCTGGCGCAAGTTCCAAGAACTGGAGGTCAGATAATGACAAGCCAAATGCAGGATCCATAGGAGAGCAAAAGCCAGTGAGCTTTGCCTGGAAGTCCATATATATTGGATGCAGGCCATACCCTCAAGGAAACTTCGTTTCAGCTGATTGGCTGCTCATAGCAGATCTCATAATGGAGGTGATTATATTATATCAGATCTCATTATGGAGCTGATTACTTCATTACAAAACTGCTAAATTACATCATTACTGCCAAACTACTGAGACTCATGACCCAGCCAAGCTGACACACAACCTTAACAAGTAGTATTGACATCTTAACAATGTTAAGTCTTCCAATCCATGAACACAGAACATCTTTCCAATTATGTAGATCTTCTTTAACCTCTTGCAGCAATGCTTTCTAATTTTTATTGTATAAGTCTTTTACACCTTCTGTTAGTCACAGGTATTTTATTTTCTTCGATGCTATTGTAAATGGAATCGTTTCCCTAATTTCTCTTTTAGATTTCTCATTGCTGGTGTTTAGAAAAATGGATTTTTGGTTTTTGACCTTGTACTCTGCAACTTTGCTAAATTTCTCCATTAGCTCTAGGAGCTTTCTGTGGCTTTTTTGAGATTGTCTATGAATATATACTCATGTCATTCATGAACAGAGATACTTCTTTTCTGATTTGGCTACTGTCATGGATTGAATTGTGTCCCCCCAAAATGTGTGTCCACTTGGCTAGGCCATGATTCCCAGTATTGTGTGATTGTCTGCTGTTTTGTCATTTGATGTGATTTTCCTATGTGTTATAAATCCTACCTCTATGATGTTAATGAGGCAGGATTAGAGAATTGTGTTAAGGAGGCAGGACTCAATCTACAAGATTAGGTTGTGTCTTAAGCCAATCTCTTTTGAGATATAAAAGAGAGAAGCGAGCAGAGAGACACGGGGACCTCATACCACCAAGAAAGGAGCACTGGGAACATAGCGTATCCTTTGGACCTGGGGTCCCTGAACTGAGAAGCTACTAGACCAGAGGAAGATTGATGACAAGGACCTTCCTCCAGAGCTGACAAAGAGAGAAAGCCTTCCCCTGGAGCTGATCCCCTGAATTTGGACTTTTAACCTACGAGATTGTTAGAGAATAAATTTCTCTTTGTTAAAGCCATCCACTTGTGGTATTTCTGTTATAGTAGCACTAGATAACCAAGACACATACCTTTTATTTCTTTTTCTTGTATTATTGCTCTGGCTATGAGTTCTAGTCCAATATTGAATAGCAGAGGTGGGAGTGGGCACTCTTGTCTTGTTCCCAATTTAAAGGGTAAAGTTCTTAGTCTTTCTCCATCAAGTAAAATATTGGCTGTTATTTTTTTTATCTATGCCCTTAATCATATTGAGGAACTTCCATTTTTTTCCAATATTGTTGACGGCTTTCATCAGGAAAGCATATTGGATTTTATTAAATGCCTTTTCTGTAGCCATACAGATGATCGTGTGGTTCCTTTACTTTATTCTATTGATGTGGTAAATTACATTTATTCATTGATTGATTTTATAATGTACAATCCCTGGATCCCTGGAATAAATTCCACTTGATCTTGGTTATGACTTTTTAACATACTCTTGGAATCTGTTCATTAATATTTTCTTGAGTATTTTTGCATCAGTATTCATCGCTATGAATCAGAATCGACTCGATGGCACTGGGACTCATAAAGAATATAGGTCTGTGGTTTTCTTGTGTCTTTGTCTTGTTTTGGTATAAGGGTTATGTTTGTTTCATGGAATGAATTAGCGAGAATTCCTTTCTTCTCTACCTTTTGGAGGAGTTTAAATAGGATTGGTGTGAATTTTGTTCACATCAATGTTTAGTAGAATTCCCCAGTGAAGCCATATGATTCAGGACTTTTTTGTTGCTGGGAGGCTTTTGATAACTGATTTGATCACCTCACTTTTTATGGGTCTGATGAGATTTTCTATTTCCTCTTGAGTCAGTTAGGTAGATTGTGTTCTTCTAAGAATTCTTCCATTTCATCTAGGTTATCTAGCATGTTGGTGTACAATTGTTCATAGTATTCTGTCACATTCTTTTTATTTCTATTAGGTCAGTTGTAATGTCTTCACTTTCATTCATTTGGTTATTTACATATTTTGTCTTTGTAATTCTAGGTAAAGTTTTGTCAATTTTATTGACCTTTTCAAAGAACTAACTGCTGGGATTTTTTTCATTCTCTCTACTGTTTTTCTGTTTTTTATTTCATTTATTTCAGCTCTGACCCTTCTTTTTCATTGATTCTGTAGGTTTAGGCCTTTTTCTAGTACCTCAGGTTGTAGACATAGGCTGTTGATTTGAGATGTTCTTTTTTCCTGTAGGCATTCATTGCTTTAATTTTTTCTCTGAGTACTTTCTTCACTGCAGCTCATAAGTTTGGCGTATTATGTTTTTACTTTCATTTGACCCTAAGTAGTTTGTGATTTCTCTTTTGATTTCTTCCTTAAGGCATTGGTAGTTCAAAAGTGTGTTGTTTAATTTCTGTATGTTTGTGTACTTTCCATTCTTTTTCTGTTATTGATTTCTAGTTTCACTACATTCACATTTAGTAAAAATACTTTGTATGATTTCAATATTTTTAAATTTACCAAGAGTTGCTTTGTGACCTAACATGTGGTCTATCCTGGAGAATGATCCATGGGCACTGGAGTAGAAAATATATTGAGTGAAGTGTTCTATATATGTCTGTTAAGTCTAGTTGGTTTATAGAGTTGTTCAGGTTCTCTGTTTCCTTGTTGATCTTCCTTCTAGATGTTCTGTCCAACACCGAAAGGGGTGTATTGAAGTCTGCAACTATTATTGTAGTGCCATCTATTTCCTCCTTTAATTCTATAAGTATTTGCTTTATATATTTATGTGCACCAATGTTGGGTGCATATGTATTTACGATCGTTTAATCTTCTTGATGAATTAACCCTTTATCACTATATAATGTCCATCTTTATCTCTTCTAATACTTTTGTCTTATACTTTGATATTAAGAATGACACTCCAGCTCTCTTTTGGTAATTATTTGCATGGAATTTTTTTCATCCTTTCACTTTCAACTTCTTTGTGTCCTTGAGTCAAAGATGTGTCTCTTGGAAACAGCATACAGTTGGTTCATTTTTTCAAAATCCATTCTGCCACTCTCTGCCTTTTGATTGGAGCATTTAGTCCATTTACATTCACTGTAATTACCACTAAAAAAGGACTTCTGCCATTTGTTGTTGTTGTTGTTAGGTGCCGTCAAGTTGGTTCTGACTCATAGCGATCCTATGCACAACAGAACGAAACACTGCCCTGTCCTGAGCCATTCTTACAATTGTTACTGTGCTTGAGCTGATTGTGGCAGCTACAGTGTCAATCCATCTCATTGAGGGTCTTCCTTTTTTCTGCTGACCCTGTACTTTGCCAAGCATAATGTCCCTCTCCAGGGACTGATCCCTCCTGACATTTCCGAAGTATGTAAGACACAGTCTCCCCATCCTTGCTTCTAAGGAGCATTCTGGTTGTACTTCCTCCAAGACAGGTTTGTTGGTTCTTTCAATATTCTTCACCAACATCACAATTCAAAGGCGTCAACTCTTCTTCGGTCTTCCTTATTCATTGTCCAGGTTTCAATGCATATGGTGCGATTGAAAATACCATGGCTTGGGTCAGGAGCACCTTAGTCTTCAAGGTGACATCTCTGCTTTTCAACACTTTAAAGAGCTCCTTTGCAGCAGATTTACCCAATGCAATGTGTCTTTTGATTTCTTGACTGCCGTTTCCATGGCTGTTGATTGTGGATCCAAGTAAAATGAAATCCTTGACAACTTCAATCTTTTCTCCGTTTATCATGATGTTGTTCATTGGTCCAGTTGTGGGGATTTTTGTTTTCTTTATGTTGAGGTGCAAGCCATACAAAAGGCTGTGGTCTTTGATCTTCATTAGTAAGTGCTTCAAGTCCTTTACACTTTCATTAAGTAAGGCTGTGTCATCTGCATAAAGTGGGTTGTTAACGAGTCTTCCTCCAATCCTGATGCCTCATTCTTCTTCATGTAGTCCAGCTTCTTGAATTATTTGCTCAGCATACAGATTAAATAGGTATGGTGAAAGGATACACCCCTGATGCACACCTTTCCTGACTTTAAACCAATCAGTATCCCCTTGTTCTGTCCGAAAAACTGCCTCATGATCTATGTAAAGGTTCCTCATGAGCACAATTAAGTGTTCGGGAATTCCCATCCTTTGCAATGTTATCCATAATTTGTTATGACCCACACAATCGAAAGCCTTTGCATAGTCAATAAAACACAGGAAAACATCCTTCTGGCATTCTCTGTTTTCAGCCAGGATCCATCTGACATCAGCAATGATTTCCCTGGTTCCACATCCTCTTCTGAAACCAGCCTGAATTTCTGGCAGTTCCCTGTCGATATACTGCTGCAGCTATTTTTGGATGATCTTCATCAAAATTTTGCTTGCATGTGATATTAATGATATTGTTCTATAATTTCTGCATTTGGTTGGATTGCCTTTCTTGGAAATATCACCCTCTGCCATTTAGTTGTTTTTCGTGTGTGTTAAGGCTTCATTCTCTTTTTTCTTTAATATTGCCTGCTTTTGTGTTTTCTTGGCTCATCATAGTGAGCCATTTTAGTTCCCTTCTTTTGTGTGTATTTTTTTTAAGATATTCTCTAGTGGTTACCATAAATGTTACGTTTTACATCCTGCATTTATAATATCGTAGGGTAAGCTGATACTAACTTAAGTTCAGTGACCTATAAGGAATTCTATACCTCTATCATTCCTCACCGTTTTGTTGCTGTTATTACTGATTACATCTTTATATTTCATGTGCTCTGTAACATACTTTTATCCTTGTGCTTTACACATTTGTCATTAAAAAGCATGAAAGACAGAAGAAGTAGAATTATCAAGCATGAGTACCTTATTACTAATCCTTATACTTGTGCATGCAGTTACCTAGAGATCTGTTTTGTATGTATGGCTTTGAATTAATTTTGGTGTCTTTTTTCTCTCATCTGCAGGATTCCAACCAGTAATTTTTGTAGGGCTGGTCTGGTGGATATGAACTCTCTCTGCTTCTATTTGTCTAGGACTGTTTTAATTTCATCCTCATTCTTGAAAGATAGTTTCATTGGTTATAGTATTCTTGGTTGACAGTTTTTTTCTTTCAGCACTTTAAATACATTTAAATATATCTTTCCATTGTCTTCTGTCCTCCAATGTTTCTGAGGGGAAATCGGCACTTAATCTTACTGAGGATTCTTTATATGTGACTATTTGCTTCTCTCTCAGTGCTTTCAGGATTCTTTCTTTATCTTTACCTTTCGAAAGCCTGATGGTGATGTGTCTCTGTGTAGGTCTCTTTGTATTTATCCTGCTTGGAGTACTTTGAGCTTCTTGGATTTGTTGATTCATGTCTGTTGTCAGATTAGGGAAAATTTCTGTCATTATTTCTTCAAATATTCTTTACTTCCCTTTCTCTCTCTCTTCTCTGAAATTCCCATGGTGCATATATTATTTCTCTTGTTATTGTCCCTTAGTTCTATTAAACTGTGCTCAGCAGTCGAGTGAGTCTGTCCTTCTTGTTCCTCAACCTTCATAATTTTGACTATATTATCCTTTAATTTGCTGATTCTTTCTTTTGCCTGATCAAATGTGTTTTTAAATCCTTCCCTTGTGTTTCTCATTTTAGTTACTGTCTCTTTCAGTTGCAATATTTTGTTTGGTTTCTTTTTAGAGAGTCTATTGCTTTTTATTTTATATCCTCATTTTTTCATGCATTTTTTTCCTCATTTCTTTCAGATATTAGTTGATGTTTTCCCTTAGTTCTCTGATTATGTTTAACATTATTTTATTATATTCTTCCATTCTGTTCATTATTTGGGCTTCCATAGACGTGAATTCACTGCTTTCACCTTGTTCATTTGGATGGGCCATCATTTGTCTGATCTTTGTGTGTCTTGTGATTTTTTGTTGGGGCATTGGAATCTTTGAGGGCTTTAACTTTCTCAGTCCTTCCAGTATTTGGTGTTTTAGCCATCACTACTGTCTGCAAGAAGCTCTTAGGCAGACAGAGTGTTTGGCCCTTGCAGACTCACTTGACTGCTGAGCACAATGTAATGGAACTATGGGACAAAATCAAGAGAAATAATATATGCATCATGGGAATTCCAGAGGGGATGAGAGAAAGGGACACAAAGAATATTTGCAGAAATAACAACAGAAATTTTCCTTTTTCTCTGCGATAGCTCCTTTAATTAAGATTCAGAATTTCCAGATTTCAGTTTTCAACTTTCTATGTCTCCTAAACACACCAGGGAACATGCAGTGATCAGTTCATCCACTAGAGGGTGCAATAACTCAGGTGAGATATTGTGCACTAATCAGTCTGTCCACCAGGGTTCACAGTCCTCTCTCTCTGTGGTTATTACTCCTATCCCTGCTCTATTTCTGCAAACATATTTTCAGTCAGAATGTAAATATCCAGCGAGCTCCCTGTGGGGTTAGTTGCTGCCCTCAGGTTTTGCCTGAGGTTCCCTTTCCTGCTCCATGGGGGACATTTATATCTGAGCTGGCATTCAGGGGAAAGACAGGCGACTTCCTTCTGTATCAGAAGGAGGAGGGGCTGGTACTCTGCAGAAAGACCTCCAAGCGATCTCTCTTGTTGATTTCAGAGCCCCAGAGGCCCTGTGGTAGTTGGAAGGAGCAGTCTCCACTTAAGTGACCCACCTCACAGCTCTATTGCAGGGGGCCTTCTGTAGAAGTTTGTATCAGTCTGTCAGCTGACAATTACTGGGTGGGGAAAGGAACTAGCATGCACCAACAAACCCCTGGGAGGTCTGCCTTGTTAATATCAGAGCCCTATCAGAAGTATGTTGACAGTAGATGCAGGCTCCACTCAAAGCACCTACTTCCTAACACACAGCAACCTCAGTTAGCAGTCCTTAGTGCTGACCAGAAGTGGGGGCGAAGAGACCTTAACTGACCCCCAGGAAGATATGTGTTATTGATTTCAGAGGCATGAGCTGTGCAGACAGACAGGCAAAGTGCTGGCTGTCAGAACAGACTCCATTGCAGGGCACCTTCTGTGGCAATTCACAGCAGGCTGGCAGCCAACAGTTACCAGATGGGAGAGGTGCTGGAATGCTCCAAACAGAACCCCAGGAAGATCTGCTTTGTTGATTTTAGAGAAGAAGCTTGGGGCCTTGTCTCTGCAGTGGCAGGGGGTTAGGGAAGCAGACTGTTTTGCTGGGGTTACTTCCCCAGTTCAGACCATCTGGCAGCATGTGTGTCTAGGGGGAGTGGCAGGGATGGTGGGTAAAGCAATTTTCCTACCATAAGCAAATTGTCATTTACTTGTTGACTCTAGCCAATCTGCAATTTTTTGCTACAGTCCTCTGCTCCTCGAGTCTGAGTCCCTCAAGGCTGAGAACTGTTTTCTTGTATTTCCTGGTGTATTTGTGGGAGAGGGTCAGAACGATGATCTGTTTATGCTACCATCTTCTCAGAATCCTCATCGGTATAATCTTCTTAATATTTTGCTGGTTTTCTTTTCTCGCAATGTCTTTATCTGGCTTTGGTATTAGAGTAATGCTGGCTTTGTAATTAGTTAAGAAATGGTTCCTCCTTTCCTACTTTTTGGAAGAGTTTGAGAAGGATTGGTGTTAATCCTTTAAAAATTTGGAAGAATTCACCACTGGGGCCATCTGGTACTGAGCTTTTCTTGGTTGGGAGGTTTTTGATTACTGATTTGAACTTACAGGTTTGTCCAGATGTTCTATTTCTTCTAGCATTAGTTTATGTAGTGTGCCAGTATAGCTAGAATTTGTCAATTTTGATGATCTTGTCAAAGAATCACTTTTGGTTTGTTAGTTTCTATTTTGTTTTTCTACCTTATTTCATTTATTTCTGCTTTATTGTTTATTATTTCTTTCTACTAGATTTGTGTTTATCTTGCTCTTCTATTTCTAGTTCCTTAAGGTGTAAAGCTCAGTTATTGATTTCGGGGTCTTTCTTCTTCTCTCCTCTTTCTCTTCCTCCTTTTTTTTGGGGGGGGAGAGGGTTTAACCATAACCTTTTAATTGAACAACCTATCACTCTTTATTACCCAGTACTTTAAAACAAACAAAATCAGTTGCTATCAAGCTGTCTCTGACTCATGATGACCCCATGTGTGTCAAGTAGAACTGCACTCCATAAGGTTTAAAAAAAAAAAAAAAAAAAAAACCCTGATGCCATCAAGTTGATTCTGACTCATACTGACCCTATAGGACAGAGCAGAACCACCCCACAGGGTTTCCAAGGAGTGGCTGGTGAATCCAAACTGCCGACATTTTGGTTAGCAGCTGAGTACTTTTTTTTTTTTTATTGTACTTTAGATGAAGGTTTACAGAGCAAACTAGCTTCTCATTAAACAATTAATATGCATATTGTTTTCTGACATTGGTTGCCAACCCCACTACATATCAACACTCTCCTCTTCTTGCCTTAGGTTGCCTATTACCAGCTTTCCTGTTCCCTCCTGCCTTCTTGTCCTTTCCCCTGGGATGGTGTGCCCCTTTAGTCTTGTTTTGTTTTATGGGCCTGTCTAATCTTTGACTGAAGGGTGAACCTGAGGAGTGACTTACTTACTGAACTAAAAGGGTGTCCAGAAGCCATACTCTTGAGGTTTATCCAGTCTCTGTGAGACCTGTAAGTCTGCTCCCCCCCCCAACTTTTTTTTTTAGTTAGAATTTTGTTCTACATTTTTCTCCAGCTCTGTCCAGGACTCTCTACTGTGATTTCTGTCAGAGCAGTCAGTGGTGGTAGCCTGGCACCATCTAGTTGTGCTGGACTCAGTCTGGTGAAGGCTGTAGTAGTTGTGGCCCATTAGTCCTTCGGACTAATCTTCCCCTTGTGTCTCTGGTGTTCTTCATTCTCCCTTGCTCCAGACAGGGTGAGACCAGTGGAATATCTTAGGTGGCCACTCACAGGTTTTTAAGACCCCAGATCCTACTCACCAAAGTAGAATGTAGAACATTTTCTTTACAAAGAAATTGAGCTAGATGCTCCCCATCTTTCTTCTTCTTTTAATGTAAGCATTTACAGCTGTACATTTCACTGTGAACATTTCTTTTGCTTTATCATATTCTGGTATGTTGTGTTTTTGTTTTTATTGATGTCAAACTATTTTCTAAATTCACCTGTAATTTCATCTTTGGCCCATTGGTTGTTTAAGGATGTATTGTTTGGTTTTCACGTATTTTGTGAATTTTCCAGTTTTCTTTCTGTTATGTATACCTAGTTTCATTCCATTATGGTCAGAAGGGATACTTGTAAAATTTCAACATTTTTAAGTTTATATTGTGGCTTGTTTTGTGCTCTAGCATATTATCTATCCTTGAGAATGTTCCATGTGAGCTTGAGAAGAATGTGTCTTCTGCTGTTGTTGAGTGGAGTGTTTTACATATATCTTTGGTTTATAATGTTCACATCCTCTGTGTCATTATTGATCTTATGTCTGGATGTTCTATTCATTATTGAAAGTGGTATACAGGTAGTCCACAGTTTACAGTGGGCTTCCATTCCAATGACTCCATCATAAGTCAGTTCTGATGTAAGTTGAATACTTCACTTTTTTTTTTGTTGTTTCAATATTATTGCCTTTTATTATCAATTTCTTTATAAATCCAATATTTATTTGTTCTGGGGGGTTAGAAACATTACAAATAAACTCACAGATAGATTTTAATGAATACATACACACATAAAAAATACACAAATCCTAAAAATTTACTTGGACGATGAAGAAGAGTTGGATGACACTGGCATTTTGTCAGTTGCAGTAATAACTGGACTTCTGGATGGTTTTGGAGCATCTGAATTATCTTTGGGAATGAGGATGACATTCACAATCAGAAAATTACTGAGAGTTGTCTGTATGGTCCTTTTCTTTTTTTCTTCTTCATGTGTTTCACAGTAACATCTCACTGCTTCCAGAAACTGACCATCAACTTTAGCAAAGCAATCAGCTTTTGGATCCATGTTTTCAAACAGCTAAAGCCCCTGATTTAGTTTAGAAAAAACTCCAGCTAATCCTTTCACTGTAAATTTAAATTTTTTTAAATTTATTTTGTTGTTCTTGTTTGGAGAATATACACAATAAAACATACACCAATTCAACAGTCTGTACCATTTAGTGACATTGATTAGATTCTTCAAGTTGTGCAACCATTCTCCCCCTCCTTTTTTGAGTTGTTCCTCCCTCATCATCACAAATTCACTGCCCCTAAGGTTTCTGTCTAAGCTTTCAAGTGGCTGTGGTCAATTTTATCCCATATAGATCTTTTTTGTTCTTTTTTTTTTAAGTTGTGCTTTAGATGAAGGTATGCAGAACAAACTAACTTCCCATTAAACAGTTTGTACACGTATTGTTTCATGACATTGGTTAACACCCCACAACACGTCAACACCCTCCCTTCTCAACCTTGGGTTCCCTATTACCAGCTTTCTAGTCCTCTCCTGCCTTCTATTCCTTGCCCCTGGGCTGGTGTGCACCTTTAGTCTCGTTTTGCTGAATGGGCCTGTTTAATCTTTGGCTAAAGGGTGAACCATGGGAGTGACTTCATTACTGAGCTAAAAGGGTGTCTGGGGGCCATACTCTCGGGGTTTCTCCAGTCTGTCAGGACAGTAAGTCTGGGTTTTTTTTTTTTTGTTAGAATTTTGTTCTACATTTTTCTCCAGTTCTGCCTGAGACCTTCTATTGTGATACCTGTCAGAGCAGTCAGTGGTTGTAGCTGGGCACCAAATAGTTGTACTGGACTCAGTCTGGTGGAGGCCGTGGTAGTTGCAGTCCATTAGTCCTTGGGACTAATCTTTCCCTTGTGTCTTTAGTTTTCTTCATTCTCCCTTGCTCAAGGGGTGAGACCAGAAGAGAATCTTAGATGGCCACTCACAGGTTTTTAAGACCCCAGATGCTACTCACCAAAGTAGAATGTAGAACACATTTTTTATGAAGTATGTTATGCCAATTGAGCTAGATGTTCCTTGAGATCATGGTCCCCACAGCCCTCAGCCCAACAATTCTGTCCCTCAGGGAGTTTGGAAATGTCTGTGGAGTGTCCATGACTTTGCCTTGTACAAAATGTGCTGACTTCCCCAGTATTGTGTACTGTCTTAACCTTCACCAAAGTTACCACTTATCTGTTGTCTATTTAGTTTTTCCATCCCCACCCCGCCCTCCCTCATAACCATCAAAGATTGTCTCTTTTTGCGTGTAAACTTTTCCATGATTTTTTACAGTAGTGGTCTCATACAATATGTGTCCTTTTGTGTTTGACTTGTTTCATTCAGCACAATGCCCTTCAGATTCATCCATGTAATGAGTTGCTTTGCAGATTCATCATCGTTCTTTATCATTTTGTAATACTCCATTATGTGTATGTACCATAGTTTATCCATTCATTTGCTGAATGGATAGGTTGTTTCCATCTTTTTTGCTATTGTGAACAATGCTGCAACAAACATAGATGTGCATATGTCTATTCGTGTGACGGCTCTTATTTCTCTAGGAGTTGGATTGCTGGATCATATGGTATTTCTATTTCTAGCTTTCTAAGTAAGGGCCATATCATTTTCCAAAATGATTGTATCATTTTTCATTCCCACCAGCAGCACATAAGAGTTCCGATCTCCCTGCAGCCTTGCCAATATTTGTTATCTCCTGTTTTTTTTTATTAGTGCCAGTAATGCCAGGGGGAGATGGTATCTCAATTTGGTTTTGATTTGCATTTCTTTAATGGCTAGTGACCGAGAGCATTTCTCCATGTGTCTGTTGGCGGCTTGCACGTCTTCTTTGGTGAAGTGTCTGTTCATTTCTTTTGCTCATTTTTTAAATTGGTTTATTTGTCTTTTTGTTGTAGAGGTGTTGGATTTTCCTGTAGATTAGACATTTGTCTGACTTGTAATAACCAAAAGTGTTTTCCTAATCTGGAGGTTCTCTTTTTACTTTTTTGGTGAAGTCTTTTGATGAGCATAACTGTTTAATTTTTAAAAGATACCAGTTATCTTGTTTATATTCTGGAGTTTGTGTTGTTGGTTATGGTTTGTATCCTATTAATGCCATATATTAGGACCCTAGTAATTATCTTATTTTTTCTCCTATGAACTTTATAGTTTTGGCTTTATATTTAAATTTTTGATCTATTTTGAATTAGTTATTGTGTATGGTGTGAAGTATGGGTCCTGTTTCATTTTTTTGCAGATGGACAATCAGTTTTGCCAGCATCATTTGTTAAAAAGACTGTCTTTTCCGCATTCGATGGATTTCAGGCCCTGTTGAAGATCAGGTGATTTTAGGTGGATGAATTTATATCTGGGTTCTCAATTCTGTTCCATTGGCCAGTGTATCTGTCATTGTACCAGTATCAGGCCGCTTTGAATACCATAGCTGTATAGTAGGCTCTGAGGTCGGGTAGTGCCAGTCCTCCTCCTTTATTCTTCTTCTTTAATAGAGCTTTACTTATCCGGGGCCTCTTCCCTTTCCTTATAAAGCTAATGATAAGTTTTTCCATTTCTTTAAAGAATGTTGTTGGTATTTGGATTGGGATTGCATTGTATTTGTAGATTGCTTTGCTTAGAATTGTCATTTTCACAATGTGGAGTCTACCTATCCATGAGCATGATATGTTTTTCCATTCATGTAGATCTCTTTGGTTTCTTGCAGTAGTGTTTGTAGTTTTCTTTGTATAGGTCTTTTACATCCCTGGTTAGATTTTTTTCCTAAGTATTTTATTTTTTCAGGCACATTATACATGGTATTTTTTTCCTGATTTCCTATTCATCATTCACTTTGTTGATGTATAGGAATCCAACTGATTTTTGTATGTTTATCTTGTATCTTGCTACTCTGCTGAACCTTTCTATTAGTTCCAGTAGTTTTCTCATAGAGTCTTTTCGGTTTTCTATGTACAGTATTATATCATCAGCAAATAGGGACAGTTTTGTTTCTTCGTTACCCATTCAGATGCCCTGTATTTCTTTTCTTGCCTTATTGGTCCAGCTAGGACTTCCAGCACAATGTTAAATAGGAGTGGTGATAAAAGGCATCCTTGTCTTTTTCCTGCCCTCAAGAGGAATTTTTTTCAGCCTCTCTCCATCAAGAATGATGTTGGCTGTTGGTTTTGCATAGATGCCCTTTATTATGTTGAGAAATTTCCCCTCTGTACCTATTTTTTTGAGAGTTTTATCAGGAATGCGTGTTGGACTTTGTTGAATGCCTTTTCTGCTTCGATTGAGAGATCATGTGATTCTTTTCTTTCCTTTTATTTATGTGGTGGATTAAGTTGATTGACTTTCTGATGGTGAGCCACCCTTGCATACCTGGTATGAATCCTACTTAGTCATGGTGTATTATTGTTTTGATATGATGCTAAATTTTATTGGCTAGAATTTTGTTGAGAATTTTTGCATCTGTAGTCATGAGAGATACTGGTTTGTAATTTTCTTTTTTTTTTTTTGTGGTGTCTTCACTTGGTTTTGGTATCAGGGTTACGCTGCCTTCATAGAATGAATTCAGAAGTATCCCTTCCTTTCCTACGCTCTGAAATAGTTTGAGTAGTACTGGTGTAAGCTCTTCTCTGAATGTTTGGTAGAATTCTCCAGTGAAACCATCTGGGCCAGGGCTATTTTGGGGAGAGGAGGGAGTTTTTTTAATTACCTTTTCAATGTCTTCTGTTGTTATGGGTCTGTTCAGGTTTTCAACGTCATTTTGTGTTAGGGTAGACAGTGTGTTTTAGAAATTTGTACAATTCCTCTAGGTTTTCAAATTTGTTGGAGTATAGTTTTTCATAATACTCTGTTATAGTTCTTTTTATGTCAGTTAGGTCAGTTTTAATGTCCCCCATTTCATTTCCTATTTGGGTTATTTGCATCCTCTCCTGTTTTTCTTTTGTCAGTTTGGCCAGTGGTTTGCCTATTTTGTTGATCCTTTCAAAGAACCAACTTTCAGTTTTGTTGATTCTTTCTGTTGTTTTTCTATTCTCTATTGCATTTATTTCTGCTCTGATCTTTATTATTTCCTTGCTTCTGGTGGCTGTGGCCTTTTTTTTTTTTTTTTGGCTCTTCTCTTTCTATTTGTTCAAGTTGTCTAGCTAACTTTTTGATTTTGCCCTTTCTTCCTTTTTGACGTATGCATCTGTTGCTGTAAATTGACCTCTGAGGACTGCCTTTGCTAAAGTTTTTGTATGATATGTTTTCATTCTTGTTTGATTGTAGGGATTTTTAAAATTCCATCTCTGATTTCTTCTACTACCCAGTGGTTTTTATGTAAGGTGTTAAGTTTCCATGTAATTGATTTTTTTTTTTCTCTTGCTCTTCCTGTTGTTAATTTCTACTTTGATGACATTTTGGTCAGAGAAGATATTTTGTATTATCTCAGTGTTTTGGATTTTGTTGTGGGTTGCTCTGTGGCCTAAGATGTCATCTATTCTAGAGAACGTTCCATGTTCATTGGAACAGAATGTGTACTTTGTAGCTGTTGGATGGAGTGTTCTATATATATCTATGAGGTCAAGTTGGCTGACTCTGCCCTTTAGCTGTTCTGTATCTTTGTTGAGTTTCTTTCTAGGTGTTCTGTCCTTTACCAAGGGTGGTGTGTTGAAGTCTCCTACTACTATTGTGGAACTGTCAATTTCTCTTTTCAGTGCTGTTAGAGTTTGTTTTTTGTATTTTGGAGCCCTGTCACTGGGTGCATAGATGTTTATTACAGTTATGTCTTCATGATGGATCATCCCTTTAATCATTATATAGTGCCCATCTTTGTCTTTTATGATGGATTTTGTTTTAAATTCTATTTTATCTGAGATTAGTATTGCCACTTCTGCTCTTTTTTGGTAGCTGTTCGCTTGATATATTTTTTCCATTCTTTTATTTTTAATAAATTTATGTCTTTGTTTCTAAGGTGTGTCTCTTGTAGACAGCATATTGATGGAACCGTTTTTAATCCATTCTGTCACTCTCTGTCTCTTTATTCATGCATTTAGGCCATTTACATTCAGTGTCATTATCCATAGGTGTGAGTTTATTGCTGTCATTTTGTAGTGTTCTTTTTATGTGGTGCTGACATTGTCTTTGTTCCTCTTACTCTCCTGTTCTGAATTCTTTTTGTTTGTGGACTTTTTTTTCATTTCTTTTGTTTTTGTAGATTTTGTTTTTAGTGAGACTTTATGTTTTTCTTCTTTATTTTGATGAGTAGGTTTGTTAATTTTCTTTGTGGTTACCTTGAAGTTTACCCTTATCTTCCTAGGTTTGAACACAGTCTATTATTACTTGGTATCACCTTGCCTTCCTCTCCATTAGAAAGTTCTATACCTACACCATTTATTCCCTCTTTATTGTTCTGGCATTGTTGTCATTTGTGGATTAACCTCTCTGGTTCCCTGTTGTAATTCTTTTACTTTTGGATAGTCCTTGAGGGTTCATTTCCTAGGTTGGTATCTGGCTGGTACAATCTTACATCCTAGATTCAGGATGTTGTTTGTTCTCAAACCAAAGGACTCTCTTTAATTTGTAAGTTTGATTCAGTTTTTACATATTCCCTTAATTTTTGCTTATCGGAAAATGTCCTAATTTCACCATCATTTTTGAATGAGAGTTTTGCAGGGTATGTTATTCTTGGTTGGAAATTTTTTTCTTTCGAGGTTTTATATGTCATTCCATTGCCTTCTTGCCTGCATGGTTTCTGCTGAATAATCAGAGCTTAGTCTTATTATTTCCCCTATGTATGTGACTTTTCTTTTTCAGAAGCTGCTCTCAGGATTCTTTCTTTGTCTTTGGTTTTAGCGAGTGTGATTATGATATGCCTTCATGATTCTCTTTTGGGGTCTATCCTATATACAGTTCATTAAGCTGCTAGATGGACAGATTTTCATCTTTCATGATATTAGGGGAGTTTTCTGTCACCAATTCTTCACTGATCTTCTCTGTGTTTTCCATTTTCTCCCCCTGTTGTGGAACTCTGATTACTCATATATTTTTGCTTTTGATTGTGTCCCACATAATTCTCAGGGTTTCTTCATTCTTTTTTTCTGATTTTTCCTCAAAATTGCATCCAAGTGTTTGTCTTCAATTTTGCTGATCCTTTCTTCCATTGTTTCAAACCTGCTCCTCTGCCCTATGACACTGTCCATTTCTGAAATTTTTTTTGTATATCTTTTGGATTTCCTATTGTTGTTTTTTTATGATTTCTAGATTGTGAATTTCGTTTGGAATTTTGTTCCTATATTATTTCCTGAATTCTTCCACTCTTTTTTTTTTGCCTGTATTTTCCACGAATACGTGATTCTGTATAGACAGTTCTTAAAAGAGCATAATACTCAAGGCAGACTTTTTTTTTTTTTTAATAGTTAAGCTAAACTATTGTTTGGTTTTAATAAGACTTCACGGGGCATTTTTAGTTTATGTTTTAAAGATTACCTCAGAGCAATAGTTTCAGGAGTTCATCCAAACCATGATTCCAGGTTGTCTGGAGTCCATGAGAATTTAAAATTCTCTCTGTATCCTCTGCCCCCTTGACCAGGACTCTTTCATAGAATCTTTGATCAAAATATTCAGTCATGGTAGCTGGGCATCACCCAGCTCTTCTGGTTTCCTGGCAAAGGAGGCAGTTGTTCATGGAGGCAATTAGCCACACATTCTCTTTCCTCCTCCTATTCCTGACTCTCCTTCCTCCTCTGTTGCTCCAGGCAAATAGAGACTAATTGCTGTGCCTTGGACGGACTCTCACAAGCTTTCAAGGCCCCAGGCACTACTCAATGAACTAAGAGGTAGAACAGAAGCACTAAACATGTTATTAGGCCACTTAATTGGGATTTCCCATGAAACCATGACCCTAAACCTCCAAACAAAAAAAACCAAATCCCATGAGGTTTTGGGGCATATATAAGCACTCTCAGCTGGTATTCTTTTTTGTCCTTGTTTTAAATATATTTGTCACATAATTTTTGGCAATTAGCCTTTTTACAGGTGTACAACTTATTGACAGCTATTGTAATAATCAGTTGTGCAACACTTCCCTTAATTAAAGTGATATTTCCATCACCATTAGCCCCCCCCCCATTTTCCCTTCCCTCCAGCCTCTGGTAACCACTAATAAACTTTGTTCTCTATACATTTGCCTTTTCTTGTCTTTCTATATAAATGAGGTCCTACAATATTTGTATTTTTGTGATTGACTTATTTTACTCAGCATAATGTCTTCCAGCTCCATACATATTGTAGGGTATATCAAGACCTCATTTCTCCTACTGGCTAAGTAGTATTTCATTGTATATATGTACCATGTTGTGTTTATTCATTCATCTGTTGACAAGCATTGTAAAAATTTTTGACAACTTCTTCATTTTCCATCTTGTCTGGCTTATTCTTGAATTTTTTTTTTTTTTTTTTACAGCTTCAACATTGGTGTTTCTGTTTCTCTGGTTATACACACATTATGTAAGCCAAATCTGTGTTTGAAGTGAAGAAACCAGCCTTTGCTGGCACCAAGGTACTCCCAGTAGTCTTCGTCTTGCTGTTTCTTCATCAGTAAACTCATAGGGACATTCTTCTGGATTTGGTCTCCATATCATGGATTGGCCCTTGCATCTTCTTTGTTAAAATATTGATTTTATGCCAGTCTGTCCTTTAACTGTGTCCAAAATCCTATTCTTACTCTTAATGATTGTCGAATTGGTTCAATAAGACAGTCCTCCTTAGGTACTATTTCACCAGTATCTTTCTTTCCAGTATCATATAACATTGTGAAGAATGGATTTTCAGAATGCTTAATTGTGCTCCCGAAGAACCTTTACATAGATCAAGAGGCAGTCATTCCAACAGAACAAGTGGGTATTGCATGGTTTAAAGTCAGGAAGGGTGTGCGTCAGAGTAGTGTCTTTTCACCATTCCTATTCAATCTGTATGCTGAGCAAATAACTCGAGAAGCTGGACTATATGAAGAAGAACATGGCATCAGGTTTGGAGGAAGATTCATTAACAATCTGCATTATTCAGATGACAAAATCTTGCTTCCTGAAAGTGAAGAGGACTTGAAGCACTTTCTGATGAAGATCAAAGACTACAGACTTCAGTATGGGTAATAACCTCAACAGAAAGAAAACAAAAATCCTCACAACCAGACCAATAAGCAACATCATGATAAATGGAGAAAACATTGAGTTTGTCAAGGATTTCGTTTTACTTGGATCCACAATCAACACCCATGAAAGCAGCAGTTAAGAACTCAAATGACACATTGCATTGGGCAAAAGACCTCTTTAAAGTGTTGAAAAGCAAAGATATCACCTTGAAGACTGAGGTGCAGCTGACCCAAGCCATGGTGTTTTCTATCGCCTCATATGCTTGCGAAACCTGGATGATGAATAAGGAAGATTGAAGAATTGATGCCTTTGAATTGTGGTGTTGGCCAAAAATATTGAATATACCATGGACTGCCAAAAGAATGAACAAACCTGTCTTGGAAGAAGCACAACCAGAATACCCCTTAGAAGCAAGGATGGTGAGAATGTCTCACATACTTTGGACATGTTTTCAGGAGGGATCAGTCCCAGGAGAAAGACATCATGTTCGGTAAAGTAGACGGTCAGCAAAAAAAAGGAAGACTGCCAATGGGATGAAATGACACAGTGGCTGCAACAATGAACTCAAGCATAACAACAACTGTGAAGATCACAAAGGGCTGGGTAGTGTTTCTTTCTGTTGTACATAGGGTTTCTATGAGTCGGGACTGACTTGACGGCACCTAACAAAAAACAATAACAAGTGCTTAATGATCTTCATCTTTATATCCATATCTAGAGTCTTCCTCATCTTCTTTTTTGGATTAGAACTGTCAGTGGGATGACTTCTATTATGGATTGAATTGTGTTCCCAAAGAATTTTTGTTGTAAATCCTAACCTTTTTACTGTAGTTATAACTCCATTTGGGACCGGGTTATCTTTGTTATGTTAATGAGACAAGATTAGTGTAGGCTATGTCTTAAGTCAATATCTTTAAGATGCAAAAGAGATTAAACAAACAAACAAGAGAAGCAGAGATGAAGAAAGAGAGATGCTGAGCTACATGAAGATGCCCCATGAGCAGAAGCTCAAAGAAGCAAGGACCTTCCTCTTGAGCCAACAGAGAGAGAAAGCCTTCCCCTAAAGTCAGCACTCTGAATTCAGACTTCTAGCCTCCTAAACTGTGAGCAAATAAATTTCTGTTTGTTAAAGTCACCCACTTACGGTATTTCTGTTATAGCTGCACTAGATAACTAAGACAACTTCTTTTGCTAGACATATTGTTGGGGGTATAAGCAGTGCAGACATTACAGTTAGAAAAACTTGAACAACTCAGCTTCAGATTAACAACTGATGCTTCTTATGGTATAAAGCACTGAATAAGATCACGCTATAGGTCTGGTCTACAATAAAGTCAGCATCGGTGCCCTAACAATGAAGTCAGAGCAGTAATGGCTGTCTGGTGCATGTACAGTTAAATCGTCGTATGTTCTTAGAATTGAACACCACCTAACTTTCTATCCATTACGACTTCCAACGCTGACTTCATTGTAGACCAGGCCATAAAAAAAATAATAATAAAAAAAAAAAAACTAGTGCCATCGAGTCGTTTACATAGCCTGCTAAAATGCAGTGTTTTGAACAGTAAATCAGGAAAATAGATATCTGCAACTGAACATCTGAGAATAACATCAGTAAATTTTGTATTGCAACACATACCTATTACTAATGATAAGATGTATCAAACAAAAAAAAAAGTTGTAAGTGCGGTTTGTTGTAACTCGAATAAGTCATAAGTCGAGGACTACCTGTACTGAAGTCTTCAATTATAATGGCACAGCTGTGTATTTCCCTCCTCAATTATATCAGCATTTGCTTCATGTATTTGGGGGCTGCATTGTTAGCTGTGTATATGTTTCTAAATGTAATACCTTTTTGATAGATTGGCCCTTTTCTCAATAATATAATGTTCCTCTTTGCCTCTTGTAACAATTTTTTGTGCAATATCTAGGAAGAAGGACCCAGCAGTCTACCTCTGAAAAGCATTAGCCAGTGAAAACCTTATGAATAGCAGCAGAACATTGTCTGATATAGTGCTGGAAGATGAGCCCCCAGGTTGGAAGGCACTCAAAAGATGACTGAGGAAGAGCTGTTTCCTCAAAGTAGAGTCGAACTGAACAACATGAATGGAGTAAAGCTTTCAGGACCTTCCTTTGCTGATGTGGCACGACTCAAAATGAGAAGAAACAGCTGCAAACATCCATTAATAAACGGAACGTTGAATGTATGAAGTATGAATCTAGGAAAATTGGAAATCATCAAAAATGAAATGGAACACATAAACATTGATATCCTAGGCATTAGTGAGCTGAAATGGACTGGTATTGGCCATTTTGAATTGGACAATCATATAGTCTACTATGTTGGGAGTGACAACTTGAAGAGGAATGGCGTTGCATTCATCGTCAAAAAGAACATTTCAAGATCTATCCTGAAGTACCATGCTGTCAGTGATAGGATAATATCCATACACCTACAAGGAAGACCAGTTAATACGACTATTATTCAAATTTATGCACCAACCACTAGGGCCAAAGATGCAGAAATAGAAGATTTTTATTAGCTGCTACAGTCTGAAATTGATCGAACATGCAATCAAGATGCATTGATAATTACTGGTGATTGGAATGCAAAAGTTGGAAACAAAGAAGAAGGATCAGTAGTTGGAAAATATGGCCTTGGTGATAGAAACAATGCCAGAGATCAAATGATAGAATTTTGCAAGACCAACGACCTCTTCATTGCAAATACCTTCTTTCACCAACATAAACGGTGACTATACACATGGACCTCACAAGATGGAACGCACAGAAAGCAAATTGACTACATCTGTGGAAAGAGACAATGGAAAAGCTCAATATCATCAGAGAGAACAAGGCCAGGGGCCGACTGTGGAACAGACCATCAATTGCTCATACGCAAGTTCAAGCTGAAACTGAAGAAAATCAAAGCAAGTCCACCAGAGCCAAAATATGACCTTGAGTATATCCCATCTGAATTTGTCTGTATTTGTATAAACCAAAAAACCACGTCCGTTGCTGTTGAGTCAATTCTGAGTCAGGGTGACTCCATAGTACAAAGTAGAACTATCTACTTCGGCTTTCCAAAGCTATAAATCTTTACAGAAGCAGACTGCAACATCTTTCTCCCGTGGAGTGGCTGGTGGGTTCAAACCGCCACCTTTTGTTTAGCAGCCAAGCACTTAACCACTGAGCCACCAGGGCTCCTAATATTAGTATACCAAACAAAAGAAAACAAAACTCATTGCCACTGAGTCGATTCTGACCCATAGCAACTGTCATGGATTGATTTGTGTTCCCCCAAAATATCTGTCAACTTGGCGAGGTCATGATTCCCTGATGTGATATCCCTATATGTTGCAAATCCTACCACTATGATACAGTAAGATGGATAAGTGGCAGTTATGCTGATGAGGTCTACAAGGTTAGGTAGTGTCTTAAACCAATCTCTTCTGAGATATAAAAGAGAGAAGACAGCAGAGAGATAAGGGGATCTCATACCACCAAGAAAGCAGTGCTGGAAGACGAGCTAGTCCTTTGGACCTGAGATTCCTGCACTGAGATGCTCACAGACCAAGGGAAAATGGATGACTAGGACCTTCCTCCAGAGCCGACAGAGAGAGAAGGCCTTCCTCTGGAGTTGATGCCCTGCATTTGGACTTGTAGCCTACTAGACAGAAAATAAATTTACCTTTGTTAAAGCCATCCGCTTGTGGTATTTCTGTGATAGCAGCACTAGATGACTAAGACAGTGACCTTATAGGACTGAATAGAACTGCCCTGTAGGCTTTCCAAACAGAAGCTGGTGGATTTGAACTGCTGGCCTTTTGGTTAGCAACAGAGCTCTTAACTACTGTGCCACCAGGGCTCCCATATTAGTGTAGCCATTTTTTTTCCCAATTACATTTTGGTTACTATTTATGTAAAATATCTTTTTCCATCCTTTCCCTTTCACTTTATTTTTGTGTTTGGATTTGAAGTGAGTTTCTTTCTTTTGTTAAATTGTGCTTTAGGTGAAGGTTTACAGAGCAAATTATTTTCTCATTAAACAATTAATACACATACTTTTTTTTGTGACATTAGTTGCCAACCCTGCGACATGTCAACACTCTCCCCTTCTCAACCTTTCGTTTCCCATTTCCATTCATCCAGCTTTCCTGTCCCCTCCTGCTTTCTCAGTCCTTGCCCCTGGGTTGGTGTGCCTATTTTGTCTCGTATACATGGTTGAGCTATGTGTATTAATGTTTGTTTTATGGGTCTGTCTAATCTTTGGCTGAATGGTGAACCTCAAGAGTGACTTCGGTACTGTGTTAAAAGGGTGTGGGGGGCATACTATTGGGGGTTCTCCAGTCTGTCAGACCAGTAAGTCTGGCCTTTTTTTGTGAGTTAGCATTTTGTTCTACATTTTTCTCCAGCTCTGTCTGGGACCCTCTACTGTGATCTCTGTCAGAGCAGTTGGTGCTGGTAGCTGGGCACCATCTAGTTGTGCTGGACTCAGTCTAGTGGAGGCTGTGGTAGTTGTCCATTAGTTCTTTGGACTAATCTTTTCCTTTTGTGTTTGGTTTTCTTCATTTTTCCCTTGCTCCAGATAGGGTGGGACCAGTGGAGTACCTTAGATGGCCATTCACTAGTTTTTAAGAGCCCAGATGCTACTCACCAAAGTAGGACATAGAACATTTCCTTTATAAGCTATGTTATGCCAGTTGAGCTAGATGTCCACTGAGACTATGGTCCCCAGCCTTCAACCCAGTAATTTGGTCCCTCAGGGAGTTTGGATGTGTCTATGAAGAGTTTATGACTTTGCCTTCATTAAGTTTTGTTTACTTCCCCAGTATTGTGTACTGTCTCACCCTTCACCGAAGTAACTGCTTATCTGTTGTCTAGTTAGTGTTTTTCCCTCTCCACCTCTCCCCTCCCTCGGAACCATCAAAGATTGTTTATTTCTGTATGTAAACCTTTTTATGAGTTTTTATAATAGTGGTCTCATACAGTATTTGTCTTTTTTGATTGACTTATTTCTCTCAGCCTGGTGCCCTTCAAATTCATCCATGCTGTGAGATGTTTCCCAGATTCATTATTGTCCTTTATTGTTACTTAGTATTCCATTGTGTCGTGTGTATGTACCATAGTTTATCCATTCATCTGCTGATGATCACTTAGGTTCTTTCCATCTTTTTGCTATTGTGAATAATGCTGCAATGAATATGTGTATGCATGTGTCTATTTTTGTGACAGCTCTTATTTCTCTAGGATATAGTCCTAGGAGTGGGATTGCTGGATCATATGGTATTCCTATTTCTAGCTTTTTAATGCAGCACCATTTTGTAGTCCAATCAACAGTGCACAAGAGTTCCAATTTCCCCTCAGCCTCTCCAACATTTGGCATTTTCTGTTTTTTTTTTTTTTTTTTTTTTTTGATTCGTGCCAGTAATGCTGGGGTGAGATAGTATCTCTTTGTAGTTTTGATTTGTATTTTTCTAATAACCAGTGATCATGAGCTTTTCCTATGTCTGTTAGCTGCCTGAATGCCCTCCTAGGTGAAGTGTGTGTTCATATCCTTTGCTCATTTTTACTGGATTATTTGTCTTTTGTTGTAGAGGCATTGGATTTTCCTATATATTTTAGAGCTTATACCTTCGTTGGGTACTCCATAGCCAAATTTTTTTCCCCGTCTGTAGGTTCTTTTTTGCTATTTTGGTAAAGTCTTTTGGGAAGCATAAGTGTTTAATTTTTAGAAGATCTTAGTTATCTAGCTTATCTACTGGTGTTTGTGTATTGTTTGTTATGGTTTGTATCCTGTTTATGCCGTATATTAGGGTCTCCAGCACTGGGTTTACTGGGTAGCATTGACCCTATTTTTTCTTCCATGATCTTTATAGCTTTTGTTTTTATATATTTATGTCTTTGATCCTTTTGATTTTTTTTTTTTTTTTTTGGTATGGTGTGAGGATTGGGTCTTGTTTCATTTTTTTACGGATGAACATCCAGTTTTGCCAGAACATTTGTTAAAAAGACTGTCTTTTCCCCATTTAATGGTCTTTGGGTCTTTGTCGAAGATCAGGTGACCTTAGGTGGATAAGTTTATCTGGGTTTTCAATTGTTCCATTGGTCAGTGTGTCTGTCATTTTACCAGTACCAGGCTGTTTTGAATACCGTAGCCATATAGTAGGTTCTGAGGTCTGGAGGTGGGAGGCCTCTTACTTTATTCTTCTTTAATAGTGTTTTACTTACTTGTTTCCCTTCCATACAAAGTTGATGATTAGTTTTTCCATCTCATTAAAGAATTCTCTTGGTATTTGGATCAGGATTGCATTGCATTTGTAGATTGCTTTGGGTAGAACTGACATTTGCACAACGTTGAGTCTATCTATCCCTAAACATGGCATGTTTTTCCATTTATGTAGATCTCTTTTGGTTTCTTGCAGCAGTGTTTTGTAGTTTTCTTTGTATAGGTCTTTTACGTCCCTGGTTAGATTTATTCATAAGTATTTTATCTTCTTGAGAGCTATTGTAAATGGCATTGATTTGGTGATTTTTTTTTGACGTTCTCTTTATTGGTGTATAGGAGTCCAACTGATTTTTGTATGTTTATCTTGTGTCCTGCTAACCTGCTGAATCTTTCTGTTAGTTCCAGTAGTTTCTTGTGGGGTCTTTTGGAGTCCCTATGTGTAGGATCATATCATCTATGAATAGGGATAGTTTTATTTCTTCCTTTCCAATTTGGATGCCCCATTTCTTTTTCTCACCTTAGTGCTCCAGCTAGGACTTCCAGCCAATGTTAAATAGGAGTGGTAATAAAGGGCATTCTTTTCTTGTCCCTGTTCCCGGGGGGGATGTTTTCAGCCTCTCTCCATTGAGAATGATGTTAGCTGTTGGTTTTGTATACCCAGTGCCGTCGAGTCAATTCCGACTCATGCCCTTTATGTTGAGGAATTCTGCTTCTATTCCTATTTTATTGAGAGTTTTTATCAGGGATGGGTGTTGGAATTTATCAAATGCCTTTTATGTTTCAATTGAGATGATGATATGATTCTTTTGTTTAATTTACGTGGTGAATTACATCTATTGATTTTCTAATGTTGAAGCATTCTTGCATAAAAAAATAAGAATTCCACTTGGTTGTGGCATATTTATTTTTTTATATGATGCTAAATTTTATTGGCTAGAATTTTGTCGAGAAGTTTTGTATCTATATTCATGAGAGATATTACCTATAATTTTCTTTTTTGTGGTGTCTTTGCTTGGTTTGGAAACCCTGGTGGCGTAGCCGTTAAGTGCTATGGCTGCTAACCAAGAGGTCAGCAGTTTAATCCGCCAGACGCTCCTTGGAAACTCTATGGGGCAGTTCTACTCTGTCCTATAGGGTCGCTATGAGTTGGAATCGACACGATGGCAGTGGGTTTGGTTTTTTTGGCTTGCTTGGTTTTGGTATTGGTTATGCTGGCTTCATAGAAGGAATTCAGAAATACCCCTTTTCTATGTTCTGAAATAGTGTGAGTAGTACTGGTGTGTGCAATCTGAATGTCTGGTAGAATTCTTCAGTGCAGCCATCTGGGCCAGGACTTTTTTATGTTGGGATTTTTTTTTTTTATTATTATTATTACCTTTTTAATCTCTTATCTTGTTATGGGTCTGTTCAGATTTTCAACATCATTTGTGTTAGTTTGGGTAGGTAGTGTGTTTCTAGAAACTTGTCCATTTCCTCTAGGTTTTCAAATGTGTTAGAGTGTAAGTTTTCATTGTACTCTGTTACGATTCTTTTTATTTCAGTGGGTCTGTTGTAATGTCCCCCATTTCATTTTTTATTTGGGTTATTTTCTCCCTCTCCTATTTTTCTTTTGTGAGTTTGGCCAGTGGTTTGTCAATTTTGTTGATCCTTTCAAAGAACCAACTTTCAGTTTTGTTGATTTTTTCTATTGTTTTCTATTTTGTATTTCATTTATTTATGCTCTGATCTTTATTATTTCCTTTCTTTTCGTGACTGTGGGCTTCTTTTGCTGTTCTCTTCCTATTTGTTCTAGTTGTATAGCTAATGTTTTTATTTTGTCTCTTTCTTCTTTTATGATGTGTGCATCTAATGCTATAAATTGACCTCTGAGCACTGCCTTTGCTGTGTTCCAAAGGTTTTGGTATGATGTGTTTTTCTTCTCATTTGATTCTAGGAATTTTTTTTTATTCCATCTTTGATTTCTTCTATTACCTAGTGGCTTTTAAGCAAAGCGTTGTTCAGTTCCCATGTATTTTTTTTTCTTTGCTCTTCCTGTATCTACTTTTGTGGTGGTGTGATCAGAGAAGATGCCTTGTATTATGTCACTGTTTAGGATTTTGTTGAGGGTTGCTTTGTGGCCTAAGATGTGGTCTATTCTGGAGAACATTCCATGTGCTTTGGAAAAGAATGTATACTTTGCTGCTTTTGGGTGGACAGTTCTATATATGTCTATAAGATCAAGTAGTTTGATTGTGGTCTTTAAATCTTCTGTATCTTTGTTGAGTTTCTTTCTAGATTTTCCATCCTTTACCAAGAGGGCATATTGAAGCCCCCTAATATTTTTAATATTTTTAATATTTTTGTGGAACTGTCAATTTTTCTTTTCAGTGCTGTTAGAATTTGTTTTATGTATTTTGGAACCCTGCCGTTGGGTGCATAGATATTTATTATGGTTATGTCCTCATGGAGGATTGTCCCTTTAATTATTATATAATGTCGTTTCCTGTCTTTTATGATGGATTTTGTTATAAAGTCTATTTTATCTGTGATTAGTGCTGCCACCTTTGGTCTTTTTTGGTTGCTATTTGCTTAATATATTTTTTCCCATCCTTTGATTTTTAATATATTTATACCCTTGTGTCTATTGATTTGGTGATTTTCTTTTTGACATTCTCTTTATTGGTGTATAGGAATCCAAATGATTTTTTCTATGTTTATCTTGTGTCTTGCTAACTGGCTCTTGTAGACAGCATATTGATGGGTCCTGTTTTTATATCTATTCTGCCTGTCTTTTTAAGGGTACATTTAATCTATTTAAGTTCAGTGTCATTAGGGATAGGTGTGAGTTTATTGCTGTCATTTTGTAGTGCTTTTTTTTTTTTGTGGTACTGGGGTTTTCTTTGTTCCTCTTACTCTCCGGTGCTGAATTCCTTTTGTTTGTGGATTTTTTTTTTTTTTTTTTTTTGTAGATTTTGTGTTTACTGAGACTTTATGTTTTTCTTCATTTTGATGACTAGGCTTGTTAACTTTCTTTGTGGTTACCTTGAAATTTACCCCGATTTTTCCAAGTTTAAACCTGGCTTTTATTATTTGGTATCACCTTGGCTTCCTCTCCATTTTAAAGCTGTACACCTACACCATTTATTCCCTCTTTTGTTGTTCAGAGATTCAGAGATTGTTGTCATTTACAGATTGATGTCTCTGTTTCTGTGTTGTAAATTTTTTAGTTTTAGTTTATCCTTGAGGTTGGTATCTGACTGAGGCTGTCCTGTGTCCCAGATTCAGGTTGTTGTCTGATGTTTGTTCTCTAACTGAAGGACTTCCTTTAGTAATATTGTAAGTTTGGTTTAGTTTTTACATATTCCTTTAATTTCTGTTTTTCTAAAAATGTCCTAATTTTGCCATCATATTTCAGTGAGAGTTTTGCAGGATATATTATTCTTGATTGGAAATTTTTTTCTTTCAAGGTTTCGTAGGTGTCATCCCATTGTCTTCTTGCCTGCAGTTTCGGCTGAGCAATCAGTACTTAGTCTTATTGTTCTCCCTAGTATGTGACTCTTTGTTTTTCTTAAGCTGCTTTCAGGATTCTTTCTTTGTCTTTGGTTTTAGTGAGTGTGATTATGATATATCTTGCTGATTTTCTTTTGGGGTCTACCCTATATGGGGTTTGTTGACCTTCTTATATGGTCACCTTTTCATCTTTCATGATACTTGGAGTTTTCTGTCAGCAAATTTTCAATGATCCTCTCTGTGTTTTCAGTCCTCCCCCCCCCCCACGGTATGGGACGCAATCATGCACAAACTTTTGCTCTTCAGTGTAGTCCACATCATTCTCAGGTTTTCTTCATTCTTTTCTCTGATTTTTTCTCAAAGTGGTATCCAAGAATTTGTCTTCAATTTTGCTGATCCTGTCTTCTGATATTTCAACTTTGCTCCTAAAACCTTCTATTGCACTGTCAATTTCTGAAATCCTGTTGTTTATCTTTTGGATTTCTAATTGCTGTTTTTGTATGATTTCTAGTTATTTATTTTGACTTTTTATTCCTGTATTATTTTCCTGAATTCTTTAGTTGCTTTGTGTTTTCCCTGATTTTGTTTCTATTTTCCATGGTTTTGTCTATTTTTTCCTTAGTTTTGTCTGTGTTTTCCTTCATCTCTTTCCTAATTTCTTGGAGAGTCCTGAATATTAGACTTTCGGATTCCCTTATCAGGTAGTTCCAGTGCCTTCTCTTGTACTAGAGGGTCATCTTGTGTTTCATTTTGGTCTCTTATTAGAGCAATCCTGTCCTTTTTTTAAATATATTTTTTGATATTGTCTCCTGGATCTGGGGCATTCAGTAAGTATTTTCTTCACTTATTGATTGTACATTTGTTTGTTTTCTCCTGCTTTTTTGTTTTATTTGGTTATGTCTAGGAAGGCAGGCTGAGGATGTTTTATTGCTTTCTCATCTGTGGACATGATGCTTCTCACTATCTTGTCCAGGTGGGCAGGGCCAGTAGCTCAACTATGGTGCAGCAGGGCAGGTCCAGCAATGGAGGAGGGGCAGGGATGGGTCGTTTGTGGCATGAATTGTGTCTGGTGGGGCTGGATGGTAGTGTGGGGTAGGGTCCTTGGGTCCAGGGGTCTGCACCATTGCCACTTGGGGTACATATAGGCAAGAGGGGAGGGAGAGGATGTGATATGTGTAGGCAAGTGGGTTAAAGAAGGGAGAGAAACAGAAGCAAATACAAGCAGATAAAATGAAGAAAAAAGTAAATAAAATGGTGGCATGGTGGGATTTTGTGGGTGGGGGCAGAGCATACCCCAGGGGGCTGTGTGCTAATGGCTCTCTAGCCAAGCAGGGCAGCTCAGCCTGCTGAGAAGAGATATAGGCCATGTACGGGACTAGGTGTTCTAGACAAAGGAAAAGGAAAGAGAGAAGAAACAAACCAAAACAACAACAAAAATAATAATAACAAAAAAGTATAGTGCTGAGGGAGCTGGCCATTGGGGGAGGAGTGTAATTGAGGTGGCAGCAAGATGGTGTCTCTCTCATTGGGTAGCACAGCACAGACCTTCAGGAAGGGGCGGAGGCAGTGCAGGGCCTAGGTGGGAGGGAGAAGGAAAACGGAGAAGAAAGATAAAGAAAAAGAAAAAAATATGGCACTGAGGGAGCTGGCCAGTGGGTTCGGTGCAGACTTGGGGAGGCCATGTGCCAGTGCCTCTCTAGCTGAGTGGTGCAGCACAGCCCTGGACAGTGCATGGGGCTGGTGGGCATGAGAAAGAAAAGGAAGGAAGGGAGAGAGACAAAAACAAGTGGAAAAAAATGGCACTGAGGGAGCGAGCCTATGGGGGTGGCACAGACCTGGAGAGGTCATGTGCCAGTGGATCTCTAGCTAAGCAGTGCAGCATGGCCCTTTGTGAAAGGGCAGGGGCAATGCACAGGGCTAGGTGGGTGGGAGAAAGGAAAGGAAGGAAAGGAGAGAGAGAGAAGAAACAGAAAAAAAAACTAAAAACATACAGTGCTGAGGGGGCAGCATTGACCTGCGGAGGCTGTGTGCCAGTGGCTGTCTAGCCGAGTAATGCAGCATGGCTCTTCAGGAAGGGGTGGGGATGGCATACAGGGCTAGACAGGTGGGAGAAAGGAAAGAAAGGAAGGGAGAGAGAAGAAAGAAACAAAAAAAATTTTGCGCTGAAGGAGCCAGCTGGTGGGGGCAACACAGACCCAGGGAGGCTGAGTGCTAGTGGCTTTCTAGCCAAGTGGTGCAACACAGCCCACTGAAAAGGGGCAGGCATGGCACATGGAGCTAGATGGGTGGGAAAAAGGAAAGGAAGAAAGGAAGGAAGAAAAAGAGAAGAAACAAACAACAATAAAAGGCCAGCAGGGGCAGCACATAACTGGGGAGGCCTTGCCCTAAAGCGAGTTTCTTGAAGACAGTACATAGTATACATATAAACATAGCAATGATTTTGAGGATGGTGCAGGACTGGGCAGTGTTTCTGTTTTACATAGGGTCTCTGT
Organism: Loxodonta africana; assembly: GCF_030014295.1. Taxonomy (NCBI): domain Eukaryota; kingdom Metazoa; phylum Chordata; class Mammalia; order Proboscidea; family Elephantidae; genus Loxodonta; species Loxodonta africana. The sequence continues at coordinate 4,561,943 of NC_087355.1, forward strand.
GAGTCAGAACTGACTCAACAGCATCTAACGAAACATATATATGTAATTTTTTCTGCCAATCTCTGCCTTGTAATTGGAGCGTTTAATGAATTTATATTAAAAGCAATTACTTATAAGGAAGGACATTTGCAATTTTGCCGTTTGTTTTCTGTATGTATTTATATTTTTTTGTTCCTTAGTTCCTCCATTACTGCCTTCCTTGGGAATAACTGATGTTTCCTAGTGTAGCATTTTGATTCTTTTCTCCTTTATTTTACTGTATATATTTTTTAGTGTTTTCCTTAGTGGTTGCTATATCAATTACAATTTAACATCTTAACTTTTTAACAATCATGTTTGAATTAATACCAGCTGAGTTTCAATAGTTTATAAAAACTCTTCTTGTTGTTATTTTCACAAATTATATCTTTATACGTTGTGTGTCCATTAACATAGATCTATTATTACTGTTTTATGAACTTGTCTTTTAAATCGTATAGACAAAAAAAGAGGTGTTACAAACCAAAAAACAATACTACTGCCTTTTATATTTAACTATAGCTACTTTTACCATTGTCCTTTATTTCTTCACATGGCTTTGAGTTATTCTCTAGTATTCTTTCTTTCATCTTAAAGGACTCCCTTTAGCATTTCTTGTAAGACAGGTCTACTTCATCAGTTTTCATTCACTTAGGAATGTCTTAATTTCTCCTTCGTTTTTGAAGAATAATTTTGCTGGATATAGAATTGACAATTTTGTTTCTTTTGGCACTTTAAATAAGTCATCCCACTGCTGTCCACGGTTTCTGAAGAAAAATTAGCTGCTAATAATTTTGAGGGTTCCTTGTATGTGATGAGTGGCTTCTCTCTTGTTACTTTTAAGATTTTCTCTTTTTCTTTGGTTTTCAATAATTTGACTATACTGTGTCTCAGTGTAAATCTGTCTTGAGTTTCTCCTGTTAAATTTCATTGAACTTCTTTGATGCATAGATTCATATCTTGGATCATATTTAGGAAGTTTTCAACCATTAATTTTTTAAATATTCTTTCTGCCCCATCTCTGTGTTTTCCTTCTGGTGTGCCCATTATGTGTATGTTGGTATGCTTGATGATATTCCACGTCTTAGGCTCTGTTCGTTTTGCTTAATTATTTTCAGTTTCTGATCTTCAGACTGGACAATCTCAATTGACCTGTCTTCGAGTTTGCGGATTCTTTCTGTTGCTCTGACCTGCTGTTGAACCCATCTAGTGAATTTTTCATTTCACGTTTTGTACTTTTCAGTTCCTTTTTATGTCTCTTTATTGATATTCTCTATTTTTTTTTTTATTTGATGACACATTATTCTGGTTTCTTTCAGTTCTTTGCCTATGGTTTTTTGAGTATATTTAAGACAGTAAATTCCATGTCTGAACTTCCTCAGGGAGGGTTTCTATTAATTTTCCTTTTCCTGTGAATGAATTGTAATTCTTGTTTATTTGCATGCCTTGTAATTTTTTGCTGAAAACTAGACAACTCTGTTAAGACTGGAAATCCCGCTCCCCTCCCCCATCCCCAGGGTTTTTGTTGCTTGTTGTGGGTTTTAGTCATTTGTTTACTGACTTTTCTAAATTAATTTTATAAAGTCTGTATTCTGCATTATATGTGGCCACTGAAGTACTTGTTCCTTTAGCTTAGTGGTTAGCTGATGTTTTGACAGGGTTATCTTAAATGCCTGGAATCGTAAATAGAAAAGAGAAAGAAATAATCTTCCAGCCTTTGCAGATTGGCTCTGTGTTGAGGCACTCTTCAGTGCTTAGCTAGGCCTTTTACACATCTGCCAAGACTTCACTTCTTAATTGCATAGAGCCTGAAGCTCAGCCAGAGGTGAAAGTTTAGAGCCTTCTCAGGCCTTTTCTGAGCATGCAGCCCACCTGGGCATGTGTGTGGCCTACTCAATTCTCTGGTAAACACACATCTCCTTTCCCAATCTCTTTGCATTTCAGCCTTTCTTTTGCTTGCCCCAGGCTGCTGCAGCCAATACTTTGACTTTAAATGCTTTCAGCAAACACCACCCAGGGAGCCACCCCAGACCTGGAAAGGCTACAAGTCAGATGAAACAAAGGCAAGCCCTTGCAATGATTCTACATGGAGCTCTAAGACAGGTCCGACACACAATACCATAATTCTATGAGATTAAGGTCCATATTGCTCCTCCTGGCAGTGGCATCCTGCACTAGGAATGTAAGCTGCTATCTTAATGGCTATGACTGATATGGGACATGGGGGACAGTAAGTTGGCAATTTAAAATGTCACAGAGCTCTTTTACTGCAATGCAGCAGCTTCTGTTGTAAGTTTGTGAATAAATTTCAGAGTTCTGAGAAAATTGATCTGCACAGCTTTTGCCAGTTGATTTTGTGGAGCAATGCAGCTCTTGAAGTTTCCTACTCTGCCATTTTTAGTGATGTTGCTCTTCTTGTATTTCTTAAAATTACTATTTTGTACTCATGGAAAGAACTTAATATCCTTTAGACATTGATTTGAATATTACTCTTGTGCATCTGTATAAATGAAAATATAAGCCAAATATATAAAAATGCAAAAGCTGGAAACAAAGAAGAAGGATCAGTAGTTGGAAAATATGGCCTTGGTGATAGAAACTATGCCAGAGATGGCATGATAGAATTTTGCAAGACCAATGTCTTCTTCACTGCAAATACCTTTTCAACAACACACATGGACTTCACCAGAAGGGATACACAGGAATCAAACTGACTACATCTGTGGAAAGAGATGTTGGAGAAGCTCAATATCCTCAGTCAGAACAAGGCCAGGGGCTCACTGAAGAGCAGGCCATCAATTGCATATATGCAAGTTCAAGTTGAAGGTGAAGAAAATTAGAACAAGTCCACAAAAGCCAAAATGCGACCTTAAGTACATCCCACCTGAATTTAGAGACCATCACAAGAATAGGTTTGAGGCACTGAACATTAATGATCAAAGACCAGACGAGTTGTGGAATGACATCAAGAACATCATACATGAAGAAATTAAGAGGTCATTAAAAAGACAGAAAAGACCAAAATGGATGTCAGGAGAGACTTTGAAACTTGTTCTTGAATGTAGAGTAGCTAAAGTGAATGGAACAAATGATGCAGTAGAAGAGCTGAAGATTTCAAAGAGCAGCTCAAGAAGACAAAGTAAAGCAGTATAATGAAATGTGCAAAGACCTGGCATTAGAAAATCAAAAGGGAAGAATGTGCTAGGCCTTTCTCAAGCTGAAAGAACTGAAGAAAAAATTCAAGCCTCGAGTTGCAATATTGAAGAATTCTACATGGAAGACATTAAATGACACAGGAAACAACAAAAGAAAATGGAAGGAATACATAGAGTCACCGTACCAAAAAGAGTTGGTTGACATACAGCCATTTCAGGAGGTAGCATATGACCAAAAACTGACTGATGTGAAGGAAGAAGTCCAAGCTGCACTGAAGGCACTGGTGAAAAACAAGACTTCAGGAATGGATGGAATATCTATTGAGATGTCTCAACAAACAGATGCTATACTGTAGGTGCTCACTTGTCTATACCAAGAAATTTGGAAGATGGCTAGCTGACCAACCAACTGCAAGAGATCCATATTTGTGCCCATTCCAAAGAAAGGAATCCAACAGAATGCAGAAACTATTGAACCATATCATTAATACCACACACAAGTAAAACATTGCTGGAGATCATTTGAAAGTGGTTGCAGGAGTACATCAACAGGGAACTGCCAGAAATTCAAGCCGGATAGAAGAAAGGATGTGGTACGAGAAATATCACTGCTCATCTCAGATGGATCTTGACAGAAAGCAAAGAATACTAAAAGATGTTTATTTATGTTCTGTTGACTATACAAAGGAGGGATATCATTAAAAAGACAGGAAAGAAAGAAATTTGATAGATCTTGACTGAAAGCAAAGAATGCCAAAAAGAGGTTTACTTGTATTCTATTTTTTTTTATTGATTATGCAAAGGCATTTGACTGTGTGGATAGTAACAAATTATGGATAACATTGCAAAGAATGGGAATTCCAGAACACTTAATTGTGCTTATGAGGAAACTGTCCATAGACCAAGAGGCAGTTGTTCAAACAGAGTAAGGGGATACTGTGTGGTTTAAAGTCAGGAGAGGTGTGCACCAGGGCTGTATCCTCTCACCATACTTATTCAATCTGTATGCTGAACAGAAAAACGGAGAAGCTGGACTATATGAAGAAGTATGTGACATCAGGATTGGAGGAAGACTCTTTAACAACTTGCAATATACAGATGACACAATCTTGCTGGCTGAAAGTAAAGAGGACTTGAAGCACTTACTAATGAAGATCAAAGACTACAGCCTTCAGTATGAATTACACCTCAACATAAAGAAAACAAAAATCCTCACGACTGGACCAATAAGCAACATCATGATGAACGGAGAAAATACTGAAATTGTCAAAGCTTTCATTTTACTTGGGTTCACAATCAACACCCATGGAAGTAGCAGTCAAGAAATTAGACGATGTACTGCATTGGACAAATGTGCTGCAAAGGATCTCTTTTAAGTGTTAAAAAGCAAGGAATTCACCTGGAAGACTAAGATACACCTGACCCAAGCCTTGGTATTTTCAATCTCCTCATATGCATGTGAAAGCTGGACAATGAATAAGGAAGACTGAAGAAGAATTGACACCTTTGAATTATGGTGTTGGCGAAGAATGTTGAGTATATCATGGACTGCCAGAAGAATGACCAAATCTGTCTTTGAAAAAGTACAGCCAGAATGCTCCTTAGAAGTAAGGATGAGGAGACTTCATCTCATGTACTTTGGACATGTCAGGAGGGATCAGTCCCTAGAGAAGGATATCATGCTTGGTAAAGCAGAGGGTCAGCGAAAAAGACGAAAACCCTCAACAAGATGTATTGGCACAGTGTCTGCAACAATGGGCTCAAGCATAACGATTGTGAGGATGGTATAGGACCAGGAAGTGTTTTGTTCATTGTACATAGGGTCGCTATGAGTCAGAAAGGCCTCGATGGCACCTACCAACCACATATTGATTGAAATACTCCTAAACTTCTTTCCATTCAGTGTCTGGCTCCTCTGAATCATTTGTCAACTCGTAGTCATTGATGTTTGAGTTTTCAAACAATATTGACCTCTGTTCCATCAAGAGTGTTGGTGATGCCACTTTGGTGAGTGGCGTCTGTGGTCTTGAAAGCTAGCAAGTAGCCATATTAGATGAATCAATTGGTCCCAACCCACCAGCAGCAAAGGAGTATGAAAAACAACAAAGATACAAGGAAAATATGAGCCCAAGCGACAGAAATGGCCACATAAGCCAGAGACTTCATCAGCCTGAGACCAGAAGAACTAGATGGTACCTGGGTACCACTGATGACCACCCTGACAGGGAATACAACAGAGAGTCTCTGACAGAGCAGGAGAAAAGTGGGGTGCAGAACTCTAATTCTAGTAAAAAGACCAGACTTAATGGTCTGACTGTGACTGGAGGGACCCCAAAGGACATGGCCCCTGGATTCTCTGTTAGCCCAAAACTAAAGCCATTCCTGAAGCCAACTCTTCAAAGATTAGACTGGACAGAAAATGATACTTGTGAAGATTGTGCTCTTAGCTCAAGTAGATACATGAGACTAAACGGGCAGTTCCTGTCCGGAGATGAGATCAGAAGGCAGAGAGGGACAGGAGCTGGTTGAATGGACATGGGAAGTACAGGGTGGAAAGGAGGAATTTGCTGTCACATTACAGGGAGAGCAATTAGAGTCACATAATAATGTGCGTATAAATTTTTGTATGAGAAAATAACTTGAACTGTAAACTTTCACTTAAAGTACAATTAAAAAGAAAAAAAAAGAATGTTGGTGATGGCTTGCAAGCAGCCATCCAAGGTACAGCAATTGGTCTCTTTGCCTGGAACGACAGAGGAAGAAGGAGAGGAATGACTAGACTGAGGAAATGGAATGTGTCGCTAATTGCCTTCATAAACAACTGTCTCCTTTGTCATGTGTCTTAGCTATCTAGTGCTGCTATAACAGAAATAACGCAAATGAATGGCTTTAACAAACAGAAATTTATTCTATTACAATTTAGGAGGCTAGAAGTCTGAATTCAGGGCGTCAGGTCCAGGTGAAGGCTTTCTCTCTCTGTTGGCTCTGGGAGAAGGTCCTTATCATCAATCTTCCCCTGGCTAGGAGCTTCTCAGAGCAGAGACATCAGGTCCAAAGGACATGCTGCTCTGCTCCTTGCACTTTGTTTTTGGTTGTAAGAGGTCCCTGTCCTCTCTACTGCCTTCTTTCTTTTTTATCTCAAAAGTGATTGACTTAAGATACAACCTAATCCTATAGATTGAGTCCTGCTTCATTAATGTAACTGCCTCTAATCCTGCCTCATTAACAGCATAAAGGTTAGGATTTACAACACGTAGGATAATCACATCAGATCACAAAACGGTGGACAACTACACAATACTGGGGATCATGGCATAGCTAAGTTGACAAACATTTTGGGGGGACACAATTCAATCTATAACACCATGAGACCAGAAGAACTGGATGTTGCCCAGCTACCATTCCTGAACATTTTGATCAGTTATTCAATAGGCAAATCCTGATCAAAAGGGAAAAATGCAGGATAGAATATAAAATTCTCATGGCAGCCAGACTTTCTGTAGCCACTCTGGATAAATGGAACTCCCAAAATATTGCCGTGAGGTAGTCTTTAAACCTTAAATCAAAAATATTCCCTGAAGTCTTCTTTAAATCAGTTAACCAAACCTATTGCTATCGAGCTGATTCTGATTCATAGTGGCCCTATAGGACAGAGTAGAACTGCCCCATAGGGTTTCGAAGGCTGTAATCTTTACAGAAACAGACTGCCACATCTTTCTCCTGTGGAGCTAGTGGTGTGTTCAAACCACCAACCTTTTGGTTAGCAGCCAAGTGCTTAACCACTGGGCCACTAAGGCTCCTTAATCAAATAATAATTAATAATAATTGTTATTAAGTAATAATTAATAAAGAGCATCTTCCTGGAGCATTGTGCTCTCTTAAGAGCTATCTATATGCGATCAAACTGACAACAGCCACTCAAAAGATTAGATAAGAAACTTAGGGGCAATGAGTTTATGTTAATGGGGAAGGAACAATTCAAAAAAGGAGGGTGAGAATGGTTGCACAAATTAAAAAATATAATCAATGTCACTGAGTTGTTGGTATATGTTCTGTTGTGTATATTCTCAACAACAATGAAATAGAACAGATAAAAAAGAGTGTTGGCTATGTAAACCCACTGCCGTCGGTCAATTCTGACTCATAGTGACCCTATCAGACAGAGCAGAACTGCCCCATAGGGTTTCCAAGGCTGTAAATCTTTACAGAAGCAGACTGCCACATTTCATTTAGCAGCTGGGCACTTCAAACACTGCACCACCAGAGCTTCCGGTTGCTTATGTCGCATTTCTTAAGAGAGCACTCTGGGTTATTGTCCTTGGGATTTCATCCCAAGCTACTGACAGCATGAGCAGACAATAGCAAACATAAAACTGACACCTTGGCCAAGGATGATTGTAATATGCATGCTAATTTTAATAAAAAATAGAAAAAGTACATCAAATAATTGACAATACATAGGATGTATCTGTTCCACAAAACCAGATGAGGAAATTATTAATTTAGCTCAAATAAGCCACAGAAAGTTGCTATTTTAGCCAGATGGAATGGTCTTGCCAGGTGAACAGTGGGGAGGAGGAAGAAGAAGACTCTAGGTGGAAACACCAACATCCTTTTCTGGGTTTGTATTACAGCTGAAAATCTACCAAATAATGTCCTTTTAAGAGGAGTTTTTTTTTTTTTTTTAAATCTTTTTTTGTGTGTGTGTGTGCTTTAGGTGGAAGTTTACAGCTTAAGTTAATTTCTCATACAAAAATTTATACACATATCGTTATGTGATCATAGCTGCAATCCCGATAATGTGACAGCACGCTCCCCCTTCCCACCCTGAGTTTCTCGTGTCTCTCCAACCAGCTCCTGTCCTTTCCTGCGTTCTTCTGCCTCCAGACAGGAGCCACCCATTTGGCCTGGTGTATCTGCTTGAACTAAGAAGAACACTCTTAAGTTTCTTGAACTTAAAAAAAAATTAATTCACCAGTATCATTCTTCATCCTGTGTTTTGATTTTGGGTGTCACTATTTTCCAATGTGTATCTATCCAAACTTGAAAATTCCAATAGAAGATGCATTTGTGCATTAGCTCTTTCAGCATTTCTCAACCTTTTTTTAAAATTACTGCCATCTGAAAATAATTAATTTTTTAAAAAAGAAAAATTAATTAATTATATGCATTATTTCATTTTCTCCCTAATGAGATAAATTCTAAGGAATACAATTTTATCAAGTAGGGTTGAGCTACGGAGGGCCATAAATCCTTTAAATAGCTTCCCCCCTCAACCAATTTTCATTCCCCTCAGCGGCATTAAGAGTCCTCTTGGTACAGTGGTAAACCGTTCACCTGCTAACCAAAATGTTGACAGCTTGAATCCACCAGCCACTCCTTGGAAAACCTATGGGGTGGTCTACTCTGCCCATAGGGTCGCTCTGAGTCGGAATCGCCTTGATGGCAACGGGTTTTTTATACTGGACTGAGTAACCGAGATATAAAGGTTCATTACGTACTTGCCTGATGTCCTGTGTTGCTGATGCTGGTGGTGGAGAAACAAATTGCTTCTGTTTTGTGTTTTTATTACTGGGGTTGTGAGCAAGTACTTGGCAGCTGGGACACTTGATCTTCAGAACTGTAAAAATGGCTTGGGGGCAGGGTCTGACCTCCTCCAACTTCAAGAAGCGGGAGGAGACGCAACAGTCCAGGATGATTCCTGTGAGACTGCCTCAGACACGCCTCCTGTCTCCCCATCTCCACCAGTTCTGACACCACCTGTCCCTCCCACAGCGCGCTCTACTGGGTTAGGGAATTCATTGCAATGGCCCCACAGAACTCACAGACCCTACAATTCTGGAGTTTATTAGGGAAGTAACAGTTACATTTCAGTCAGGTTCAAGCACGCTGTGGATATACCTCCTCCATCAGGAGAGCCTCTCTCTGGCCCTCAGTCTGTGCCCGACTCACTTCGCTTTCCTCTCAGTCTGTGCCCGATGCACTTGCTTTTCCCCTCAGTCTGTGCCCGATGCGCTCTGCTTTCCCCTCAGTCTGTGCCCACCGCACTCCGCTTTCCCCTCAGTCTGTGCCCACCGCACTCCGCTTTCCCCTCAGTCTGTGCCCACCGCACTCCGCTTTCCCCTCAGTCTGTGCCCACCGCACTCCGCTTTCCCCTCAGTCTGTGCCACCGCACTCCGCTTTCCCCTCAGTCTGTGCCACCGCACTCCGCTTTCCCCTCAGTCTGTGCCCACCGCACTCCGCTTTCCCCTCAGTCTATGCCCGATGCACTCCACTTTCCCCTCAGTCTGTGCCCACCGCACTCCGCTTTCCCCTCAGTCTATGCCCGATGCACTCCACTTTCCCCTCAGTCTGTGCCCACCGCACTCCGCTTTCCCCTCAGTCTATGCCCGATGCACTCCGCTTTCCCCAGTCTGTGCCCGATGCGCTCTGCTTTCCCCTCAGTCTGTGCCCACCGCACTCCGCTTTCCCCGCAGTCTCTGCCCACCGCACTCCGCTTTCCCCGCAGTCTCTGCCCACCGCACTCCGCTTTCCCCGCAGTCTCTGCCCACCGCACTCCGCTTTCCCCTCAGTCTGTGCCCGATGCACTCCGCTTTCCCCTCAGTCTGTGCCCACCGCACTCCGCTTTCCCCTCAGTCTGTGCCCACCGCACTCCGCTTTCCCCTCAGTCTGTGCCCACCGCACTCCGCTTTCCCCTCAGTCTGTGCCCACCGCACCCCGCTTTCCCCTCAGTCTGTGCCCACCGCACTCCGCTTTCCCCTCAGTCTGTGCCCGATGCGCTCTGCTTTCCCCTCAGTCTGTGCCCACCGCACTCCGCTTTCCCCTCAGTCTATGCCCGATGCACTCCGCTTTCCCCTCAGTCTGTGCCCACCGCACCCCGCTTTCCCCTCAGTCTGTGCCCACCGCACTCCGCTTTCCCCTCAGTCTGTGCCCGATGCGCTCTGCTTTCCCCTCAGTCTGGGCCCACCGCACCCCGCTTTCCCCTCAGTCTGTGCCCACCGCACTCCGCTTTCCCCTCAGTCTGTGCCCGATGCGCTCTGCTTTCCCCTCAGTCTGTGCCCACCGCACTCCGCTTTCCCCTCAGTCTATGCCCGATGCACTCCGCTTTCCCCTCAGTCTGTGCCCACCGCACCCCGCTTTCCCCTCAGTCTGTGCCCACCGCACTCCGCTTTCCCCTCAGTCTGTGCCCGATGCGCTCTGCTTTCCCCTCAGTCTGGGCCCACCGCACCCCGCTTTCCCCTCAGTCTGGGCCCACCGCACTCCGCTTTCCCCTCAGTCAGTGTTCACTGGTCTCTGCTTTCCCTTCATTTTGTGCGCAATGCACTCCGCTTTCTCTCTCCGTGGGCTGGGAAGCCCAAAGCGCTGTCTCCTGCTGCCAGGTCTCTTCTGCTGGGTCTCTCCTTCCTTAGCAGTGGTCACTACCACACAATCACCTGGGTGGGAGTTACAAGAGCATGGCTAGAAAGGCCGCACACAAAGGTAATTAATCGTACCGTAAGAATCAAATACCTGTTCTCAGCTATGGCCACTTCATAATCTGGGAAATCAGTATCTTACATTTCACAGTCTGAAGTCCACGTGGAAATTTTTACCCATAGTAACGGATGGCCCCAATGCCCACTTTTTTTATTCTTTTTGGCCAGTGTCCTGTCTTTTCCAAACTCATATGTTAGGCGTAAGGTTTTCCAAAAAAAATCTGTACCTATATTTTCTCCGTTGACTGTCACAAAACACATGAAGATACACGGTAAACTTAAAATTAGCCCTAAGGCAGAAAGTAAACAAAAGTATGGAATCTGATAGTTGAGCACAGCAGTCTGAAGACGACGCTAAAGTCAGTGAAGCTTCTCATGTCCTGAGAGTTCATTTCATATAATTTCGGTTGTATTGTTGTGTGCCATCAAGTAATTCCAAATCCTAGTGACCCCATATGGCAGAGTAGAACTGCCCACAACAAGGTTTTCCTAGGCTGTAATCTTTACAGGAGCAGACTGTCAAGTCTTTTCTCTCATGGAGTGGCTGGTGGGTTTAAATCTTCAAAATGTCGTTAGCAGCTGAGTGCTTTAACCACTGTGCCACCAGGCCTCCTAACTGCCCCACTGGGTTTTCTTGGCTATAATCTTTACAGAAGCAGATCACCAGGTCTTCCTTCCATGGAGCCAGTGGGTGGGTTTAAACTGCCGACCTTTTGGTTAACAGTCAAATGCTTAACTGTTTGTGCCACCAGGGCTCGTTTTAAGTTCTGATTAAAAAAAAAAAAAGATAGAACTTCTCAAAAAACATTTTCACTACTTCAAATTTTAACTTGGAGCAGGACTGTTCTTGAGTCATATTAGGCATCCCAAGAAAAGTGCTGAGGTATGGTCACTCCATGTTATGAATGAGCAGGGAGAAAGCAGACCTACTTTTTAAGCCCGATAGAGCTTAACAATACTAGAACACATCTTATGCATTTTCAGCTTCCTGAATTTCTAAACTCAGATTCAGTCATGGACTTTGTTTGAACAACACAACTGTCCCAGTAGACATGGGGGAATCAAAGGTTCTACTCAGGATACCAAAACAAAGTCAAGAAAGCGCAAATAATTATCTGAAACTGATTCTAATAATAAAATCATTAAAACAATTTTATATGTATCTTGAATAAATTAATAGCAGGAAATGGCAGACATTTAAAAAACAACTATGAACAACCACTGTCACAAAAATGAAACTGTTTTAATTGTTTTATTATTTTTTAAAAAGTCTTTTACTGTCCTCCACTTAGGATAAATCCATGCTCTGTTGTGTTCTATGACCTCTCCCCTCTCTCTCTCTGGAGAAAGGAAGAAAACCTTTAAATCAAAAAGTGATTGTTACTTTGTTCTAGGCCTTTTCTCCGGGCGTGCGTGAGCCACACCATATGCATTCCTGGATTTTATTTCTAGTAGGTAATTCATTACTAGTGTAACGTCAACATTATTACTCTCCCTAAGTAATTCTAAACCATCACCGCAGCCACCCGCTCAGCTGTTCGTGGAGGGTGCAGTGCCTGTCCTGAGCGTCTGGGGGCTGGAGAAACCTAAGCGAAGGAGGGACGGGAGCTGGAGGCCGGTTTGTACAGGGCAATGATTTCATAAACGAAACTGACCAAAAACGCCTGCCCCACATTGTAGGTGAAGTGAGAACAAAGTCCACCCAGATCCCTGCAGTCTCTTGATGCGTTTACAACATGAGTAGTGAGCAATTTACCACGCGTGGGTACTACGTATTATGTTATCCTTTTCCCCCGAAAACCCAAGTGGACCCTTTAGATTACCCTGTCCATTCAAGAGCACTTCTTTTTGGAATATTTACCAAAAACAGAACAACAAAAAACCCTTGGCCGCCCAGCTGATTCCGGCTCAGCGACCCAATAGGACGGAGTAAAGCAGCCCCATAGGGTCTCCAAGGCTGTAATCTTTACGGACGCAGACTGCCACAGCAGCTAGTGGGTTCGAACCACCCACCTTTCGTTTTACCCACTGCGCCTCCAAGACTCTTGGGAATATTCAGCAGGGGAAAAAAAGCCTGGAAGTAAAATTACGGCTCCAGCACCGTACAACCGCAAGGTGGCACTGCTTTAGCGCACCTGAAAGACTCGCGAAGCCCGGCGCCAGGGGCTCCCTAAGGCTGCAGCCGGCTGCGCTCTCTGAGGGCGGCGGCGTGGACCCCCACCTTCGCCCCTTTTGCTCTCGGTGAGCAGATCTCGCTAGACCCAGGACCCCGGGGAGGTCGGCTAGGTCGGGCCCCGAATTTCCCGAGGCACACGCGTCTGCGCTGGTTCAGACGAGCAAGCGTGTGCGACGGAGCCCCAGACCCGCAGAGGTGGCGGAGCGCCCGGGGCGGGAACTCTAGTGGGTCGACTCCGCGTCCGCAACCCCTCAGGCGCCCCTCCCCGCGTACCCGGCGGCGGGAACCGGCCTGGGACGTTTGGATTCCTCTCCCGCCGCCCAGCCCCGGGGTGGCCCCCACCCGCGACGGGGCGGAGGGCGGAGCCTTCCCGGCTGGGGCGGACACCTAGGGAGCCCGCACCGCCTTTCCTCGCGCGCCGGGGCCACGCCCAGGCACCGGGAAGGGGCAGGGGGCTGGCAGAGGGCACCTCGGTGGGGGCTGGAGGGGACGAAACAGGGGAAACTCGGGACGGTGGGTCCGGGACACGGGGATAGGGTGGGGGAGCGCGGGGCGGGGCTATTGGAGGCCCGGGGGTCCGCCCCTCCCCCCGCCTGCCCTTCCCCCGGCCCGGCGCGCCCCCGCGGGGCCGGGGCGGGGCCTGCGTGTAGTTTGGGGTAGAAAAGGGCGCGGGGCCAGCCTAGGCAAGAGAGGTGACAACCGCCGCCCCGACGGCAGAGCCCGGCCTGACGCCGCCATGAGCGCCGCGCTGTTCAGCCTGGACGGCCCGGCGCGGGGCGCGCCTTGGCCTACAGAGCCCGCGGCTTTCTACGAGGCAGGCCGCTCGGGCAAGCCGGGCCGCGCCGCCGAACCGGGGGGTCTGGCTGAGTTGGGCGCCGCCGCGCCGGCCATGTACGACGACGAGAGCGCCATCGACTTCAGCGCCTACATCGACTCCATGGCTGCTGTGCCCACGCTGGAGCTGTGCCACGACGAGCTCTTCGCCGACCTCTTCAACAGCAACCACAAGGCGGGCGGCGCGGCGAGCGCGGGCGGCCTCGAGCTGCTGCCCGGCGGCCCCGCGCGACTCCCGGGCCCGATCCCGCGCCCGCTCAAGCGCGAGCCAGACTGGGGTGACGGCGACGCGCCCGGCTCGCTGTTGCCAGCGCAGGTGGCCGCGTGCGCGCAGACTGTGGTGAGCCTGGCGGCGGCCGCGCAGCCCACGCCGCCTGCGTCTCCCGAGCCGCCGCGCGGCAGTCCCGGGCCGCCTGCGCCAGTGCGCGACAAGGGAGCGGGCAAGAGGGGACCGGACCGCGGCAGCCCCGAGTACAGGCAACGGCGGGAGCGCAACAACATCGCCGTGCGCAAGAGCCGCGACAAGGCCAAGCGGCGCAACCAGGAGATGCAGCAGAAGTTGGTGGAGCTGTCGGCCGAGAACGAGAAGCTGCAGCGGCGCGTGGAGCAGCTCACGCGGGACCTGGCCGGCCTGCGGCAGTTCTTCAAGCAGCTGCCCGGCGCGCCCTTCCTCCCGGCCGGGGCCGTTGACGGCCGGTGACGCCGGCCTGCCGGCCACAGAGACTCGCCAACGACCCATACCTCAGCCCGACGGGCGGGGCGCGGTCCAGAGCCCGCCGGCACTCACCGCCCGGAACTGCGCCAGAAGCTAGGACTGGTTATTTTGTCGTAAATTATTTTTATAATGGTGGCTTTTTCTACATCTTACTCCTATCGATGCAGCTAAGGTACATTTGTAAAAGTGAGGTCTCAAACCCTTTATATTGTAGCTAAGAGGAAAAGACTGAGCATGCTCACCTTTTTATATTAATTTTTACAATATTTTTTAAGAATAAAGCATTTAAAAGCAGCCCTGCCTCCTGTGTTCGCAGTGACTCCCGCACGCCGGTGGCCCGGGACCCCTCTGAGGAAGGGTCCATCCCCCATCCTGGAGCGTGCAGTGGGTCACATAGGGAGGCCACGGGACAAGGGATGTGCCCCCATGGGGGAACCTAGCTTCTCAGAAGAGAAGGGGTCTGGCTTGCATTTGAAATATGCCAAGGGCTACTTCCGAATTTTTCCCTTGAACTTGCCTCGAGGTCAGTAAGGCGTGACTAAATCAGGATAAGGGAGTGTTTTCAGGTTGGAGGTGCGTCAAACCCAAGGCCCGACCCGGAGAGGGGCGGCCCCCGCGGGTGGACATGGGGGCCCTTTTCAGGAATGAGGGGCAGAGGAAGGCTGAGTGATCAGAGAAGGCTGTTTGCATTTTTTTGGCTTTCAGGGGACCTTGCTTTCACTTTCCGGTCTTACGGACAACTACCCGTAGATTTTCAAAGCAAGTACAAATACAAAACAGTCATGTAGTTGGTGAAAAGTCTACTTAAAACCGGATATCTTACCGGTAATGATCATGTTTCAAGGCTTATACTAACAAATAAATAAAGCCATCTGCCCTCCCCGCCCCCCCCCCCCCCCCCCCCAGTTTGGGTACCAGACACCTTTTCTTGGTCTAGGCTGCTAAGTTAGGTAATTAATTAACCAGGGACTGTCATGATTATATCGCTATAAGGAAGGAAACATGGAAAATTTTCAGTGTCCAAAGCTAATTCATAGTTTTATGCCAATTGAAATCTCTGCCAACACAGCAAAAGATAACCACATCCTTATCTACATATGAATAAGGGATTGTCCTTAGTTAGGTAATATAACCCACTAGAAGGGCTACTTGAGCCTGTGTAATCTTTGCTCTCTCTGCACATTACACAGCCTGATTACATTACAGGCACATTGTAGAGTGAGCTATCTATATCTCTACTCGGTGTAGCCGCAATCACACTGGTTAGCTTATCTAAACTTTATAAGTAACAATTTCACCTCTGACATAGTTTCCTAGCACATTTTCCCAAAAATATTGAACTGCAAAGGGTGGAACATTTATTATAGAACGGTAATATTACAATATGGGACAAAGGCTTAAGCTTTCCAGGGTATTTTTTAGAGGAATGTTTAAAACAAACAGTGTAAGAAAAACATGCTGAATCATGGTAAAATTTCAAACACATTAGAATTACAACCACACAAAATCATTTTTCTGATCTATTATTGACAAAATGAAGACCTTAAACTTATGCAAGTTTCACTAACATATTCTTAAGTTTGTAGATGACCACAGGAAGGTAATAAAAGTATAAGATTGTAGAAAAGTATTTGATTTATAGTTTACAAAGCCATTTTACTAATATTTGTCCCAGAAAAATTCAAGTAAACTCCATTTCAAGATTATACAGAACATTCACCCTGTCCATCGTTAAGGAATAACCACCACCACCAAATACACGAAAAGTTCACAGACTCTCAGGCAGCAAAGGGTGCCCGACAGGGGCTGGCCCTGCGCTCAGGAGCTGGATTTCCTCCAGTGCAATGCAGCCCGTCGGATGGCTGGCTACGGACCGGACAAAGCAGTTTAACGGCCCCACCTCCTTTGCAAGGACACTCTTCACTTCATAACTCTGCAGTGATAAAGGCATGCCGGTTAAAGCAAACACAGTAGCTCTGGACGTTCTGTTCCCAACAGCACAACACCAAAGAGCCAGAGTAGGAGAGCTTTTCCCCAGGACATGACCTTCTACTGCTCAAATGGTGAGAACATTGGTAAGGAGAAAAAACAAAAACAAAAACGAAGAACCGCAATACAAGCCCTATCATTATGGTAAATGAGGGGATGCTTTACTCTGATAACTGAATTCTGTTTTTACATAAGGAAAAATTTAGAATCTCTCTTACTGCTGTGTTAGTGAAGGTAACGATAAGCATCTTCCAGCTACTATCCTAGGAAAGGAATTGGGGAAATAGACACATAAAAGGGACTGTTCTCTAGCTGGAGGCTGGGGCTGGGTGCAGCGCTCACAGCTGTCTCCCACTTCCTTTGGGACACTTCCCCAATCTAGCAACAAAGGATTTCCTGGTACTTTGCCCCCAACTTCCTTCTTAATAGGATCCCATTTCTTCTTCTCAAGTTAAAGTGGGCTAAAGACCTCTTAACGTACGTGTAGTATTGAGACTAAAACTTTTTCTTGATGAGTTATGGTTGGGAGCCCTGGTGGTGCAGTGGTTAAGAGCTCAGCTGCTAACCAAAACGATGGCAGTTTGAATCCACCAGCCGCTCCTTGGAAACCCTGTGGGGCAGTTTTACTCGGTCCTGTAGGGTCACTATAAGTTGGAATTGCCTTGACGGCAACGGGTTTATCTTATGGTTACTGGTTAATCTAGGGCAAATTTCATTTCCTGATGGGAACACAGGGCACTGGGAACTGAAGTATGTGTCCCCCACAAGGCTGATAAGGTGCGACCTGCCCTCAACTGAAAACGGCTTCCTCTGTGAGTGGGTTGAAAATAAAGAAAGGCTCAAAAGCGTTTGTGACAAATCACCACCCGACTACATCCCTGAATTCTGGGAGATGGAAGCCCTGAAGGCAATGTGTTCTTCCAGAAACCGACCTTGCTGGCACTTGTCAGGAGTATCAGTGGTGCCACTTACCTGTCTCTGTACAAGGCACTTGACATGCCTCTACAGCAGGCCTTCGGCCCTTCATCCATCACAGCTAAGGAGACAGAGGCTTGGGGAGGCAGCCCAGCCGGTGGGCCTATCTGGTTGCCTCCGTAACCAGCTCAGTGAGGGGTGGGTAGGGGGCGTGGTCTGTAGCCTGGTTAGAGAAGTGTTCCAGCTTTGCCTGGCCGGTTTTCAGGGCCCAGATACTGTGCTGTGAGGAAGGTCTGTGTGGGGGTCCAGGCCAGAAAGCCCAAAGGTCACAGCTGACAGCAACACAGGCAGCTGAATGTGTGGGTGAGCGAGCCCAGCCCTGAGCCCCACAGCTGTGTTGAGTGCAGCAGAGAGGGCTGTCCTAGCCAGGCCCTGTGCAGACTGCCAGTGTGTGAGAACACGGATGTGTGTGAGAACACGGAAGTGTGTGAGAACGCATGTGCCAGCCACGAGGCTCATGTGGTTCTTCTAGAACAACGAATATCAGGTCAGTCTGCAGTCTGGGCCTGGCCTGAGGCCCACTCACCATGGGACTTTGCTTTTCCCATCTGTGAGGAGTCATGGTGCTAAAGTTCCAGCTTTCTTAGTTTAAAAAAAAAAAAAAGAGGCAGAGCAAGGTTGGCAGTGGTTTAATGGAGTGGTGGGGAAGAGTGAGAATTACTGGTCAAGATTGGTTAGAGATGGAACTAAAGGCATCTGACTCTAGAGTGTGGTAAAGTCCTTCCCTGGGGCCTAGCTTCCTGCATGATGTGAACAGGAATTCACTCACTCATTCATAAGAGCTCATTAAGAGCCCAGAGGGCCAGACATTGAAGAAACAGCACTGGACAGGACAGAGCTTCAAGTATGCTGGTCTAGAGGAAGAGTGGCAACTGGAGCAGACTAGGGGAGGATGACCATTTGGAGCTGGGAAAACCCAAGAAGAAGAGCTAGCTAGGTTCATCAGCCTTGTGTGTTTGTGTGTGTAAAATGGCCCAGGCTTTCCTATGCTCATTTAGGGTAAAAATACGGAATTCTGACTTTTAAAAGTCAGCAAATAATCATTTCTTGTTAAAATGTCAGGTTTCGCAGTCTTCCATAATAACTGCATCACCTATGAGTGGACCTTAAGTAATGAATATTCTTTATTTGGGTGAAATCTTTTTTCTTTACATTAACATGGACAGGTTAAAATACACAGGAAAACTCAGCTGTGATTATCTGCTACGAGTCAAGCCGGGGCAAGGACTGGGACTTCCTAAGGTGTGAACCTCGGGGCTCCACGGGCATCAGCCCTGACACACTGGAGTGTCCACGACTGGACACACATGCTCACACACGCACACACATGCGTGCTTTTGAGCTCTTTATAAACAGGGTTTTACCTAGTGAAGCATCCTAGTTGAGAAATGAACTCTGTGGGGAGAACAAGCCAGCCTCAGCCAGAAGGAAACCCAGCGAATGAGAGAAGGTTTCTGCCAGGGCCTCCTCCTAGTCTCTGGGTCCCAGCCCTAAAGAGGTTGGGTGGGTGTGGGGCCCTCGGCAGGTGAGTTGTGGGGCGGCAGTCCCCCAAGGCTGTCCTCCTGGGGCCTTTGGGGCCAAGTGGGAAGATCAAGCCCAGCTCCTGGAGGCCCAGCTCTGGACCTCCATGAAGCCACAGGGAAGGCATCACCCTCTAGAGCTTCAACTTCTCAAATCCTAAATAAAGATCATGAAGACAGCTTGTAAACTGTAAGCCAGGTGTGTTTGGTTCATTTTGTTTAGGTGGCAGGATCTGGTTCATTTTGTCATGCCTTGCCTGAAGCAGGAGTCTTTACAAAGGCCTGGTCCCTGACAACCTAGACCTGTCATCTTAGGCACCTGTTTAAACCTTGACCCCTCAGCTTGGGCAGTTTCCTCCCTTACTGGCAGGGCCTCCTTCTTTCCTTCCTCCCTCCCCCAAGGACCAAGTAAAAAGACACCAGAAACCAATCAGCAAGTACTGCTGCCTCATCACCTTTAGACACATCAACTTAAACGCATGCAGAAAAACAGAGTAAAAGGCTCATCACACCCCCATCTGGGCGGGCTGCCAGCTCTGCCAGGTGGTAACTTCTCTGGGGGTGGCAGTGAGAGTTCCCTTACGGGCCTCATCCAACACAGGTTACAGCTATGAGCCCTGCGCCCTTTGTGTCCTCAGCAGTAAAGTGGGGTGATGGGGAGATTAAATGAGGTGAAAATGCAGTGAACATAGTTCTCAGCACATGGACTTTTTTGACACTTAAATTTTCACACGGGAAGGGTATGTGTGTTTATAGACCACACACTGCGAGGCCCTGTCCTATTAAAAAAAAAAAAAAAACCTATAGCCTGGCCTAAAACCTGTTCCGCGTGCAGGGCAGTCTCTGAGACAAAGGCCTTAGCTGGAAGGCATTGGGCACTGGGGCACGGTGCGGAGCGGCTTGTGGGGACGGGCAGGGCTCACACAGAGAAGGCTGGGACACCAGTCAAAGCTCTGTAGGTGATGCCCTGTGAAATCAGCGTGAGAACAGCTGCTCAGATTAGTGATTCTCAAAGATTCCGTCTGTGGATTTATCTGTGTTCCCATTCACTTCGCACTTGGTGTACTGAAACAATTTTTGTGGCCTTTTGCCTTGGTTTCTTGGAAAAGCAGCTTGAGAGATTTATCCCCTAGGGGATAAACCTTTGCCCTAGTTTTTTACACCACGGTGTTTGTTACATTTCCTGGGTAAGCTATAAACAACTTGGTTTGATACTTTCTGTCTGGCCCTGGGCTGCTGTCTACTCTGTGACTGGTATGCGCCTTGCAGGGATTGGTCAATATACTATGCAAATGAAGTGACTATGAATTATGCAAATGAGGTGACTATAGCCTACTATGCAAATGAAGTGTCTGTGGCCTACCAAGAGGGGATTGGTCAGTTTGTGGCCCTGCTGGGAGGGGCCATGCCTTGAAATTGATAGAGTTATGTAGATATAAGCAGCCAGCTCCACCGAGGTTTTTCAGACATAAAGAAGCAGGAAAAAAAGAGAGAGAAGCAGAGAGATAGGAGACTAGGAACCTCCTAAAAGAGCTGTGACATGAGTCAAGGGCTGTAACACTGAAGACAGTAACAGGCCTGGAAGGGGCCCTGCAGTAGAGTCAGTGATGACAGATGGCAGGGCCAAGGGGAGCCTATCCTCAGGGGGCTGAGAGGAGGCCTGCGTGTTCGAGAGGGGTTGAGAGACCTGTCCTGCACTGAAGAAGGGAGACTTTGTCTACATGTTTCCTGATCCTGATCCTGAGTTGTAGCCTGTTGATCCTGATCCCAAGTTGTACCCCGTTCCTTAATAAAGCACTTAACCGTTAAGTATAGTCTGTAAATTCTGTGTGGCCATTGAAATGGATTATTGAACCCAGAAGTGGACAGTGCCATGGGAGGGATGGCTGATGTCGGAACTGGTAAAGGTTGGAGAGTGTAGGTGCATCTAACCCCCACCTCATAGAGATCAGCCTTGGGCTAATCTTGATTCACGCTGCCCACCATGAAGTTAGACAGTGTGAAAGGCTGCTTTCCGCACAGGGTCAGCAGCCTGGGCTGAGCAATGGCACACCTGAGGGGGGCAAGGGCACTGGAAGTGCTGGACAACTAGGCCGGAGGGGGTGGGCCTGCACTTACCCCATCCTCACAGGTGGCCAACCGCAGAAGGGAGGAAATACTGCTCTGCAGGAGCTGCAACAAGAGTGAACCTGGCTGTGACCTTCCACCAGTGAAGGAGTCTCATGCAAAAAGTAGTCATGTTCCAAAAACCAGGAGGTTAAGTCTGGAACCACCTGTCTTCTCTTTTCCAGACCACGGGCCAGGCTTATGCACGCAGAGGGCAGCTTCCTCCCCTGTTCCAAGGACTCACCTTAGAGTTCAAATGAGAGCTTCAGGCAAGACCTCTGCCCACCAGTCCACAAGATCTGCATGTGGTGGGTGTGCGAGAGCGAGCAGTAGTCATTGCACTGACCCCTAGCATGACCCTCTCACTGTCCACGTGGCGAGCATGAAGAGCAAGCACATGGCCAGTGCACTGACCCCTAGCATGACCCTCTCACTGTTCACATGGTGGGTGTGGAGGAGCAAGCACATGGCCAGATGACTGATCCCTACCTTGACCTTCACGGAGCACCCAGATCTGGATGGACAGTCCAGGAAGACCTGCAGGTGCCTTCTGAGAGCAGGAGATGTGACGACATGGGAGCATTGGCCGCAGTAAAAGGCTTCTTCTCTGCAGTAAGAACCAGACAGGACACTAGTATGAAGAGTCCTCATAGTGGACAGACTTCTTCTAAACACCAGGGTGTGCTGAGATAGAAAAAGGGTTTTGTTCTCAGGAATAACGTTCATGAGGAGGCCAGAATAAGCCCTGCACGTAGCAGGTTCCATAGGACAAACATTAGCTCGGGACTGGCAGCCTCCTGGCAGGTGAAGTTCTCAAAGGCAGAAGGACAGGCAAAGCCCATGAGACAAGGCAGGTCCTGGTCAGGCTCCTCACCCTGCCTGAAAAGAAAGCTTATTTGTAATCACCAGTCTCCACAATCATGAATTGCTACCAAGTAAACCTGTGATACATGCTGCTTTTCTGTCTTAAGTATAGTCTAGTAATGACTTCATGCACAGGGCCACCAAACAGGAGGAGACATTTGTTCTTTGCTTCTGAACAATCAGAAAAGTAATGAACATAGTGTTTCTTGTCTGTCACATGACAAAGTCACACTGGTGGCCAAGAGAACTGACTCAGAAGGGAATGCAGTGCCCGGATACACAGCCACAGACCAGGAACCCCCGGGGGCTGGTGCATTGTGTTCAAGGCAGGGCAGGAGGGAATGTCTACTCCTCTTTACTGATCCCTGTGGAAGAGTCTTCACCACTCACAAAGTGACTAACTGCACAGTACCAAGCTCCTCACTCACCTGCTTTTGCTCTGAGTTTTTCTTTATTCTCTTGACTGATAATAAAGAACAAAAAACAGCAAAAACAGCTCAAAGTGTTCCTTTCTTTTTTAAGATAGGAGGAGCTGCAAGACATAGCAGGAACCGCTGTTATGCAGAAAGGATGCACACTGCCCTGGCCTTGTCCCTGCCATTCACCTGGGCAGGCATGGTTTCTCCTTCTGCCAGGGCAGCTCCAAGCATTCCTCTGTCTCCCTGGGCACCTGCGGGAAGCCAGCCCGAGTGGGCCCGACCCTGGGCTGCAGAGGCAGCCGCAGGCATTGTGATTGCTTCCCATGCTCTGGGGGCTTCTGGCTGAAGTGCTCCACCTGGCCCAGCCCCTCTTACCTGTGCTCTGGGCTCTGTTCCAATCTCCCATTGCCACATCGGTCACAAGCAGGCCATGAAAAAGCTGTGCTCTCGTCCACACCAGCCACAGTGCCTAGGCCAAGTGAAGAAAGCCATGGACTCTCAGAGTTGGGAGCTGGCCCTCTCCCTCTGCAGGACTCCCAGTGAGTTTCTGCTCCCCAGGAGGTACGCAGTGATGGGCCTTTGATTTTTTCTCGCTTGTGAGTTTACATAAATGTTCCTTAGCTTTTTATAATTTCCATTTATTGTACAAACAAAATTATAAAAATAATTAAAAAGAAAATTTTCACACTTACTATAATGTCACTATTTAACCAAGTATTTTCATTTTTGCTTCATCTTTTCCAGTCTTTGTCAGGTGTATACATAGTTAAATAGTTACAATCAAACCATACATGCAATGTCTCACTCTACTTTTTAGGTTGCTGTAAGAATTGTTTTGTGTATCTCGTAGATATTCCACTGAGCTGATACAGTGTAGCTCACTTAGACGTTCCTCGTCATTGGACATTTAGTTTTCCCAATTACGTTAGTAGTGAGGTAGTGCATATTTTTGCACAAGAAGTCTTTTTCTGTACCGAAACCCTTTCCTTACGGTAGATTCCTGGAAGAGGAATATGTCAAAAAGTATGAATATTAGAGATGTGGAAAAACCCTTTTAGAAAGTGTTTCCTTAAAGGGCTTTCTGATTTACATTGTCACCATTAATTCATAGTGTACTAGTTTCACTATGTTGTGTGTTAACATCAGCTTAAATATCTGTCTCCTTAATAGGTACAATTGCTATTTTAGCACTTCTTTAAGAAGGAAAGATCAATATTCTTATTTGTTTGTTAATAACATGTCTTCTTATGTGATTTCTTGGCTGGTGGCCTTTTTCTGTTCATCAATTTAGTTGGACTCTTACATAACCTTTTGTCTGTCTTATTTGTTACAAATAATTTTCTTGGTTTCCTTATTGCAATTAAGGATATAAAGATTTCTTTTTTGCTCTAACACTTGCACATTCCTTTATGGTGTATAGGATGCTACCTAGTGGGGGCTGTATGAGAGGTGCAGGGACAGATAGTCCCTGCTGTCACAGACGCTGCAGTGTGAAAAAGACCCCTGAGAGTACAGCAGAGAGGACAAAGGTCCAGCTCAAGGGGCCAGGGGAGGCATCGAGCAGGAAGGGGCCTGAGATGCTCTGCAGGCCAGGAGGGAAGGGAGGCTGCAGTGCGCAGCAGCCAGTGTGGCCCATGGCACCACGGAAAGGCAGAACTGAGATCATTTAGGGCTGGTTGGGGATTTTAGCCTTAATCTTGGAAAGGAAGAGACACCAGTGAAGAATTTAAAGCAGGGGATTGAGGTGGCCTGGTGTTATTGGATATGAGGCATTACGGATACCATTTAGATGCACTAGCGAATCTCAGACCAGCCTTTGTTGAAAGTGGTGAAACGAGAAGTTTGAAGAAAAAGTAAGACATGCCCTGAGTTATCCTTTCCATTTTTGCAGTAATGAATTTCATTCCCACTAGAACAAGCATTAGGAGAAAATTTATCTGGGGAGCATAAAACAGAATTATAAGAACTAAGTAGGCTGGGTTTATTAAAATGCATTCATGTACTGCATACTTGAATGACTTTTAAAAAATGAAAACAATAGATGGTGATTTTGAAAAAGCTACCACAACTAATGACATTATCCTTGCAAATCTAATCCAAAAGTGGGTCAAAGGGATGAAAAGTAAAGTCAATAATGGGTTACAATGCAGCTGGAAAGGAGTATCTATTACTTCACCACAGGCAGACACATAAGTATACTCAACTGGAGAAGCAGTGGCTGGGTCCACACACAGGGACCCTGACCATGACCTATGCCAGGGATCCCTCCAGTTGCTCCTGCCCAGCAGAGAGCCTGGCTCACAGTAGTGCTTGTTAAAAGTTAGTTAAATGAATTAATAAAAAATAGACTTCTACCAAATCAAAGTGTTTTTCCCCCTAGGATATATATGGGTGTTAATGGAATTTACAATTTATGGCATCAAGCAATTTCCTTCCAATTAGGGAGCAAGTGGAGGAGAGAGATGAGAAACGTATCTCATTTGGGGTCTACACATCACTTCCCTTCTAGCAACTTTAAATGAATTCCAGAGGATGGCTGGGAAGCATATATTAAACTATTAGTACCTAGAACATCCACTTAAACGAGTATTGGTAGGAAAAATTTAATTTTCATTAAGGTTTGAGTTTGTTGTGACACACACTTCATCGATTGGCTTCGCTTTGCATTAAAAGCCTTTACGTTGCTCATCTTCTGTACAGAAATTATGTTATGATTCGGTTTGGGAAAGGTGCTTAGTGAAGTAATCTTTTTCAGAGGGTTCTTTCCAAGGGCCATACCAGCAGCAGGAGCCCCTCCCGCCCCAGCTCTGTGCCACTTGGCCGGCTTCACTCCCAGGCCGGGTTGGCCTGGCCCCTTAAACAAGCTGAAATTTTTCTTCAGTAACCTTTTAACTCTTTCTTAGGACCGCCTCCCCCCTGTCTCCTGACTGAAAGAAGTTGGGGCTCAGAATTTTTCCTTCTGTGTAAGAGGCCCGTGCTCGGCCGGTCCCAGCCCAGGCACTCATTCCCAGCCGCGGCGGGCGCCCGGCTCTGGAAGAAGCGGTGAGCAATGGCGGGGAAGACCGTGCTGCAAAACCACCTCTCCGGAGAGCAAGCCCGAAAGGCGTCGCTGCGCACTCCCGGAAGCCGGCGCAGTCCCGGCCCGGGCCGCCAGGCCAGGACGAGCCTACCGAGGGAGGCAGGGCCTCGAGCCGGCCCGGAGACCTGGCTGCTGTCCGCGGGCCGGCCGGCCTGCCGGCCGCAGGTCTCTGAGCTGGCTCCCGCGCGGCGGGGGGAGGGGGACAAGGGGCGCTGCTGCCGGACTGCGAAGCCGCGGGGACTGCAGCGTGGCCGGCGAGGCGCCAAGGCGCAGGCCCACCGCCACCGATCTGCCCGGGCTGGCTGCTCCGTGACCGCTCCCAGGCTGCAGGGCAGCTTCAGAGTGGGCTGGGCGCACCCCAGGACCCGAGGGGAAACCTGACGTAACGGGCGAGGTCTTCCCGTGCTCCGCGGTGATTTCCTCCCTGAAATCTAACGGTGGTAGCGGCCACGCTGAACTCCTGCCTCTGTCGCGAAGACCCGCTCTCAGGCCCGCACCTCGGCCTGCTGCCACCTCCACCCCCCTCCCCACACGACGTTTGGGGCCTCAAACTGTGTACAGCCGGGTGTCTCGTGTCCACTTAGGGTGTGCTTCACTTTGTGCAACTTGTAAAAGAAAATCTAGATTAATATCAAAGAGAAAGCAGAGTTAATCATTCTCCACAGGTGAAGTCCAAGTACCGTTCTTCTTAAGGCAAGCTTATGTGCGATATTATTAGCATTTGTTATTATGGCTAAAGTCCTACCTGTGTATAATTATTAACAGTTTTCAAAGGCTTACACTCTCATGATCTCATTCATTCCCCACGCCAGCCTTACAAAAAAAAAAAAATTTTTTTTTTTTTTTTTGTACAAGGTCTGTCTTATTCCCATCATACGGTGAGCTCACTGAAGCTCAGAGCTGGGCCACACCCCTGAGATTGGGAGGGTCTCTACTGTCTCCAGGTTCCACTCCCAGCTCCTGCCACTAGGCCACATCCAAAAACAGCGCTCTGGTCCCAGGACTGCTCAGAGGAAGGAACACCTGCTGGCCGGGGTTTTCAGGGTTTAAAAACGAAGTATGTGTGTGGACCTAAGGGAAGCACACACAGAAACACTGCCCAGGTATCAGCACCGGAGACCACTCTAGCCAGCCCCCAGGAACTTCCACCATCCGGACCCGGCAGACCGTGGCTGCCCAGGGAAGGGACCCCACTGCTGCTCTTGGTGCTGGTGCTGGCTTGCCATGCTGGGCTG
The DNA here is from genome assembly GCF_030014295.1 of Loxodonta africana. NCBI lineage: Eukaryota > Metazoa > Chordata > Mammalia > Proboscidea > Elephantidae > Loxodonta > Loxodonta africana. Next base: position 4,588,503 of record NC_087355.1, read on the forward strand.
GACACTAAGGACACGCTCACCACCCTGTTCATAAATCTTAGGACCTGTGGGGCTGCCTCTCTGCTCAGGGCACCTGAAGCCATCTGGTGTTGCTAAGATATTAACTGACTCGTAATTTTTTGGTTTTTAACAAGTCCCTTAGAACTGCACATGAACAAAATGCCATGGCCTGTGCTCAGCTCTGTATCTGTGGACTCATCACCTATCGCAAGGTCTAGCTCGCTACCCTTCACGCTTTCACAGAGCCATCTTACAGGAAGGATCTGCCAAGGGCTCCAACTTTTCCCTTTAAAAAAAATCCAAAGGTAAATACAACGATTTATAATAACATTTTATCAAACAGGATGAGAAAAGAAAAAGTGCCTAAGAGAAATGACTTCATCACGAATGGCATCTACCATTTATAAGATGAGAATACAGAAAACATCTCAGTAAGAGGGGGTGGCAGCCCAGCCAGTCCCTGCTCACTCATTGTTAGAAATACTGTTCTCCCCTCCACTGATAGTATCACAAGGCATTTTAGCCATGGATAAAACATGCAATTTCCCGGATTCTTCGCTTTAAGTTAGGAAGAACAGACCACCAGGGAGGGGCTTTTATAGCTTGAATACGCTTTTCATTGCAGGATAAAAGCAATGACTGCCACGTTGGTGGTGTGGAACCACACTGATGAAGCACTGGAACGAAAGCACCGGTCCGGACAGCCAGGATCAGGCTGCTGTGCTGGCCGGTGCAGTCCACCAGGTCACTGTGAGGTAGGGGACGACCCAGGGGGATGCACGGCATGGGAGGGGGGCATGGTGCAGGTGGGGGATGATGCAGGGGGATGCAGGACATGGGGGGGCACAGTGTGGGGGATTACAGCATGGGGACCATGGCATGGGGGACACGGTGCAGTGGGGTATGGCATGGGGGACCACAGTGCAGAGGGAACATGGGGGGTGTGGGGTGGGGGTAGGCACGGGGGCATAGCATGGAGGGAACACGGCACAAGGGGCCATGTTAGGGTGAAGGGGGACTACAGTGTGGACCATGGAGGGTATACAGCAGGAAGGCTGTAGAGTTGACTATGACTCATGGGAACCCCATGTGTGTCAGAGTAGAACTGTGTTCCATAGGGTTTTCAATGGCTGATTTTTTGGGAAGTCATCACCAGGCCTTTCTTCCAAGGTGCCTCTGGATGAACTGGAACAACCAGTCTTTCAGTTAGCAGTCAAGAACTTTAACTGTTAACCATTTGGACCACTCAGGGACTCTTTCTCTTTAGGGAAGTGGTATATCCAGGAAAATCTACAAACATTAAGTGTCTCTGGTACACAGTATTATGTAAGGGATTCTGTGTGTGTCTCCTTCCACTCCTAAGGTGCTTATGAGTTTGAAGTCATGGTCTCTGGGCCATCTAACTTTTCCTAGTACTATCTGGAACAGAGCTTTGCGACACATTGAATTGCCTATTGTTTACTTAAAAATACTTAGTCCTTGGACCAAAAGCAAAGAAGTTTCCGGGATAAACTGAACGCTTCGAAGGTCAGCGGAGCAAGGGCAGGGGTTTGGGGACTATGGCTTAAGGGGACTCCTAAGTCAATTGGCATAATAAACTCTATTATGATAACATTCTGTATCCCACATAGAAGTGTGGCGTCTGGGGTCTTAAATGCTAACAAGCGGCCATCTAAGATGCATCAATTGGTCTCAACCCATTTGGATCAAAGGAGAATGAAGAACACCAAGGTCACACGATAACTATGAGCCCGAGACAGAAAGGGCCACATGAACTAGAGCCTTACATCATCCTGAAACCAGAAGGACTAGATGGTGCCTGGCCACAACTGATGACTGCCCTGACAGGGAACACAACAGAGAACTCTTGAGGGAGCAGGAGAACAGTGGGATGAAGACCCCAAATTCTCATAAAAAGACCAGACTTAATGGTCTGACTGAGACTAGAAGAATCCCAGCGGTCATGGTCCCCAAACCTTCTGTTGGCCCAGGACAGGAACCATTCCCGAAGACTACTCATTAGACATGGAAGGGACTGGACAATGGGCTGGAGAGAGATGCTGATGAAGAGTGAGCTACTTGTATCAGGTGGACACTTGAGACTGTATTGGCATCTCCTGTCTGGAGGGGAGATGGGAGGGTAGAGAGGGTTAGAAACTGGCAAAAGGGTCACGAAAGGAGAGACTGGAAGAAGGGAGCGGGCTGACTCATTAGGGGGAGAGTAAATGGGAGTATGTAGTAAGGTGTGTATAAGCTTACATGTGACAGACTGACTTGATTTGTAAACTTTCACTTAAAGCACAATAAAAATTACTTAAAAAAAAAATACTTAGTCCTTACCCTACACGAAGGCTCCAGTTTGAGTGAAGAGGGGCTTAAGGACCACTGGGAACTAAGCCTCATTCACGCTGACTGTGATTGTCACCATACCCATGCACTGACGTGTGTGGGTGCACCTGACCCCCCTGGAACAAAGCTCCCTCCATGTACCAACAGCTACCTCACACAGCAGCAAGAACATTCCTTGTGATGGCAAGGGTAGAGGGGATGGTGTTTAAGTGCACACTGTAGGTCCTGGCAGGTACTGACTGAGCACAAACAGCAGCAGCCTCTAGGGAGAGCTCTTCCTACCCAATGACTGGAATGCTTGTGGTCAGGTGCTGGGAGCCAGAGGGCGGGAGGACGAGGGAGGTGTTGCCTGTACTGTGGTCAGTGCACTTTCCATCGGTAGGGAAACTTTACAGCCCTGTTTGTCCCTTAGTGGAGGAATAGTCTACTCGTGGGCTATTTAATTAACTACTGAGTTAGGTTCCTATCTGCCCCTAGAGTATTAAATGAGAAAAGCAAGTGACAGAATAATGTATGGTGAACGATCACATTTTTGTGAGGACGACACTTGTTTGGAGGTGATGTGCTGTGTGCTCCTGTGTACATGGAAGGAGCAGAGTGATGCCCCAGGAGAGGCGAGATGGAAAGAGGGTGTGAGAGAGCTTACCTTTCCTTATTCACCTTTCACTGGTTCCAGTGGACACATATTACTTTTACCAGTGAAAAATTTTATCAAGAGAAAAGGTATTAATGTGATTTTCAGCTTCTGACTCATATAGCCAACCATCTCCTTCTCATATGTATCAGAACACCCAAGCTCTCCCAGAAAGAACTGAGATTGCCCCTCCCCCGGCTCTCCCACCATTTCCTACTTCAGTGAGCAGCGGTCCTACCCACCTCACTGTCTCTGCATTTACTGCCTTCTCCTACAAACTTCACCTTGACCTCTGTCTCTGACCTTCACTAAAAACCAAAAACCAAACCCAGTGCTGTCGAGTCAATTCCGACTCGCAGTGACCCTATAGGACAGAGTAGAACTGCCCCACAGAGTTTCCAAGGAGCGCCTGGCGGATTCAAACTGCCAACCCTTTGGTTAGCAGCTGTGGCACTTAACCACTATGCCACCAGGGTTTCCACCTTCACTAGGACCTGCCAATTTCACCTCCTCCATAACTCATTCACTGATATACATCTCGGCCACCTCCCCTAGTCTGCACTCCCATCACTCCCTTTGGACTGCCACAAGGCCTACCAGCTGGCTACCCTGCCACTGTGGACTGCACTCTGCTCCTCAGGCACAGAGTCCCCACAGTGTCATCTCCTTGCAGGGTGGGGCCAGCAGCCTGAGCTGCCTGCTGCTCCTTGCCAAGGTCTGGCCTGCTCCAGCTCATCTCTCCACTGTGTCTCGTTTGCCCTCTCTTTTCTGGTCTCTTCCCACAATTCATTCCTCCTGCCCCCACTGTGTTTAGGGAGTCTTCCAGGACCTCCCCTACAAGGTGAGGTTCCTGATTATTGGCTCATAGAGCACTTGGCATGCTGCGGTTTTATGCTTGTTTATATACTTATTTGCTTAATGTCTTTCTATATAGACTGTGGGAGTCCCTGGGTGGTAACACGCTCGGCTGCTAACCAAAAGGTTGGAGGTTTGAGTCCACCTGTAGATACCTTAGAGGAAAGGCCTGGAGATCTACTTCTGAAAAACCAGGCATTGAAAACCCAATGGATTAGACATAATCAAATACCTTTTGGGATTGATTTTCTGGGTTTGAAGGCTTAGGACCATAGTCTCATGGAACAACTCAATCAATTGGCATAATTACAGTTCATAAAGTTGATGAGTAGTGTCTGGGGTTTTAAAAGCTAATGAGTGGCCATTCAAGATACAACTGTCAGTCTCTACTCGTCTGGAGCAAAAGAGAAAGAAGGAAACCAAAGATTCAAAGAAGGAACTGGCCTATAGGCCTAAATGTCTAAACAGACCATGGCCTCATCTACCCTGAGGCCAGAAGAACTAGATGGGACCCAGCTACCACTACCGACTATTCTGATCAGAGCTACAATAGATAGATCCTGATAGAATGGGAGAAAAATGTGGGACAGAACCTCCAGTTCCTTAAAAGAAGAAAAAAAAAAAAAAAAAAGACTTAATGGATCAGTTGAGACTAGAGGACTTCTCGAGACTACTGCCCTGAGGTACTCTTAAAACCTTGAACTGAAACTAGCCCGAGATCACCTTTTAGCTAAATAACAGATTGGCCCACAAAATAAAGAATATCACCCGTGAATACCGTGCTCCTTTAAAAAATCACATATATGAGACCAAATGTTCAACAATTACTTTAAAACAAAGATGAGGAAATAAAGGGACAGGGAAACTACATTAATGGAAATGGAACAACCAGAATAGAAATAATGAGAATATTCACGCCTTGTGAAGACTGTAACCAATGTCACTGAACAACTTGTGTAGAAATTGTTGAATGGAAACCTAAACTGTGTGTGAAACTTCACTGAAAACACAATAAAATATTATTAAAAGGGAGAAAGAAAGAAAACCTTATGGAGAACAGTTCTATTCTGACACACATGTGGCCGCCATGAACTGGAGTCAATTCCATGACAGCTGGTGGGTGTGACAAACTGTAAGCTTCAAGAGACAAGGGACCACTTCTGATTTGTTCCTTACTGTATCCAATGTCTGAGATGGAGTAGGTACTCAAAAATTTTTGATGAATAAATGAGTAAATGCATTTAAATGAATAAGGTATTTAATGAAATATAAATGCCATCTCCAACAAGATGACTACCCACCTCGGACACTGCAAATGGAGTTTGCTTGAGTTCTGGAACCCAGTTCATCCAGCCTCACTGGGCCGGTCAGGTCAGAGGCACAAGCACCAGAGGCCACACACAAAAGGGGCTTTTGAAGCAAGAGGACACTTCGTTCAACACAAACCATACGACCTGCCAACACAGACAGTTAAGATTACTATAGAGCTGAAGAAAAGCAGCTTCTCCTGAGGAACAGCCATCACCTTTGCCAGCTTCCGATGTGCCATATGGAAGAAGTGTGCTGGCATGGGGCAGGCCTGCTCCCTCCAAAGCCAGGTTCTGTTAGCACAGCCCAGGGTGGGTTTTACGGTATGTGAAGCATAGCTCAATAAGAAAAAATACAATTCAGAAAGGCTTTTACTTTGATTCCTTAAAGAATGGACTGGCTGACCTAAGCTTATGCACTTATATATTGTAGCTTTGTGTTTGTTTTAAAGATTGATCTTTTAGGCAATAACTTCAGGGGCTTCTGCACCTTTCAAGCGTGGCCCCCAATCAGACAGTTCTTGAGTGAAAGGGGGCATCCCTCACAGTGGGTGTCAACTCCACAGAGGGTGCTCGTCCTGCTAAGGTGACTGGTTCTAACTCCCAGCCATGACAGGGGCCAATGGAAGCCAAGGCTGCTTCTGCAGCCCTCGTCTGCCCAAAAGGCTGTGGCCACGACCGGCTTCGTGGAGGTGCCAGCAACTCTAGAGTTAAGACAGTGGCATGCAGGATCAACAAGTCATTTTATGGGCATCTATCACTGCCATTGGACCAGAACTGTCAAGAAGAAAAAAAGCATACCCTGGTCTCGCAGAGCGTCTCTGAAGAGGATGCTGTGAGGGGCAGCCACAGTGAGCGCTTCCAGGACTTCTGGGCCCAGCTCACACGAGGAGGTCACATAGACGGGCACTGTTTTGGGGAGGCTAGAGTGACTCTCATTATTCCCCTGCAGGGTGACATCAGTCACCATCAGCAAGATCTCCTTTTGCTCCACAGAAAGGAAACTTCTGACCTGCAATTTTAAAACATGGTAAAGACCATTAACTTAATAGCTTTCCTTACGACAAAAAAATTAATGCAAAAATCTTAGATCATTATTATTAACACTACAATTTTAGAAGCATTTAAACAAATACAGTGCTTCTAAAACACAAAATAAGCTCGCATGTCCAGTCATCAGCCTACACTGATGAACACAGAGGTACCACAGGGCACCATGGGCTCAGTCCTACAACCCTTATGGGACATCCAATCCCACCCTGCCCTGGCACCACTCTGTATGTCTAGTTCAAATGTAACCTCTTGTTTTGAAGACTTCTGGCCTACCTAAGTGGAATTAATTGCTGTCTTCCTCCTCATCTCATGCTTATATACCTAGAATGGTCATTACCACATTGCTTTATAATAGTGCACAGGCATTCTTCTCTCCTGCTGGGTGTGCTTTTCCTGAGTGTTAGGAATATATCATACTCACCTCCAGATTTTGTACAGTGCCATGGTATAAAGCAGATGTCATATATTTATTGTAACACTTTGTTTATTCATTTTTCTTTTATTTTATTATGGTTTCCTTTCTTTTTCTTTTTGTTTAATTTGCAAAAGGTATAATTATAATGTCTTTTTGTGAAAATGATATTCTACTCTTCCTCTTGGGCAGGGCTTAGGATTCAGTAGAAGCAAATGGGGCCAAGAATTTGCCTGGCAAGACCCACAGGGTCAGTAGGGGCAGGGCCTGAGGGTTTGGCTAGCTTGCTGGGTGGCCAAGGCTGAGGTTTCAGTTGGTGTGGCTGGCATGGATGCATGGTCAGGCTGAGGATTCCATGTGGCTGGCTAGAAGGGCTGGGCAGAGAAGGTGACCTACATGGTCAGGAGCTGTGGGGTTGGGGCAAAGGAAGCACTCACAGGGTCCGGTAGGGCTGAGGGGGCAGCTTGCATGGTTTGAGGCTGAGTACATACAGGAAGTTTGAGCAAGTGAGAAGACATATTGAGGAAAGTGGGAACTAGGTTTTGCACTGTCGGAGAAGGGAGTTACAAATATGAAAATGGAAAAACCTAGAGTAAACTCTGTGGTAACAGCCTAGAATTGGAGGTATCAGAGTGAAATAAAGATTTTAGATAGTTAGGTAGATAGACAGGAACACAGAAATAGATACAAATATATGTGTGAGTGTATGAGACAAATATATTATTTCCCATTCCTGGATATATACCCAAGAGACTTGGAAGCAGTGACACAAACAGACACATGTACACCAGTGTTAATCACAGCAGTATTCACAGTAGCCAAAAGGTGAAGATAATCTGAATGTCTATCAACAGATGAATGAATAAACAAAATGTGGTATATTCATACATGGAATATTATTCAGCCATAATGAGGAATGAAGTCCTGATACATGCTACTACATGGATGAAACTTGAAAATATGCTGAGTGAAATAAGTCAGTCACAAAAGGCCACATATCGTATGATCCCACTTACATGAAATATCTAGAATGGGCAAATGTATAGAGACCCAAGTTTATTAACTGTTACCAGTGGCAGGTGGGAAGAGAGAAGGGGGAATCATTCCTTAGGGGGTACTGAGTTTCTTTTAAGGGTAATGGAAAAATCTGGAAATGAGTAGTGGTGATAATTGTACAACATGATGAAAGTAAACAAGGTCACTGAATTGTACATGTAAAACATGTCGAAATGGCAAAGGTTTTGCTATACATATTTTTACCACAACAAAGCAATTTTTATTGCAGAATAAAATAATACTAATAAACCCTCAGTGTCCATAAGTAAGTCTTCTGGAACACAGCCCCACCCTTTTGTGGATGAGTGACATGGCAGCTTTTGGACTGTGACATAGAGTTGAGGAGCTGTGACAGAAATCAGGCAGCTCACAAAGCCTGGAATGCTCACTCTGGGCCCTTTATCGACACCATCTGCCATCCTCCCTCTACATGAAGGATAGGCTGATACAGTAAATGTGTGATTAGCCAGGGTTAGCAATGTTTATATACATGCAACTCAGCAGCCACTTCATTGGAGGTTAAGAAGCATATTCCTTCCATCATTCTATAACTGTTTGACCACCCATGGATGATCGGAGAAATGCAGAGAAATTGTTGACAATGTATGAACAACAGAAGTCCGCTCTGGACAACTTCAGCAGAAAACGGCTCTGAGGCTGTCGCCTGAATCGTGACTCTATATGAAGTGTGCACATTCTTTAGAGAGCTGTATTAAGCGTGATGAGATGAAATGATGTGAAATCCAGGACTTGCTTTAAAATTCTTCAGCCACAAAGAGAAAAATGGGGGTGGGAGGGTGGGGTTAGTGTACAATCTTGATAACCAGGTATAAAAAAAAAAAAATTTTTTTTTTTTTTTGGTATAGCATGGTTAAAATATAGTCCTGGGTGACTCTCCTGTCCCTCTGTATTCCAGAGATGGACTGGGGCATCTGACTGGCCTGTGCAGCCCATCTTTCCAGGCTCCAGCTTCCTGCCTTCTTCCAAGACCCCCAGTAGGTGTTCCCTTCAAAGAGCACTGGTGTGTGATGCTGGCTGTCAGCAGGGCCATACTGACCCCAACACCTGTCTTAGGCACACACACCCAGGAGGCTTCTGTGAGGTACTAATTCTTTCTGCATCACCATAGATGTGGCCCATTAGTAGGGGAGATTAAAAAATAAAAGGATTTTAAAACCAGGATGTTATATGTACCTCAGGACGCTCCTCAAGAAGTTAAGGGCCAGCAAAGGTTTCTGGCAGAATGTAGGTCATGTGTTCAGCTTGCCAAGACCATCTTTTTTTTTCTCACCTACTCCTAGCTGATCTATTGAGTAGCAAGGAGGCAAAGGAGAAGCTCATCTTGGCTGCAGAACCCTAGAACTGTGCAGGACCTATCTGGGGACCGCAGGGCCCCCTCTGCAGTGCAGGGCCTATCTGGGGACCATGGGCCCCCTTTGTAGTGCAGGGCCTATCTGGGGACTGTGGGGGCCCCTTTGCAGTGCAGGGTTTACTTGGGGACCGTGGGGCCTCCTTTGCAGTGCAGGGCCATCTGGGGACCATAGGGCCCCTTTACATTGCAGGGCCTATCTGGGGACCGCGGGGCCCCTTTACTGTGCAGGGCCTATCTGGGGACCGTGGGGCCTCCTTTGCAGCATAGGGCCTACCTGGGGACTGTGGGGCCTCCTTTGCAGTGCAGGGACCTCAAAGTTCTAAGAAGTAGCTGAGCTCATCCTGAGATTTCCACATCCTCCCCACAAACAAGATGTCAGCTTCTCCTTCCTCTCTTTGACCTGTCTGTGTATCAGGAGAGAACTCAGTTTGCAACTGTTTTGGGGTTGTTGAAAAACTGGGCTGTTTTTCATCCCTATTACCCAGTACAGAGCTGGCAGTTGGCGGACACCCCATGCCTGCACAAGCAAAGGGTTAGTACCAATTTAGCAGTGAACTTGCTTAAATGGGCTGAAAAATGGTTTTCTGTTTTAGCACTCCATTAATTTCTAACAGGTTATCCTTTAATAAAACTATGGCATTTATACATTATAACATCTTTTGAGAGTGAGAGAGAGAGATTGGTTACCTGCAGTCTTTGGTAGATCACTCTGGCATAGAAGGTGCAGCGTGTGCCAAGACCACCAGCCTGGAGGGATGGGAAAGATGGGCCATGTCACACAGCACATACAGACACAGTGAAGGTGCTTGCAGAACTTGTTAAACACAAAGACATTACCTGGAGAATCTCCTTTAAGCAGTGGGAGACTGGAGGCTGGTAGAGCTTAGAAATTGGGTCTTCCTCAATTACATCAATTTGTCCCAGATTTGGATGAGCTGTGAGAAGGTAACAGAAGGTAGGAGGAGGCAGATCAGCTTGTACCTGTTTAAAAAGAAGGAAAAGGTAGACTGTGAATACATTTTTTAAAGACTTAAATACACTATTAAAATCTATACGTTAATATGTACATATGTGCTTGTAGTTGCATGATATCTATGTGGAAGGCTGTAATCAGAAAGAGATGACACCGTTCATACCTCTGATGGAGGAGCCTGGTGGCTGCAACCAGGTGCCGGAACTCCTGTACTTCTGAGTTTATTACCAATTCAAAATTTTATTTTAGAAATCTACTTTTCAGACTATGCTGAGGAAATCATTTAGAAACTACTTCCTCTTAAATGATCCAGACGTGGTCACTTTTGACAGCTAACATGCTGGGCTGTCAGGGACAGTAACAGCTTTGCATGTGCTGATAAGTCAGCTGGTGCCTGAACAAGGCAGTCCCCAGGGTCAGCTTTGGGAGGAAGCTCTGGCCCAGAGCACTGCTGACCTCCATGCTGGGTAAGGCTCAGGGCAGAGATGGGAGGACATATTTTAACCAGCCACTTCTGCTACTTGCAGGCAACTACCACAAACAATTTGTTGAGGCAGGGAAATGGGAATTCCTGGCTAACCTGTGCCTATAAGACAATCTATTGATTTTATTTAGTCAGCTTATGAGAGTTTCTACTGTAATTGGTCACTGAGTGTTGGGTTTTGTGAGTAACTGGACGGTGGCAAGAAAAGTGGTCTGTGTCTTGCTTTAGCAGAATTCTAAGACCCTCCTTGTTTTGACGGTGTATGGTGACTGTGGGTTTAACACTTCATCATAAGTTAACCTCAAAAAAATCTGGCGTAGCAGAGCAGGTGCACAGGAAGAGTGTGGGCTTTGGAATAAGACAAGGCTGGATTCAAGCCCAGCTCTGGCTCACAGTCACGTGTTGCCACAGACAAAGGAATGAGCTGGACTTCGAGCTCCTTGAGGCTACCACGGGAACACACATCAACTGTGTAGGTGGTAGTGAAGACAGGAGAGGAGGGCAGGCCCCAGGTGTTGGCTTACCTCTTCACAGGGCTGACTTTGGCCAGGGGTTTTCAGAGGCATTACTGGAGGCCATATGGTGTCAATCAAACTAAATAGCCCCATTGTCCTAAAACAGAAAAGGTGGTAGCAAAGGTATTCATCATCAAACATCCCGTATTAAGTACCCTGTCATCGATAAGCTGAATCAGCCTATGCTGAGGAGGTCAATAAGCACCAGACCTGAACACTAGGGTCAACAGCAGCTCTGGTGGGGGGGCGGGGGGTGCAGGCGCAGCCCACAGACGGACAGCAGAAGATGTGTGGGCTGCTCACAAAATCATGAGGCATCTGCATGATGCAACGTTATACAGCTGTCAAAATTGGTTTCTGGAAGATATTTAAGGGCACAGAAAGATGTTTATGATACCTGAGTGAAAAACAAAGCAACAAAATATCTCTCTCTCGATGTATATACCTACGTACACACATATATAAAAGGCCAAAGGAAAAAGAGAACAAGGTGGGAGGACTCATACTTCTGGGTTTTAAAACATATTATACAGCTACAGTAATCAAAACAGCCTGGTACTGGTATAACAATAGACACAGACCAATGGAATAGAATTGAGAGTCGAGAAATAAACCCACACATCTATGGTCAACTGATTTTTGACAAGGCTGCTAAGTCTATCTGATGATGAAAGAAGACTCTCTTCAATAAACGATGTTGAGAAAATTGCATTTCCACATGCAGAAAAATAAAATAGGATCCCTGCCCCGCACCATCCATAAAACAATTTCAAAATGGATTAAGGATCTAAATGTGAAAATGCAAATCATAAAATTCCTAGAAGAAAGTACAAGGGCAATGCTGCTGGGCTGAGCTTTTAACAATGGATTATTTAATATAATAATAAAAGCACAAAATGAGACCTCATAAAAATTAAAAATTTTGTTCATCAAAAGTCTTTACCAAAAAAGTGAAAAGATAAGTTACCGATGGGGAGAATATCTTCAAAAACCATATATCTGATGAGAACCTAAATACCAAAATATATATAAAACTTTGACAACCTAACAACAAAAAGACAACCTAATCATAAAAAGGGCAAAGGACATGAATAGACATTTCACCTAAGAGGACATTCAAATGAACACCAAACGAATGAAAAGCTGCTTAATGTCATTAGCTATCAGAGAAATGCAAATCAAAACCATAACGAGATACCATTTCACTCCCAATAGGATGGTCCAGTTTAAAAAAAAAAAAAAAAGAAAGAAAGAAAATGACAAATGTTGGCAAGAATGTGAGGACACTGGAACCCTATCCATTGCTGGTGGGAATGCAAAAAGTTACAGCCTTTGTGGAAAACATTGCGGGAGTACCTCAAAAAACTCCAAATAGAACCACCATATGAACCATACCCAAAAGACTTGAAAGCAGAGACTCAAAACAGATACTTGCTCATTGCAGCACTATTCACAATAGCTGAAAGGTAGAAACAACCTAAATGCCCATCAGCAGATGAATACCCAAAAACCTCAGATGAATAGATAAACAAAATGTGGTACATACATACAATGGAATACGAACTACTCAGACTGTAACAGAAGTGGAGCCTGGATACATGCTACAATGTGGAGCTTGAAGACATTATGCTGAGTGAAATAAGTCAATTACAAAAGTACAAATATTGTATGACCTAGCTTATGTAAAAAGACATGAACAGACAAAATGTATAGAGGCCAAAATTTATTAGTGGTTACCAGGGGCAGGAGGGAGGGGGAAAAAGGGAATTGTTATTCCTCATGGAGTACTCAGTTTCGGTTTACTGTGATGGAAAATTATACTGATTAAGGGTAGGGTTGCAGTTGTATAATAGATAAATTTACAATAATGACAAAAAAAAAAAAAGAGTAGCTGCTGAGGCTGCTTATGTACAACCAAACACCTCATAGTATTTGGTTCCTTGGTTTTGAAGTTTAGGGTCATAGTTTCATGGGACATCCTAGTTAATTGGCTGAACAACATGTTTAGTGCTTTTGGTCTACTTCCTAGATTATTGCATAGTGCCTAGGTCCTTAATAGCTTGCGGTCAACCCTTCAAGGTACAACAATTGGTCTCTATTTGCCTGGAGCAACAGAGGAAGGAGAGTCAGGAACAGGAGGAGGAAATGGAATGCATGGCTAATTGCCTCCGTAAAAAAATGACTCCTTTACCATGAGACCAGAACGGGATGGTGCTCAGCTACCATTACTGAATGATTCGATCAGAGATTCTATAGAAAAAACTGATCAAGAGGGAGAAAATGCAAAACAGAATTTCAGCTTTGCATAGAATCCAGTCTTTCTGGAGCCATGAAGGCTAGATGAACCCCTGAAACTATTGTACTAAGATAATCTTTAAATCTTAAACCAAAAATATTCCTTTAAGTCTTCTTAAAACCAAACAAGAGTTTAGCTTAACTGGTAAAGAACGTCTGCCTTAAACATTGTGCTCTTTTAAGAACTGTCTATATGGGATCGAACCAACAACAGCTACTTAAAGATTAGATAGGAAACTTAGGGGGCAGTGAGTTTATGTCAATGGAGAAGGAACAACTCAGAAAAGGAGAGTGAGAATGGTTGTACAACTCGAAGAATGTAATCGGCGTCACTGAATTGTATATGTAGAAACTTGAATTGCTATATGTTCTGCTGTGTATATTCTCAATGACACGAAACTAAAGTAAATTATAAGAAATGAAAATAGAGAATATTTATAATAAAAGCTTCTTAGATTTTGCATTAACTTTCAATATGGTAGTACATAATATGCCATTTAGTTTTGAAAACAAGTTTGTGAGCTTAATATTTAATGTTACATAGTCTTATCCTTTTAAATACATACACAGCAAACTCAGTTAATAGGCATAACACAGTTCATAAGGCATATGTTCTACATCCCAAAGTGGTGAGAAGTGTCAGGGGTCTTAAAAGCTTGTGAGCAGTCATCTAAGATACAACTATCGGCCTCTACTCGTCTGGAACAAAAGAGAAAGTGGGAAACCAAAGACTCAGAGAAGAAAGTAATCTACAGGACTAATAGTCTACACTAACCAAAGCCTCATCTACCTGAGACCAGAAGAACTAGATGCTGCCCGACTACCACTACTGACCATTCGGATCAGGGCCACAATAGATGGATCCTTATGGAATGGGAAAAAAATGTGTAGCAGAACTCAAATTCTTAAAAAGTACAGACTTACTGAATTGGTTAAACCTGGAGGACTCCCCAAGACTATTGCCATGAGATACTTTTTAAAACTTAAGTCGAAATTATTCCTTGAAGTCACCTTTTGGCTCATAGAATAAAGAATAACATCCATAAGTAATGAGCTTTGAAAAATTATCTATAGTAAAACAAATGGTCAAAAATTATTCTAAAGCAAAGATCAGAAGGTAAAGGGGTAGGGAAACTAGAGTACTGGAAATGGTACAACCAAAATGGAATGAATGAGAATGATGACGCATTGTGAAAAATGTAACCAGTATCACTGATTGATATGTGTAGAAATTGTTAAATGGGAACCTAATTTGCTGTGTACACTTTCACCTTAAACACAATAAAATATTATTTAAATAAATATTTATATTATAGGCACTCTTCTAGGTGGTTAGGATGTAGCAGTTAACAAAATTGAAAAACTCAGAAACTGTAAATTAGGGTTTTGGCATCGTAATACAGAGAAGTGAGCACTTTCCCTATCACTTGGCAGTTACATCAGTCGCAACAGATAACATGCAGGGCACAGTCCAGGGCAAACCTCAATAGGGTAATGTCATGCTGAGGCATTTTCAGTAATTTGAGGGCTCCTGGTGGCACAATGGTTAAGAGCTCGGCTGCTAACTGCAAGGTGGGTGGTTCAAATCCACCCGTTCTGCTTCTCTAAAAATTACAACCTTGGAAACCCTATGAGGCAGTTCTACTCGGTCCTATAGTGTCGCTATGAGTTGGAATTGTCTTGATAGCAATGGGTTTTTTTTGGTTTGGGGTAAAAATTAAGCACAAAAATGATAGGCAAAGGGGGAAATCATATGCTAAAAAAGGAACTGTCTCATGGCAATTTACTCTCGCTCCCTCCTTTTTTAATTTTTTGAGAAGTGCCTTGCAGAAGCTGTTTGTGTGAATGAAAGGAAAGGGCTGGGTGAGCAGGGACCAGCGGAGTCAGGAAAAGCCAAATGGGAAGGCTCTGGGGCAGCCGGCCTGACCACCAGCCATTTCCTCCCAATGCCAAGGCGCTGGGCCTTTCTGTAGTTCTCCCCTGTGTCTGTCAGCTTGCCCCTGCGCTGTCAGTCTTTCCTCCTGTACCACCTTTGCAGAGAGGCTCTTAGGTCGCATATTCTGTCCACAATGGCCCTCAGCCAACTTCCTGACCCTTGGCCAGCCACTGACTGTGTCTCTGTTTCAGTGCTAGGGTGCAAGCCCCCAAGGGCAGGGCCATCCTCCCCCAGCCCTGCTGTACCTCCTCTGCGCAGAGCAGGCCTTCCCACAGTAGGTGGTCAAGAGAACTGGTGAATGAGTGACTAATGCCAACACACTGTTGCAGACAACTAGGCATTAACTGAGCCCTGGTGACATGATGGAAACCCTTGTGGCGTAGTGGTTAAGAGTTCAGCTGCTAACCAAAAGGTCAGCTGTTCTAACCCACCAAGCACTACTTGGAAACCCTATGGGGCAGTTCTATCCTGTCCTGTAGGGTCACTATAACTTGGAATTGACTTGATGGCAATGAGTATTTTTTTTTTTTTTGCTTTTGGTGATGTGACAGTTAAGTGCTGGACTGCTAATCAAAATGTTGGCAGTTTGAACCCATTCATCGGCTCCACAGAAGAAAGACCTGGCGATCTGCTTCAGTAAAGATTACAGCTTAGGAAACCCTATGGGGCAATTCTACCCTGTCACATGGGGTCGCTACGAGTCAGAATCAGCTTCTCAGCACCTAACGACATTTACCTGCAGAAATCCAAACCAGCATGCTGGATGCGCTCTTTTCCCACTTGTAGTCCTAAGAAATGCTAGTTTACACTAATGCACATGCCCCGGTCCTTTCCGTAGATCTGATTGCATTCCCAAGGAAGAGTTATGACCTTGTTTAACAAAGAAGTGGCCAGAATAGGCTTTGAAGTGAGGCAGACTCTGTCTCAGCTTTAACTCTGCCTTTTATAAACCTTGAAACCTTAAGTAAGTCACTAAGTTCCTTTGACTTCAGTCTCTCCTATAAAATAGGGAAAGATTAACTTGTTGGGGTTGTTTCAAGGAGTAAAAGAAATAACGCACCTACAGTATCTATTAGGGTTTCTACTTGCTCAGAATAAGTACTTAATACTTGTTGTTAGTTGTGGTTGAGTTGGCTCGAACTTATGGTGCCTGTCTTAGTTATCTAGTGCTGCTATAACAGAAATACCACAAGTGGATGGCTATAACAGAAAAATTTATTCTCTCACAGTCTAGGAAGCTAGAAATCCAAATTCAGGGTGCCAGCTGCAGGGGAAGGCTTTCTCTCTCTGTCGGCACTGGGGGAAGGTCCTTGTCATAAATCTTCCCCTGGTCTAGGAGCATCTCTGCGTAGGGATCTAGAGTTCAAAGGATGTGCTCTGCTCCTGGGTCTTCTTGCTTGGTGTTAATGAGGTTCGTCTCCTCTCTGCTTGCTTCTTTCTTATATCTCAATAGAGATCGAACCAAGATACAACCTAATCCTGTAGATTGAGTCCTGCCTCATTAACATAACTGCCTCTAATCCTGCCTCATTACATCATAGAGGTTAGGATTTACAACACATAGGATAAGCATATCAGATCACCAAATGGTGGACAGCCACACAATACTATGAATCATGGCCTTGCCAAGTTGACACACATTTTTGGGGGATGCAGTTCAATCTATAACAGTGACCTTATGTACAACAGAATGAACGCTGCCCAGTCCTGTGCCATCTTCACAATCATTGGTATGTTTGAGTCCATTGCTGCGGTTATTGTGCCAATCCATCTCATTGAGGATTTTTCCCTCATTTTCACTGACTCTCTACCAAACATGATGTCCTTTTTTAACAATTGGTCTTTCCTGATGATGTATCCAAAGTAAGTGAGCTGAAGTCTTGCCATCCTCACTTTGAAGGAGCATCCTGGTTGTATTTTTTGTAAGACTGATTGTTCTGCTGTCGGTCTATGGTATTCAATATTCTTTGCCAACGCCACAATTTGAATACATCAATTCTTCTGTCTTCTTTTGTCATTGTCTGGGTTTTACATGCATATGAGGTGATTGAAAAGACCACAGCTTGGGTCTGAAACACCTTATCCATCAGAGTGACAGCTTCGCTTGTTAAGGAGGTCTTTTGGAGCCAATTAATATCGCTATTATTAAGGCTATTAACTCCTTTGCTCAAAAATCTCCCCAGTTCAAGCCATGATTTTAACCCCAGAGTTACTTCATGAATGAACAGAGAAAAATGAAGAGTATGATAAAAGATACCAAAACCAAACCCAGTGCAGTCGAGTCGATTCCAACTCATAGCGACCCTATAGGACAGAGTAGAACTGCCCCATAGAGTTTCCAAGGAGCGCCTGGCGGATTCGAACTGCCAACCCTTTTGTTAGCAGCCGTAGCGCTTAACCACTATGCCACCAGGGTTTCGATGATAAAGATAAATGCTAACAATTCTCTTCTTTGTACAGAACAGAAAAACAAGCAACTCTTTCAAGATAGTGACAGAATGCTTATCAATTTTCCTAAAATTTTGGAGCTTCTCAAAATGTGTTCTGTGAAGTCTCATAATACTCCATGAAAACAGGTTTCTGTGGTCAATTAGGGTTGCTGTGTATGGCATATCTCCGGCTTGGCAGGACACTGTGTACTGCAGCATGTTACTGGGCCTGGAAAACACTGTATTAAAGAAGCCTGTAAGTCCTGTCAAACTTAATGTTTCCTCAGTTTATAACCGTGCAGCCCCTTTTAGTGTAAAAACTTTTAATATCCCGAAGGAACTAAAGTTCTCTGGAATTCTCTTTGAGGAATGCTGGACTACAGACATGTTGTTAGGTGCCGTCAAGTCAGTTCCGACTCATAGCGACCCTATAGGATAGAGTAGAACTGCTCCATAGAGTTTCCAAGGAGCAACTGGTGGATTTGAACTGCTGACCTTTTGGTTAGCCGCCAAGTTCTTAACCACTAGACCACCAGGACTACAGACACAGACTTAGAAAATTTTATTTGAATTTAACAGCTTTTATTTATTTAGAAGACACAAATGACTGGTTTTAAAAGTTAGGAAAGATTACACATTGATATTTTAATGCAGAGTCATAGATTAAGGATGACCACGCATTAAATAGCATGTTCAGCCTAATAAGAAATCAATTTCTGTACTGTCTTTAAAAACAGACACGGTTCAGATGGCTATTGTTATCCTGTGAACTAGATTTTTCGTCTTGGCAGCTCACGCATTTATTTAAATGACTCCAACCTTTGATTAGGACAGACTTGTGCTGGAGCTAACTTTTGGCTCAGTTAGCTTCAGCACTACAATTCATTCCTTACTATTCATTTTTGCATAAGGTTTCATTTTCTTACATAGAAAACACATTCTTTTTTTAAAAAGCAATCACTTTAAACTATTCACAACAGCCATAAGCTATCTTACAGGAGAGAGGCTTCAGTAAGTTTAATTGTATTTTTATTTTAAAAGAGATTTAAAAATAAATAAATGTTTAATTAAGACAGAAAACATTATGCTTATGATTAAAAATCTGATAACATGATTTTGCTACAATGAATTACCTGAGATTTACCTTAATTTGTAGATTCCGTAAAACAAATCTGTAGAAAATTGGGTTATTAAACTGTGATAACAAAAGTTTTCAGGTACTAAATAGTAAATTCTTTCACATTATTTCTGCATTTGGAAAGTGGAGCAGACAGGAGGGAAGGTAGACAAAACTATGGCTTTCTCTGCTTACTTATTAGTTCCCTGGGCTTTGCAGCCTTCAGAACTCTCTGACAACAGTTTCTGCCTGGACAAAGTCCCTCCAAAATAACATAGGCTAAGCAGGCTAATAGTCTTCGTAGGGAAAGCCACGCTTTGCTCCACATCTATCAGGATGTTACCTGATGCTTTAAGTAGCCATCTACAACTCAGCTGTACCTGAAGACACCCATGGGAAGGGAAGGACACTGGGGGCTGGAAAACTCCACTGTGGGGCTTTCCTAAACTCTCGTCTCAGGAAATCAAAAGCTTCTATAGCTACGCTTTTATTTACAGTATCTGATGCACTTTTTAAACAGAAAAATATCAACATTTATGCATGTATAAACTTACATTTGTCATGAAAAATGAATACCAAGTATTTGAGTGATGTGTCTAGGGGCTGGTGATATAATTTGTTAAAAGAATTATACTTCCCTTCTGCATGAGGCGTGACCCACTAGGAACATCTCAAGTTCTTTTTTTTTTTTCTGCATGAGGCGTGACCCACTAGGAACATCTCAAGTTCTTTACTATGCCATAGGGATGTAAACGGTATACATCCCATTTTAAAATTGAGATATACTTCACATACCGTAATATTCACTCTTTTGAAGTGTACAATTAAATGTTTTTAGTATATTCACAGAGTTGTGCAACCATCAATTTAATTTCAGAACATTTTTTATGATCCCCAAAAGAAACCCCGAACCTGTTCTCAGTCACTCTACGTTTCCGTCTCCCCAGCCCTGGAAACCATAATCTACCTTCTGTGCTTGTGGGTTTGCCTGTTCTGGATGCTTCATATGAACAGACTCATGTAATGTGTGGTATGTATGGCCTTTTGTGTCTGGCCTCTTTCACCCAGCATAATGTTTTCCAGGTTCATTGACACTGTAGAATGTATCAAGACCCCATTCCCTTTTATGGCTGAACGATATTCCTTTGTATGGGTATACCACATTCATTTAGACATCCATCAGTTGATGGACATTTGGGTTGTTTCTACTTCTTAGCTATTATTAATAATGCTTATATGAACATGTGTGTATAAGTTTTTGTGTGGGCATACGTTTTCAATTCTCTTGGGTATACACCTATTATACGGGTATACACATAGAAAATCCCGTGTATGCCACAAGAAAGCTGACTGACATTTCACTGAGCATAATGTCCTTGAAATTCATCCATGTTGTGAGATGATTTGTCATTATTCTTTATCATTGCATAGCATTCCATTGTGTGTATGTACCATGGTTGGTTTACCCATTCATCCATTTATGGGTACTTAGGTAGTTTCCATCTTTTTGCTATTGTGAATAATGCTACAATGAATATGGGTGTGCATATGTCTGTTCGTGTCATGGATCTTATTTCTTTAGGGTATATACCTAGGACTGGGATTGCTGGATCATACAGTATTTCTGTTTTTAGCTTTTTACGGAAGTACCATACCATTTTTCATAGTGGTTGTACCATTGTACACTCCCACCAGCAGTGAGTGTATAAGAGTTTCAATCTCACAGCTTCACCAACATTTGTTATTTTCTGTTTTTTGATTAGTGCCATTATTGTTGTGGTGAGATAGTAGTTTTGATTTGCATCTCTCTAATGGCTAATGATCATGAGCATTTCTTTATGTGTTTGTTAGCCACCTGAATGTCTTCTTTGGTGAAGTGTCTGTTCATATCCTTTGCCCATTTTTTTTTTTATATTGGATTATTTGTCTTTTTGTTGTTCAGGTGTTGAAGTTTTCTATACATTTTAGAGATTAGACCCCTGCTGGGTATGTTGTAGCAAAACATTTTTTTTCCAGTCTGTATGTTCTCTTTTGGAGAAGTCTTTTGATGAGCATAAGTGTTTAATTTTTAGGAGGTCTTATTTATCTAGTTCATCTTCTGCTGTTTGTGCATTTTTAATTATGTTTGGTATTCTATTTATGCCATGTCTTAGGGCCCCTAGCATTGCCTCTATTTTTAATTCCATGATATTTATAGTTGTAGGCTTTATCTTTAGGTCTTTGATCCATTTCGAGTTAGTTTTTGTGTACAATGTGAGGTACCTGTTTCATTTTTCTACAGATGGACATCCAGTGTTGACAGCACCATTTGTTAAAGAGGCTGTCTCTTCCTCATTTAATGGACTTTGGCCCTTTGTAGAAGATCAACTGTCCATAGGTGGATGGATTTATGACGGTGTTCTCAATTCTGTTCCATTGGTCTATGTATCTGTTGTTGTACCAGTATCAGGCTGTTCTGACTACTGTGGCTGTATAGTAGGTTCTCAGATCAGGTAGTGTGAGGCCTCCTATCTTGTTGTTCTTCTTCAATAATGCTTTACTTATCCAGGGCTTCTTTTCTTCCCATATAAAGTTGGTGATTAGTTTTTCCATCTCGTTAAAGAATGCTGTTGGTATTTGGATCAGGATTGTATTATATTTATAGTGTGCTTTAGTTTTTTTTTTTTTCTTTTGGATAGTATTGACATTTTCACAATGTTAAGTGTTCCTATCCATGACCATAGTATGTTTTTCCATTTATGTAGGTCTATTTTGGTTTCTTGCAGTAGCGTTCGTAGTTTTCTTCATATAGGTCTTTTACGTTCCTGGTTAGATTTATTCCTAAGTATTTTATCTTTGGGGGTGGCTATTGTGAATGGTATTGTTTTCTTGATTTCCTTTTTGAAGTTCTCTTTGTCGGTGTAGAGAAATCCAACAAATTTTTGTATGCTGATACTGTATCCTGCTACTTTGCTTAATTCTTCTATCAATTTCAGTAGCTTTCTTGTGGAATATACGGGATTTTCTACATATAAGGTCATATCACCTGTGAGTAGGGTTAGTTTTACCTCTTCCTTGTCAATTCAGATGCCTTTTATTTCTTTTTAATGGTAGTACCTTATGTAAAATACCAAAATCAGGAAACTGACATTGGTACAATGTGTGTGTAGATTTATGTCATTTTATCACATGAGCAGATTCATGTAATGACCACGGTAATCAAAATACAGAACTATTCCATCACCACAGAGCCTCCCAGATGCTATCCATTAGTAAGCACACCCACCTCTCTCCCCACCATCCCTAACCTCTGGCAACCACTGATCTGTTTTCTATTACTATAATTTTATTATTTTGATAATGTTAAATGAATGGAATCATAAAGTATATGACCTTTTGAGATTGGCTTTTTTCACCCAAGAAAGTGTCCTGGAGATCCATCCAAGTTGTTGCCTGTGTCAGTAGTTTTTTCCTTTATATTGCTGAGTAGCGTTCCATGGTATGAATGTCCCTCAGTGTGTATAATCATGCCCTTTTTCTCATTTCCCAGTTTGTTTTAGCCCAATCCCCTTTTTATTGTTGCAAAAGTATATGTAATACATTTACCAATTCAATATATTTTATGTGTACAATTCAATGACACCAATGATATCAATCATGTACAACCGTCACCAGTATCTGTTACCAAATTTTCCATCACTATAAACAGAAACTCAACATTTTCTAAACAATAATTTCCCCTTTCCTCCTGCCCCTGCTAACCACTATTAAAGTTTGATCTCTATGCATTTGCCTATTCTAGGTATTTCATATATATGAGATCATACAATACTTGTTCATTTGTGATTGACTTACTTCACTCAACATTATGTTTTCAAGGTTCATCTATGGTGTAACATGTATGAGGACTTCATCTGTCTTTATGGCTGAGTAATATTCCATTGTGTATATATATACACACACCATAGTTTGTTTATCCATTCATCTGTTGATGGACATTTAGGTTATTATCACTTTTTGCTTATTGTGGATAGTGCTGCAGTGAACATTGGTGTGCATCTGTCTATTTGCATCACTGCTTTCAAGTCTCTTAGGAATGGAATTGCTGGGTCATATGGTTGCCCCATGTTTAACTTTTTGAGGAACTGCCAAACCGTCTTCCGTGGCAGCCGTACCACTTTGCGTTCCCACTAGGAATAGGTGAGGGTTTCAGTTTCTTTACATCTTAATTAACAAAGTAAAGAGACAACCTACAGACTGGGATAAAAGTTTTGGGAACCATATATTGGATAAGGGTTCAATATCCAGAATATACAAAGAACTCCTATACAAAGAACTTAACAAGAAAAAGGCAACACAATCGAAAAATGGGCAAAAGACTTGAATAGACGTTTCACCAAAGAGGATATACAAATGGCCAACAGGCACATGAAAAGATGCTTAACATTAGTCATTGTTGTTGTTAGGTGCTGTCAACTCGATTCTTACTCATAGCAACATAGTACAACAGAATGAAACACTGCCTGGTCCTATGCCATCCTCACAGTTATTGCTATGTTTGAGCTCATTGTTGCAGCCACTGTGTCAATCCATCTCATTGAGGGTCCTCCTGTTTTTTGCTGACCCTCTACCTTACCAAGCACAATGTTTTTTTCCGGGTACTGGTCCCTCCTGATAACATGTCCAAAGTACGTAAGATGAAGTCTCGCCATCCTCACTTCCAAGGAGCACTCTGGCTGTACTTCTTCCAAGACAGATCTGTTCGTTCTTCTGGCAGTCCATGGTATATTAAATATTCTTCACCAACACCGTAATTTAAAGGCATCGATTCTTCTTTGGGTCTTCCTTATTCATTGTCCAGCTTTTGCATGTATATGAGGTGACTGAAAACACCATGGCTTGGGTCAGGCACACCTTAGTCTTCAAGGTGACATCTTTGCTTTTTAACACTTTAAAGAGGTCTGTTGCATCAGATTTGCCAAATGCAATGTGTCATTTGATTTTCTGACTGCTGCTTCCATGGGCATTGAGTGTGGATCCAAGTAAAATGAAATCCTTGACAACATTAGTCATTAGGGAGATGGAAATGAAAACCATAATGAGATAATGAGAGACATTTTGGTTGTTTTCAGTTTTTGGCCACTACAAATAATGTTGCTATAAACAACAGTGTACAGGTTTTTGTGTGAACTTAAGTTTTTATTTTCCTGGGATAAATGCCCAGGGAGTGTGTTTACTGGGTTGTATGATGTGTTTTTTCATTTTTTTTTAAACTGTCAAATTACTTCTAGAATCTCTGTACCATTCATTATACATTCCTTCCAACAATGTATGAGACATCTAGTTTCTTCGCATCCTTGCCAGGATTTGATGTTGTCACTATTTTTAATTTTAGTTGTTTTAATAGGCGTTTAGTAATAGCTAATCGAAATCTTAATTTGCCTTTTCCTACAGGTTAGTGATGTCGAGGAATCCCTGGGTGGCGCAAACCCTAGTTAAGTGCTCAACTACTACCTGAAAAGTTGGTGGTTTGAACTAACCCAGAGGTGCCTTGGAAGCACCTTAGAAGACAGGCCTGATGATCTGCTTCTGAAAGGTCACAACCTTAAAAACCCTATGGAGTTGTGCTTTGCACACATGGGGTCACCATGAGTTGGAATCGACTTAATAGCAACTAATGACAATTTTTTTTTGTTGTTGTTTTTTAATGACAATAGTGATGTTGAACATCTTTTCATGGAATTATTTTCCATCATATATCTTCTTTGATGAGATGTATCTTCATGTCTTTTGCCCATTTTCTAATTTGATTGTGGGTGTGGGTGTGTGCATGTACATGTGCACGTGTGTTTTACTGTTGGATTTTGAGAATTCTTTATATATCCTAGATCTGAGTCCTTTGTTAGTCATGCTGTTTGCAAATATTTTTCTCCAGTCTGTAGCTTATGTTTTAAATTTTTTTGACGGGATCTTTTGCAGAGCAAATATTCTGATAAAGTCCAATTTATCAATTTTTTTCTTTCGTGGATAGTGCTTTTGGTGTCATGTCTAAGAACTCTCCACCTAGTCCTAGGTCCCAAAGATGTTCTCCTATGTTTTATTCTAAAAGTTTTATAGTTTTACATTTTATAGTTAAATCTATGTTCCACTTTGAGTTAATTTTTGTACAAGTGAGGTTTGGATTGAAATTCATTTTCTGCATACAGATATCCAATTTGTTGAAATTGTCATCTTTGTCAAAAATAGGTTGGGCATATTTGTGTATGTCTAGTTCTAGGTTTTCTGTGATGTTTCATTTTTCTATGTGTCTACACCCCCACCGATTCAACACTGTAGAATGATTCCTTCCATTTTATTTTTTTAAAAAAGTGTTCTAGCTAGTTTAGTTCCTTTGCCTTTTCATATAAATTTTTAGAATAATCTTGTGTATATCTACCAATATTTTCCTGAGATATTAATGGGAATTGCATTCAATTCATTAATCCTTTTCTGGAGAACTAAATCTTTACAGCATTGAGTCCATGAACATTGCATGTCTCTCCATTTATTTATTCTCTGATTTCTTTCATCAGCATTTTGTAGTTTGCATTATATAAGTCCTGTGCATGTTTTGTTAGATCTATACATAAGTTTTTAATATTTTTGAGCAGCTATAAATGGTATTGTATTTAAAATTTTATTTCCAAGTGTTCATTGCTAGTACATAGAAATACAATTTATTTTTGTATACTTAATCCTATATCCTGTACCTTTGCTGAATTCACTTACTAGTTCTAGTTTTTCTTTGCAGATTCCTTGGGATTTTCTAAGTAGACTATTAAATCATCTGCAAATAGGGAAAGTTTTATTTCTTCCTTTCTAATCTGTATGCCCTTTCTTTCCTTTTCTTGGCTTATTATGTTAGCTAATCCATTTACTTTTAAAGCACTTTATCAGAATCAAACATTTATATAGAAAAAAAAACTCATCAAGAATAGTGACTACAATAAAGAGTATATGGGGAATATAGAAGCCCTGGTGGCATAGTGGTTAAAGTGATCAGCTGCTAGCCAAAAGGCAGGCGGTTCGAAACCACCAGCTGCTCCACTGGAGAAATAAATGGTGGCTTGCTTCCATAAAGATTTATAGCCTCAGAAACCCTATGGGGCTGCTATGAGCTGGAATCAACCTGATGGCAGTGGGTTTGGTTTGGGTTTAGTATATGGGGAATATAATGGAAGTGATGAAGGTGATAACAACATTGTAAAGGCAAGATGACGAGTACAGGCTGATATCTGAAGGTCAAATTCACACTGCAATCTTCCCTGTTTTCTCTAAAATCATTTCTTTCATTTCTACACACACACACACTAACTACACTAAAAGAAAGGCTGGGCTGGGATTATCAGAAACTACAAATTAATATGTGCCTCTAGAGAAAAACAAAAAACAAACCCACCACTTATCTGTTGTGCGCATTTACTTGAGGCTAAATGCCTGGTTGGACTGGCTGTTTTGGTGAGTAAGGAAGGTGGCAAAACACTACTGAAAGATCCAGATTTTTCTCTCATTACCTAATAATTTGCTAAGTGTAGAAATAAAATATTTCAAATACTTTTTGTTTTCTATATAAATTTGTAAACCAATAATGCAAAAAAAAATTAATTTCCTCAAGAAATAGGTTCTATCACTGCTATAGTTTACCTACCAACAGGCTACCTACAGTTGGCTTCATTAAATCCTATAGGCTGTCAGAAATGTTAATCGATTTAAAGATAAGGTGTGTAAACCTGAAACATTACCTTTGCAAAGAGAAAGTAAACACAGCTGGTGAACAGAGTCTGGTGAACAGAGACATGCAAAGAACTGTAATAGAAAAAGCTAACAATCTAGTTACTCATGGATGCAAAGTACTTGCTCTCTTCAAAGAAAGTTACCCCTATGACCAGCATTATACTCAGCATGTAGGCTAAAAATTCTATTAAGAGGGTTTTCAACTCTTTCACACTCTTTAAGGCAAGGGCCACACCTAGGCGTGACTGGTTATTGGATGTATAAGAAGAACCTTCTTATAATACATTCTTACTTTTGAAAAAGTTCTTTTGATAGAACGTCAAGAAAGATATAATAATGATGGGGTGTACTGCACTATTTGAATCTAATATAGGCCCCCATGGATTGATTGAGAGTCAGGACTGCAGTAGAGATGAGGATCATTCAGAAGGGAATCTTTTCAACTCACGTCCATCAGGGCATAGGGTCACACATTCCCAACCATACAGATCGGCAGGGAGTGCCTGGAGACAGAGAGGTGTGGAGAGGATGCTTTTCATCTGCAATGTGTACAAGTCCTGAAATCTCTCTAGGCCTCCCTTTCCTCCATTGTGGGATTCTGTGATTCTTCAATTTCTAATGCTTCTGCAGTTCCTTAGCTTGTGGCATGCCATGTGTCTCTGCTTGAGCCAAAAGGGAGATTCCAGTCTCCAACGTTAGGTGGAGATTCCAGTCTCCAACATTAGGCTGAAGGAAAGGATTAAGAAAGGGTCATCTCTTGCCATAGGATACAGCAGAATGGAGTGGCTATTAAGCAACTAATCATCTATGACAAACATCTCCTGCAACTGATATGTAAGCTTGGATGACTGAAGACTTCTTTTTATGCTGCAAAGGGCTTTGGGTATTGATTAAAACAAAACAAAATCAAAAGTAAACATCTCCAACACAAAATTATAAATACAGAGCAATTAACTTCAAAAACTTTCTGATTTGTTGTTGCAATAATTATGAGATCCTTACAAGAGAAAATAAATGTTCCAAAGATTACAATGGGTTAGGAGTAAACGGAGAAACTTATATGGAGCAAAGTTACTTCTTAGATTGGAAAAGATTTATTTTCTTGACCTGGATTTTGTTGTTTGTGGGATATTCTGGAAGCTGTCAAAATATAACTAGTATGGAGGAAAAAAATTAGTACCAGATATCTCACACTGCTTTTAAGGGTTTTTTTCCTACCCATGAAACCAAAAATTAACCGTAAAAAAGCCTGGTCCAAACTGTAAAAGCACTGACTTTTTTTTCTTTTAAATAAAAGCTGCTCTCTGAAGCAAGTCATGATGTAATGAAAAAGACTCTGGGCTTCCTTAATTTAAATTTCAAGAGGTCTCATGGCTGCAGCTGGGTGGCGGGCCAAATTTTCCGGAACTGCATTTTAATGTTAACTGAGTAGCTTCATCACCATGGAAACTTGTATTCATTTTTAAAAAAATTATTTAAACTTCTGTGAAGTCTTCAATCCTTGGAAATGCTTATTTTTCATTTTTCCGTCATACATGGGCGACTCATGCTCCTTCAGTTTGCAAATTCTTTTATTAAATTATGAAACAATCAAATACATTTGGAGCTAATTCAAAGGTTTATTTTTAACAATTGTAACTAGCCTACTTTGGGCCAATTGTTTTTAGGTGTGAAATGTTCTCCTTTCATGCATATAGAATGACTGCTTGGAATAAACATTATGTTTCACTTTCTTTGAGATTTGATTACTTTAAAAAGATTTTGGTGTCAGAAGCAAGACCCAAAGACAATCACCAAGGACAACTTGCCCTTTGTACCCAGTTGTTCCCTCACCACGGATGGGAACATGGCGAATCTCTCTTCTGGGTTTGAGTTCTACTCCTTTCGTGTTGAACTCTCTGGGTTTATACCTGAGCAGTTTTGGACATCCTTTCCTTGGTAGGTCACCCTTTTGCTCTATTTAGGGAACTAGATTCCCATCTGCTCTTTTTCTTTCCACTTTGGAGGATTTCTGTTTGGTCCACGGGTTTTGTTGTGAATTCCTATTTGTGTTATTTGAATATTCCCCTTGGCCTGGGTCCAAAGGAAATTGGGCTGGATCTGATAAAGGAAGTCAGGCTGGATCCTACAGAGGACTCAGGTAGTTTTTAAAATGGGCTCAGTGTGAGAATCTGGCAAGTTAATAAAATTACGAACATAGAATCTGTTTTCCTTTCCGTAGAAATGAGTTGACTTTATTGAAAACAAGTCGAAATTAAGTAGCTACTTTTGGGTGTGTGTGTGTGTGTGTGTGTTTGTGTTGCCTTATTTTGTGTTGTGCTGTTTTAAGAGTGGAAAGCTATTGTTAATTTTCATAAAAAAGGAAAATCATAAGGTAGAACACAGGCATAGCCCCTATAAACCTGTTGTTTGAGCTGGCGCCTCAGACTGGTGAATTTGTTGGACAAATTTTGTAATGTGTAATCTATAAAACTGGATGAGATTTTCTCTTGAAAACGCTAGCTTTGGTCTAGACAGAGTGTTCTGTTTTTTTTTTTTTTTTCCTGCCCCTTGTCCGGCAGTAAGATTAACATTGCCAACTTTTCATGAGGTTGGTTTTTTATTCAAATGGCTTTTGTTTCTTTTTGATAATTTATTTTTGTTGTTGTTGAGAATGTACACAGCAAAAATATACACCAATTAAACAATTTCTACATGCAAAATTCAATGACATTGATTACATTCTTCAAGTTGTGCAACCATTCTCACTCTCCTTTTCTGAGTTGTTCCTGCCTCATTAACACAAACTGACTGCTCCGTAAGTTTCCTATCTAATTTTTCAAGTTGCTCTCAATTCTGTTCCATTGGTATATGTGTCTATTTTACACCAGTACCAGGCTGTTTTGATTACTGTAGCTGTATAATATGTTTTAAAATCAGGAAGTGTGATTCCTACTACTTTGTTTTTCACTTTCAACATTGCTTTAGTTATTCGGGGCCTCTTGCAATTCCATGTAAAGTTAAGGATTGGTTTTTCCAATCTGTAAACAAGGTTGTTGAAATTTAATTGGGATTGCATTGAATCTATAGATTACTTTGGGTAGCACTGACATCTTAACAATATTAAATCTTCATAAGATAAAAATGGAGCATCTTTCCATTTATTTAAGTCTTCTTTAATCTCTCTCAGCAGTATTTTATAATTTTCATTATAGAGATCCTTCACATTCCTGTTTAAATTTATTCCAATGTGTTTTATTCCCTTAGATGCTGTTGTAAATGGAATAGTTTCCTTAATTTCCTTTTAAGATTTCACATTGTTGTCATATAGAAACCCAACTGATTTTTGTGTATTGACCTTGTACCCTGCAACTTTGTTAAATTTCTTTATTAGCTCTAGAAGCGATTTTACAGACTCTTTGGGATTTTCTATACCTAGGATAATGCCATCTGTGATTAGAAATAATATTACTTCTTTTCCACTCTGGATACCTTTTATTTCTTTTTCTTGTCTTATTGCTCTGGTTAGGCTATCTAATACAATATTAAATAGAAATGGGGAGAGCAGGCATCTGTCTTTTTCTTGATTTCAAGGGGAAAGCTCTTACTGTTTCTCCATTTAGTACACAATATTTGCTGTTGGCTTTTCATATATTCACTGAATCATACTGAGGAACTTCCTTTCTTTTGCAATCTTCTTGAGGTTTTTCATTAACAAAGGGTGTTGGATTTTATCAAATGCTTTTTCTGTACCCATAGAGATGACCATGTGGCTTTTTTTTTTTTTTTTTTCCTTTGCTCTGTTGATCTGGCATATTGCATTGATTGATATTCTAATGTTGAACCATTCCTGCATTCCTGAAATAAATCCCGCTTGGTCATGATGTATGACTCTTTTAATATGCTGCTGAATTCTGTTCACTAGTATTTTGTTTAGAATTTTTGTATGTATATTCATAAGGGATACAGGCCTATAATATTCTTTTCCTGTAGTGTCTTTGCCTTGTTTTGGTATCAGGGCTATGTTTGCTTCATAGAATGAATTAAGAGTACTCTTTCCTTCCTATCTTTTGGAACAGTTTAAACAGGAGTGTGTCAGTTCTTCTTTAAATGTTTGGTAGAACTCCCCAGTGAAGCCATCTGGTCCAGAATTTTTTATTGTTGTTGTTGGAAGGTTTTTGATCACTGTTTCAGTCTCTTCACTTGTTATACGTCTGTTAAGGCTATTTCCTCTTGAGTCTGTTTGGGTAGGTCGTATGCTTCTAAGGATTTGTCTGTTTCATCCAGGTTATCCAGTTTGTTTGCTGTATAGTTGTTCGTAATATCTTAATTCTCTTTATTTCTGTAGGGTCAGTTGTAATGTCTCTTGTTTCATTTCTTACTTTGGTTATTTGCATATTTTGTCAGTCCAGCTAAAGGTTCGTCAATTTTATTGATCTTTGCAAAGAGCCAATTTCTGATTTTTTATTCTTGCTCTTGTTTTTCTGTTTATTTATTTATGTTCTGATCTTTGTTATTTCCTTTCTTCTTGTAGGTTTAGGCTCAGTTTGCTCTTCTCTTTCTAGATCCTCAAGTTATAGAGTTAGGCCATTGATTTTAGATCTTCCTTAAATTTTCATGTAGGCATTTATTGCTATAAATTTCCCTCTGAGTACTGCCTTCACTGCAGCTCATAAGTTTTGGTATGTTGTGCTGTCATTTTCTTTGACTCTGAGAACTTTGTGATTTCTTCCTTGACCCATTGGTACTTTAATAGTGTGATTTATTTTACATATGTTTATGTATTTTTCAGTTTTTTTTTTTTTCTGTTATTGATTTCTAGTTTTACTCATTGTGGTCTGAGAAAATACTTTGAATGATTTAAATCCTTTAAATTTATTGAGACTTACTTTGTGACCTAACATGTGGTCTGTCCTGGAGAATGATCTATGTGAACTGGAGTAGAATATATATGGTGCTGTTGTTGGGTGAAGTGTTCTATACATGCCTGTTAAATCTAGTTTGTTTTTAGTGTCATTCAGGTTCTCTGTTTCCGTGTTGATATTCTTTCTAGATGTTCTGTTCGATATTGAAAATGGTATATTGTAGTCTCCAACTATTATTGTAGTGCTATTTCTCCCTTCAATTCTATCAGTGTCTGCTGTATATATTTCTGTGCTACAATGTTGGATGCATATATATTTATGATCATTAAATCTTATTGATGAATTGACTCTCTTATCATTACATAATGTCCATCTTTATCACTTCTAACAGATTTTGTCTTAGAGTCTACTTTGTCTCATATTGAGATTGCCACCCCAACTCTCCTTTGGTTATTATTTGCATGGAATTTTTTTTTCATCCTTTCACTTTTAATCTATTTGTGTCCTTGGGTCTAAGGTGTGCCTCTTGTAAACAGCATAGAGTTGGATCATGATCTCTTTATCCATTCTGTCACTCTCTGCTTTCTGATTGGAGCATTTACATTCACCGTAATTATGAATAAAAAGTGACTAACTTCTGCCCTTTCGTTGTTTTTTGTGTGTCTTAAACCCTTCATGCTCTTTTATCTTTAATACTGCCTGCTTTTGTGTTTTTTTGGTTTATTGTTGTGAGCCATTTTAGTTTCCTTCCCCTTTCCTTTAGCGTATGTGTATATTTTTTAGATAATTCTTAGTGGTTACCATGA
The DNA here is from genome assembly GCF_030014295.1 of Loxodonta africana. Classification (NCBI taxonomy): domain Eukaryota; kingdom Metazoa; phylum Chordata; class Mammalia; order Proboscidea; family Elephantidae; genus Loxodonta; species Loxodonta africana. The sequence goes on from NC_087355.1 coordinate 4,620,692, forward strand.
ATATTACATTTAAGAGTTTGTATTTATAACATCCTAGGGTAAGTTGGTGCCAGCTTAACTTCAGTACTCAAAACCCAGTGTCGTCGAGTCTATTTGGACTCATAGTGACCCTATAGGACATAGTAGATAGAACTGCCCCATAGAGTTCCCAAGGTAACACTCAAGAAATTTTATACTTATACCATTCCTCCCCCACCCACATTTTATTGTTTTATCACAGATTACGTCTTTATATTTCATTTGCCCTGAAATATAATTTTATCCTTGCATTTTACACATTTGTCATTAAAAAGCATAAAGGACAAAACAATTGGACTTTTCAAACATAAATACCTTATTCCTAGCTCTTATACTTGTCCATGCAATTCCCGTTATTATGGGTCTTCCTTTTTATATTTGTGTTTGAATTACTTTCTACTGTCTTTTCCCTTCCATCTGGAGAAATCCCATTAGTAGTTTTTATAGGGCCAGTCTGGTAGACATGAACTGTCACAGATTCTGTTTGTCTGGGGATGTTTTAGTATCACCCTAACTCTTTTTTTATTGTGTTTTTGTGAAAGTTTACACAGCAAATTACGTTTCCATTTGACAATTTCTAAGAAAAGTGTTCAGTGACATTAGTTACATTTTTCACAATGTGTCAACATCATCTTTAATTGGGTTCTGGTTTTTCCATTTCCTGTACTCTAGTTTTACCATTTCCTCTCCCTTTCAGTGATAACTCCTCCTCCTTTTAATTAGGATTCTAAAGTTCCAGATTTCAGTTTTCAACTTTCGATGTCTTCCAAACAAATCAGAGAACATGATTTGGTTAATCTGTCCACTAGAGGACATCGTCACTCAGGCGAGATATTGTGCACTAATGAATCTGTCCACTGGGAGAGAATCCCCTCTCTGTGGTTATTACTCCTTCTCTTTGTTTCTGCAACTGTGTTTTCAGTTGGAAATCCCACACCCATTGATTCCCCTTTGGGACTGTGTTTGCCCTCTGGTTTTGTCCGAGGCATCCTTTTCTGCTTTGTGGCAGCTGCTTATATCTGTATTAGCATTCAGGGGATGCGCAGCCAGTCTTTACTCCCTTTCAGCAGGAGGAGGGGCTGGCAGTCCCCAGAAGGTCCTGCAAGAGATCTGTCTTGTTTGTTCAGAGCCCCATTGGTCCTGTGGTGGTTGGAGAGTAGCCTTACATAGGTAACCAGCCTACTGGCTCCACTGTTGGGAATCTTCTGTGGGAGTTCATATCAGTGCAGCAACTGACAATTACTGGGTGTGGGAGGGGTTGTCATGCTGTGAATGGAGCCCGAGGGAGGTCTGCCTTTTTGCTATCAGAGTTTCCCTGGTAGGTTGTTACCTATGAGTACAGCATTCACTCAAGATGCCTGTTTTATAGCACACAGCAGCTTTAGTCAGTAGTCCTCAGTGCCAACCAGAAGGGGGAACAGACAGACCTAAACTGACCCCCAAGGAGGTCTGTCCTGTTGGTTTTGGGGGCCTGAGCTATGGAGTGTGCAGGGAAGCAAGTAGAGTGCTGCCTATGGGAGCAGACTCCACTCTGGTGGCCATCTGTAGCACTTCACAGCGGCCTTGCAGCTGACAATGTCTTCCGATTGGGGGAGAGAGTGTCAGGCTCCAATTGGATCCCCAGGGAGGTCTGCCTTATTGCTATCAGAGCCCTCTATGTAGTATGTTGGCAGTAAGAGTAGCCTCTACTGAAAATATCTGCACACAACAGCCTCAGTCAGCAGTCCTCAGCACTGAGCAGACTGAGGAGCAGACAGACCTGAACTGACCCCAGGGAGGGCTGTCCTATTGGTTACAGAAGCCTGAGCTATAAGGTGTACAGGGACACAGGTAGACTGTTAACCCTGAGAGCAGACATCACTGCAGGGGCCTCCTATAGCAATTCGTAGCAGCCTTGCAGCTGACAGTGTCCGGCAGGCTCCAAATAGACCCCTGGGGAGGTCTGCCTTGTTGATTTTAGATCAGAAGCTTGAGGTCTTGTCTCTTTGTACAGGTAAGGTTGTGGTGGTTAGGAAAGAAGGCTCTTTTGCTAGGCCTGCTTCCTCTGTTTACAGTAGCTGGCAGTCCGTGTCCTAGGAGGGGCAGGGACAATGGGAAAAGTGAATTTCCTACCGTATGCTACTTGTCATTGGTTTATTGATTCTTGACTGTCTTCAGTCACTGATGCTATCCTCTGCTCCCTGACTCAGAGTTCCTAAAGGCCAAGCACATTTTCTTTGTTGTATTCCTTGTATTTGTAGGGGATAGTCAGAATGATGGTCTGTTTATGCTGCCATCTTTCCAGAATTATCCTTCATGAGGTCATTTGAAGTCTTACCTCTTTTTTCTTCCAACAAAAACTGCTTCTTGCACCTGTCTTGCGCTTTGGGTATTCAGTAGGTACTTTTTGATATAAATTGAGAAATTTTTGATATAAATTGGTTTTTAAGAAATTTTTGATATAAATTGGTTCATTTGGAAAGTACACTGAGAACGTACACTGTTTCTGAGGCTTCATTATACCAATCAAAGTAAACTTTTGATTGATATGAAATGCAAAATCAAACTCACTGCCATTGAGTTGATTCCAACTCATAGGGACCCCATAGAGTTCCCAAGGCTGTAAATCTGGCATAGGAGGCCTCAAAAAGACAAAAATTATTCTAAATCTGCTTCTCCAAAAGATTCTTTAAAGTATTTAGAAAATAGGGTTATAAAAATATAACATTTTCCTCCTCCAGTGGTATTATCAAATTAGATGATACTATTTCTTCACAAACTTTATTCTGATTGGTTTAGAATTAAATAAGCACTTATATAAATTAAATATTCCTAAAATTCTCTAAAATTAAGGAAATTTAACCTAAAATATTTTCTGTGATAGAGGTTATAGACATTTAAACCAACAAACTTTTTAAAAACTGAAGTTCACATAATTTAGATTCTTCAAAAACTAGATTAGTTTAATAATCTTTGGTTTAATAAAAATAGCTGTTTTCTCTGAGTTATCATTGTTAAGTATAATATAAGCATACATTTTTATTCTACTTGAGTTTGCTTTATCCAACTTATGCAAGTTTATTGATAGAACAAGCTAGCCTTATTTCTACTAAATATGTAAGATGCTTAGCCAAATCTTATAATCCTGACACACTTTATTTCAACAGTAATTATGTTGTGTGACTAAGAGTTTTAAGTAACTTTAAAACCTCGAACTAACATTAATTTGATTCAATGAGTAATCGTTGCATACTTAAATCATTCCTAACATAGAATACTGAAACACTGGTTACTAAACATAATTTTAAATTATATGCTTTTGCTTCCAATATTTATATGTTACACAAAGGCTATAACTCTGGGTCTGTTAATGAATGTGTTCATTTTTGCCACTTTTATAAGTTGTACTATATGAATGATTATGGGAAGTTGTGTTATGCATATTTATGAGCTCTACTGGTTTGCAAAAAAAAAAAAAAGCTGGTATGGGACACATAGTTCATAATTATCCAGCCCCTGAGTTTTCTTTATAAAATAGAGCAAAATTACTTTTCTTAAAAGTTATAATATTTATTAGTGGTTGAGACTATGCTGAGGAGAAATAATTTGAAGGAATATAACTGTGTACATGCTTCTGTTTTTCAAGGAAAAGATTTGTTTTACCTAAAGCAACATTTGTTTAATTTTGTTATGTCTCCAAAAGCTTTTGCACTCTTCAAACTTATTGAGCATTTAAATAATTTGTGTATGTGTTGGATTAGGAGGGATAGTTATTGACACTAACCATATCAGGAATTAAAATTGAGAAACATTTAATTAAAATGCTCATTTTTTCACCATATTGTTAAGATGTTAATAACATCTTAACAATATTGTGAAATTAGTTCTGACCTTGCAGATCCTCTGAGATCAGACCTAAAATAAGTTGTCAGTTTGTTCCAGTATATAAAGGAGCATACTAAAGGATGAAACTTCTAAACAAATTTTATTTGCTTTGGTTTATAATACCTGAGTCTGAAAGGATATGAAATGTGTTAAAATCTTAGCAATGTCTGCTCAGTTTTGATGGTCTTGTTGCCTTCACCTGTGATATGATAAGTAATTCTTTTTTCTTGTGTAATCTGTCTAGGAGGCAAAGTTTCTGTGTCTCATTAGAATAAGTTGAGTTTCTGTTGACTTTTATGCCTTGACTAAGAAAACCAAGTCTCATGGCTTTTGAAAAAGCTCAAGTTTCTACTTTTAAAATCTTTCATTATCACTTTGGTTAGATATCCAAGTATTTGTCAGTTACGTATGATAAACTCCTGACAACTCTTAAACTTCGTGGAAAGTCACAAAAGAATAGTTCTCGCTTTGTAAGGGGAAAAATGCTAGCAATAATGAGTTTTAATTAAAATGTTATGAGTTGCCTGAGAAGTGTTGCCAAATCAGGTTTGTGCTTAATTTTCTTTAGGTTAAAATATATATAAGTGTTAGTGCCTTGCTGGTCATTATCTATCAAGTGTTGCTTTGTCTGACATTAGACAACAAAAGTATGATATTACCAATAATAATTTCAAATTTTTTTAATTGTTAACTTGTTTGCAACTTCATTCTTTAATTTAAATTTAGTACATTGGTTTCCACTTACCTATAGAGTTCTATTAATACTCAGATGTTTAGAAACTTGAAAAGCTTGGCATATTCTAACTACATGCCCCATATTCATATTATGTTATGTGTCAAAATTATTACATGTATTTTCTTGTCAAGGATTATGGTCACCATTTTCATGAATTAGATATAATGTCCACTCTTCTTTGAAAATACGGTTAATCATTATGTTTAGAGATATTTTGTCTAAAGTTTCTTGAGGGGGATTGACTCTATTTTCCTTTGCTTTTGTAATAAATTTTCATCAGGTCTTTCACTTTCAAGAATTATTATTAGTAATACATTAACCATGGCTATTTTTAAGTCTTATCATCTGCAGATAGTTCTTGCTTTGATGATGTCCTGAATGTGCTTATAATAAACCATATGCCAGAGTCTTTTACCAAAAGGGACCCATGAAAAGGACTATGTGAGATATTTGGGCATGGATTTCTAAACGGCACTGTTTATACCACTGGTCTGAATCCAGATTTCTAGAACACTTGTGGAGACGCTGATGGATTCACGGACTGCTGATCTAGGACAAGTGGAAGAGAAATTAATTATACAGAACTGAGTGGACTAAAGGATTATTATGGGTTCTGGATGGAATATGCCCCATGTGTCTGTCAGTTTGTCCTACAGTAGCAGCTTGTGTGTTACTGTGATGCTGGAAGTTTTTCCACCAGTATTTCCAAATACCAGCAGGGACACCCATGGTGGACAGGTTTCAGTGGAGCTTCCAGACGAAGACAGACTAGGAAAAAGGACCTGGCAGTCTACTTCTGAAAAAAATTAGCCAGTGAAAACCTTATGAATAGCTGCCAAACACTGTCTGATATAGTGCCGGAAGATGAGCCCCTCAGGTAGGAAGGCACACAAAAGATGACTGGGGAAGTGTTGCCTCCTCAAAGTTGGCCTTAATGATGTGGATGGAATCAAGCTTTTGGGACCTTCATTTGCTGATGTGGCACGACTCAAAATGAGCAGAAACAGCTGCAAACATTCATTAATAACAGGAACTTGTAAAGTATGAAGTGTGAATCTAGGAAAACTGGAAATTGTTAAAAATGAAATGGAACACATAAACATCAATATCCTAGGCATTAGCGAGCTGAAATGGACTGGTATTGGCCATTCTGAATCAGATAATCATATAGTCTGCTATGTCTGGAATGACAAATTAAAGAGGAATGGTGATGCGTTAATCGTCAGAAAGAACATTTCAAGATCTATCCTGAATTGCAACACTGTCTTTGATAGGATAATATCCATACGCCTACAATGCAGACCAGTTAATATGAACATTATTCAAATTTACTAAACAACCAGTAATTGGCAAAGACAAAGAAATTGAAGATTTTACCAATTTCTGCAGTCTGAAATTGATCAAACATGCAATCAAGATGCATTGATAATTGCTGGTGATTGGAATGTGGAAGTTGGAAACAAAGAAGAGGATTGGTAGTTGGAAAATATGGTGTTGGGGATAGAAATGACACCGGACATTGCATAACATAATTTGAAAGACCAACAACTTCACTGCAAACACCTTTTTTGAACAACATAAATGGTGACTATACACATGGACCTCACCAGATGGAATACACAGGAATCAAATCAACTACATCTGTGGACAGAGATGATGGAAAATGACAATATCATTAGTCAGAACAAGGCCAGGGGCCAACTGTGGTCATATGCAAATTCAAGTTGAAGTTGAAGAAAATAAGAACAAGTCCATGAGAGTCAAAGTACAACCTTGAGTATATCCCACCTGAATTTAGAGACCATCTCAAGAACAGATTCGATGCATTGAACACTAATGACCAAAGACCAGATGAGTTATGGAATGACATTAAGGAAATGAGACACGAAGAAAGCAAGAGGTCATTAAAAAGACAGGAAAGAAAGAAAGACCAAAATGGATGTCAGAAGAGACTCTGGAACTTGCTCTTGAACGTCGGTTAACTAAAGCAAAAGGAAGAAATGATGAAGTACAAGAGCTGAAGAGAAGATTTAAAAGGGTGGCTCAAGAAGACAAAGTAAAGTGTCATAATGAAATAGGCAAAGACCTGGATATAGAACACCAAAAGGGAAGAACACGCTCGGCATTTCTCAAGCTGAAAGAACTGAAGAAAAAATTCAACCCTCAAGTTGCAATTTTGAAGGATTCTACAGGGAAAATATTAAACAACACAGGAACCATCAAAAGGAGATGGAAGGAATACACAGAGTCACTGTACCAAAAAGAATTGGCTCATGTTCAACCATTTCAGGACATAATATATAATCTAGAACCGATGGTACTGAAGGAAAAGGTCCAAGCTACACTGAAGGCATTGGTGAAAAACAAAGCTCAAGGAATTGACAAAACACCAATCAAGATGTTTCAACAAATGGATGCAGTGTTGGAGATGTTCAGTTTGTCTATGCCAAGAAATTTTGAGACAGCTACTTGGCCAACTGAATGGAAGAGATCCGTATTTGTACACATTCCAAAGAAAGGTGATCCAACAGAATGTGGAAATTATTGAACAATATCATTAATATCACACACAAGTAAAATTTTGCTGAAGATCATTCAAAAGCGGCTGCAGCAGTACATCGACAGAGAGCTGCCAGAAATTCAGGCCGCGTTCAATAGAGGACATGGAACCAGGGATATCTTTGCTGATGTTGGATGGATCCTGGTTGAAAGCAGAGAATACCAGAAAGACCTTTACCTGTGCTTTATTGACTGTGCAAAAGCATTGGACTGTGTGGATCATAACAAATGATGGATAAATTGAGAACAATGGGAATTCCAGAATGCTTAATCGTACTCCACGAAAAACTTGTTATTAAACCAAGAGGCAGTTGTTTGAACAAAACAAGGGGATACTGGGCGGTTTAAAGTCAAGAAAGGTGTGTGTCAGAGCTGTATCCTTTTACCATACCTATTCAATCTGTATGCTGAGCACATAATCTGAGAAGCTGGACTATACGAGAAGAATGCAGCATCAGCATTGGAGGAAGACTCATTAGCAACCTGTGTTATGCAGATGACACAGCCTTGCTTGCTGAAAGTGAAGAAGACTTGAAGCACTTAGTGATGAAGATCAAAGACTACAGCTTTCCATATGAATTATACCTCAACATAAAGAAAACAAAAATCCTCACAACTGGACCCATAAACAACATTATGATAAATGGAGAAAATACAGAAGTTGTAAAGGATTATATTTTACTCAGATCTACAATCAGTGCCCTCAGAAGCAGCAGTCAAGAAATGAAATGATGTATGGCGCTGGGCAAATCTACTGTAAAAGACCTCTTTAAAGTGTTAAAAACCACGGATGTCATTTTAAGGACTAAGGTGAGCCTGACCCAAGCTATGGTGTTTTCAATTGCCTCGTATGCATGTGAAAGCTGGACAATGAATAAGGCCAGCTTAAGAAGAATGGATGTCTTTGAATTGTTGTGTTGGCAAAGAACATCGAATGTACCATGGGCTGCCAGAAGAACAAACAAGTCTTTGAAGAAGTACAGGCAGAATTTGCCTTAGAAGCAAGGATGGTGAGACTTTGTCTTACGTACTTGGGATATGTTATTAGGAGAGACCAATTGCTGGAAAAGGACATCATGCTTGGTAAAGTAGAGGGTCAGCGAAAAAGAGGAAGACCCTTAACAAGATGGATTGACACAATGGCTGCAACAGTGGACTCAAGCATAACAAGGACTGTAAGGATGGCACAGGACCGGGTGGTGTTTCGTTCTGTTTTACATAGGGTCACTATGAGTCGGAACCAAGGCAACAGCACTTAGCAATAAAAACATGGAATACTGCTGATGTTTTACTGTTGCATAGGAAACCCCTTCTTCTTTTCTCTTAAAATATCTATAACTTACAACCTTAAAAAAATTTTTTTTTATTGTGCTTTAAGGTTAAGTTTACAAACCAAGTCAGTCTCTTATACAAAAATTTATATACACCTTGCTGTATACTCCTAGTTGCTCTCCCCCTAATGAGATAGCCCGCTCCTCCCCCGCCCCCGCTCTCTCTTTTCATGTCCATTCTGCCAGCTTCTAACCCGCTCTGCCCTCTCATCTCCCCCCAGATAGGAGATGCCAACATAGTCTCAAGTGTCTACTTGATCCAAGAAGCTTATTCTTCCCCAGCATCTTTTTCTATCCCATTGTCCAGTCCAATCCCTGTCTGAAGAGTTGGCTATGGGAATGGTTCCTGTCCTGGGCCAACAGAAGGTCTGGGGACCATGACCACCGGGGGCCTTCTAGTCTCAGTCAGAACATTAAGTCTAGTCTTTTTACAAGAATTTGGGGTCTGCATCCAACTGCTCTCCTGCTCCCTCAGGGGTTCTCTGTTGCGTTCCCTGTCAGGGCAGTCATCAGTTGTAGGCAGGCACCATCTAGTGCTTCTGGTCTCAAGCTGTTGTATTCTCTGCTTTATGTGGCCCTTTCTGTCTCTTGGGGTCATAATTACTTTGTGTCCTTGGTGTTCTTCATTCTCCTTTGGTCCAGGTGGTTTGAGACCAATTGATGCATCTTAGATGGCCGCTTGCTAGCATTTAAGACCGCAGACACTGCTCTCCAAAGTGGGATGCAGAATGTTTTCTTAATAGATTTTATTACGCCAGTTGACTTAGATGTCCCTTGAAACCATGGTCCCCAAACCCCCGCCACTGCTACGCTGGCCTTTGAAACATTCAGTTTATTCAGGAAACTTCTTGGCATTTGGTTTAGTCCAGTTGTGCTGACCTCACCTGCATTGTGTCTTTCCCTTCACCTAAAGTAGTTCTTATCTACTATCTAATTAGTGACTACCCCTCTGCCTCCCTCCTTCCTCTTGTAACCATCAAAGAATATATTCTTCTGTGTTTAAACTATTTGTTGACTTCTTATGATTTTTTTTATAGTATATTTGTCCTTTTGCAGCTCACTAATTTCACTCAGCATAATGCCTTCCAGGTTCTGCCATGTTAGGAAATGTTTCACAGATTCATCATTATTCTTTACTGATGCACAGTATTCCATCGTGTGAATATACCATAATTTATTTATCCATTCATCCATTGATGGGCACCTTGGTTGCTTTCATCATTTTGCTATTGTAAACAGTGCTGCAATGACATGGGGTGTGCATATATCCATTTGTGTAAAGGCTTTTATTTCTCTAGGACATATTCCAAGGAGTGGGATTGCTGGATTGTATGGTAGTTCTATTTCTAGCTTTTAAAGGAAGCACCAAATCGATTTCCAAAGTGGTTGTACCATTTTACATTCCCACCAGCAGTGTATAAGTGTTCCAATCTCCCCACAACCTCTCTAACATTTATCATTTTGTGTTTTTTGGATTAATGCCAGCCTTGTTGGAGTGAGATGGAATCTCACTGTAGTTTTGATTTGCATTTCTCTAATGGCTAATGATCGTGAGCGTTTCCTCATGTATCTGTTAGCTACCTGAATGTCTGTTTTAGTGAAGTGTCTGTTCATATCTTTTGCCCATTTTTTAATTGGGTTTTTTGTCTTTTGTAGTTGAGTTTTTTCAGTATCATGTAGATTTTAGAGATCAGGTGCTCATCAGAAATGACATACCTAAAAACGTTTTCCCAGTCTGTAGGTAATCTTTTTATTCTTTTGATGAGCATAGGTGTTTGATTTTTAGGAGCTCCCAGTTATCTACTTTTTCTTTTGCATTGTTAGTAATGTTTTCTATACTGTTTAAGCTGTGTATTAGGGCTCCTAATGTTGTCCCTATTTTTTCTTCCATGATGTTTATCATTTTAGATTTTATATTTAGGTCTTTAATCCATTTTGAGTTTGTTTTTGTGCATGGTGTGAGGTATGGGTCCTGTTTCATTTTTTTGCAGATGGATATCCAGTTATGCCAGCACCATTTGTTAAAAAGGCTGTTTTTTCCCCATTTAACTGATTTGGAGACTTTGTCAAAGATCAGCTGCTCATATGTGGATGCATTTATGTGTGGACTCTCAATACTGTTCCATTGGTCTATGTATCTGTTGTTGTACCAGTACCAGCCTGCTTTGAGTACCGTGGCGGTATAACAGGTTCTAAAATCAGGTGGAGTGAGGCCTCCCCTCCCACATTGTTCTTCTTTTTCAGTAATGCTTTACTTATCTGGGGCCTCTTTCTCTTCCATATGAAGTTGGTGATTTGTTTCGCCATCTCGTTAAAGAATGTCGTTGGAATTTGGATCAGAATTGCACTAAATTTATAGATCGCTTGTGGTAGAATAGACATTTTTATAATGTTAAGTCTTCCTATCCATGAGCGACGTATGTTTTTCCACTTAGGTAGGTCTCTTTTGGTTTCTTGCAGAAGTGCTTTGTAGTTTTCTTTGTATAAGTCTTTTATATCTCCGGTAAGATTTACTCCTATTTTATCTTCTTGGGAGATACTGCAAATGGTATTGATTTGGTGATTTCCTCTTTGATGTTCTTTTTGTTTGTGTAGAGGAATCCAACTGATTTTTGTATGCTTATCTTGTATCCTGATCCTATGCTGAACTCTTCTATTAGTTTCAGTAGTTTTCTGGAGGATTCCTTAGGGTTTTCTCTGTATAAGATCATGTCATCTGCAAATAGAGATACGTTAACTTCTCCCTCGCCAATCTGGATGCCCTATATGTCTTCATCTAGCCTAATTGCTCTGGATAGGACCTCCAGCACAATGTTGAATAAGAGTGGTGATAAAGGGCATCCTTGTCTGGTTCCTGTTCTCAAGGGGAATGCTTTCAGGCTCTCTCCGTTTAGGATGATGTTGGCTGTTGGCTTTGCATAAATGCCCTTTATTATGTTGAGGGTTTTTCCTTCTATTCCTATTTTGCTGAGAGCTTTTATCATGAATGGGTGTTGAACTTTGTCAAATGCCTTTTCTGCATGAATTGATAAAATCATGTGATTCTTGTCTTTTATTTATATGATGGATTACATTGTTTTTTTAATGTTGAACCATCCCTGTATGTTGTTGTTGTTAGGTGCCGTCAAGTTGGTTCCGACTCATAGCGACCCTGTGCACAACAGAACGAAACACTGCCTGGTCCTGCACCATCCTTACCATCGTTGTTATGCTTGAGCTCATTGTTGCAGCCGCTGTGTCAACCCACCTGGTTGAGGGTCTTCCTCTTTTCCACTGACCCTGTACTCTGCCAAGCATGATGTCCTTCTCCAGGGACTGATCCCTCCTGACAACATGACCAAAGTATGTAAGACGCAGTCTTGCCATCCCTGCTTCTAAGGAGCATTCTGGCCGCACTTCCTCCAGGACAGATTTGTTCGATCTTTTGGCAGTCCATGGTATATTCAATATTCTTTGCCAACACCACAATTCAAAGGCGTCAGCTCCTCTCGGTCTTCCTTATTCATTGTCCAGCTTTCACATGCATATGATGTGATTGAAAATACCATGGCTTGGGTCAGGAGCACCTTAGTCTTCAAGGTGACATCTTTGCTTTTCAACACTTTGAAGAGGTCCTCTGCAGCAGATTTGCCCAATGCAATGCGTCTTTTGATTTCTTGACTGCTGCTTCCATGGGTGTTGATATGAATCCAAGTAAAATGAAATCCTTGACAACTTCAATCTTTTCTCTGTTTATCATGATGTTGCTCATTGGTCCAGTTGTGAGGATTTTTGTTTTCTTTATGTTGAGGTGTAATCCATACTGAAGGCCGTGGTCTTTAGTTTTCATTAGTAAGTGTTTCAAGTCCTCTTCACTTTCAGCAACCAAGGTTGTGTCATCTGCAGAATGCAGGTTGTTAATGAATCTTCCTCCAATCCTGATGCCCCGTTCTTCTTCATATAGTCCAGCTTCTCATATTATTTGTTCAGCATACAGATTAAATAGGTATGGTGAAAGAATACAACCCCGACGCACACCTTTCCTGACTTTAAACCAATCCGTATCACCTTGTTCTGTCCGAACAACTGCCTCTTGATCTATGTAAAGGTTCCTCATGAGCACAATTAAGTGTTCTGGAATTCCCATTCTTCGCAGTGTTATCCATAGTTTGTCATGATCCACACAGTCGAATGCCTTTGCATAGTCAATAAAACACAGGTAAACATCCCTGCATATCTGGTATGAATCCCACTTGGTCATGGTGAATTTTTTTTCTTTGATATGTTGTTGAATTCTATTGGCTAGAATTTTGAGGATTTTTGCATCTAAGTTCTTGAGGGATACAGATCTGTAATTTTCTTTCTTTTTTTTGGGGGGGGGGCATCCTCACCTGGATTTGGCATCAGGGATATGCTGGCTTCATAGAATGGGAGTATTCTGTATTTTTCTATGCTCTGAAATATCTTTAGTAGAAGTGGTGTTAACTCTTCTCTGCACGTTTGGCAGAGCTCTGTAGTGAAGCTGTCCGGGCCAGGGCTTTTTTTGGGGGGGGGGTAGTTTTTTAATTTTCTTTTCAGTCTCTTCTTTTGTTATACGTTTATTTAGCTGTTCTACCTCCGTTTGTGTTAGTTTAGGTAGGTAGTGTGTTTCTAGGAATTCATCCATTTCTTCTAGGTTTTCAAATTTGTTAGACTACAATTTTTCATAGTAATCTGATATGATTCTTTTAATTTCATTTGGGTCTGTTGTAATATCGCCCATCTCATTTCTTTGGGTTATTTGCTTCCTCTCCTGTTTTTCTTTTGTCAGTTTGGCCAATGGTTTATCAATTTCATTGATTTTTTTCAAAGAACCAGCTTTTGATCTTGTTAATTCTTTCAATTGTTTTTCTGTTTTCTATTTTATTTAGTTCTGCTCTAATTTTTATTATTTGCTTTCTTCTGGTGCCTGAGGGTTTCTTTTGTTGCTCTCTTTCTATTTGTTCAAGTTGTAGGGATAATTCTTTCATTTTGGTCCTTTCTTCTTTTTGTATTTGTGCATTTATTGATATAAATTGACCTCTGAGTACTGCGTTCGCTGTGTCCCAAAGGTTCTGATAGAAAGTATTTTCATTCTCATTGGATTTTACGAATTTCTTTATTCCATCCTTAATGACTTCTATAATCCAGTCGTTTTCGAGCAGGATATTGTTCAGTTTCCAAGTACTTGATTTCTTTTCCCTGCTTTTTCTGTTACTAATTTCCACTTTTATGGCCTTATGGTCAGAGAAGATGCTTTGTAATATTTCGACGTTTTGGATTCTGCTAATTTAAGGCTTGATGTATGACCTAATATTTGGCCTATTCTAGAGAATGTTTCATATGCACTAGAAAAGAAAGTATACTTTGGAGCTGTTGGGTAGAGTTTTTTGTATATGTCTATAAGGTCAAGTTGGTTTATTGTGACATTTAGATATTCCGTGTCTTTTCTGAGCTTCTCTCTGGATGTTCTGTCCTTCACTGAAAGTGGTGTGTTGAAGTCTCATACTATTTTTGTTGAACTGTCTATCTCACTTTTCAGTGCTGATAGAATTTATTTTATGTATCTTGAAGTCCTGTCATTGGGTTCATATATATTTAATATGGTTATATCTTCTTGGTATATTATCCCTTTAATCATTATATAGTGTCCTTCCTTATCCTTTCTGATGGATTTAACTTTAAAGTCTATTTTGTCAGAAATTAATATTGCCACTCCTGCTTGTTTTTGATTGTTGTTTGCTTGATGCATTTTTTTTCCATCCTTTGAGTTTTAGTTTGTTTGTGTTTCTAATCTAAGTCTAAGGTGTGTCTCTTGTCGGCAGCATATAGACAGATCATGTTTTTTAATCCATTCTGCCACTCTCTGTCTCTTTACTGGTGCATTTAGTCAATTTACATTCAGCATAATTATGGATAGGTATGAATTTAGTGCTATCATTTTGATGTCTTTTTTTGTATGTTTTTGGCAGTTTTTTTCCCACTTAATTTTATGTGCTGAGTAGATTATATATTGTCTTTTCTTCATATTTGTTGTTGTTGATTTTGTTTCTGCTTAGTCTCTATTTTTCTCTTGTGTTTTATTTTGATGTGTAGGATAGTTTGTCTCCTTTGTGGTTACCTTGTTATTTACCCCTATTTTTCTAAATTTAAAATTAACTTTTATTTCTTTGTATTACCTTGTCTTCCTTTCCATATGAAAGATCTATGATTACATTTCTTAGTCCTTCTTTATTGTTTTAATGTTGTCTTCTTTTACGTAATAACATCACAGTTTCCCTGTTTTGAGTGTTTTTTTTTTTTTATCTTGATTTATTTTTGTGATTTCCCTGTCTGGGTTGACATCCGATTGCTCTGCCCAGTGTCCTAGTCTTGGGTTGATACCTGATATTATTGAATTTCTAACCAAAGAACTCCCTTTAGTGTTTCTTGTAGCTTTGGTTTGGTTTTTACGAATTCCCTAAACTACTGTTTATCTGGAAATGTCATAATTTCACCTTCATATTTGAGAGGCAGTTGGCTGGATATATGATTCTTGGCTGGCATTTTTTTCCTTCAATTTTTTATATAAGTTATCCCATTGCCTTCTTGCCTACGTGGTTTCTGCAGAGTAGTCTGAGTTTATTCTTATTGACTCTCCTTTGTAGGTGACTTTTCATTTATCCTTAGCTGCTCTTAAAATTCTCTCTTTATCTTTGGTTTTGGCAAGTTTGATTATAATATGTCTTGGTGACTTTCCTTTAAAATGTGCCTTATGTGGAGTTTGATAAGCATTTTGGATAGATACCTTCTCATCTTTCACGATATCAGGGACGTTTCCTGCCAACAAATCTTCAACAATTATCTCTGTATTTTCTGTGATCCCACCCTGTTCTGTTACTCCAATCACTCATAGGTTACTTCTGTTGATAGAGTCCCACGATTCTTAAGGCTTCTCCATTTTTTAAAATTCTTTTATCTTATTTTTCTTCAAAAATATTGGTGCCAAGTGCTTTATCTTCAAGTTCACAAATTCTGCCTTCCACTCGCTCAATTCTGCTGCTCTGAACTTTCTACTGAGTTGTTTAATTGTGTAATTTTATTGTTAATCTTCTGAATTTCTGATTGCTGTCTGTCTATGGATTTTTCCAGCTTATTCAATTTTTCATTATGTTACTGAATAACCTTTTTAATACCTTCAACTGCTTTATCCGTGTGTTCCTTGGCTCGTTCTGCATACTGCCTGATTTCCTTCTTGATGTCTTGAAGGATTCTGTATATTAATCTTTTGTATTTTGCATCTGGTAATTCCAGGAAGGCACTTTGATCTAGAAGATCCCTTGATTCTTTGTTTTGAGAGCTTGTTGAGGCGATCATGGTCTGTTTCTTTATGTGACTTGATATTAACTGCTGTCTTTGAGCCATCTGTAAGTTAGTGTATTAATTTATTTTATGTTTTCTTACTGTATCCTAGCTTCTTGCTTTGTTTTGATATGCCCAAATGGGTTGCTTGAGTGAGCTAGCTTGATTATTTTTGCCTTTGGAGCTCTGACGTCCTGTCAGCAAATGGCTACAGCTGTTATCAGTTATATCAGTCTAGGAGTCCATTCACTCTTCTTGTATGAATTCTGCTCAGGTGCCCAGGTAGCTGATCATGAAGTGTGTGGTACAGCCTCTGTCCTACAGTCCTAGAGGGGCAGGGGCGACTGGTGTAGGTACCAGTACGTGGTTGCAGCAGGGTTTCATGTGCTAAACAAGGCAGGGGGCTGAGAATCATCCCCCAATTATCTCTGAGGAGAGCATGTCCCTGTTCCCTAGAGCATACAGGTGGGTAGGTTCTGCAGATGGACAATGGGCACCCAGTGTTTTTTGTTGTAAGGACTGGGAGGTACCAGTAGTCCTTGGACTCCTGTCGTGGGTGGCTGAGTGACCTGAGTGGAGCCACCAGTCCATAGGTCCCTGATGTGGGTATGTGAGGACCCTGTTTAATAGGCAAAGTGGTGTCCAACATCAAACACACACCTCTCCACTGCACAGCTGAAACAGTTGTAGTCTGCCAACAAGGGTCTATTCTCCTGAAATAGACCCACACAGGTCCATGCAGAGTGGAAAGGTACTGAAAGTCCACGTACTGCTTATCCCTGGGAAGGAGCTGCTTCTGTCCTGAGCTTCCCTGGTTAGTGGAGCTGGCAAATTTTCTTTTCCCCCAATTGCAAATTCATTCCTTCTCCAGGGCCTGGAGGATGGCTCTAGGTGCTCAACAGGGACTATCCCAGGCTCAGGGACATCAAGGGCCACTGAAGCCAATGGGGATGATAAAGGGTACAGTAAAATATATGCAGGCATTTAGCTCTTGCCAAAAGTGCTGTTCTTCTCTGGTTCCGGAGGTGTGAGTAGGCTGTGTGGCTGGTTGCTTCTCCCTGAGGAAACTGTGGCCGAACACCGGTACCAGCATGCTGAAGCCGCTCCCGGGAATGGTGCCTGAGTGCTCCTGGCAATTCAGGTCTGGTAACTCCTCTCTGCTTCTGAACTGTCTCTTCCTCCCCCTGTCCCTCAGTTCATTTTCTAACCTTGTCTTTGATGTTTAGGGCTCCTAGCTTGTCACAGGTATACTCATTTCACTTGTTTTTTTGGGTCTTTGTTGTAAGAGGGCTTGCTGGAAGCATCTGTCGATTCCGCCATCTTGGCCCCCCCCATACAACATTAAAAAAAAAATTATTTATTGTGTTTCCTGTTCTGGTTGTTCTGTTTCCATCAACCTAGCTTCCCTGACTCTTTACATTCTCATCTTTGCTTTAAAGTAATTGTTGACTGTTTGGTCTCATATAGGTGATTTTTTAAAGAATCACAGTACTTACAGGTGATACTCATTATTTTTTGAGCCAATTTGTACTTGGCTATAAGTTGACCCCTGGGGATGGTTTTTAAGAGTATGTCAGGGCAATAGTCTTGGGGAGTCCTTCAGTCTCAACCAGTCCAAGAGATACGGGTTTTATTTATTTGGAATTTGAGGTTTTGTTCCACATTTTTCTACCATTCTATCAGGGGGCATCTATTGTGGCCCTAATTAAAACCGTCAGTAATGGTAGCCGGGCACCATCTGTTTCTGGTGTCAGGGTAGATGAGGCTGTGGTTCATGCAGACTGTCCTGTAGACTAATTTCTTCTTTGAGTCTTTGGTGTCCTTCTTTCTCTTTTGCCCTGGATGGGTAAAGACCAATAGTTGTATCTTAAATATGCCAAGTGTCCGAGATGTCCCACGAGAATGTGGTTCTAATCCTTCAAACCCAGAAATCCAGTCCTGTGAGGTATTTGGTTATGTATAATTTATAACAATTTAATAGGCTATGTTTATGCAAACAAAAATGAAACATTTCTTTTCTCCCTGCCTGATCCCTCCAGAATTAAAAAAAAAAAAAAAATCAGAACTCTTACTGAGTGTTATTTTTATGGAAACACAATTATTTGCGTAAGTTCAATAAGAATCTGTCCCACTTGTTAACAGGGCATAATTGAAAATCTCAGTTATATAACCAAGCATTGACTAGAATATCATATGTGAAAATAGTGCTCAGAGAATCAGGTATGACCAGATACTTTTAAGGAACTATGATTGATTTTATGGAGCCAATGCTTATGAAGCCCTCCCAGGAAATTTAACCTGATACTTGAATTACAAGGTTTCCAGGCTTACAGGTGAGTAAGGAAGGTCACTTCCTGGGAGGCCTAGAAATCTTATAATGTTTTGGGGCCTTGAGAAAAGAGGATTCAGCCAAGCCTGTGGGGATGGACTATAGGTGAGATCTGGTGGCTTGGCTTCCTGGCCTCGAGAGGCTTTTACAAGTTTAATCTGAAGTTACTTATGAAAATTTCCAGTTAAAGGCTATGTGATAAATTACCATTCTTGCTGCACGTATGTAAATAATAATGAACATCAGTATTTTCGATCCAGAAAAACTTTGCTTTGAGCTTGTCTTTGATCAAGAGGAGGGTGATTATAGAGAGAAATTTTATGTCTCAATAGAAAATTAAGGCACGCTCTTGTTGGGTATTGAATTCTGGTTTTGTTCCTTGTCTTCAAGACATTTTTTTCAGAAACCACAGACAACTAATGGATTTGTTTTCTACTTACAGGTTGTTACAGAGTTTATGATGTTCTCTGTGTATCTATACATAGTCAATTATCCAAAGGGAAAATTAGAAATATGAGAAAGACTAAGACTGAAAATGGCTATGAAAAGGCCATCAAACAACTGACTACACAGTTATCAAATCAGGGTCCAATGACAAAGAAAGCATCAGTTGGCTGTCCTACAGCAGCCATAGTACTCTTAGTTATTGGAATTGGTTTAACCTGTATAGAAAAAAAAAAAAACTTTCTTAAGGTTGCAAATAATATTAGACAAGATGGCCTAGATTTAAAAAAAAACCTCTGTTAATAATTTAAGCAATGCTATATCCTCTCTACTAAAGTAGTACAGATAAAGATAATTAAGTCACAAATATATGTTAAAACAAAAATTATATTAGCCAATAAACTGATTTGAAATCTATTTAATATAAGATTTGCAAACCAGGCAACACTTCTGACTAGAAAGTCAAAATGTTGCAAGGAAAGAAGAACTTCCAAAGACTCATACACCATGTTATTGATACTGCCATGGAAGCTGGGCTAGAATAGTGTTTTCATAATAACAATTCACCTCAAAGCACAGCTTCCATTCCAACCCTGTAGTACCTGTTTCTTGAAACTGACTGTTAGGTGCCATTGAGTCGGTTCCAACTCAGTGATCCTATGCACAACAGAACGAAACACTGCCTGGTCCTGCACCATCCTCACAATTCTTGCTGTACTTGAGCCCATTGTTGCAGCCACTGTGTCAGTCTGTCTTGTTAAGGGTCTTCCTCTTTGTTGCTGACCCTCTACTTTACCAAGCATGATGTCCTTCTCCAGGAGCACTCTAAGGAGCATTCTGGTTGTACTTCTTCTAAGACAGATTTGTTCATTCTTTTGGCAGTCCATGGCTATTCAATATTCTTTGACAACATGACAATTCAAAAGCATCAATTCTTCAGTCTTCCTTATTCATTGTCCAGCTTTTGCATTCATAGGAGGTGATTGAAAATATCATGGCTTGGGTCAGGAGCACCTTAGTTCTCAAGGTGACATCTTTGCTTTTAAACACTTTAAAGAGGTCCTTTGCGGCACATTTGCCCCATGCAATGTGTCTTGTGATTTCTTGACTGCTGCTTCCATGGGTGTTGATATGAATCCAAGTAAAATGAAATCCTTGACAAACTCAATCTTTTCTCCATTTATCATGATGTTGCTTATTGGTCCAGTTGTGAGGATTTTTGTTTTCTTTATGTTGAGGAGTAATCCATACTGAAGGCTGTACTCTTTGATCTTCATCTGTAAGTGCTTCAAGTCCTCTTCACTTTCAGCAAGCAAGGTTGCGTCATCTGCGTAACACAGGTTGTTAATGAGTCTTCCTCTAATCCTCATGCCCCCTTCTTCTTCATATAGTCCAGCTTCTCAGATTATTTGCTTAGTATACAGATTGAATAGGTATGGTGAAAGGATACAACCCTGATGCACACCTTTCCTGACTTTAAACCACCCAGTATCACTTTGTTCTGTTTGAATGACTGCCTCTTGGTCTAAGTACAGGTTCCTCATGAGCACAATTTACTGTTTTGGAATTCCTATTCTCCATAATGTTATCCATAATTTGTTATGATCCACACAGTCAAATGCATTAGCATACTCAGTAAAACACAGGTAAACATCTTTCTGGTATTCTGTGCTTTCAGCCCATCTGACATCAGCAATGAATCCCTGGTTCCGTGTTCTCTTCTAAATCTGGCTTGAATTTCTGGCAGTTCCCTGTTGATATACTGCTGCAGCACTTTTGAATGATCTTCAGCAAAATTTTGCTTGCATGTGATATTAAGATAAGAAAAAAAATTTTTTTTTTTCTTTTATAGTGTTCCATAATTTCCTCATTTTGGAATAGACATAAATACAGATCTCTTCCAGTTGGTTGGCCAGGTAGCTGTCTTCCAAATTTATTGGCATAGACAAGCACTTCCAGCACCGTATCTGTTTGTTGAAACATCTCAATTGGTATTTTGCCAATCCCAGAGCCTTGATTTTCTCCAATACCTTCAGTGCAGTTTGGACCTCTTCCTTCAATATCATTGGTTCCTGATCATATGTTACCTCCTGAAATGGTTGAACATCAACGAATTCTTTTTGGTACAGTGACTCTGTATATTCCTTCCATCTTACTTTGATATTTTCTGCATTGTTTCATATTTACCCTGTACAATCCTTCAGTATTGCAGCTCGAGGCTTGAATTTTTCCTCAGTTCTTTCAGCTTGAGAAATGCCGAGCATGTTCTTCCCTTTTGGTTTTCTATATCCGGGTCTTTGCCCATTTCATTATAACACTTTACTTTGTCTTCTTGAGCCACCCTCTTAAATCTTCTCTTCAGCTCTCTTACTTCATCATTTTTTCTTTTGCTTTAGCTACTCGACATTCAAGAGCAAGTTTCAGAGTCTCTTCTGACATCCATTTTGGTCTTTTCTTTCTTTCCTGTCTTTTTAATGACCTCTTGCTTTCTTCATGTGTGTGATTTCCTTGATGTCATTCCACAACTCGTTTGGTTTTCAGTCGTTAGTGCTCAATGCATCAAATCTATTCTTGAGATGGTCTCTAAATTCAGGTGGGGTGTACTTAAGGTCGTACTTTGGCTTTCATGGACTTATTCTAATTTTCTTCTGTTTCAACTTGAACAGTATGAGTAATTTATGGTTTGATCCGCAGTTGGCCCCTGTCCTTTTCTGACAGATGATATTGGGCTTTTCTATTGTCTCTTTCCACAGATGTTGATTTGATTCCTGTGTATTCCATCTGGTGATGTCCATGTGTATAGTCCCCATTTATTTTGGAAGTCATTGGTCTTGCAAAATTCAATCATGCGATCTCCAGCATTGTTTCTATCACCAAGGCCATATTTCTCAAACCCTGGTGGTGTAGTGGTTAAGTGCTATGGCTGTTAATCAAGAGGTCGGCAGTTTGAATCCACCAGGCGCTCCTTGGAAACTCTATGGGGCAGTTCTACTCTGTCCTATAGGGTCGCTATGAGTTGGAATTGACTCGAAGGCACTGGGGTTTGTTTTGGTTTTTTGGATCCTCATTCTTTGTTTCCAACTTTCGCATCCAATCACTAGTAATTATCACTGCATCCTGATTGCATGTTCGATCAATTTCAGACTGCAGAAGTTGGTAAAAATCTTCAATTTCTTCATCTTTGGCCTTAATGGTTGGTGTGTAAATTTGAATAATAGTTGTATTAACTGGTCTTCCTTGTAGGTGTGTGGATATTGTCCTGTCACTGACAGCATTGTACTTCAGGATAGATCTTGAAATGTTCTTTTTGACAATGAATGCAATGCCATTCCTCTTCAATTTGTCATTCTCGGCATAGTAGACTATATGGCCAGTTCAAAATGGCCAATAACAGTCCATTTCAGCTCACTAATGCCTAGGATATCAATCTTTATGAGTTCCATTTCATTTTTGATGATTTCCAGTTTTCCTGGATTCATACTCCATACATTCCAAGTTCCAATTATTAATGTATGTTTGTAGCTGTTTCTTCTCATTTTGAGTCGTGCCACATCAGCAAATGAAGATCCCAAAAGCTTTACTGCATCCACATCTTTAAGGTTGACTCTACTTTGAGGAGGTGGCTCTTCCTCAGTCATATTTTGAGTGCCTTCCAACCAAAGGTCTTATCTTTCGGCAGTATATCAGACAATGTTAAGCTGGTATTCATAAGATTTTCACTGGATAACTCTTTTCAGAAGTAGACCACCATGTCCTTCTTCATAGTCTGTCTTAGTCTGGAAGCTCAGCTGAAACCTGTCCGTCATGGGTGATACTTTTGGTATATAAATACCAGTGGCATAGCTTCCAGCATCACAGCAACACATGAGCCCCCACAGTGTGACAAACTAACAGACATGTGGGGGTGAAACTGACTGCACATAGAGAATTCTTCAATATCTTTAAGAAGATAACTTTTCTTAAAGGTGACTTTTAGGATACCAGTCTGCTCAAGGCTCAAGGTTCAAAAGATTACGTCAGGGCAATGGCTTGGGTGGGTAACCCCAACTCCATGGACCACAGAAATCTGAATTCCAGGAGAATTAAAAATCTGTTTCTCATACGTTGGCTCTGGATTATTTATTTGCTTCCTAAGGAGAGGTTTGAGCTTTTGTAAAAGCAAATTGTATGTGTATCCATGACACCTAGGCAGAAGTATATTGAGATATAATTTTAGAACCTCATGCTAACGATGCAAGGCATGTTTCTTTTGCATCTTCTTGTAATTTGTTTTCATGGTTAGAAAATTTGGGTCAGTGGGCCAGAGAAGCCTTGCAGACCATTGATGTATGCATTCTCCTCATTTCAATCTTCTATATTATTATTAAGCCACTAAATTCTTTGGTGTCTGGAGTCTTAAAATCTTGCAAGCAGCCATCTAAAGTACAGCAGATGGTCTCCATCTGACTAAAAGAACAATGCAGAAAAGAAGCCAACCAAAAGAATGTATGTTTCATGAAAAAGTACCCCATAAAGTGGTACCTAGGTTTGCTATGAGTAGGAATTAACTCGACAGCAGTGGGTTTGTTTTCTTTTTTATGATTACTGAGACCCAAAGAAACTAGATGGTGCCCAGCCAACACTTAGTTGATCAGAGATTCCAATTGAATCATGATCAAGAGGGGGGAATTGTGAAAGAAAAAAATAATAACAGACATCTTACTTTGATTTTAAGAGTTTTTTTTGTTACCCATGAAACAAAAAATTAACCATTAAGAAGCCTGACCTAAATTGCAAAAGCATTAATTTTTTTAAATTAAATTAATTAATTTGCAACTTCTTTATTAAATTATGAAAAAATCAAATATTATACTATTGTTTGGAGCTAATTATAAGGTTTATTTATTTTTTTTTAACAATTGTAATGCCTACTTTGGGCCACATGTTTTTAGAGATGAAATGATCTCCCAGTATGCAGATAGACTGACTGCTTAGAATAAAACTTATGTTTTATTCTTTGAGTTTTGATTATTTTTAACACTAGAAAACATCCAAATGAATCACAAAGGGTGTGGGCTGCCTTGTAGTCATCTGCAGAAGTCTCAGAAAGATGGTTCAAAATTCTGAGATGACGTCAATGCACAGATGTTTCTCTTGGAGGTTAACAAGAACCAAGATTTCCCACCCTGACACAAGAAGGTGTATGGGAGTAAGAAGTCACACAATTCAAGACTCCGTTCACTAACAACTGAGGCTGGATGAAAACCACAAATGGACACAACTGCTTCTTGAATTTCTGGCAGAGAAAGACCACTCTCCACCACCTTCCTTGCTTGGGGCTGGCCCTCCATCACTGAAACTCTCATTCGTTATGACATACAAAATAGCGTAGTTCTGCCGAGGCTGGTAATGGGCCAATGACCACAGGGCCCTTTGCTGGGACTGAAGACAAGGCCCTGAGCATGTGACTGGGGACAATATCAAAGAGGAACTTCAGGAACATACACAAATGGATGATGAATAACAAGGGGCTCCTGCCTCAATCTGTTTAAAACAGTGCTAAATTTACATAACTTACACAAATTTTATAGATTCTTTGGTGCAACAAATGATTGACATCCTCTGGCCTCATTATATCTGGTGTTATTCATTTTGACTGGTAGATGACTAATGTCACTTGGAAAACCAACCACTCAAAGTAAGGGAAACCAGGATTTTTATGAGCTCTAGACCACTGTAAAAAAGTAAATATGCCAAATTCTCATAAAAAGACCAGACTTAATGGTCTGACTGAGACTAGAAGGACCCCAGTGGTTATGGCCCCCAGACCTTCTGTTGGCCCAGGACAGGAACCATTCCCGAAGCCAACTCGTCAGACGTGGATTGGACTGGACAATGGGTTGGAGAGGGATGCTGGTGAGGAGTGAGCTTCTTGGATCAAGTGGACCCTTGAGACTATGTTGGCATCTCCTGCCTAGAGGGGAGATGAGAAAGTAGAGGGGGTTAGAAACTGGCAAAATGGACACAAAAAGAGAGAGTGGAGGGAGGGAGTGGGCTGTCTCATTAGGGGGAGAGTAATTGAGAGTATATATATATATTTTTTAGCAAGGTGTATATAAGTTTTTAGATGAGAGAGTGACTTGATTTGTAAACTTTCACTTAAAAAAATATATATTTTTTCACTTAAACCACAATAAAAATTATATATAAAAAAAAGTAAATATGGAAAGCTTTTTCCTTTGCACATCAGGTAACTGTCAATTGATCGTTCCTGCTGGCTTGCCTGTTTTCTTAGTTAGTTTAGAAGTTCGTCTCCACATAAGTTCGTCTCCACATCTCAGGTCTTCATTGGGTAGCCTAAGACTGCCTGAACAACTTCCTATTGGGTGTGGATAGAGCAGAATTTGCTCCAGGAGATTTAAACCACAATGGTTTACTATGTCTGTTAAAGATCGTGCATTTTATTAAAATGCTAGGAAAATAACAAGAAAGCAACGTGGTCCATTGAGTTAATTCATCCTCAGAGAGTTCAGATTTTTTTTTTCTTAACTAAAATATATATTTTGGGGTAAAATGTTCCTAAAATTTGCCATGCAGTTGCCAATTAGTCTTTACTTACACATGAGTTGCCATGAGTTGGAATCAGCTCAAAAGCAACTGGTTTCCTGGTTTTAGTATTATGATGGTACTTTTTTTAACAACTCTTCAAGATAGTTCATCTGGAAAATGTAATACTGCAGACCAGTGTTTCTCAAAGTGTGGTCTGGGGACCTGAGACTCTTTCAGGGGCCTGCAAACCAAAACTATTTTCATAGTTCTACGAAGACCTTGTTTTCTTTATTCACTTTCATTCTCTCATGAGTATGCATGGAGTTTTTCAGAGGCTACATGATGCATGATATTTCAGCAGACTAAATACAGAACAGAGACAAGAAACCTCTGTCTTCAGCGAGGCATTAAAGAAATTTGCAAAAACATAAAACATTTTTTCACTAAATTGTTTTAAAAAATGGTTATTTTTCATAAAATATGCTACTTTTGTTATTTGTAGATGAACTAATAAATATTCAAAACATTTTCAGTTTTAATTTTAATTTCTAATATGGTAAATATTGATAAACAAAACCCACATAAATAAAAACTCTTTAGTGTTCTCAATAACTTTTAAGAGTATAAAAGCAACCTGACACCAAAAAGGTTGAAAGTGCTCTTCAGACCTTAGTGGTGATCAAGATTGACCCCAGCATCCCCACGCAGCACTTGCTCTCTGGACTAATGATTGCACTCATCAGAAGGAGGCATTTCTGGTAGGTTGCATATTTTAGGTATAATCTCAATGCAGCTCAAATATACAGGTTATTCATTGTGTCTGATAAACTTAAAGAGTGCTATTTTGAGTTGCAAAGATAACTTTCTACTATTTGTAAAAATTAGGTCAATGTGTTTTAGGTATCTGTCAATAATGTATCGCTTCCATCACTTCACCTTTCCTGTGGCCCAATACCCACCAAGAAAATAGCAGTTTTAAGAGCAGGCAAACTTGAGTGCTGAGAAAGATCTATGGCATCCTGATGGAGATGTCTTCCTGAGTGGGAAGCAAACTCTGCAGATGGGTGACCTGTACAGTCGAGGTGCATAGCTTGCACCCCTATTGGGGGCTGTTGTCACGTAGCTCATCCAGGGAAGAGGGTCCACCTCCAAGGGAAAGCACCAACCCAGCGCCAAACAGAACAGAGGTGGAACACACAGAGATTTTAGACTCAGAGAAATGACAAGAAGGCATTTCTTTAGGGGTCTTCTGAGCCACCGTGAGCCCCCCAGCCCAGGGGGTCCTGCAGGTCTTCCATCCACACACATGTCCCCGTAGGGCACAGAGGTTTAGGGGCTCTTTTTTTTTTTTTTTTTATGGGGCAGGCTGATGCTATCTCCAGATCCTACCGCCCCACCAGCATGGGTGCCATCTTGAAGTTTTCTTGTGATGGGGGTCATCTTGTCTGCTTGCAGCAGGTGGTCCCCAAAGAGGCTAAGGGAGAAGAGAGATACCCGTCCCCAGGAGCTCCTCTGCAGGCAGAGGCAGAGGCCCCTGCGGAATGGAGTCCAGAGAGGATCAGGTGACGCTGGGACTCAAAGAAGTTGCAGCAAGAGCTTTTACAGGCGACGGACAAGGGAAAGAATAGCCGCTGTGCTGACTTGGTGACAGAAGGCAGAAGGTAGAGAAACAGGTCATACCCTGTCTCTGTGTGAGAGTTTTGTATCAGTTTTTAAGAAACCTGGGGCTTCTAATACACTTTCTTTCACCTAACCTCGCTTGTTCCTTTAATTCATGTAGTATCAGACTCCATGTTAGTTGGAGATACAGTTTAGACAGAATTAAGAAAAAAAGAGAATGCCTTCCAAAAGGTGGCTCGTCTCCTTTATGTCACTCTTATGCACAGGAAAGACAGCCTTGAATGAATTAAACAGCCCAGAAAATCATCATCAATCAACAGGAGCTAGTGAAACCCCGAGACATTGACAAGATCAGACCAGCAGGGATTAAATGCATCCTTATACTGGTGAGGTAGTGAATGGTGTAGCCACTTTGAAAAGCATTTGACATGGACCCAGTCACTCCACTCTTAAGAGAACTGAAAGTTTAGGTCTACACAAAAACTCGTACACGCATGCTTATAGCAGCATGATTCATGATAGCCAGAAAGTAGAAGCAACACAAATGCCCATCAGCTGAGGAATGAGGTATTGATACATGCTACAACATGGATGAACTTCAAAAACATTATGCTAAGTGAAAGAAATCAGACACAATAGTCCACATATTATCAGATTTCACTTCTCTGAAGTGTCCAGAAAAGGCAAATCTACAGAAACAGAAAGATTAGTAGTTGCAGGGTCTGAGGAGGGGTAATGGGAGATGAGGAATGACTGATAACATTTATTTTGGGGTGATGAAAATATTTTGGAATTAGTGATGAGGTTGTACATCTTAGTGATTGTACTAAAAACCACTCAATTGTATAATTTAGAAGGCCAAATTATATCTCCATAAAGCTGTTAATTAAAAAACATATCATTAACTCAAAACAGGAGTCTCCAGCAAGCCACCAGCTGACTCTGACCTGAAATAAGTCCTCTGTTACAGCCTCCTCAGCTCTGCTTAATGATTTCACTGCAGACATTATCTTTCCTCCTTTCCTAGCATGCCCCACTGAAACTAATCTCAAGACTTCCAGGAACCGAAAAGCTGAGGACTCCTGAAATAACATAATAATGCTGCTACATTCACTTGAAAGCTTACATGGAATCCTGTGGTTAGCTATGAGGTCTGGGAGAAAGGAGGAAAGAGAAGCTGAGGGAAAGCTAGGCAATCCCCAATCTCATTTGGAGTGGTTCCTGTTTTCATTCAGAGGTCAAGGCAGGCAGAGCACTGACTCCATGTGACCCCCAGTCTTGACTATGAGTCTGTCTCTTCCTTGAAGAGCCATGCATGTGCTCCCCATGCCCTCGGTGAGCCTAGATTTGTGCCTGCTGTTGCCCATGCCACCTCTGCCAGCCCACAAGGAGCTGACCTGTGGACTGGAGAGGTCAGCCCTCTCCTGGGCACTCTTTAGAGGACAGATTGTAAATGTGCTGGTGCCCAGAGTCTGTGGGAGCTTAGGAGAACATGGTGCCGGTGCTAACAAAAACACATTGTTTTCATCTGGAGTTTATATAAACACCTATATAAAGGTGTGGACACTTCAGAATAATCTGTTCTGATAGATTGTTGGATTTCATGGAGATATTTCAGATTTAAACCTTTTATTGTGATGATGTAGATATTGTAAAACAAAATAACACACAAGGAAGCCCTTTAAAACAGTATTTCAGTAATACTGATAGGCTGATGCTGGTGCCAATAATGGTGGCCAATATTTAGTGAGACTGTCCTGTACAGACTCAGCAATCCTTTGGGGAAACCAAACTTCCCTGAGGTCAGACCACCAGTGAGGGGCATCAAATCAGGCATTCTGACCCCAGAGACCATTCTCTGCTAGAATATCCTACAAGGACCTTATTCTAAAAACCAAAATCAAAACCCACAGCCATCGAGTTGATTCCAACTGACAGCAAGGATTTCCAAGGGTAAATCTTTATGGAAGCAGACTGTCATATCTTTCTCCCTCAGAACCACTGGTGGTTTTGAACCACTGACCTTTTGGTTAGCAGTTGAATGCATTAGCTATTGTACCACCGGGGCTTCACTATAGATGTGTGAAATCGCTAAACGATTTTCAAAGTTAGTTCACTGAATATCAAGAAGATACTTTTCAAGCTGTAGCTAGTTGGAGAAACTAATAAAGGAAATTAAAACACACATTTGAAATTAAGCCTTTTACATTATTCCTTTGAATAACTTTAAATCATTGCATATGTTTATGTAATTATGTAAGATAATGTATAAAAGTGGAATGCCCCACATTTTACAGGGACTGCATTAGTCATATTAAAAAATATCCTGAACCTAAACTCTTGCCTTAAAGCTTGGGATATAAAAATATCAGCTCATCCAACTTTGGAACAACTAAGTTCTTTGCACATTTCTGTTCTATCTCAGCAGGAAATCTCCCTCTCTCTCTCACACAGACACACCACATACAGTCAGTTGCACAGGAAATAAGGAACTCCTGCAACATGTTGCCACCTGAAATTTCTGCAAACAGTTCTTGGTCTTTTCTCATGTCCCAGATGGTACCTGTCATTTCAAAATGTCCTACGATCGCTCATTAACAAGTGTGGGGGCAAAAAACACCCCCACCCCCACTCAAAATCTGTTAGCACACATTTCTGGATAGAGACATATGGTTTTTACCTAACATTATTACAATTGTTCTCTGATACTTAACTTTTTTTTGCCTCTGTAGCGATTCATTCTATTATCATGAATTCACATATCAAGTAGCCTCTCTTCATATACTCTTTCAAAGGCTGTTAGTCCCATTAAAATGATTTATATTGACATACCTCAACTAATTAAAGGGAAAACAACAGCAAAAAACACCCCTTTATGAAGTTACTGGATCTAACCTAATTAATAAATCAACCTGAACAAATACCTAGAACCTCTTCAAGGGAAAAGCCCAAAGAATGGAAAGATGGGCACCACAAGGAACTTTCCACTACCTGGGAGGGAAGCAAATGTGAGCTCCTTCTTCTGAAAATGGCATTTCTAAGTCTAAGTCTCAGCAGAGCCAGCTGCCTGTGGTGGGGAGACTCTCATACCTCTGCCCTCAGTAACTGAGAGTACCAGAAGGGAAGGGGTGGCAGCTGACTTCACAGTCATGCAGTGTGTAAGACTGCCCCCGCCAGCCCTACCACTAGTACTGCCAAGCTGGAC
Organism: Loxodonta africana; assembly: GCF_030014295.1. Taxonomy (NCBI): domain Eukaryota; kingdom Metazoa; phylum Chordata; class Mammalia; order Proboscidea; family Elephantidae; genus Loxodonta; species Loxodonta africana. Next base: position 4,650,664 of record NC_087355.1, read on the forward strand.
TATGCTGTGGGCTGCCATAATAGAAAGAGAATTTGCTTTGGAGCCACTCAAAGGTGGGTTTTAATCCACACCTCCCCACCTACAATTTGTATGGTATAGGGTAAAATATCCAATCTTGTTGAGCTTCAAGTTCCTCATATATGAAGTGCATAAACTCTTATCTGGTTTGAGAGGTTACTTTGAGGAATACACACAACACACACCTAGACAGTGCTGGAGTAGGATTAGTGGCAGCTCTTATTATATACACTCATTCAAGTGATTGCTTGACTTCCTTTGCCCTTTACCATTTCTCTTGGTGCTTGAGTTAATCTCATTTTACCTGTGAACAGGTTTCTCAGATGTGGAAGGAGACACAGCAGGGTGCTCATGCCATCTGTATAGCCAGAAATGCCTAAGTGATTGCATGGATAAAAAAAAAAAAAAAATAGACTGTGGTAAATGTGTCAAATGGAACAAAAATGAAGGAATCAGTTACCTGAAGTAAATGGATGAATCTTCCAAATATCAACATTTATGTGCATATGTGTGTTCATGCGCATACACTCATTCAGACACACTACACACTCCCACATCACACGCACACACACATGCAAGTGTGAATGGCCTCCCACACTGGCATATGATTAATGGCAGATCTTATTATATGCACTGCAGCATCACTTTGGTGACTGAAAGATGTAAACACAAAGAATACCTAAGTATGATGCCATTGTTATAAAGTTCAAAACCAAGAAAACTAAACGTACCTTTTAAGAGATGCCTACAAATTGGCAAAACTATTAAGAAACATAAAGAGATCTGAGGACCATGACGATCTCCAGGAGGGGGTAGGAGATGTCATCAGGAAGGTAATGTGGGGCGAGGGGGTGGCTTTGGGGTGCTGTGGCAATTTGTTTCCTGGATTGGGTGGTGGTTCATGGATGTGTTTTATAATCATTTGCTACACACTACAATTACATGTTCTTTCATGTTTGTATATTTCACAGTAGACAAAAAGTTTAAATATAAAGTAGCAATAAATAAAGGAGATGCACACACACACACACACACACACACACACACACACACACACACAAGGATGTTTGTTGCAGCACTGTTCTGAAGTGGCAAAAACTGGAAACAGCCTGACTGTCCATCAGGAGGGGGACATCCTCATACTGTTAAGTGGAAAAAAAGCAAACCATAGTTATTTGTTTAAATAAATTTATATACAAATTTACAATCAAGGAAAAGGTATGGAAGATCACATTCTAGGCTATTAGGGTTGATTACCTCACTGGGGTGAAAACCCAGTGGGTAAGGGGTGTATAGGAGAGTATAAAATTTCCTTTATACTCTACGAATTATTTGAATACCAACCAAAACAAAGCAGTGGCTGTATTATTGTCTCATTTGGAGATGCCCCCAAGTATGAATGTGAGCTTGTTACAAGCATGAGGTCCATGTTGCATGGCCTTCTTGATGATCCCCCCTTTGATGGAGACTCTAAGGAGACAAGGGCACCTCTTTTTTTTTTTTTTTTATCAGTAATGGAACTTACTTTCCTTAAAAACTCATGTTTTCATTAATATGTGTCTAGGTAAACAGAAAAAAAATTTCCCTAATTGAACCTAAAGCATTCATTGTAATTACAGTATTTACTATGGATTTAGTACTTTTCCTGGTTACTCAAGACAATTTAGTATAGATAAGCATGCTGCTGTTGGTTAACAAAAACAATGGAAAATACCGAGAGTTTAAATTAATACCAAAACCACTGACAAGAAGTGATCAGAGTTCTGATTTGAGGGCCAGGGATTATAACTACAAGACAAACGGGAAATTTTCAGAAATGAATTCCCCTAAAACTGTAAATTAAAATTAAGCTGGCAGCATAGTACCAAAAGTACAGGCTTTGGAATTAGATGAGCCTGGCTCAAGGCCCAGCTCATGTTGAGCGAAATTACTTAATCTGAGGGAACTTCGGGTTCTTTATTTGAAAAAGTGAATTTGTTAGGTGCCATTGATTTGGTTCCAACTCATAGCAACCCTATGTACAATGGAAGGAAAACACTGCCAGGTCCTGCGCCATCCTCACACTTGTTGCTATGTTTGAGCCCATTTTTGCAGCCTCTGTGTCAATCCACCTAACTGAAGGTCTTCCTCTTTTTCACTGACCCTCTGCTTTACCAAGCATGATGCCCTTTTCCAAGGACTGGTTCCTCCTGATAAAACTGAATAACATTACAGTATCTAATGTACTAGCTAGTTTGAGGGTTAAGTGAATGAATATATAGAGTGACTGTAGGGTTGCTATGACTTAGAATCAACTCGACAGCAACGGGTTACGGTGATACTAAAACTGCCTTTTCTTTCTGTGTTCAGCATCCCATATTAACAGACAGAAATTTCATTGGCAAATTTGTAAAGATTTAATATTCTACCCAAAATCAAAATCTATAAGATTCTCCAAATTTGAGAAAGCACTTAATAAAAGCATATTGAAATTATGTATTTGGATTTCATCTTTCAGGCTAAGTAAACAAAGGAACAGTCCCATTCTGGTTCTGAATCACATTGCTGCCCGGGGACCCATGATAACTATTGCCTATGTAATGAAAGAAAGAAAGGAAAAAAAAAAAAAAAAAGGAAAATATAACAAATATGTCAAATGTTTAAATGAGCAATTAATCTTCAACAAGTTGCTTTCACACTGTGCTGCTGGAACTCTCAGGGGCTGGGTGGGTGCTGTGGGGGCCCAAACGCCCTCTCTCAATATCAAACAGAACGGCTCTACATTGATTTGATACTGAGCTTCTTCTTTAGATTTCTGTTTGAAAAAATCCAAAAGTTTTAAAACTACTGACCTACTGGTATTTTAGGTATAAGCTATAATATGATTTTTGTGAGACAGACAGTAGAGGGGAAAAAGGGATTTTAAGAGAAAGAATGAATGAAAAAGACAAAAAAACAAAAACAAAAAAAACTGCCCAATTACTGAATTACTGTGCTGCAAGGTAAGTTAAGTAACCTGGGATAGTTAAACTACTAACCCAAAGGGTCAGGCAGTGGCTGTTTTTATGCTGTTGTATCAGGTGATCTTCCTTCTACCTTCTTTGGTCCCGTGTTAACAAAGCCTCTTTGTACTTTTAATCCCACTTGCTTTATTATCCATCCTTTTTTGTTATTATCAGTTAGTTGATAATACCTAGTAATTTCCAACTGGGTATTTTTTCTTCTCTGGAAAAAATGGAACACTTCCAACTTGCAATTATTCTTCTTCTAAATTACTCCTGACTGTCTTTCTCTTTCCATTTTGTTTGCAAAAAAAAAAAAAAAACAATAAAGTCTTGAATCTATTCTGGCCAGATTTCTACTTTCTTTGTTAATGAGAAAAGAGATACAAAGAGGAGAAAGGGAAGAAGAACCACTATTTATTTGATGTTTTATAGTGAACAAAGCACTTTTATGTGCATTAGCTCATAAATTATCCTAATAACTTTGACAGGCAGATACTATTTACCCCGATTGATAACACAGGGTTCCGGAACTAACACTTAAAGATTAGTATCAATCAAACATGGCTTCAAACTGCTGCTGAGAATTTGCATTTCCACCCTAGATATACTAGATCAGAATCTACATTTTAACAAGATTACCAGGTGATTCTTATGTATAACTTCCTGGGAACTTGTTAAAAATTAAAACTTGTTAAAAAGTTCCTGGGAACTTGTTAGAAATGCAAATTATCAGCAGGTAAGTTGTAAGACCACCACTTATCTGTCAGTTTGTCCTACTGTGGTGGCTTGTGTGTTTCTGTGATGCTGGAAGCTATGCCACTGGTATTTCAAATACCAGCAGGGCCACCCATGGTGAACAGGTTTCAGAGGAGCTTCCAGACTAGGAAGACTGACCTGGTGGTCTACTTCTGAAAAAATTAGCTGGTAAAAACCTTATGAAGACCACTGAAACATTGTCTCATATAATTCTGGAAGACGAGTCTCTCAGGTTGGAAGTCACTCAAAATATGACTGGGGAAGAACTGCCTCCTCAAAGTAGAGTTGACCTTAATGATGTGGATGGAGTCAAGGTTTTGGGACCTTCATGTGCTGATGTGGCATGACTCAAAATGAGAAGAAACAGCTGTAAACATCCATTAATAATAGGAACGTGAAATGTACAAAGTATAAATGTAGGAAAATTGGAAATAGTCAAAAATAAAATGGAACGCATAAAGATTGCTATCCTAGGCATTAGTGAGCTTAAATAGTCTGGTACTGATCATTTTGAATTGGACAATCATATGACCTACTATGCCTGGAATGACAAGTTGAAGAGGAACGGTGTTGCATTCATTGTCAAACAGAACGTTTCAAGATCTATCCTGAAGTACAACACTGACAGTGATAAGATAACATCCGTATGCCTACAGGGAAGACCAGTTAATACAGTTATCATTCAAATTTACGTATCAACTACTAAGGCCAAAGACGAAGAAATTGAAGATTTTTACCAACTTCTGCAGTCTGAAATTGGTCAAACATGCAATCAAGATGCATTGATAATTACTGGTGATTGGAACGCACAAGTTGGAAACAAAGAGTAAGGATCGGTAGTTGAAAAATATGGTCTTGGTGATAGAAATGATGCCAGAGATTGCATAATAGAATTTTGCAAACCAGCGATTTCTTCATTGCAAATACTTTTTATCAACAACATAACTATACATGTAGACCTCGCCAGATGGAATACACAGGAATCAAATAGACTACATCTGTGGAAAAAGACAATGGAAAAGCTCAATATCATCAGTCAGAACAAGGTCAGGGGCCCACTGTGGAATAAACCATCAATTACTTATATGCAATTTCAAGTTGAAGTTGAAGAAAAGTAGAAAAACTTCATGAGAGCTAAAGTATGACCTTGAGTATATCCCACCTGAATTTAGAGACCATCTTAAGAACAGATTTGAGGCACTGAACACTAATGACCAAAGACCAGATGAGTTGTGAGACGACATCAAGGACATCATACATGAAGAAAGTGAAAGGTCATTAAAAAGACAGGAGAGAAAGAAAAGACCAAAATGTATGTCAAAAGAGACTTTGAAGCTTGCTCTTGAATGCAGAGCAGCTAAAGCAAATAGAAGAAATGATGAAGTAAAAGAGCTAAACAGGAGATTTCAAATGGTGGCTTGAGAAGACAAAGTAAAGTATAACGAAATGTGCAAAGGCCTGGAGTTAGAAAACCAAACACGAAGAACACACTTGGCATTTCTGAAGCTCAAAGAACTGAAGAAAAAATTCAAGCCTTGAATTGCAATATCGAAGGATTCTATCAGCAAAATACTGAATGACACATGAAGCATCAAAAGAAGATGGAAGGATTACACAGAGTCACTGTACCAAAAATATTTGGTTGACGTTCACACATTTCAGGAGGTAGCATATGATCAAGAACCAATGGTACTGAAGGAAGAAGTTCAAGCCGCACTGAAGGCATTGGCGAAAAACAAGCCTCCAGGAATTGACAGAATACCAACTGAGATGTTTTCAACAAATGGATGCAGTGTTGGAAGCGCTCATTGGTCTATGCCAAGAAATTTGGAAGACAGCTACCTGGCCAACCGACCGGTCCATTCCAAAGAAAAATGATCCAACAGAATGTGAAAGGTATCAAACAATATCATTAATATCACAGGAGAGTAAAATTTTGCTGAAGATCATTCAAAAGCTGTTGCAGCAGTACCTCCACAGGGAACTGCCAGAAATTCAAGCTGGATTCAGAAGAGGATGTGGAATGAGGGATATCATTGCTGATGTCAGATGGATCTTGGCTGAAAGCAGAGAATACCAGAAAGATGTTTACCTGTGTTTTATTGACTATGCAAAGGTATTCGACTGTGTGATCCTAACAAATTATGGATAACATGATGAAGAATGGGAATTCCAAATCACTTAATTGTGCTCGTGAGGAACCTGTACATAGACCAAGAGGCAAGGGATAGTACTTGGTTTAAAATCAGGAAAGGTGTGCATCAGGGTTGTATCCTTTCATCACACTTATTCAATCTGTATGCTGAGCAAATAATCCAAGAAGCTGGACTATATGAAGAAGAATGTGGCATCAGGATTGGGGGAAGACTCATTAACAACCTGCAATATGCAGATGACACAACCTTGCTTACTGAAAGCGAAGAGAACTTGAAGCACTTATTGATGAAGATCAAAGACTACAGCCTTCAGTATAGATTACACCTCAACATAAAGAAAACAAATATCCTCATAACTGGACCCATAAGCAACATCAAGATAGATGTAGAAAGTATTGAAGTTGTCAAGGATTTCATTTTACTGTGATCCACAATCAATGCTCGTGGAAGCAGTATTCAGGAAATCAAACGACGTATTTCATTGGGCAAATCTGCAAAAGACCTCTTAAAGTGTTGAAAAGTAAAGATGTCACTTTGAGGTCTAAGATGCTCCTTACCCAAGCCATGGTATTTTCAGTTGTCTTATATGCATGGGATAGCTGGACAATGAATAAGAAAGACCAAAGAAGAATCAATGCCTTTGAATTATGGTGTTGGTTAAGAATATTGAATATACCATGGACTGTCAGAAGAACGAACACATCTGTCTTGGAAGAAGTACAGCCAGAATGTTCCTTATAAGCGAGGACATGTTAGCAGAAGGGACCAGTCCCTGGAGAATGACATCATGCTTAGTAAAGTAGAAGGTCAGCAAAAAAGAGGAAGACTCTCAGACAGATGGATTGACACTGTGGCTGCAGGATGGGCTCAAGTATAGCAATGATTGTGAAGATGGCACAGGGCGGGGGAGTGTTTTCTTCTGTTGTACATAGGGTTGTTATGAGTTTAGAGGAGACTCCATGGCACCTAACAACAACAACTTGCTAGAAATGTAAATTCTCAGCAGGGGGTTGAACCTAAACTAACCAGTCTGAAGCCCTGCAGTCAACCCACAAACATAAAAGCCAATATATGACCCAGATCTATTGATTTGAACCCAGTGCTTTCCCACTGGATCACAGCTGTCTCTCCTCAGTGATTCCTCTGGATGGTTTCGTTTTTCAATCATTAAGTCACCTTGCATAAGCCTTGCCTACATAGTCAAATAAATCCAAGCTAACTTGGTTCTACTTTACCCTTGGTTACATGGAGTAGGTAGTGGCAGAGGAAGACCAATGCCACTTTTGAGATTACTACCAAAAAAAAAAATTTTTTTTCATGGCCATGAAAATATTTGACCATTTCTTTTGGTTCAGATTTCACCACTTAATAATCAGGCTTTTATTAAGTAGTACAATAACTGCTTTGGAGGACCTGAAGAAAGTAACAGTAGGCCCCTAGGTGGAGGGCTATTTTTGCTTAAAAAGAAGGTTTTTGGAAAATAAGTTTTTAAATGGATTCCTAATGTGCAATGTGTGGTAAGCTCATTATACCCAGAATGTTCTCCCACGTGCGACTGCCTAGAAACTTCACCAACTTAAAAGTCTTAACCTGCAAGACTTCCTCCTCAGGGAAGCCTTGCCTACTCCTGCAAGCAGATGAGGGGATAGTCACTCACTATGGCAAAAATCTTCTTATATTGTTATTATTTGTTTCAAAACTGCTTCCCCTCTAGATGGTACACTCCTCTAGGCCTGGAACCATGACTATATATTTGTGCCCACAGTATGGTGTTGTGTTAACGAATGAATAAGTGAAAAGACAGAAAAATGAAGATTATAGTAAAAGCAGACATTATCTATCTGAATTTCTTTTTAGTGAATATTAGCAACCATAGTCTAAAACTTTTAAGTACTTTTTACTTCAGTACCTGGTGGATAGGTAATTTTTCTAAGCAACTGTTAAGACAGTGATCTTGGCCTGCATAATTCAAATAGAATCTTTCAGGTGGTTCGTGGTTCTCATTCCTCTTCCTTCCTGTGACAACCAAGTGGGTATTCCCAGCCTTTCTTCAGTCAGCTGCTCTCCCTTTGTATGGGTTAATCAACATCTTGATTTTCAGTGTCACTGATATGTACATTGGACAGAATAGATATAAATTTAAGTTTTCTTATCTTAGGATCTTTCATTGAAAGATAAAGGTGATAAGTGATTTAGAGGGGTGCCCATTTTAATAGATAAATCTGCCCTTGTTTCCCAAAATGGCCTTAGTAGTCAATGTTAAATAATTGCTATCTTTTTCTCAGTCCCTATTCTTGTGACTTTTTGATACATGTAAAATTATGCCCAGAAGTTCCATTTATAAGCTATTTTTATCTGCCTGGACTTATGAAACATGTAAAGCTATTTCCATAACTCAGCATACCATACTTTTATGCAAATAATGGGTGCCTTCCATGTTTGTTTGCCAAATGCTCCCTCCCCTCATGAGGTATTTTCACAAGTGCCACTATGCCAATTTTTTTTAAACATGTTGCTGTAAAAAAAATAGTGTAGAGCGCTGACAAAAGTACCTTGTGAGGAGGAGGGAGCAGTTGGCAAACAAATGTAGAAGATGCCCATTATTCGTATAAAAATATGGTAAGCATTTTCTAGGCTATCAATTGATTTTCTTTTTAAATTGAGATAAAATTCACTATAACATAAAATTAACCATTTTAAAGTACAATTCAGTGGCATTTAGTACATTCACAATGCTGTGTAACTATCTAGTTCCAAAACATTTTCACCACCCCCCCCCAAAACAAAAAGCCTTACCCATTAAGCAGTCACCCTTCCTTACCCCTAGCTCCTGGCAACCACTAACCTGTCCTCCATATCTATGGATTTATTTATTCTGGATGTTTCATATAAATGGAATCAGGCAATATATGACCTTTTGTGTCTGGTTTCTTTCACTGAGCATGTTGTCAAGGCTCATCCACATGGCAAAGTGTGTCAGAACTCCATTCCTTTTCATAGGTCCTTCTTTTTTTTTGTGGTAAATATATATGTAACACAACATCTGCTGTTTCAACATTCTTCACATGTGCAGTTCAGTGACATGTTTATCATGTTGTTCCACCATCACCAATATTCTTTGCTAAATCTTTTCATTATCATTAATAGAAGCTCAGCGTCCTCTAAGCAATGAGCCCACCTTTCGTCCTCCCTCCCATCTGCCCTTGGTAACCACTAATAAATTTGGTCTCTATACACTTGCCACATGTCTGTCAGTATGTCGTACTGTGGGGGCTTGCATGTTGCTGTGATGCTGGAAGCTATGCCACTGGTATTCAGATGCCAGCAGGGTCACCCATGGAGGACAGGTTTCAACTGAGCTTCCAAACTAAGACAGACTAGGAAGAAGGATCTGGCAGCCTACTTCCGAAAATCATTAGCCAGTGAAAACCTTAGGAATAGCAGCAGAACATTGTCTGATACAATCCTGGAAAATGAGCCCCCCAGGTTGGAAGGCACTCAAAAGATAACTGGGGAAGAGCTGCCTCCTCAAAGTAGAGTCGACCTTAATGATGTGGATGGAGTAAAGCTTTTGGGATCTTCATTTGCTGATGTGGCACTACTCAAAATGAGAAGAAACAGCTGTGAACATCCATTAATAATCAGAGCCTGGAATGTATGAAGTATGAATCTAGGAAAACTGGAGATCGTCAAAAATGAAATGGAATGCATAAACATCAATACCCTAGGCAATAGTGAGCTGAAATGGACTGGTATGGGCCATTTTGAATTGGACAATCATATAGTCTACTATGCTGGGAATAACAACTTGAAGAGGAATGGTGCCACATTCATCGTCCAAAAGAACATTTCAAGATCTATCCTGAAGAACAACACTGTCAGTGATAGGATAATATCCACATGCCTACAAGGAAGACCAGTTAATACGACTATTATTCAAATTTATGCACCAACCACTAGGGCCAAAGATGCAGAAATAGAAGATTTTTATCAGGTGCTACAGTCTGAAATTGATCGAACATGCCATCAAGATGCATTGATAATTACTGGTGATTTGAATGCGAAAGTTGGAAACAAAGAAGAAGGATCAGTAGTTGGGAAATATGGCCTTGGTGATAGAAACAGTGCTGGAGATCGAATGATAGCATTTTGCAAGACCAACGACTTCTTCACTGCAAATAACTTCTTTCACCAACATAAACGGCAACTATACACATGGACCTTGCCAGATGGAACACACACAAAATCAAATCGACTACATCTGTGGAAAGAGACGATGGAAAAAGCTCAATATCATCAGTCAGAACAAGGCCAGGGGCCGACTGTGGAACAGACCATCAGCTGCTCATATGAAACTGAAGAAAATCAGAGCAAGTCCACCAGAGCCCAAATATGACCTTGAGTATGTCCCACCTGAATTTAGAGACTATCTGAAGAATAGATTTCATGCACTGAACACTAGTGACCGAAGACCAGATGAGTTGTGGAATGACATCAAGGACATCGTACATGAAGAAAGCAAGAGTTCATCAAAAAGACAGGAAAGAAAGAAAAGGCCAAGACAGATGTCAGAGGAGACTCTGGAACTTGCTCTCGAATGTCGAGCAGCTAAAGCAAAAGGAAGAATTGATGAAGTAAAAGAACTGAACAGAAGATTTCAAAGGGCCTCTCGAGAAGACAAAGTATTATAATGACATGTGCAAAGAGAAGGAGATGGGAAACCAAAAGGGAAGAACACGCTTGGCGTTTCTCAAGCTGAAAGAACTGAAGAAAAAAATTCAAGCCTCAAGTTGCAATAGTGAAGGATTCTATGGGGAAAATATTAAATGATGCAGGAAGCATCAAAAGAAGATGGAAGGAATGCACAGAGTCATTATATTAAAAAGAATTAGTCGATGTTCAACCATTTCAAGAGGTAGCATATGATCAGGAGCTGATGGTACTGAAGGAAGAAGTCCAAGCTGCTCTGAAGGCACTGGCAAAAAACAAGTCTCGAGGAATGATGGAATATCAATTGAGATGTTTCAACAAGCAGATGCAGCACTGGAAGTGCTCACTCGTCTGTGCCAAGAAGTATGGAAGACAGCTTCCTGGCCAACTGACTGGAAGAGATCCACATTTATGCCTATTCCCAAGAAAGGTGATCCAGCCGAATGTGGAAATTATAGAACAATATCATTAATATCACAGGCAAGCAATATTTTGCTGAAGATCACTCAAAAACGGCTGCAGCAGTATATCGACAGAGAACTGCAAGAAATTCAGGCCGGTTTCAGAAGAGGACGTGGAACCAGGGATATCATTGCTGATGTCAGATGGATCCTGGCTGAAAGCAGAGAATACCCGAAGGATGTTTACCTGGGTTTTATTGACTATGCAAAGGCATTCGACTGTGTGGATCATAACAAATTATGAATAACATTACAAAAAACAGGAATTCCAGAACACATAATTGTGCTCATGAGGAACCTTTACATAGATCAAGAGGCAGTTGTTCGGACAGAACAAGGGGATATTGATTGGTTTAAAGTCAGGAAAGGTGCGCGTCAGGGTTGTATTCTTTCACCATACTTATTCAATCTGTATGCTGAGCAAATAATCCGAGAAGCTGGACTATATGAAGAAGAACGGGGCATCAGGATTGGAGGAAGGTGCATTAACAACCTGCGCTATGCAGATGACACAGCCTTGCTTGCTGAAAGTAAAAAGGCCTTGAAGCACGTACTAATGAAGAGCAAAGACCACAGCCTTCAGTATGGATTGCACCTCAACATAAAGAAAACAAAAATCCTCACCACCGGACCAATGAGCAACATCATGATAAACAGAGAAAAGATTGAAGTTGTCAAGGATTTCATTTTACTTGGATCCACAATCAACAGCCATGGAAGGAGCAGTCAAGAAATCCAAAGGCGCATTGCATTTGTGTAAATCTGTTGCAAAACGACCTCTTTAAAGTGTTGAAGAGCAAAGGTGTCACCTTGAAGACTAAGGTGCTCCTGACCCAAGCCATGGTATTTTCAATCACATCATATGCATGTGAAAGCTGGACAATGAATATGGAAGACTGAAAAACTGACACCCTTGAATTGTGGTGTTCACGAAGAATATTGAATATACCATGGACTGCCAAAAGAATGAACAAACCTGTCTTAAGAGAAGTACAACCAGAATGCTCCTTAGAAGTAAGGACTGAGAGACTGTGTCTTACATACTTTGGACATGTTTTCAGGAGGGATCAGTCTCTGGAGAAGGACATCATGCTTGGCAGAGTACAGGGTCAGTGGAAAAGAGGAAGACCCTCAACGAGATGGACTGACACAGTGGCTGAAGCATAACAACAATTGTGAGGATGGCTCAGGACTGGGCGGTGTTTCATTCTGTTGTGCATAGGGTCGCTATGCATCGGAACTGACTGTACAGCACCTAACAACAACAAATACACTTGCCAGTTCTAGATAAATTGTGCGAAGTGACAGGATACATACAAGGTCAACACAGAAAAATCGGTTGGGTTTTTATACAGCAGTAATGGGCAATCTGAAAGGGAAGTTAAGGGAACAATTCAACTTACAATAGGATCTTAAAAAATAAAATAGCTTTTTATTTAATTTAATAAAATTTAACCAAGGACGTGAAAGACTTGTACACTGAAAACTATAAAACATTACTTAAAGAAATTAAAGAAGACTTAAATAAATGGAAGAGGTCCCTAGGTGGTGTAAACAGTTTGCACTTGACCGAAACCTAAAGGTTAGCAGTTCAAAGCCATCTAGCAGTACCCAGGAATAAAAGGCCCAATGATCTGCTTCCGTGAAGATTACAGCCAAGAAAACCCTATGAAGCAGTTCTGCTCTTTAGCACATGGGGTCATCATGAGTTGGAATCAACTCGATGACAACAAGAACAACAAATAAATGGAAGGACATTGTATGCTCATGGATTGGCGGGGCTTAATATTGTCAGGATGTCCTAATGTAATCTATAGATTCAATGCAAATCATAAAGCCAATTCTCACATTTATATGGAATGGCAAGGGGCCTTGAAAAGCCAAAGCAATCTTGAAAAAGAACAAAGTAGAAAGACTCAGACTTCCTGGTCTCGAAACATATTATAAACTACAATAAGCTTCAGTTCATTTTTTTTAATTGTGGGAAATATATATATAAAACAAAACATTTGCCAATTCAACAATTTTTACATGTATAATTCAGTGACATTGATTACATTGATCATGTTGTGCCACCATTACCATTATTCTTCTCCAAATTATTCTACCACCATTAACAGAAACTCAGTGTCCCCCTAAACAATGATTCCTCTTCCTCCCTCAGCTCACCCTCCCCTGGGGACAACTAATAGATTTCAGTTTCTACACATTTGCCTATTTTATATAAAGGGGATCATACAATATTTGTTTTTTGGTGACTGATGTATTTCACTTGGCATAACATTTTCAAGGCTTATCCCTGTCATGGCATGTATCAGGACTTCATTTCTCTTTACGGCTGAGTTATGTTCCGTTGTATGTATGTTTATCCATTCATCTGTTGATGGGCATTTAGGTTGTTTCCACTTTTGGGCTATTGTGAATAGTGCTGCAACGAACATTGGTGGACAGATTTCTGTTGGTGCTCCTACCCTCACTCCTTCTGGCTATATACCTAGGATTGAGATAACTGGGTTATATGGCAGATCTATGCTTAACTTTCGAGGAACCACCAAACTGTTTTCCACAGTGGCAACCATTTTGCATTCCCACCAGTAATAAATGAGGGTTCTAATTTCTCCACATTCTCATCAATACCTGTTGTTTCCCATTTTTTTGATTATAATCATCTAGTGGGGGAGTTCATTTTTTACTTACTATGCAACTTCTTTTGTTTGCCACTTTTCTTCTTTTGAACATGTTTCCTTTCTTTACTTCTGGTATTTCTGTGTTTGCACAGGGCTGATGTTCTGGGGACGTTGTCCAGTTTGGTTTAATGGTATCACTTTGAATGTTATTGGTGCTGCATCCCATATTCTTTCAGCCTGGACACATAAATTCTTTAAGTATTTTTTAATTAAAAAATTAAATCATTGAAGATTCATGACTATGTAGCTGTGCTGAAAATGAAGAAACTGAAGCTTGGGTGCATGATATTGTTCAAGTTGCCTTATTTCTGCATATCTTTTTCTTATTCTGATAAGATGAGAAAATAAAAACCAAAGGAAAAAAACCAAACCCATTGCCGTCCCATGGATTCCAATTCTTTTACACTTTTCCCGACTATCTTCATTGTTCTTATGCAAAATATAAAGTATCAAACTATTTTAACCAGACTAAATCATATAAATATATAAAGACCTCCTTGTATCAAAATTAATTAATGATATTAAAGCAAAAGAATCAAATATATAAGGGAGTGAATAAGCATTTTAAGCCTTAAAAAAAAAAAAGCAAACCATTGCCATCAAGTGAATCCCAACTCAGCGGCCCTATAGGTCAGAGGAGAATTGCTCTATCAGGTTTCTAAGGAAGAAGCCCTGGTGGTACAGTGGTTAATGCAATCCACTGGTAAGTGAAAGGTTGGCGGTTCAAAACTATGAGGAGCTTTCTGGAAAAAAGATGTCTCAGTCTGCTTCCGTAGAGATTTACAGCTCTGGAAACCCTATGGGGTTGCTATGAGTCAGAATCAACTGGAGGCCAGTGGGTTTGGTTGGTTTTGAATCTTTATGGGAGCAGACTGTCACATCTTTCTCCTGTGGATTAGCTGGTAGGTTTGAACCTCCAACCTTGAGGTTAGTAGCCTAGGGCTTAAATACTGTGTCACCAGGGCCCCCTTTTTAAGCCGTAAACAACAAAACCAAACCCATTGCTGTCAATTAGATTCCGATTCATAATGACCCTATATGGCAGAGTAGAACTGCCCCATAGGGTTTCCAAGGAGCGGCTGGTGGATTCTAACTGATGACCTTTGGGTTAGCAGCCAAGTTCTTAACTACTGTGCCACCAGGGCTCCTTTTAGGCCATAGAGAGCAATAAGTTCTAATTATGATTTGTGTGACTTGGGACTAAGACCTCAGATTTTCAAAAAATCTTTCCTCTAAAATAAAAATAAAAGTCATGATCTCTTTTAATTTTTGGTTAAAATCGCTAATAAAAATAAGTATCAGTTCACAGTTACCAAGAAGAAATAAAGTGATTAAGCAAACAATAATTAGAATAGGCTCTATCCTCCTAAAATGTAACTATTCCAAAGGAAATATTTTGTAGAATGTATTTGACCTTTCAAAATGCTCTATGTAAAGAACAAAAAAAAAAATCAGAATCTAGATGATTAGGACCCGTTATTTTAGTAGAAATCTTACAAAGATATGCTTTTATTGCTTAATCAAAGATGCATGTTATCATACCTAGCAAACAGATGGCAAGTTTATTTGTAAGAACATTGTTTAGACAACGGGTTTACTATTTCCTTTAAGGAAAAGACGTTCAAGTGGAAAAAATGCCCATTTGTACAAAGCTAAAAAAGCCACCTCACTATACTTAGAAAGGAAAAGAAAAAACCTCAAACTGTCAGGAGGCTTTAAGGTCATTTAGTCCAGTCCTTTCATTTTTCAGGTAAATCCGTGGCCAGATCTAGTAGTATCTGCAGCAGAACCAGGACCACAATCCAGGCCTCCCAGTTTCAAATTTAAGACTCTATGACACCTAATAGTCCATGTGCCCTCAAATTAGAGAAAACTAAGGCAGCAAAATAAGGGAAGTGTGTACAGTAAACGAGAAAGTCTTTAAGAAATAATGTCAACAGAAAAATAAATCAGAGCAGAAAAGCCCATACACAAGTGTGTATATCCAAGGAAAGTCTATGCCCACATATTAATTATCAAAAGAAACAAATCAAACCAACTGCCATCAAGTTATTCCGACTCATACAGACCCTATAGAGTGGGTGCATTGTTGAAAATAGTTGCTTTTTGTTTTTACTTACTGTTCTACTGTTGTTTATGGTTCCTTGTATGCTCATTATATATAGACAACAAACAAACAAAAAATAACCCATCCTTAAAGGACAATAAAAAGATTTAACTTTGACAGGAAACAAACGATAGGCAACATCTGGCAGGCAGAAAAAAAAATCTACAGGGAAAACACAAATCCTACTTCTAAACTTATTTAGGTTTGAAAAAATAGAATAGTGTTTATGTAAAAAAAAAAAATTTTTTTTTCTTTTTTTGTAAAGGAAGGAGGGGCTTATTCCTGCTTCTTTGAGCAACCTTGTTCCCAAGACTTAGCACATTCTTTTTAAGTGGCAATTTACTCTCTTTCCAGAAACTTATGTGAACCCGCCCGGAACAATTTTATTTTTCATAATCATGAAAGTATTGTCAAGAATGTCCCTTAAGACAGGGTTTCCAACCAGAGCAATTAGCAAAGAGATTCGGGACCTCAAACCCCAAGGGAAGTGTGTGGCTCTTTGAAGAGGGAACATCAAAGGAAGGAAATTACTACTGAAGTTTCTTACCCAAGGAGAGATCTCAACACTACATGTTTCCTGCTAAAAGAGCATTCGCAATGACTCTCCAATAAATAAGACAGCCCAGCAGGTTGCATTTAGGTGATTCCTAATGGTTCCCTTCTAAGTTACTTTGGTTTGCAGGGTCTGTGTCCTTGGACTTACATGTGAGTCTGACAGCTCTGGGTCGACTGCCTGACCCACACGTGGGCTAGACCCCCCACTGCTCTGTGACCTTGGGCAACACATTCACCATCTATAAAATGGGCATGAGAACTGGAGCACAGCCCCTCAATGGACTCTTGTGAGGACTACACGGCACAAGTTCAGTAAAGTGCACTCCCAGAAAGAAAGCGTTGTGTGGAAAGGTAATCACAAATGCCCACACTCTCACCATCTTCATGAAGTGCCCCCACAAGCTGGCCTCATGCACCAGCTCCTAGAGCTCAGTAAGGAGCCTAAGGATCTAGTGTGCCACCACCTGCACGGGGACCCAGGTCTTGGGACCAAGGCCATCCCCACTCTCCCGCCTAAACCTGTGCTCCAATAATTACTATTTAAACAAACAAATAAACAAAAAAAAACCCAAACCCACTGCCGTCGAGTCAATTCCGACTCATTGCAACCCTATACTGTTTACCAAGTACAAAAATACACATCCAAATCTTGCTGAAGAAAATTCTAAGACGAGTCTAAGAAAACACCTAATGTCTATCCACAAATATTTATCATGTGCCTATTATGTGCCAGACATTCTGCTATGCACGGGAAGTACGAAGGGGAGCAGGAAGCAGCCCCTGCCCTCACAGAGCCCACAAACCGGCAGGGCACTGAAACTGTGGCCGCTACCATCATTCACCCAACATCAAACGCCTCCTATCTACCGGTCAGGCATCTCCAGGGAATGGGGTGCAGGAACAAAGAAGATGTGTCCCTTCGGCTTGTGCAGCACAACCCCAGGCAGCTGGGCCCACAGTGAGTGACCATCACCAGGCATTTAATACTAGTACTGATATTAGCACATGATTTACTAAAAAAAATTGTCACATTCAAACTTACCCCTGGAATACCACTCTCATTTACATTATAATATGCTTCTTTGGTGGGAGATGGAGAAAGTGGGAACCACACACAGCCCTGGGTGCATGCGTGGGAGGGCACCATGGTGGAGACTGCTGCAGAGACCCAGGAGGCAGCTCCCGACAGAGGTGCCAGGAGCCTTCACGGAGAGGCAGTATGAGACTGGGCTGTGAGGAGAGTGGGTTTCAGTAAGGCCAAAGAAGAATGCAAAAGAGTGTTAAGTCTAAGGAACATTGCAAGAGGCTGTGAGTGGTGGGAAGTGAAGGGCCAGGAGGGCAGTGGCTGGGGAAGCAGCTGAGGGCTTGCAGAGGACTGTCATCCTGACCACAGGCTGGCTAATCTATGAGCATACTGACGGAGCACAGTATAATCAATAGGACTTCATGTGGTACCATGGAAACAAAAGCTGGCCTTTAAACCATAACTTACTAATTGGATCATTAATTTTTTTCTTTCTTCATTATGCAAGGTATTTTTTCTCATACACACAGATACACACACTCACTTCTTAAAGTGTGTTATAGAAACAACAATAGTGAGTGTTGAGAACTAGGTTTAATTACATTCTATCCAAGTATACAGAATTAGGTATCTTAAGAATTGTTTGACCTTAGTAATTTAGGGTAAAACATACACAAACTTCAAATCTTCATATGGATTCCTTAGCTCATAAGTAGGAAGTCCACCACTGCAAATATTTTAGTCTTAGAACATTGCTGATGTGCATGTATTGTTGAAATGGACCTGTTGTCACTGAACTTCAGACAAGAAGTCCCAGGGCCAGGGCTTGAGCTGTGCCTTCCCTCCATAACATACTTACTAAGTCTGACTTTCACTAGAAATTACAGAATGATCAAGTGGATCAATATTGCCCTATCATATATATAAAAAAAAATAATCAACAATGAAAAAAGATAAAGTTCATATATAGAATTATGAAACCAATGCAATGTGACTTCTCAGCTTGTTTGGCCCACTAAACTGCTTCATAGGGCTGCTTCGGAGGGCAAAGGTCAGGGGATGCATCTTAAGAGCTGAAGTCACTAGACAAATACCAAGGAACTCTCTGGAGAGGAATAAAGCATTAGGTAGAGCTTCGAAATCTGTCAATGAACAAGCTGCCCTGTGTTTTGGAAACTGGACAGTTTTTCTCTATAAATCCAGGCTATTTTTTGTAACATCTTCTCTCTACGCTGACCAGTCAGTTGTTGTTGCCAGCTGCCATGGAGGTGACTCTGACTCCTGGCGACCTTATGTACAGAACAAAATGTTGCCCAGTCCTGCATCATCCTCACACACAATTACCAGCAAGTTCGAATCCATCGCTGCAGCTATTGTGTCAATTCATCTCACCGAGGGTATGCTTTGCACTCTTGGCCCTGTACTTCACCAAACGTGTCCTCTGGTAGCAATTGTTCCCTCCTGATGACGTGTTCAAAGCAAGCAAGTTGGACAATGATCTGTTGTCATTGACTAATATTCAGAAGTAGATCACTAAGCCTTTCTTCCTAGTCTGTCTCAGTTTCTCTTTCTAGTCTTCCTAGTCTGTCAGCTCCGCTGAAACCTCTCCACCGTGGGTGACCTCTAGACACTGAAATCGAAAACTATGTCAATACCATCAAGTAGATGTGTTTAATGAGAAAAACAAAAGCTACAATGTCTGCTTTTCTGTAAGCCTTCTAGAATGGTGCAGGCCAACTGCATAGCAGCCCCTGCATAGTGGTTTAACATTATGCTTGTCTGACTAGATACCTCTGATGTCAATCTACTTCAAAGCCATTGCTAAACAGTTGTTAGATAAGAATAATTTTCTATCACTATAAATGTAGACCAGATGAAATCTGGTAACCCAGATCTACAAGAGCACATGACTTATCCCAAAACATACAAATATCTTCCAACTGGCAAAAAAGTTATTTTCTATATTAGATATTGGAATTATACAATTATTCATTTTAGGTTGAATTTTGGGAAGTAAAACAATTTCTAGGAGTGAATTTTGTTAAAGTTTATGAGAGTTGCTATGAAATACAATACACAACACGAAAAATAAAAAGACAGTTTTGTATTTACTGGGCCATGGATGGATGAGTGACAATGGATGACATCACTAATAGGCAATTAGAACACCCAGCATTCCAAAATGGTTTAATAATTTGTTTTGAAGAAATAACTTCCAAAAGAACAAAAGGAGAATCTAAATATTTATTTGGATTGTTAACATGCTGAAGTAAAGTTAAATATATCAAATAAAGAAATTTATTCAAACCTGAAAAAGGCATCAAATATTTAGTCACAACTTAGAAATGGAATTGGTTCCAAAAGTTTATCTGTAAATGAATTATTTGGAACAGTGCACTTCCCCATTTCCTGTGGGAATGTTGTAGACAGTAGTGATGCTTCCAGAGGAACATAAAACTGGGTAAAGTAATAGGCATACTTAAGGCTGGGCAGTGTAATGGTAAAAGAACGTGAACTCTACAGAGTCAAATGTCCCTGGACTTCAATCCTGCTCTGCGTGTTATCAGCACTGTTTCCACAAGATATGCTCCAGCCAGAAGTGGGCCTCCACGGAACAAGTCACACTCTTACCTGTAACATGATTGTAAAATCTACAGCTGGAGAAACACTGCTTTTTTGTGACCAGGGAAAAACCCACTACTGTCCTTGGCGTGGCTCAGACGGGGCTCGAGTGCATGGGGTTGGAGTCAGGGAGCACTATTCCATCAACAACTCTGATGGAATTAACATGATCTCAGGCAAGGAATATCATTTTTTCAAGACTATACTTTTTATACTTAGTCTTTTCAGATGTTTTTGATTCTGAAATTGTTTATAACGAATATGTAGCCCTAATGAGGATTAAGATGATGAGGCCTGGTTTTAATAAGGGCAAGGTTCAAGTGACCCAAATAAGCTTTTCTCATGTTTAGCTATGATTTCCAAATATCAGGAGAACTCCCTCCAAAAAAAAATCCTATACTGCAATTACATTATCATAGTCATTTCCTTTTTTCTTTTTTACAAGTGACAGGAAGCATTTGTAACAAGACAGATCTACATGGATCAATAATATGTCCTTGTTTCTACCCAGAGCATTACAGGGATCTATCCATGAAATACATCTCTTTAGGAACATAGGTGCAGGGCTGCATTCGTAATTTACCCCTCAGGAAAGAAGTCTGTAAGACAAACAGGACACAGAGAGATAAGGCCCATGGGAGCCCCGACAATTGAATCCAGTCAAGAGAACTGTTCATTGAATACTTAAGACTGAGAACAACTATGGACAGAATGATCATCAAGAAAAACTCTTTGAAGATGTTATGAATAACTGCTTCAAAATCAGAATAGCATAAATTCATAATGGGGTTTCTCTCTCACTGAGATACTACTTTAAGCTCAGATGTTACTACAATTAAATAAAACACAAAGACAGTTAAGTAGCACACTATTTGAAGAGAAGTTAGATTAAGATAGAGAAAATACCAAATTCATTGTTGACACATTTTTAAAAATAATTTTTATTGTGCTTTCAGTGAAAGTTTACAAATCAAGTCAGTTTCTCACACAAAAACTTATATACACCTTGCTACATACTCCCAATTACTCTCTCCCTAATGAGACAGCCCACCCCTCCCCCTACTTCATTGTTGACACTTTTGTTGTCGTATGCTGTTGAGTCGATTCTGACTCATAGCGACCCTATACGGCAGAGTAGAAGTGCCCCATAGTGTTTCTTAGGCTGTAATTTTTACAGGAGCAGATTGCCAGGTCTTTTTTTCCACAGAGCCGCTGGTGGGTTCAAACCACTGACCTTTCAGTTAGCACCTAAGCGTTTAACCACTGTGCCACCAAGGGCTCCTTTTGTTGACACTAATTCTCTACAGGACTGGACACTTCCATGAAAAATGCTTCTTTTTTCCCTAATTCATCAATTAGGGTGATTATTGGAGACATAACAACTACATTTTGGGGCAGATCTATGTACAATTCCACTTCAACCTGCTCAAAACCATATTTTAAGTAAGGTACCATGAAATTGTTTGTTTGTTTACTGTGGAAAGCAGAAAGACACAGCAACTCAAGAGATTTGCTTAAAACTCTTACAATGCCTTTTCACTAAATCATATTTCCATTCGCATAAAATGTCTCTCATGCAAGGAAGCTTTAGTGTTATAGTTAGGAAAACATACAGAAAATCTTGAATTAAAACACACATATATAACATTTTTTATCTCTTAATTTTGATAAAATTATGAATCACCTAACCTGCATCATTCTTTTTGTTGTCAATTATCATTTTTATCCTGGAGGTATTTTATGGGCTCCGCTCAACTCTATGGATTTGCCTGCATTATTGTCTTAAAAAATAATAAAATTAGAGATAAAACACTAATCAATGAGCCAGCAATTGTGGCACATTGGATGTGATTACCGTGTATCCTCACCTTTCTCTGGTGGCCTTCTGCAGAATCTTCATTCCCACTAGACTGCAGGACTTCCCTTCCAACTGTCTTTCTTTCAAGATGGTGCCCTCCAACTGTACTTCACCAAACAGCCCATAGGCATCTTGCACAAGAAGACAGACTCTGCAAAAAAGCATTCATATTTGTTCTGCTAGTAGACAATTTGTGATTCAATACAAAGGCCAGGATTTCCCTTCTTTTTTAGACATCTATTGTAGTTATTTTCCTAAGTAGGTGAGTCAGGGTGAATGAAAATGGATTCAAGCATTTACTTTTTGGATTTATACATGCAGATGTTTGGATCATAACAAAGTACAGAAGGAGATACAATTCTATTTTGGCATACAACTAAACCCTAAGCCAAATTTGGTTTAAAAGCACACACATAAAAAAATCCTCTCAAATCATACATTATTGTTCCCCAGGTAGAGAATGTCTTCAGTTCCCATTTTTATCCTGTTTCCCATGACAGGAAACACACTGTGTTGATGTTCAATACTGAGAAAAGTTTCAGTGTATCATTATGATGAGAACAGCAATTAGGAGCTTTCTCTGAGAAGGTACATATTTACCGACATGCTACACACAACAGGATAAAAACCAGTGTTGTAGCTGGCAGCAAACTAGACACGATGGGTATGGGATTCCCACTAATTTTAAGTCAGAAGATGGTATTCGTGAAAATGAACTTATGACTGAATTCCAATCCTTTCACTTCATAATTCAGGTAAATAACGTCTTCTTTTTTCTATCATGAAATGACACATACTCAGAAAACATTTCATAGAGTCTGAAAAAAATTTACCCAGCAATAACACCACTAAATAGATTGTGGGGCATAAAGCTCTTCCAAAGATGAGAATATAAAGGTAAGTGCCAATAGCATCCCTCTAGTTGTGACAACCAAAAATGTCTCCAGACATTGCTAAGTGTTCTCTGGGGGCAGAATCATCCGCCAGTTGGGAACCTCTGGATTACAAAAACCCTCTCCTAATCCTGCCCACACATCTATTAGTCTGTCATACTATGGTGGCTCATGTGTTGCTGTGATGCTGGAAGCTATGCCACTGGTATTTCAAATACCAGCAGCGTCACCCATGGTGGACAGGTTTCACTGGAGCTTCCAGACTAAGACAGACTGGGAAGAAGGACCCAGTGATCTACTTCTGAAAAAACTGGCCAGTGAAAACCTAATGAAAATAGCAGCACCGGAAGATAAGCCCCTCAGGTTGGAAGGCACTAAAAATATGACTGGGGAAGAGCTGCCTCCTCAAAGTCAAGTTGAACTTAATGATGTGGATGGAGTCAAGATTTTGGGACCTTCATTTGCTGATGTAGCATGACTCAAAGTGAGAAGAAACAGCTGCAAACATCCATTAGTAATGAGAACATGGAATGTACAAAGTATGAATCTAGGAAAAATGGAAGAATAGGAATACCAGAACACTTAATTGTACTCATGAGGAACCTGTACATAGTCCAAGAGGCAGTCGTTTGAACAGAACAAGGGGATACTGTGTAGTTTAAAGTCAAGGAAAGGTGTGTGTCAGGTTTGTATCCTTTCACCATACTTACTCAATCTGTATGCTAAGTAAATAATCCAAGAAGCTGGACCATATGAAAAAGAACAGTGCAGCAGGATTGGAGGAAGACTCATTGACAACCTGCTTTATGACAACCTTGCTTGCTGAAAGTGAAGAGGACTTGAAGCACTTACTGATGAAGATCAAAGACTACAGACTTCAGTATGGATTACACCTCAATATAGATAAAACAAAAATCCTCACAAATGGGCCAATAAGCAGTATTATGATAAATGCAGAAAGAAGTGACATTGTCAAGGATTTCATTTTGCTTGGATCCACAATCAATGTCCGTGGAAGCAGCAGTCAAGAAATCAAACAATGCATTGCATTGGGCAAATCTGTTGCAAAAGACCTCTTTAAAGTGTTAGAAAGCAAAGATGTTACTTTAAGGACTAAGGAGGTATGCCTCACTCAAGCCCCAGTGTCTTCAATCGCCTCATATGCATGTGAAAGCTGGGCAATGAATAAGGAAGACCAAAGAATTGATGCATTTGAGTTATATTTTTGGTAAGAATATTGAATATACCATGGACCGCCAGAAGAATGAACAAATCTGTCTTGAAAGGAGTACAGGCAGAATGCTCCTTATAAGCAAGAATGGCGAGACTTTATCTCATGCACTTTGGACATGTAATCAGGAAGGACCAGTCGTAAAGTAGAGGGTCAGTGAAAAAGACCCTCAATAAGTGGATTGACACAGTGGCTGCAACAATGGGCTCATGCATAACAACTACTATAAGGATGGTGCAGGACCGGACGGTGTTTCATTCTGTTGTGCATAGGGTCACTGTAAGTCGGAACTGACTTTATGGCACCTAACAACAATAACAACTCCTAATCCTATATCTTATTTATAAAGTAAACTTTCATTAAAAAAAAAACTCTGATCATACCCCACATGCTAACAAATCTTCATGTGTCTCCAGTGCCTAGGTCAGTCATTTTTCAAATTGTTTGACCACATTCTGCAGCACGTTACATTATAACCCTACAAACATATGTGAATGTGTATATATGTATAAGTGAAGTGACTATGTATGATGCACTCTGAGATTTTATTTTTCTCTTGTAATCTTTTCCATAAAATAAAAATTCTAGTTAAAACATACTAACTTGATTTCATGTTCAACTAATGGGTCATGTCTGTGTGGGGTCATGTCTACATTCTGAAAAACACTGTTCTAGACCCTAGCCTAGATGACAGAGTGCAAACCCTTGAACTTCACATCCAAGACAATGCATCTCCAACCATCTTTGCAGTTCTGCTACAGTTCTACCTCATGTGCCCTGCACTCACTGGTAGCTCAAACTTTGTAAAGCAAACTGACACATAAAAGTTACCCCTGTACATTTTAGACTGGAGTGTGTACAGTCTGCAGACATGTATATTAAAATAACTGGACTGAAGTATATTTTATGTATCATAAAGTTTGTCGTTCTTGTTGTTAGGTGCCGACAAGTTGGTTCCGACTCATAGCGACCCTATGCACAACAGAACGAAACACTGCCTGGTTCTGAGCCATCCTTACAATCATTGTTACGCTTGAGCTCATTGTTGCAGCCACCGTGTCAATCTACCTCGTTGAGGGTCTTCCTCTTTTCCTCTGACCCTGTACTCTGCCAAGCATGATGTCCTTCTCCAGGGACTGATCCCTCCTGACAACATGTCCAAAGTATGTAAGACACAGTCTCGCCATCCTTGCTTCCAAAGAGCATTCTGGTTGTACTTCTAAGACAGATTTGTTCGATCTTTTGGCAGTCCATGGGATATTCAATATTCTTTGCCAACACCACAATTCAAAGGCGTCAATTCTTCGGTCTTCCTTATTCATGGTCCAGCTTTCACATGCATATGATGCGATTGAAAATACCATGGCTTGGGTCTGGTGCACCCTAGTCTTCAAGGTGATATCTTTGCTCTTCAACACTTTAAAGAGGTCATTTTGCAGCAGATTTACACAAATGCAATGTGTCTTTTGATTTCTTGACTGCTGCTTCCATGGCTGTTGATTGTGGATCCAAGTAAAATGAAATCCTTGACAACTTCAATCTTTTCTCTGTTTATCATGATGCTGCTCATTGGTCTGGTTGTGAGGATTTTTGTTTTCTTTATGTTGAGGTGCAATCCATACTGAAGGCTGTGGTCTTTGCTCTTCATTAGTACGTGCTTCAAGTCCTTTTTACTTTCAGCAAGCAAGGTTGTGTCATCTGCATAATGCAGGTTGTTAATGAGTCTTCCTCCAATCCTGATGCCCCGTTCTTCTTCGTATAGTCCAGCTTCTTGGATTATTTGCTCAGCAATATGGTGAAAGAATACAACGCTGACGCACAGCTTTCCTGACTTTAAACCAATCAGTATCCCCTTGTTCTGTCCAAATAACTGCCTCTTGATCTATGTAAAGGTTCCTCATGAGCACAATTAAGTGTTCTGGAATTCCCATTTTTTGTAATGTTATTCATAATTTGTTATGATCCACACAGTCGAATGCCTTTGCATAGTCAATAAAACCCAGGTAAACATCCTTCTGGTATTCTCTGCTTTCAGCCAGGATCCATCTGACATCAGCAATGATATCCCTGGTTCCACGTCCTCTTCTGAAACCGGCCTGAATTTCTTGCAGTTCTCTGTCGATATACTGCTGCAGCCGTTTTTGAGTGATCTTCAGCAAAATATTGCTTGCCTGTGATATTAATGATATTGTTCTATAATTTCCACATTCGGCTGGATCACCTTTCTTGGGAATAGGCATAAATGTGGATCTCTTCCAGTCAGTTGGCCAGGAAGCTGTCTTCCATACTTCTTGGCACAGACGAGTGAGCACTTCCAGTGCTGCATCTGCTTGTTGAAACATCTCAATTGATATTCCATCATTCCTCGAGACTTGTTTTTTGCCAGTGCCTTCAGAGCAGCTTGGACTTCTTCCTTCAGTACCATCAGCTCCTGATCATATGCTACCTCTTGAAATGGTTGAACATCGACTAATTCTTTTTAATATAATGACTCTGTGCATTCCTTCCATCTTCTTTTGATGCTTCCTGCATCATTTAATATTTTCCCCATAGAATCCTTCACTATTGCAACTTGAGGCTTGAATTTTTTTCTTCAGTTCTTTCAGCTTGAGAAACATCAAGCGTGTTCTTCCCTTTTGGTTTTCCATCTCCAGCCTCTTTGCACATGTCATTATAATACTTTACTTTGTTTTCTCGAGCCATCCTTTGAAATCTTCTGTTCAGTTCTTTTACTTCATCAATTCTTTCTTTTGCTTTAGCTGCTCGACATTCAAGAGCAAGTTTCAGAGTCTCCTCTGACATCCATCTTGGTCTTTTCTTTCTTTCCTGTCTTTTCAATGACCTCTTGCTTTCTTCATGTATGATGTCCTAAAGTTTACCCATGGCCAATTCAGTGATGTTTTAGTAACTTCACTGATTAATACAGCCATCACCATAAATCAATTTTAGAATATTTCCATACTCCCAATAAGATCCCATGTACGCATTTACAGTTCATCCCTGTTCTCACCCTTAGCCTCAGGTAAACCATTAATCTACTTTCTGTCTCTATAAATTTTCCTTTTCTAGATATTTCATATAAAGGAAATCATACAACATGTGGTCTCTTGTGTTTGGCCTGTTTCACTGAGCATAATGTTTTTGAAGTTAATATATAATGTAAGATGTCATAGTGCTTTATTCCTTTTTATAGCTGCAGTCTTACATTGCATGAACATACTACATTTTGTCTAAAAGTCCCTCAGCTAGTGAATGGACTAGCTGAGGGACTTCTAGGTTGTTTCGAATTTTGGGGTATCACAGACAATAATGCTATGAACGTCTCTGTGGAAATCTTTGTGTGGACATATGCTTTCATATCTTACCTTCCCACCAGCAGTGGACAGGGGTTTCCACTTCATCCAGATCCCTGGAAACATTTGTTACTGTTTGTGTTTTTTGATTATAGCTGTAATGTGGTATCTACTCTAGTGGATGTAATGTGGTATCTCATTGTGTGTGCATGTGTTTTTAAATAACGTTTTATTGTGTTATTGGTGAAAGTTTACACAGCAAATTAGCTTCCCATTTAACAATTACTAAACAAATTGTTCAGAGACATTGGTTTCATTTTTCACAGCGTGTTAACGTTCTCATTAATTCCTTTCTGGATGTTTCACTTCCAGTAATGTGGTTTCCCTGTCCCCTTTCCTTCTTATCTTTGCTTTAGAGTAATTGTTGACCATTTGGTCTCATGTAGATGACTTTTCAAAGGTGTGCTACTGGTAGTATTCTGCTATTCAGCTAAAAGGTGACCTCAGGGGGTAGTTTTGTTTCAAGGTTTATGGAGTACCTCAGGGTGACAGTCTTGGGGAGTTCTGTAGTCTCAACCAGTCCAGTCAGTGTAGACTGTTTAAGAATTTGAGTTCTATTCCACATTTTTCTCCCCTTATATCAGAATTCATCTATTGTAGGCCTAATCGGAATCGTCAATAGTGGTAGCTGGCCATTGTCTAGTTCTTCTGGTCTCAGTGTAGATGAGGTCATGGTTTGTGTAGACTGTTAGTCCTCTAGACTAGCTACGTCACTGAGTCTTTTGTTTCCTTCTTTCTCTTTTTCTCTGAACGAGAAGAGTCTGATTGTTGTATCTTAGATGGCTCTCACAAGCTTTTAAGACCCCAGGCACTGCTCATCAAACTAGGATGTAGAACATAAACTTTGT
Organism: Loxodonta africana; assembly: GCF_030014295.1. Classification (NCBI taxonomy): domain Eukaryota; kingdom Metazoa; phylum Chordata; class Mammalia; order Proboscidea; family Elephantidae; genus Loxodonta; species Loxodonta africana. Next base: position 4,678,927 of record NC_087355.1, read on the forward strand.
GAAGTATATGACACCAATTGACCTAGTTGTCCTACGAGACTATGTTCCTAAGTCTTCAAAACCCAGGAAACCAATCCCATGAGGAGTTTGGTTATGTCTAAGAAGTACTGTAACTGTGCCCCTATGTGTTTTATTATATATATGCACACACATGTATATACACATCCATTAGCCTGTTGCTGTCAAGTCAATTCCGACTCATAGAGACACTATATGACAGAGAAGAACACCCCCATAGGTTTCCAAAGAGCAGCTAGTGGGTTCGAACTGCTGACCCTTTGGTTAGCAGCCGAGCTCTTAACCACTGTGTCACCAGGGCTCTGAATATACACATAGTTACATGTATATATGTACACACACACACACATACATACTTATACATATATATGTATATGTACATACATATATAACCACACCTGTATTTTTTGGTTATTGTTGCAAAATTATATATGTCCTAGGGTTGCTATAAGTCAGAATCAACTCAACAGCAATGGATCTGGTTTTTAACATTTACCAAAAAAGTCCTTTTTGTGTGTGTATTTTTTAGTGACTTTTTTGTTTTTTATTTTAACCTTGGTCAAACTGTGGGCACTTCACCCACAGTCACTGTTACCTTTCCCATCCCCCAAAATAACAAGTGTCCACTATTTAAAGAGTGATTCTCCCTCTCCCCACCCACCCATTCTTGGTAACCACCAATGAATGCTGGTTTCTGTATTTTTACATATTTTTCTCTTTTTATAAAAGTAGGATCATACAATGTCCTTTTGTGATTGATCTATTTCACTCAGCATCCATGTTATGTTTCAAGGATTCATCATTATTCTTTATGGTCGCATAGTATTTCATTGTATAATATACCACATTTTGCTTACTCATTCAGCTGTTGATGGGCACTTAGGTTGTGTCCACCTTTTTGCTGTTGTGAATAGTGCTGCAATGAACATAACCTGTTGCCATCAAGTCAATTCTGACTCACGGCAGCCCTAAAGAACAGAATAGAACTGCCCCACAGGGTTTCCAAGGCTGGGAAGCGGACTACCACGTAATTTCTTCCGAGGAGTGGGTGGTAAGTTCAAACTGCCAACCTTTTTGCTTAGCAGCCGAGTGCTTAACTGCTGTACCATCAGGCCTTACTACAATGAACATAGGTGAGCATATGTCTGTTCATGTCCCTTCTATTATGTCTCTAGAGCATATACCTAGAAGTGGGATTGCTGGATCATAAGGTAGTTCTATTTCTAATTTTTTTTTCAGGAAGCGTCATACCATTTTCCGTAGTGGTTGCTCCATCTTACAGTTCCAGCAGCACTGGGTAAGTGTTTCAGTCTTATTACATCCTTGGCAGCATTTGTGTTTTCTGTTTCATTGGTCAGTGCCATTTTAGCAGGGGTGAGATGGCAGCTCATTGTGGTTTTCATTTTTTCTAATCACTAATGAGATTGAGAATCTTTCCATGTGCTTATTAGGCATTTCTATATCTTCTTTCATGAAGTGTTTGTATATATTGCCCATTTTTTGATTCGGTTGTTTCTCTATTTATTACTGAGTTGTAAGAGTTCTTTATATATCCTGGATATATCTTAAATTGGATATGTGTTTTGCAAGTATTTTCTCTCAGTTTGTAGTTTGCCTTCCCTTTTAAAAATAATGTCTTTTGAAGTGTAAAAGTTTGAAGTTTTTGATGAGTTCCATTTTATCTACTTTAGAAAACACATTTTTAAAGAGCTCCAGAGATTCATTTGATTCTTCATGAAGATCAACTTGTATTCTTCACTGTAGTTCTATAATCTATCAAATTATTTCATAGACTTCCTTTTTAGCAAAGAATTTTGTTATGGACTGAATTGTGTCCCCCCCCCCCCAAAAAAAAAAATCCTGGGTGGGTATAGGGGGTTTCATTTGTTATGTTAATGAGGTGATGCCAGAGTAGGGTGGATCCTAAATATAACTTCTGAGTTATAAAAATTGCAGAATAGACATGGGCACACACACTTTGGGGAAGACAGATGAATGTGAGAACTGTCTAAAATCTAAGGAACACCAAAGAACCAAGGAATACCTGAGGCTACTGACAAGGAAGAAATCAATACAACTAAGACCTCTATTTGGATCTTTAACCTCCAGAACTGTGAGAAAATAAATTTCTGTTCTTTAAAGCCACCCACTTGTGGTATTTGTGTTACAGCAGCACTGGGTAACTAAGACAGAATTTGGTACCAAGGTAGGGTGCTGCTGTAACAAACACCTAAAACTATGAAAGGAGCTTTAGAATCAGGTAATGGGTAAAAACTGGACGAATGTGGATACACTTGATAGTAAGAGCCTGTACTGCCTTGAAGAGCTTGTTGGTAGAATAATGGACATTAAGGACAATTGTGATGAGGGCTCAGAAAGAAATGAGGAATCCTGTAGAGAAAGCCCCTATTGCCATGGACAAAATGCTGCAAACTTTAAATATGGTTCTGGTGAGGCTTTAAAAGAAAATGATGGACACGTGATTGGACTCTAGAGGAAAGGCCATTCTTGTTATAAAGAGGTAAAGAACCTGTCCGGATTGTGTTAGAATATTTTGTGGAAAGTAGAGCTTATAAGCATAAACTTGGATATTTAGCTGAGAAGTTTTCTAAGTCAGATCTTAAAGGGGCAGCGTGGTTTCTCCTTCCTGATAATAGTAAAAAGTGGAAGGAAAGACCTATATTAAGAAATAAACTGTGCGAAAAGAAACCAGAACTTCAAGATTCAGTAGATTCTATTGTAAAAACTAAGAAAGTGTATCATAGAACTGACACCAAGGTGTGGCTATACAATCTTTTCCTAAAGTGATTAGGCTTGTGACCCTAATCCCTTTATTAAAAAACTGGAAGGGACAGAGACAGAATGAAATGAAGAAAAACTGTTTGCCTCTTGGAATTCTATAGGAATTGTACAATTGCAACCAAGCAGAATATGGGCCAGTGAAGCTGCTTGTTGCAAACAACTGTTGTCTTTCAAGAAAAGGAAAAGATCATTCTGGTAACAGTTCAGAGACATAGAGGGAAAAGGAAGACAGATAATGGAGACAGATACATCTACAGGCCAGGAATGCCAAGGATTGTTCCAGCTACTAGAGGCTGAAAGAGAAAAGGAAGGCCTTCTTGCTAGAGCCACACCCTGAATTCCAACTTCCAGGCTCCTGAACTGTGAGAATATAAATTTCTATTCTTTAAAGCCGTCCAACGTGTGGTATTTCTGTTACGGCAGCACTAAGTAACTAAGACACATAGAATTCTGTAATAACCCTTTTTATATTAAATGTCTATAGTTTTAATTTTTATATGCATACAGTTTAAGAATAAAATACTTCTACAAGTTTTGTTATGAAAAACTGTAGTTTTCTGCAACCCGTTTATCCTTTTCAGAAGCAACCACTTTTGTTCCTTTAGCTGATTAGTCAGGTATTAACCTTCATGTTTCCAAATAATATGCTTATATTGATACTTTATGATTTCTCATAATCTATTTACTTTCTACTATGGAAGACAAGGATTTAGCTATTTCTTCTCCCTATACCCACTACACATATTTCCATTCCAATTTTTCCCAAAATAGTCATTTATTATTTTAAATAGATCAACATTTGGTGTTTATATTAATTTTTATAAATGCCATTTACAGATGACTGGTGGAATAAGCTACATACTTCTTTCCAATAGTATGGTGTCCTAAATATTTCAAAGGGCCCTTCTGTTCAAAACAAATAAACAAAAAACACCTAGATCATGCCTAACATGGGTTTTTATTGGGTTGCCGGATTTGTAGGAAGGAAAACCTTCACGGGTCAAAAATCAAACAGATGAACAATGAATGAAGTAAAACCTAAGTCTGAAGCAATGAACTTTAACCACTGTTTTGGCAAAGGGAGTAGAACTCTAAAATCCTTGATTAAGTCCCCAGATCCACAGGGATACCCTGGCTCTCGGGAGAGGGGAAAGGTAAATCTTGTCTAAAAGAAAGCACCTTTAATTAGATCACTAGTTTGCCACAGAGTAGGATCAAACAGGAAACCCTGGTCACATAGTGGTTAAGTGCTATGGCTGCTAACCAAAAGGTCAGTAGTTTGAATCTACCAGGTGCTCCTTGGAAACTATATGGGGCAGTTCTACTCTCTCCTACAGGGTTGCTATGAGTCGGAACTGACTCTATGGCAATGGGTTGAGTTTGGTTTTTTGGTTTAGGATCAAACAAATATGCTCAAATAAAAATCACCAAATACAAGGAAACAAACTATTATGTGGGAGGAGTCTGAATAAGTAACAATAGGCTTGTTGAGGACTCAAGATATTGAAACTAATGGATGTGAGATACAGAATAACTATTTCAAAAAAGTGAAATGACAAAAAATAAATAGGAGACAAGACGCTATCAAAAATGACTTGACAGATTTACAGAAGAATCAAATAGAACTTTCAGAAAGGAAAGTTATAGTTATTGATATAAAAAATAACTGGATAGGTTTAACAAATACATACACCTGAAGAGATAATATTTAACCTGGGTTATATATCTGAGTAAATTACCCAGAATGCAGCCTAAGATTTGAGACAGAAAATATCAGAGAAGGTGAAGAAATAGGACAGAATGATAAGGTCTAACATATGTCTAAATATAGGAGTCCCAGAGGAAGAGGACAGAGAAGTGATAATTTCTAGGTCTAACAACTGAGAATTTTCCCCAACTAATGGAAGAGGTAAATACAAAGGTAAGGGAAGCAAAGCAATTGTCAAATAAGATGACTAAAAGGAAATTCATTCTAATACACACACTGTAATGAAACTACAGAACATCAAAGGTAATGAGAAGATTGTAAAAGCAAGCAGAAAGAAAACACAGAACACCTACAAAGGAATGAAAATTAGATTTACATCAGCCTTCTCAGTTGCACGGAGTGAAGCTGGAAGACAGTGGAATATTTTCAAAAGTCTGAAAGCCCCCTCAGAACTGTGTACCAACAGAGTTATCTTTCAAGGATAACAGTAAAATAAAGACATAAAAGATAATGAAAAATCGAGAATTTTCTGTCTACAGAGCCTAAAATATTTACTAATTACTAAAGCAACTGCTAAAGTAATTTTTAAATTGGGTATTTTAGGAAAAAGGAAAATGATCTCAGAAAAAGGTCTGAGATACAATAAGGACTAATGAGCAAAAATACAGACATGTCAGAACAAAAATGATGGGAAAATTATAACACCTCCACCAATAATAACAACTAAAGCTTGAAGAACTGTAAAGCTGGAGTCAAATGGTGGTCACTGGAGTTCAAATGTTCCAAAATCCTCATATCATTCAGGATGGATATTAAGATAGTAACTCTAGGCCTCATTTAGTTAAAAAAAAAAAAAAAAAAGTGCTGTTAAAACTTAGTGTCGATCTGCACTCCATAAGGTTTTCAATGGCTGTGATCTTTCAGAAGTAGATCACTAAGCCTTTCTTCTGAGGCTCCTCTGTGTGGATGTGAACCATCAACCTTTCGGTAGTTTGTGCCACCCATGTACATGTGGTAAAATTTCAAAGATAACATCCAGAAGAACAGAAATGGGTGTATATGTTCCAAATCACTAGGGGAAAAAAGAAAAAAAAAAAAAACAAGCAAATAAGAAAAGGCAAGGAAAAAGCAGGAATGTAAAGTAATAAGTAAAATGGTAAAAACAACCCTGAGTATACTACAAATAGAATAGAAATGATTTAAACTTGTCAGTTAAAAGACAGAGTTTAACACGGAGTTGCCATATGACCTGGTGATTCCATTCCTAGATATACGCCCCAAAGACTTGAAAGCAGGGACTCAAACAGATACTTGTATATCAGTGTTCATTAAAGCATTGTTAACAGTGGCTAGAGAGTGGAAACAACCCAAATGTCCATCAGCAGATGAGTGGACAAACAAAATGTGGTGTATATGCACGTGAAGATCGTTGAAATGGCAAATGTTTTGTTACCTATATATTTACCACACACATACACACACACAATGTGATGTGTATGCACAATGAAGTATTCAGCCATGAAGAGAAATGAAGTTCTGATACATACTACGACATGGATGAACCTTGGCAACACTGTGCTGAGTGAAATAAGTCAGGCACAGGAGGACAAATATTTCATATCACTTATGTGAGGTGTCTGGAGAGGGCAAATGCAGCGGAGGGAGGGGGGTGTGGCCTGATCAGAAAGGCTACCACATAGCCTGATATCAGCTGATCTCAGGGAGGGAGGAGAGCATGACTCAATCAATAATGCTTATATAACGACACCAATAAGGGCTCTGAACGCCAGAGCTCCAAGAGCTTACTGGTTGGTGAAAGACATTTATACATATGTCCTTTTTGGGACATGGAAGCTCCATGTTGGGAACTCTCTCAGACCTTACCTCATGGTGGTTATTTATATCCTTTTGCTATAAGAAATCTGTAATCATAAGTATAGTCCTTTCTGTGAGCTCTGTGAATCATTCCAGTGAATTATCAAAGCCAGCAGGTGGAAGCGAGGGAGCCCAGGGGAGGCCCCCAAAGTTGCAGCTGACATTCTGGAGGATTAGTGGGAAAATCCTGAATTTGCAGTCAGCAGGTCAGAAGTAAGGGTGTTGTGTGGAGTCCCAAACTTGTGGCTGGTTTCTGCCTATTTGGCAGTCTGAAGGGTGGTATCCTTTTAACTTGTGAGATCTGACCTAGCTCTGGGTGGTTAAGATCAGAAAGAGAGAGTGCCACATGGACAATTAGTGTTAGGGATGACTGAGAATTTGGAAAGTGAGGATTTGATAAATCTTCACATTTTGGGGGAATGGATTTATGTTGATTCTTATACATTAGATTGGTGGTTAATAGGGGCTCAGAGAAGAAGGGGGTGGGGAGTTATTGCTTAAGGGGCACTGAGTTTCTGTTTGAGGTGATGAAAAATTTTGGAAATGGATAGTGGTGATGGTTGGACAACATGGTGAATGTAATTAATGTCAGTGAAATGTACACTTGGTCTCTATTTGCCTGCAGCAATGGATAAGAAGGAGAGTCAGAAATAGGAAAAGGATATGAAATATATTGTTAATTGTCGCCATAAACAACTGCCCCCTTTGCCATGATATCAGAACTCGATGGTGCCTGGCTACCTTTATGGAACATTTTGATCCATGATTCTATAGAAGAACCCTGATCCAAAGGGGGAAAATGCAGAACAGAATTTCAAATTCTCACGGACTCCAGACTTTCTGGGACCTGGAGTCTGGATGAACCCCTGAAACCACTGCCCTGAGATAATCTTTACACCTTAAACCAAAAATATTCCCTGAAGTCTTCTAAAACCAAACGATAACCCCTGAGACTATTGCCCAAAGATACCCTTTGAACTTGGCACTGAAGATACTCCTTGAGGTCACCTTTCAGCCAAATAATAGATGGCTTTATAAAATAAACAATATCGCCAGTGAGTAATGTGCTCCCTTAAACAATCAACTATACATGACCAAATGGTCAACATTTACCAAAAAGCAAAGATGAAAAGGCAAGGAGGGGAACGGAAGCTAGATCAATGAAAACAGAACAAGAACAGGATGAAAATAAGGAGAATGCTGACACATTGTAAAAACTGTAACCAGAGTAACGCAACAATCTGTATAAAAATTGTTAAGTGGAAACCTAATTTACTGTGTAAATTTTCACCTAAAACATAATATTAAAAAAACAAATGAACAATAGTTTGACTAGCAAAGACTGTGTGCCTTAAGCGTTGTGCTCTTTTTAGATCTTTCTATTTGGGATCAAAATTGACTACAGCAACTCAATAGACAGGGAACTTGGCAGTGAGTTTAAGCTGAGTGAAAAAAACTCAATGAACAGTAGTTGATATTTACATTAAGTTACAGAAAAGGCAAAACATATCTATAGTGACGGCAAAGGGCAGAAGGGAATTTTTTGGAGTGATGGAAATTGTCTTGGTGGACACACTTGTCAAAGCTTACTAAATTGCTCACTTAAAATAGGTGCATTTTATTGTACATAAATTATACCTCCAAGAAATTTCTTAAAGAAAAACAAAAACAAAACAGGAGCCAACTTGAAGAGGATCCCACTGGATAAACCTAGAATAATTCTGAGAAGAAGATGGGACAACTTAGATTTGCACCTTTGGAAGTTACTAGGGTACCAACTCATTTTGCTAAAGTCTGGCAAATAATGCGAAAGAATCAAACATTAAAAATGCATAAAAAATTATATGTTTCACAAAAAGGGGCATTTTTCATTGTCATTACTATGAACTTTCAAAGGAAAATTGTGACTTAACGTAAGTGCATCTTTTTTATACCTTCTACATATATTGAAATCCATGTTACTTTCAGACATAACTATTAAATTACATCCACTTTTTTTAGAAAAGCATACAAATGCATTATTGTTTAAGAAAATAAAACTTAAAATCTCACCTTAAACGTGAAATCTTCTCCATTGTAAGGAAAGCTTACTCAACAGTAACCCATAAAAGCTAACTATTAACTCCTGTGTTTTCTACCTGAGCTATGGCAGGCTCTAAATAAACACTCCTTAAAAAAACTCCTTAGAGTGGTGCAAATGGTTAAATGCTTGGCTGCTAACCAAAAGAATGGAGATTCAAGTCTATCCAGAGGCACCCTGGAACAGAGGCTTAGTGATCTACTTCTGAAAAATTAGCCATTAAAAACCCTATGGAGAGGTGGGGCCAATATGGTAGAGTAGTCAGATGAATTCAGTGGTCCCTTTTTTCAACAAAGACCTGAAAAAACAAGTGAATCGATTATATATGACAATCTAGGAGCCTGAAAATCAAAGGCAAAGTTGAGGAATAGTCCTGAGAGGCAGGGGGAGGGAGAGACGGTTCAGAAGCAGCAAGAAGTTGCCAGACCTGACCCAGCGGGAACCGGCACCCTGCAGGCTGGACCAGCTGGTGTTTGCAGTGACGCAAGCAGTGGAGTTTGGGACTGTTTTCCACATCGGGTGAGAGCGAGCAGCGGAGAGTCTACTCAAGCCTCCAGAACCAGTGAAAAGTGGCGCTTAATCAGGAAAAGATAATTACATGCATCTAACCTAAAAAAAAAAAAAATTTTTTTTTTTTTTAACCTACCTCATGGATCAAAAAACAGCCCATTTGAGAAGAAACTCTTCCATTTACCATCTCCCTCCTCACTCTGCACCAGGTCTGGGCCAGCTTCATGCACTGCTGCTTCCCCTGGGCCAGAAGTAGGACCCGTCATATGCAGTGACCCATACTATCTGCCTTGGAGAGGGAACAAATTAAAAGATGGGAAAAAATAATCTGCCAGCTTCCCTAAGCCAGGAACTCAGGGCAGACATGGCTCCTTTGCCTAGGCACAGGCATAAGGGGTTCACGGACTTTGAATGCCTTCTAACCCTGCATAGACCTGTGTGGGCCCATTTCAACAGCATAGGCCCTCATTAGCACAGTACAACAGGGTATATACCTGAAGCCTAACTTCACAGTATCAGCTATATGGTAGAGTGGCAGGCTTGTGACTTTTCACACTGCTCTGCCCATTAAGCAGGGTCCTCACCTACCCACATCAGGGGCCTGAGGACCGGTGGCTCCATTCACACCACCTAGCCACTGGCAAATGGGGTCCAAAAATAAGTGGTGCCTCCCAGTCCTTACAACCAACAGCATTGGGTGCCAATGGTCTGGCTGCAAAACCCACCCACCTATGCACTCTAGGGGACAGGGACACGCTTTCCTCCCAGACACTCAGGGGCAGCCGTCAGCCTCTGCATTGCTCCGCTCAGCATGTGACCCCCTACTGCAGCCAGATACCTGTGCCTACTCCAATCAACCCTGCCTGTCTAGGGCTGTAGGTGAGAACCTGTACCACACACTTGGTGACTGACTACCAGGACACCTGAGCTGAATCCATATGAGAAAAGTAAACTGACTCTTGGCCTGACATACCTAGTAACAGATCTAACCACCTCAAGACAGGACATTAGAGCTACAAAAGCCTCAATAACCAAACTAGCTCACAAAACCAGCCTATATGGGGATATCAAAACAAAACATGAACCTAGGACACAGTAAGCAAACATAAAATAAATACATATAACAATGTATTGATGGCTCAGAGACAACAGGCAATATCAAATCACATAAAGAGACAGACTATAATAGCTTCAGCAAGCTCCCAGAACATAGACTCAAGAAATCTTCTGGAGGAAGAGAATTTATTGGAATTATCAGAGGTAGAATACAGAAGATTAATACACAGAACTCTTCAAGAGAACAGGAAGGAGATCAGGCAAAACACAGAACAAACCAAGGAAAACATAGACAAAGCAAAAGAGGAAATTAAGATTACAGAAGAGCAGTGATAAATTCAATGGGCTGCAAGAATCCATAGAGAAACAGCAAACAGAAATTCAGAAGATTAACAATAAAATTTCAGAATTGGACAACTTAATCAAAAGTCATAGAAGCAGAATTGAGGCACTAGAAGTCAGAATTAGTGAGATTGAAGATAAAGGACTTGACACAAACTTATTTGAGGAAAAATGAGATAACAGAATTTTCAAAAGTGAAGAAACCCTAAAAATTATATGGGACTCTATCAAGAGGAATAACCTATAAGTGATTGATTGGAGTAGAACAGGGGAGAATAAGAGAAAACACAGAGAGAATTGTTGGTGATTCATTAGCACAAAACTTTCCTAATATTGAGAAAGATGAGAAGATATCTATCCAAGATGCTCACTGAACCCCATACAAGGTAGATCCCCAAAGAAAGTCACCAAGACATATTATAATCAAACTTGCCAAAACCAAATATAAAGAGAGAATTTTAAGAACAGCTGGGGATAAACAAAAAGTCATCTACGAAAGAGAGTCAATAAGACTAAGCTTGGCCTCCTCAGCAGAAACCATGCAGGCAAGAAGGCAATGGAATGGCATATATAAAGCCTTGAAGGAAAAACATTGCCAGACAAGAATGATATATCCAGAAAAACTGTCTCTCAAATATGATGGCAAAATTAGGGCATTTCCAGATAAACAGAAGCTTAGGGAATTTGCAAAAACCAAACCAAAATTACAAGAAATACTAAAGGGAGTCCAGTTACAAAAGCAATAACATCAGATAACAACACAAGACTAGAACACAGGACAAAGTGACCAGATATAAACTCAGATAGGGAAGCCACAAAAATTAATCAAAGTGAAAACACTGAAAATGATGAAATGTAAAAGACGATAAGATTAAAACAAAAAAGAGGGGACTAAAAAATGGAGTCATGGATCTTTCATATGGAGGGGAAGTCAAGGTGATATTAAGAAATAAAAGATTGGTTTAAACTTAGAAAAAATAGGGGTAAATATTAAGGTAACCACAAAGGAAACTAACAATCCTACACATCAAAATAAAAAACAAGAATAACATAAAGACTCAGCAAATACAAAATCAACAACAATGAAAAAGATGAAAAGAAATACGTAAAGAAAAATAGCACAGAAAATTAAGCGGAACAAAGAAACTGTCAACACACACACATAAAAGACATCAAAATGACAGGACTAAACTCATACCTATCAATAATTATGCTGAATATAAATGGACTAAATGCACCAATAAAGAGACAATGGTGGAATGGATAAAAAAACATGAGTCGTCTGTATGCTGCCTACAACAGACACATCATAGACTTAAAGACACAAACTAAAACTCAAAGGATGGAAAAAATATATCAAACAACAGTAAAAAAGAGCAGGAGTGGCAATATTAATGTCTGACAAAACAGACTTTAAAGTAAAATCCACCACAAAGGATAAGGAAGGACACTATACAATGATTAAAGGGTCAATATACCAGGAGGACATAACCATAATAAATATTTAGGCACCCAACAATAGGGCTCCAAGATACGTAAAACAAACTCTAACAGCACTGAAAGGAGAGAGAGACAGCTCCACAATAATAGTAGGAGACTTCAACAGACCACTTTTGGTGAAGGAGAGAACATCCAGAAAGAAGCTCAAAAAAGACATGGAAGATTTAATGCCACAATCAACCAACTTGATCTCATAGACATATACAGAACACTCCACCCAACAGGAGCCAGGTATAATTTCTTTTCCAAAGCACATGGAACATACTCTGGAACAGACCACATATTAGGTCATAAAAAAAAGCAAGCCTTAAAAGAATTCAAAACATCAAAATATTACAAAACATCACTGACCATAAAGCTATAAAAGTAGAAATCAGTAACAGAAAAGGCAGGGAAAAGTAATCAAACGCTTGGAAACTGAACAACACCCTGCTCAAAAATGCTTGGGTTATAGAAGAAATTAAGGATGGAATAAAGGAATTCATAGGATCCAATGAGAATGAAAACACTTCTTATCAGAACCTTTGGGACACAGCTAAAGCAGTTTTCAGAGGTCAATTTATATCAATAAATGCACACATCCAAAAAGAAGAAAGGGCCAAAATCAAAGAATTATCCTTACAACTTGAACAAATAGCAGAAAAAGAAGCCCTTGGGCACCAGAAGAAAGCAAATAATAAAAATTAGAGCAGAATTAAACAAAATAGAAAAACAACTGAAAGAGTTAACAAGACCAAAAGCTGGTTCTTTGGAGAGATCAACAAAATTGGCAAACCACTGGCCAAACTGACAGAAGAAAAACTGAAGCAGAAGCAAATAACCCAAATAAGAAATTAGATGGGCATTATCACAACAAATGCAACTGAAATTAAAAGAATCATAACAGAATACTATGAAATATCGTACTCTAATGAATTTGAAATCCTAGAGGAAATGGACAAATTCCTAGAAACACACTACCTACCTAAACTAACACAAACAGAGGTAGAACAACTAAATAAACCTATAACAAAAGAAAAGGAAATTAAAAAACTCCCCCCCAAAAAGCCCAGGCCCTGATGGCATCACTGGAGAATTCAACAAACATTCAGAGCAAAATTAACACCACTACTACTAAAAGTATTTCAGAGCATAGAAAAGGATGGAATACTCCCAAACTCATTCTATGCAGCCACCATAACCCTGAAAACCAGGTAAAAAAAAAAAAAAAAACAATTTGTTTTTGTTTTAAAAAGAATATTGCAGACCAAGATCCCTCATGAACATAGACTCAAAAATCCTTAACAAAATTCAACCCAATAGAATTCAACAACATATCAAAAAAATAATTCACTGTGTCTAAGTGGGATTCATACCAGGTATACTTTTTTTTTTTTTTTTATACAGGGATAGTTCAACATTAGAAAAACAATCAATGTAATCCATCACATAAATAAAGGACAAGAATCACATGATTTTATCATTTGATGCAGAAAAGGCATTTGACAACGTCCAACACACATTCATGATAAAAACTCTCAGCAAAATAGGAATTGAAGGAAAATTCCTCAACGTAATAAAGGGCATTTATACAAAGCCAACAGCCAACATCATCTTAAATGGAGAGTCTGAAAGCTTTCCCCTTAAGATCGGGAACCAGACAAGGATGCCCTTTATCACCACTCTTATCCAACATTGTGCTGCAGATCCTAGCCAGAGCAATTAGGCTAGAGAAAGAAATAAAGGGCATTCAGATTGGTAAGAAAGAAGTAAAAGTATCTCTATTTGCAGATGATAGGATTTTATACATTGGAAACCACAAAGAATCCACAAGAAAGCTACTGGAACTAATAGAAGTTTTCAGGAAGAGTCAGTATTCAAGATAACCATACAAAAACCAGTTGGATTCCTCTATACCAACAAAGAGAACTTCGAAGAGTAAATCACCAAATCAATACCATTTACAGTAGCCCCTAAGAAGATAAAATACTTAGGAATAAATCTAACCAGAGATATAGAAGACCTGTAGAAAGAAAACTACAAGACACTACTGCAAGAAACCAAAAGAGACCTGCATAAGTGGAAAAACATACCTTGCTCATGGATAGGAAGACTTAACATTGTGAAAATGGCTATACTACCCAAAGCGATCTACAGATAGAATTCAATTCTGATCTAAATCCCAATGGCATTTTTTAATGAGATGGAGAAATAAGTCACCAACTTCATATGGAAAGGGAGAAGCCCTGAATAAATAAAGCATTACTGAAGAAGAAGAACAATGTGGGAAACCTCACACTACCTGATTTTAGAACCTATTATACCACCACAGTAGTCAAAGCAGCGTGGTACTGGTACAACAAGAGATACATAGACCAATGGAATAGAATTGACAATCCAGGCATAAATTCATCTACCTCTGAGCAACTGATATTTGACAAATGCCCAAAGTTCGTTAATTGGGGGGAAGTAACAGTCTCTTTAACAAATGGTGCTGGCATAACTGGATATCCATCTGCAAAAAAATGAAACAAGACACTTACTTCACACCATGCACAAAAACTAACTCAAAATGGATCAAAGACCTAAAAATGAAATCTAAAATGATAAATATCATGGAAGAAAAACCAGGGACAATGCTAGGAGCCCTAATACATAGCATAAACAGAATATAAAACATTACTAACAATGTACAAACACCAGAAGAGAAACTAGATAACTGGAAGCTCCTAAAAATGAAACACTTATGCTCATCAAAAGACTTCACCAAAACAGTAAAAAGACAACCTATGGACTGGGAATAAAGTTTTGTCTATGAGAAGTCCAATCAGCATCTAATCTCCAAAATCTACAAGATACTGCAAAATCTCAACAACAAAAAGACAACCCAATTAAAAAACGGGCAAAGGATATGAACAGGCACTTCACCAAAGAAGACATTCAGGTGGCTAGCAGGTACATGAGGAAATGCTCACAATCATTAGCCATTAGAGAAATGAAAATCAAAACTACAATGAGATACCATCTCACCCCAACAAGGCTAGCATTAATCCAGAAAACACAAAATAATAAATGTTGGAGAGGTTGTGGAGAGACTGGAATGCTTATGTAATATGGTACAACCACTCTGGAAATAGATTTTTTTTTTTTTTGAAAAGCTAGAGATAGAAATACTATACAATTCAGCAATCCCACTCCTTGGAATATATCCCAGAGAAATAAGAGCCATCACATGAATAGATATATGCACACTGATGTTCACTGCAGCACTGTTCACAATAGCAAAAAGATGGAAACAACCTAGGTGCCCATCAATGTATGAATGGATAAACAAATTACGGTGTATTCATATGATGGAATACTACGCAATGATAAAGTACAATGATGAATCTGGGAAACGTCTCATAATATGGATGAATCTGGAAGGTATTATGCTGAGTGAAATTAGTCAGTTGCAAAAGGACAAATATTGTATGAGACCACTATTATAAGAACCCAAGAAGAGGTTTAAATACAGAAGAAAACATTCTTTGATAGTTACGTGGGTGGGGAACGAGGGAGAGAGGCATTCACTAAGAATTATCTTAGGTGAAGGGAAGGATAACACACAATACAGGGCAAGTCAGAACAAGTGGACTAAACCAAATGCTAAGAAGTTTCCTGAATAAAACCAAACACTTCGAGGGACAGAGTAGCAGAGGTAGAGGTCTTGGGACAATGGTTTCAGGGGACATCTAGGTCAACTGGCATAACAAAGTTTATTAAGAAAATGTTCTGCATCCCATTTTGGTGAGTGGCATCTGGGGTCTTAAAAGCTAGCGAGCGGCCACTAAGATACATCAATTGGTCCCAACCCACACGGAGCAAAGGAAAATGAAGAACACCAAAGATGCAAGGAAAGTATTAGCCTAAGAGACTAAAAAGGCCACATAAATGAGAGACTCCATCAGCCTGAGACCAGAACTAGATAGTGCCTGGCTACCACTGACCTCCCAGACAGGGAAAACAACAGACAGTCCCTGATGGAGCAGGAGAAAAGCGGAGTGCAGAACTCAAATTCCAGTAAAAAGACCAGAGTTAATGGTCTGCTTGAGACTGGAGGGACCCCAGAAGACATGGTCCCAGACTCTGTTAGCCCAGAAATGAAACCATTCCTTAAGCCAACTATTCAGATGAAGATTAGACTGGAGTATCAGACATAAAATGATACTCGTGAAGAGACTAAATGGGCAGGCTCCTGTCTTGAGGCGAGATGAGAAGGTAAAAAGGGACAGGAGCTGGTTGAGTGGACACTGGAAATCTGGAGTGGAAAGCAGGAGTGTGCTTTCACATTATAGGGAGAGCAGCTGGGGTCACATAACAATGTGTATACAAATTTTTGTATGAGAAACTAACTTGAACTGTAAATTTTCACTTAAAGCAGACTAAAAAAAAAAGAGAGAGAAGAAAAGAAAACCCTATAGAGCGCAGTTCTATTCTGACGCACAGGGGATTGTCTTGAGTGGGAATCGACTTGATGGCAACTAGTTACATGAATAAGAGAGTGTAAGAGTCTCTACGGTGAACATAGTCTATGAAGGGTATTTCTTCTGGTGGTTTGTGTGAAAAACACGTCATTAATACCATGTATTGTATCTGTGTATTAATTATAAGCCAAAAGAAAGTTTTATTTATATACAGTGAACTCAGAGAATATCTAATTACAGGCAGCATTCACAGAAATATTCTTTAATTTATTCACTCCTGCATTCATTTGAAGCTTACTGGGATTTATACTTTGGTAGGATATACAAGAGAAGGGGGTCAAGTAAAAATAATGCAGTTCAGGTCAGAATGTGAAGTAATTTATGCTAGATTATCTAGGGAAAAATAGACTGGTAATGCAGTGTAATGAGGAAGAAACGCTCTCAAATTAAGTCATCTGAAAATAATTTTATTAATTGATTAAACAATTCAAGATTTTATTCAAAATAAGCAAAGATTGAATTTGTCCGAGTCCCAAGTGGTAAAGAACAAAAGGTTACTGTTTCATAATATTGCGAGATTTAGAACAATATGCTATGTGACATTAAGAATGACATTTTTACATTGAATTCATAAAGTCTTTTTTTTGTATGTAGACCATGCCATTCCACAAATTATACCTTTTAGAAAGAAGTGCTTTAATGGCTGTTTTCCTCAAAGGTCTACTCAATCCCAGCCCCTAGCCCTTGCCTGATTTGCCTCTCCATCCAAAATCTAAATTGGGAGGTAGGGCCTCTGGAACCAGAAAGCTAGTAGTACTGCAAAATGGGACTGGACTTCATTTCTTCAGGCATAATCCCCACGGTTTCCTGTAAGAAGATCCCTCTTTCACACTATTAAGCTAAATGCCTCAGTCTCTTACTGATAAGCCTGGTTTTACCCACAGTTTAGTTAAGCTTTAGTGTTTGTTAGTGTATACAAAAGTCAAGATGAATACAAAAATCTCCATTCATCTGTTTTATAAAACTAGAGAGAAAAAAGTTTCATTAATTTAGATTAAATTTGTGTTGAGAAGGGAAAAGTGGGGAACTGGCTAGTAACCTTGCCTTAAGTTTGTTCTGATATTTGCCTTTATCTCAAACAACCAAGGAATTATGTAATTGTTTATTCTTCTGCTCTAGAGAAGAACTATTATAACCAGCAGTAGCCTTCCCCTTCTTTTTGTTGGAGTGTGCTCCGTGCCTTGCAGCACCCCATATGCTCTCTGCCTTGTGTTGCCCAACCAGTCCCAACTCAGTGGTGTGCTGCTACTGCTGGAGGCGGGGTCCTCCTCCCTACTGGTTCAACTGGCCTGACACTGACACTCAACAGATAGACCGGACCAGGTTTCACTTATCAGCAACACTCATAGAATTCCATACACATATTAATGCAAATAAAGGCAGCTTCCTGCTCATTGAAAATACTATCTCCTAAAATCAGTGTCCTGAGACAGGTCTGGGTGGAGAGGGCTCCATGATGGACTTGTTTTTCCTGAATCACCAGCAATCTCCCACACATTATCTCATATTGCATGGAACACAAATAGTATCCCAGGGAGGCAGCAGCATGCTAGTAACTCTGGGACCTTGCTAAAGTTACTTGTCTATGAGCTAGAGTCTCCTCATTTTAGCATGGGAATGGAGAACCTAATTTAGAGAGTTGGGAGCCTTACGGGTGACTCACTTGAGTGCAGGGCTTGGCACATATAGATAAATCTGTCTTTTGAGGGTCAATTTTCTTTTGCTCTGCTCTTACTGAAGGAATCCTGACCATCCCGTGGAGTGGGGATTCCTTAATTAGCACTAAAGGATAGGGTGAGTTTTTAACTGGAATCATAGAAAATAGTTTTTGAGAGGCAGTCAAGGAGAACAAGGCTGAATATCAGTTGTATGTTATGAATGTGGGAGGGGAGAAAAGACAATATTTTTATTTATTTATTGATTGTACTTTAGATGAAGTTTTACAAAACTAGCTTCTTATTAAACAATTAGTACACATATTTTTTTGTGACATTTGTTACCGACCCCATGATATGTCAACATTTCCCTTCTCTACCTTGGGGTTCCCTACTAAGAGCTTTCTTGTTTCCTCCTGCCTTCTAGTCCTCGCCCCTGGGCTGGTGTGCCTGTTTAGTCTCATTTTGTCTTATAGGGCTGTCTAATCTTTGGCTGAAGGGTGAACCTCAGGAGTGGCTTCATTACCGAACTAAAAGGGTATCTGGGGGCCATACTCTCGGGGTTTCTCCAGTCTCTGTTCAGGCCAGTAAGTCTGGTCTTTTTTTGTGAGTTTGAATTTTGTTACACATTTTTCTCCAGCTCTGTGCAGGACCCTCTATTGTGATCCCTGTTAGAGCAGTCGGTAGTGGTAGCTGGGCACCACCTAGTTGTGGACTCAGTCTGGTGGAGGCTGTGGTAGATGTGGTCCATTAGTCCTTTGGACTAATCTTTCTCTTATGTCTTTGGTTTTCTTCATTCTCCCGTGCTCCTGATGGGGTGAGACCAGTGAAGTATCTGAGACTGTTTCTCACAAGCTTTTAAGACCCCAGACACCACTCACCAAAGTAGAATGTAAAACATTTTCTTTTTAAACTATATTATGCCAGTTGAGCTAGATGTTCCCCAAGACCATGGTCCCCAGAGCCCTCAGCCCAGTAATTCAGTCCCTTGGGGAGTTTGGATGTGTCTATGGAGCTTTTGCGGCCTTGCCTTGGTCAAGTTGTCCTGGCTTCCCCAGTACTGTGTACGGTCCTACTCTTCATCAAAGTTACCACTCATCTATTGTCTATTTAGTGTTCTTCAATCCCCACCCTTGCCCTCCCTCATAACTATGAAAGATTGTTTCTTTTTTTGTATAAACCTTTTCATGAGTTTTTATAGTAGAGGTCCCATATGATATTTGTCCTTTTGTGATTGACCTTTTTCACTTAGCATAATGCCCTCCAACTTCATCCATGTTGTGAGATGCTTCCCAAATCCATCGTTGCTCTTTATCGTTGTGTACTACTCCATTGTGTGTATTTACCATAGTTTTTTAAACCCATTCATCTGTTTATGGGCATCTAGGTTGTTTCTATCTTTTTGCTATGGCTAACAATGCTGCAATGATCATGGGTGTACATATATCTATTCGTGTGAAGGCTCTTATTTTTCCAGGATATATTCCTAGGAATAGAAATGCTGGATCATATATTTCTAACTTTCTAAGGAAGTGCCCTATCATTTTCCAAAATGTTTGTACCATTTTGTATTCCCACCAGCAATGCATAAGAGTTCCAATCTCCCTACAGCCTCTCCAACATTTGTATTTTTCTTTTTTTTTTGATTCATGCCAGTAATGCCGGGGTGAGATGGTATCTCATGGTGGTTTTCATTTGCATTTCTCTAATGGCTAGTGATCATGAGCATTTCCTCATGTGTCTGTTAGTTGCTTGGATGTCTTCTTTGGTGAAGTGTCTGTTCATATCCTTTGTCCATTTGTTAATTGGATTATTTGTCTTTTTGTTGTAGAGGTGTTGGATTTTCTTGTAGATATTGGAGATTAGTCTTTTGTTGGATTTGTAATAGCCAAAATTTTTTTCCCAGTTTGTAGGTTCTCTTTTTACTCTTTTGGTGAATTTTTTTTTTTCAGTTGTGCTTTAAGTGAAAGTTTAGTATTCAAGTCAGTTTCTCATGAAAACTTATACACACTTTGTTATGTGACCTTAGTTGCTCTCCCTACAATGTGACAGCACACTCCTTCACTCCACCCTGTATTTCATGTGTCCATTCAACTGGCTCCTGTCCATCTCTGCCTTCTCATCTTGCCTCCAGACAGGAGCTGCCCACACAGACTCATGTGTCCTCTTGAGCTAAGAAGCACACCCCTCTTGGTGAAGCCTTTTGATGAGCATGTGCTTAATTTTTAGAAGATCCCAGTTATCTAGCTTATCCTCTGGAGTTTGTGTGTGGTCAGTTATGGTTTGTATCCTGTTAATGCCATGTACTGGGGCCTCTAGGATTGATCCTATTTTTTTCATCTATGATCCTTATTGTTTTTTGGTTTTATTTTTAGGACTTGGTCCATTTTGAATTAGTTTTTGTGTAGGATGTGAAGTATGGGTCCTGTTTAATTTTTTTTTTGCAGATGGACATCCAGTTTTGCCAGCATCATTTGTTAAAAAGACTGTCTTTTCCCCATTGGATGGACTTTGGGCCCTTGTGAAAGATCAGGTGTCTGTAGGTGGATGGATTTACATCTGGGTTAGCAATTCTGTTCCATTGGTCAATGCATCTGTCATTGTACCAGTACCAGGCTGTTTTGACTACCGTAGCTGTACAGTAGTTTTGAGGTCAGGTAGTGTGAGTCCTTCTACTGTATTCTTCTTCTTCAATACTGCTTTACTTATCCAGGGCCTCTTCCCTTTCCATGTAAAGTTAATGATTAGTTTTTCCATCTCTTTAAAGAATGTTGTTGGTATTTCAATCGAGATTGCATTGCATTTATAGATTGCTTTGGGAAGAACTGACATTTTCACAATGTTGAGTCTACCTATCCATGAGCATGGTATGTTTTTCCATTTATGTAGATCTCTTTTGGTTTCTTGCAGCAGTGTTTTGTAGTTTTCTTTGTATAGGTCTTTTACATCCCTGGTTAGATTTATTCATAAGTATTTTATCTTCTTGAGAGCTGCTGTAAATGGTATTGATTTTGTGATTTCCTTTTCAAAGTTCTCTTTATTGGTGTACAGGAAGCCAATTGATTTTTGTATGTTTATCTTATATCCTGCTACTCTACTGAATCTATTAGTTTCAGTAGTTTTCTCATGAAGTCTTTGGGTTTTCTGTGTATAGTATCATATCATCCACAAATAGGGACAGTTTAACTTCTTCATTACCAATTTAGATGCCCTTTATTTCTTTTTCTTGCCTTACTGCTCTAGCTAGGACTTTCAGCATAATGGTAAATGGGAGTGGCAATAAAGAGCATCCTTGTCTTTTTCCTGTTTTCACGGGGAACATTTTCAGTCTCTCTTCATTAAGAATGATGTTGGCTGTTTGTTTGTTTGTTTGTAGAGATACTCTTTATTATGTTGAGGAATTTCCCTTCCCTACCTATTTCATTGAGAGTTTTTTTTTATCAGGAATAGGTATTGGACTTTGTCAAATGCCTTTTCTGCATTGACTGAGATGACCATGTGATTCTTTTATTTACGTGGTGGATTATGTTGATTGATTTTCTAATGTTGAACCATCCTTGCATACCTGGTATGAATCCCACTTGGTCATGGTGTACTATTTTTTTTTTTGATATGATGTTGAATTATATTGGCTAAAATTTTTGCGTCTATATTCATGAGAGATAGTGGTGTGTAATTTTCTTTTTTTTTTTTTTGGTGCCTTTGCCTGGTTTTGGTATTGGGGTTATGCTGGCTTCATAGAATGAACTTGGAGGTATGCTTTCCTTTTCTATGTTCTGTAATAATTTGAGTAGTACTGGTGTAAGCTCTTCTCTCAATGTTTGGTAGAATTCTCCAGTGAAGCCAGCTGGGCCAGACCTTTTTTGTTGAGAGGTTTTTTTTTTTTTTTAAATTACCTTTTCAATCTCTTCTCTTGTTATAGATCTGTTCAGATTTTTAACATCAGTTTGTGTTAGTTTATGCTTCTAGACATTAGGGACAACATTTTTAGAAACAGCCCAGATGCTAAACTCCAGATTTCAGAATGTGAAACTTTTTTTTTTTTTGACAACAATGAAGAACTTGTGACAGTCCTTTTCATGCAATAGAGGTGAAAAAGTGAGCAGACAGGAACACAGAAAGAGAGACACTAAGACTTCTAGTTTATCAACAGGAGAGATAGCACTGTAGTTCAGTTTTGGGGTTTAAAGTTAGACAAATGTGTAGAAGTCTGAGCTGTCACTGACCAGCCCAGTAGTCACACAGATGAATTGCTTACTATCTCTGTGCCTTCATTTCCTCCCACGTAAGATAATTTGATGGGGATCAATGAGATACTGAACATAAAGCAGTTGACTCAGTGTCTGGTATACAGTGTGAAATCAAATTTATATTAAAATTAGGTATTTTACTTTCATTTCAAAAGGCTTTTTCTCGTCCACAAACTTAAAAATCCTTGACCCAAAGTCAATGTGCCCGTGTTTTTTTTTTGTCTCTCACTCAAAGTGGCTAATTCACTTTTCTTTCCTGTTCCAAAGTGCAACCACAACAAAACCATTAAACTGTGACTAAATGAGAAAGATTTGGGCTT
Organism: Loxodonta africana; assembly: GCF_030014295.1. NCBI lineage: Eukaryota > Metazoa > Chordata > Mammalia > Proboscidea > Elephantidae > Loxodonta > Loxodonta africana. The sequence continues at coordinate 4,701,548 of NC_087355.1, forward strand.
GTATAATTTAAATTTCTAGAGGTCTCAGGACTGCAGGTTCATGGAAGGGGAAATCTTCTAGAACATTACCTTTTTAATGTTAATTGAGTAGCCATTAATTGCTTCATTGCCATGGAAACCTGTATTCTTTAAGTAAAAGTTAAAGTTTCTGGGAATTCTCCATTCTCTGGAAACAGTCACCTCTTGCATGAGGAAATGTTTCCCCAACTTGCAACTTGTTTACTAAATCACAGAGCAATCAAAAATTGCAATTCTTTTGAATTAATACATGGTTTTCCTGCACAGTCAATTAGAATAGAAAGGCTACCAAATTTGGCAAATACAATGGGATGCTTATTTTGATTGACAATAGAAGTCTCTGAAAGGAACCAAGAAAGCAGGCTAGTGTCCATGCAAGATGCTACTTCTAAATTGACTAAAAGACAAAAGGAGTTAGAATGCCAGGCACCTATCCCCATTCCCTCTGCTTCTCAGCTGGCTCTATCCTCTCTGTATCTGTCCCTATCTTCTTACTTTTCTACTAACACTCTCTCAGAACTTTCTTTCTTTAGGAATCTGCTCAGGAAGAAAAACTTGTCCCTGAAATGCCTTTTAAAATCCGACCTCCAGGCCCTGGAGTTGGTACTAGAAAAACTGGCAAAGAACCAAGTGTGTTCTTTGTTCCTTGGACCTGTACTGAATTACACAGCATTGTTAAAGATTTTCCAGATGTATGATAGGAACCCTATACATTTGCTAAAGAATTAAAAATCCTTATTGAAGCTCACCAACCCAGGTTACCTGATTTATATCAATTGGTTCACATGTTAACAAGCCCTGGGGATACTCAATTGTGATTGGAGCTTGATGATTAGAAAGATCCTCAACTTAGTCTAGCCTTAGGATGAGTATACAGCTGATGATTTGCTCCAAGAATCCCGAAAAAAGGAGGATTTACTTTACACCTTTCCCCTTATAATAGACTGGACAAAATCCACTCTGCATACGGAATAAAGCATTTATGATTACCAAAATAGGCTCCTTCAGAGATTTACTGAACATTCTGGGCTTGACCCTTTTACCCCAGGGACATCAGGAGCTTTTAATGCACCCTTTGTGTCTGGCCTTAACCCTGAGCTTTCGGCTTTAGTAAAAAGGCATCAACTGGATTGGACGGCCACCCCAATGGCTGAGCTGACAAGTTTGGCTCATGATTTTGTTCAAACCTTAGAAACTAAGCAAAATGCCAAGACTAATAAATTGATGGCCTTACAATTACAGCAATTACAGTCTCCTAATCAAATGAGATTTAAGTCCTTTGGAGGCCTAAACTTCGTACTTGTTATCATTGTAAAACACTTGGGCATTTTAAGAAGGATTGTATAAAATTAAAGAATAAATCAGGCAATGTACCATTAGACAAAACTCAATCTAAATCAGAATGAAGGGGCTCTAGGGACAAAACAGAGGCTTTTCCTGTGGTGACTTTAAATCCTCAAGGAGAAACAATTATTCAGATTAATGGAGAACCTTGCAAATTTTTTATCGACACTGGCGTCACCCTGTCTGCTATCAACCCCATTTGTTTACAGAAACCTCCGCCCCAGAGTACCCAAACCTCTAAAGTTGTGGGGGTTGCTACTCAAGAACAAACTAACTCACTCTAAGTCGATTTCCATATCTTCTGGTCCTATGGAAGATCTCCATTCTTTTCTACTTAGTCATAGTACCCCAATTAATTTAACAGGAAAAGACTTACTAGCTAAATGGAATTGTCATATACAGTTTAATGAAAAGGGGAAAATACTATTAGAACTCCCTGACAGTCACCATGAAATTTAGGGAACCTCACATGAGGAAGTTTTGTGTTACTGGCAAGCACTTTGCTCCTACAGGAAGGCAGCTCCTCTGCCCATTTCACTCCTTTAGACTGTCTCTTTTTGGTATCAGAAGGCTGTGGGGCACAAATTCCACAGATGTTGGCCACGTGCTGTCAGGAGACACCACTGTAATTCAAATTGATATCTCCAAACCTTTACTTAAAATCCCCCAGTACCCTTTAAAACAAGAAGCAAAAGAAAGGCTTACTCCAGTAATTCAGGATTTTCTTGCTAAAGGTTTAATTATTCCCTGTACTAGCCTCTGTAATACTCCTGTTTTCCCTGTTAAGAAGCCAAATAATCATGGCTGGAGGTTTGTACAGAATTTACATGCCAATAACTTCATTGTGGCTCCTAATCCACGTTTACCCTTTTCTAATATACCCATTGAAGTCTTGCATTTTACAGTGGTTGATATTTGAAGTGCATTTTTTCAGCATTCCCATACATGCTGATAGCTAATATTTATTTGCTTTTACTTGGGGGGACCACAATACACTTGCACTGTGATAACTCAAGGCTTCACCAAGTCCCCCACTTATTTTTCTCAGATTTTAGAGGCAGATTTACTACCTTTATAATTTGCCCATGGATTCACTTTATTATAATATGTTGATGATTTACTGTTCTGCTGTAATTCTCAACAAAGTTGTTTAGAAGACAGCATTCTTTCGTTAAAACATTTGGCTAACAGTGGGCACAAAGCCTGTAAAGAGAAATCACAACTGACAGTTAAATATTTGGAACGTATAATCTCAAAAAAAAAAAGGAATCACTATTGACCCCCAAAGGTTCATCCTAGCTTTCTCTGTCCCTGGTACAAAAAAACAGCAAAGGAGATTTTGAGGACTTTATGGATAGTGCAGAACTTGGATACCAAATATATCTTTGCTAGCCCAACTATTGTATCAATACCTAAAGGCCTCAGAGCCTGACACCTTTCAGTTTTCAGAGGATGGCAAAAAGGCCACACAGGCATTAAAGGAGTCATTAATTAATACACCAGCTTTAGAATTCCCTATTTATCAATTAGATTTTTCACTTGTCATTCATGAGGTGTCTGGGAATGCCTTAGTGGTGCTCACTTAGAAACATGGGAACAACAAAGACCAGTCGGCTAGAGAGTTGTTGCCACAGCTAGTGGAAGCAACAGCAGATATAGTTTTAGGAAACTTACTGGATGTTTATGTTCCTCATTTTAAACTCCATGTCTACCATTTTAAACTCCACTTTAACACAGCATTTTTTCAGCTAGAAGGCTGACTTTTTATGAGGTCTTTCTCTTGGCTGCCTCTAACATTTGGCTACGTATGGTAAAAATAGCCTGCTTAAACCCAGCCACCCTTTTACCCACTCCAGATGACAGCAATCATCCCCCACATGATTGCTTAAACCAACTGAACTTTTGTCTCCTGCAAAGGATTTGAAGGAAACTCCTCTTTTTAACCCTGATTTGATTCTATTTGTGGATGGGTCATATTTAAGACCTTACCCCAACAGCTCTCATTACCAGAGAGGCTGCACTGTTACTGCCTTTACTGAAGTTCTTGAAAGCAGTGCCCTTCCTGAAGTCATCTCAGCTCAACAGGCTGGACTGATTGCACAAAGGCTTGCAAAATGGCTTCTGGCTGGTCAGTAACTGTGTACGTCAACTGGAGGTATGGTTTTTGTCATTTATGATTTTATTATGCTATGGAAAAAGAGGGGATTCCTAACATCCTTTGGACCCAAATTAAACATGGCCCCTTAGTGCAGACCTCTTAGAATCCCTTTTGCTTCCCTCCAAGATTGCTCCCATCAAAATACAAGCCCATCAGCCTAAGGGAATACTTCAGAGGAGGTAAACAGTTTAACAGATAAAGCAGCTAAACAGGCTGCCTCCTGAATCCTCCTTACCCCTATAATAGCTAAAGGAATGCTCATGCATGATCACGATAACTCAGATCATGACAGCAATAAGGACGTCCACTACGTGATCATGGATGCTATGACTTCTTCAGAAGTAACTTCAGAAAGTCTTTTTAAAAGTCAACAGATGGCTCCCATTGCAGAAATTGAATAATGGAAACAATTAGGTTGCTCTTTTAACACCACCAGTAAGTTGTGGATGGGGCATAATGATAAACCTGTCCTTCACAGATCTTTACATGCTCCTGTGGCCATAGCCTTGAATATGAAGTCCCATATGGGATGAGATGAAATAACTGAAACTTTGAAGAACTATTGGTGGGGTGAATTTTTGAAGTCGTTGAATGTATCACCAGCCATTGCTGGCTTTGCCCCCGTTATAACCCTGGGAAACACCTTCCAGTACCTTCAGGAAAATACTTCTCACCCCCTGGGCTTATGCTTGAATGGAATTAGACTTTACTAAGCTCCCACCATCAAATGGACACAAGTATGTTTTAGTAATGGCGTACTTATTCTCACACTGGGTGGAAGCTTTTTTCATATAAAAATGCTACTGCTAATTTTGTGGCCAATAAATTCTTAGAGAATATCATCTCCATTTAGGGAGCCCCCAAAACTCTCTACAGTGACCAGGGTAAACATTTTCCAATTCATCAAAGACTGCACTGTCCATACCATTCACAATTTTCTGAATTGGTGGAAAGAACCAGTTGTGTAATTAAAACCCAAGTAGCTAAACTTTGAGTCACTAACTCTGCCTTAGACGATAATTCTCTCTTAAAACCAAAAAAAAAAAAAAAAAAACAAAAACCAAAAAAAAAAAACCAAACCCATTGCCTTCGAGTCAAATTCCGACTCATAGCAACCCTATAGGACAGAGTAGAACTGGTCCATGGAGTTTCCAAGGAGCGCCTGGTGGATTCGAATTGCCGACCTTTTGGTTAGCAGCCATAGCTCTTAACCACTATGCCACCAGGGTTTCCAATAATTCTCCCTTAGTCCTCCTAAATTTGAGGTCTACTCTATTTGGAAAGCACAAACTCACTCCTTATGAGACAATAACTGGCAGACCCACGTCCCTGCCGTATATGGCTTACGAGGACGCCAAATTAACACGACAAGATATACTTAAATATTGCAAATCTTTTTTTTTTTCCATTTTAACCATTTTTTTATTAACTTTTATTAAGCTTCAAGTGAACGTTTACAAATCCAATCAGTCTGTCACATAAAAGTTTACATACATCTCACTCCCTACTCCCACTTGCTCTCCCCCTCTTGAGTCAGCTCTTTCAGTCTCTCCTTTCGTGACAATTTTGCCGGCTTCTCTCTCTCTCTATCCTCCCATACCCCCTCCAGACAAGAGTTGCCAACACAATCTCAAGTGTCCACCTGATATAATTAGCTCACTCTTCATCAGCGTCTCTCTCCCACCCGCTGACCAGTCCCTTTCATGTCTGATGAGTTGTCTTCGGGGATGGTTCCTGTCCTGTGCCAACATAAGGTCTGGGGACCATGGCCACCGGGATTCCTCTAGTCTCAGTCAGACCATTAAGTTTGGTCTTTTTATGAGAATTTGGGGTCTGTATCCCACTGATCTCCTGGTCCCTCAGGGGTTCTCTGTTGTGCTTCCTGTCAGGGCAGTCATCGATTGTGGCCGGGCACGAACTAGTTCTTCTGGTCTCAGGATGATGTAGGTCTCTGGTTCATGTGGCCCTTTCTGTCTCTTGGGCTCTTAGTTGTCATGTGGCCTTGGTGTTCTTCATTTTCCTTTGCTCCAGGTGGGTTGAGACCAACTGATGCATCTTACATGGCCGCTTGTTAGCATTTAAGACCCCAGATGCCACATTTCAAAGTGGGATGCAGAATGATTTCATAATATAATTATTTTGCCAATTGACTTAGAAGTCCCCGCAAACCATTTTCCCCAGACCCCCGCACTTGCTCCGCTGACCTTTGAAGCATTCATTTTATCCCGGAAACTTCTTTGCTTTTGGTCCAGTCCAATTGAGCTGACCTTCCATGTATTGAGTGTTGTCTTTCCCTTCACCTAAAGCATTTCTTATCTACTGATTAATCAATAAAAAACCCTCTCCCACTCTCCCTCCCTCCCCCCCTCATAACCACAAAAGTATGTGTTCTTCTCAGGTTTACTATTACTCAAGATCTTATAATAGTGGTCTTATACAATATTTGTCCTTTTGCCTCTGACTAATTTTGCTCAGCATAATGCCTTCCAGGTTCCTCCATGTTATGAAATGTTTCAGAGATTCGTCACTGTTCTTTATCGATGCGTAGTATTCCATTGTGTGAATATACCACAATTTATTTACTCATTTATCCGTTGATGGACACCTTGGTTGCTTCCAACTTTTTGCTATTGTAAACAGAGCCGCAAAAAACATGGGTGTGCATATATCTGTTTGTATGAAGGCTCTTGTATCTCTAGGGTATATTCCCAGGAGTGGGATTTCTGGGTTGTATGGTAGTTCTATTTCTAACTGTTTAAGATAACGCCAGATAGATTTCCAAAGTGGTTGTACCATTTTACATTCCCACCAGCAGTGTATGAGAGTTCTAATCTCTCCGCAGCCTCTCCAACATTTATTATTTTGTGTTTTTTGGATTAATGCCAGCCTTGCTGGTGTAAGATGGAATCTCATCGTAGTTTTAATTTGCATTTCTCTAATGGCTAATGATCGGGAGCATTTTCTCATGTATCTGTTGGCTGCCTGAATATCTTCTTTAGTGAAATGTGTGTTCATAACCTTTGCCCACTTTTTGATTGGGTTGTTTGTCTTTTTGTGGTTGAGTTTTGACAGAATCATGTAGATTTTAGAGATCAGGCGCTGGTCTGAGATGTCATAACTGAAAATTCTTTCCCAGTCTGTAGGTGGTCTTTTTACTTTTTTTGGTGAAGTCTTTAGATGAGCATAGCTGTTTGATTTTTAGGAGCTCCCAGTTATCGGGTTTCTCTTCATCATTTTTGGTAATGTTTTGTATTCTGTTTATGCCTTGTATTAGGGCTCCTAGGGTTGTCCCAATTTTTTCTTCCATGATCTTTATCGTTTTAGTCTTTATGTTTAGGTCTTTGATCCACTTGGAGTTAGTTTTTGTGCATGGTGTGAGGTATGGGTCCTGTTTCATTTTTTTGCAAATGGATATCCAGTTATGCCAGCACCATTTGTTAAAAAGGCTTTCTTTTCCCCAATTAATTGACACTGGTCCTTTGTCAAATATCAGCTGCTCATATGTGGATGGATCTATGTCTGGGTTCTCAATTCTGTTCCATTGGTCTATGTGTCTGTTGTTGTACCAGTACCAGGCTGTTTTGACTACTGTGGCTGTATAATAGGTTCTGAAATCAGGTAAAGTGAGGCCTCCCACTTTCTTCTTCTTTTTCAGTAGTGCTTTGCTTATCTGGGGCTTCTTTCCCTTCCATATGAAATTGGTGATTTGTTTCTCTATCCCCTTAAAATATGACATTGGAATTTGGATCGGAAGTGCGTTAAATGTATAGATGGCTTTTGGTAGAATAGACATTTTTACTATGTTAAGTCTTCCTATCCATGAGCAAGGTATGTTTTTCCACTTAAGTATGTCTTTTGAATTTCTTGTAGTAGAGCTTTGTAGTTTTCTTTGTATAGGTCTTTTACATCCTTGGTAAGATTTATTCCTAAGTATCTTATCTTCTTGGGGGCTACTGTGAATGGTATTGATTTGATTATTTCCCCTTCGGTGTTCTTTTTGTTGATGTAGAGGAATCCAAGTGATTTTTGTATGTTTATTTTATAACCTGAGACTCTGCCAAACTCTTCTATTAATTTCAGTAGTTTTCTGGAGGATTCCTTAGGGTTTTCTGTGTATATAATCATGTCATCTGCAAACAGTGATAACTTTACTTCTTCCTTGCCAATCCAGATACCTTTTATTTCTTTGTCTAGCCTAATTGCCCTGGCTAGGACTTCCAGCACGATGTTGAATAAGAGCGGTGATAAAGGGCATCCTTGTCTGGTTCCCGTTCTCAAGGGAAATGCTTTCAGGTTCTCTCCATTTAGAGTGATATTGGCTGTTGGCTTTGCATAGATGCCCTTTATTATGTTGAGGAATTTTCCTTCAATTCCTATTTTGGTAAGAGTTTTTATCATAAATGGGTGTTGGACTTTGTCAAATGCCTTTTCTGCATCAATTGATAAGATCATGTGGTTTTTGTCTTTTGTTTTATTTATGTGATGGATTACATTAATGGTTTTTCTGATATTAAACCAGCCTTGCACACCTGGTATAAATCCCACTTGATCAGGGTGAATTATTTTTTTGATGTGTTGTTGGATTCTATTGGCTAGAATTTTGTTGAGGATTTTTGCATCTATGTTCATGAGGGATATAGGTCTATAATTTTCTTTTTTTGTAATGTCTTTACCTGGTTTTGGTATCAGGGAGATGGTGGCTTCATAGAATGAGTTGGGTAGTATTCCGTCATTTTCTATGCTTTGGAATACCTTCAGAAGTAGTGGTGTTAACTCTTTTCTGAAAGTTTGGTAGAACTCTGCAGTGAAGCCGTCCGGGCCAGGGCTTTTTTTTGTGGGGAGTTTTTGGATTACCGTTTCAATCTCTTTTTTTGTTATGGGTCTATTTAGTTGTTCTATTTCTGAATGTGTTAGTTTAGGTAGGTAGTGTTTTTCCAGAAATTCATCCATTTCTTCTAGGTTTTCAAATTTGTTAGAGTACAATTTTTCATAATAATCTGAAATGATTCTTTTAATTTCATTTGGTTCTGTTGTGATGTGGTCCTTCTCGTTTCTTATTTGGGTTATTTGTTTCCTTTCCTGTATTTCTTTAGTCAGTCTAGCCAATGGTTTATCAATTTTGTTAATTTTTTCAAAGAACCAGCTTTTGGCTTTGTTAATTCTTTCAATTGTTTTTCTGTTCTCTAATTCATTTAGTTCAGCTCTAATTTGTATTATTTGTTTTCTTCCGGTGCCTGATGAATTCTTTTGTTGCTCACTTTCTATTTGTTCAAGTTGTAGGGACAGTTCTCTGATTTTGGCTCTTTCTTCTTTTTGTATGTGTGCATTTATCGATATAAATTGGCCTCTGAGCACTGCTTTTGCTGTGTCCCAGAGGTTTTGATAGGAAGTATTCTCATTCTCGTTGCTTTCTAAGAATTTCCTTATTCCCTCCTTGATGTCTTCTATAACCCAGTCTTTTTTCAGGAGGGTATTGTTCATTTTCCAAGTATTTGATTTCTTTTCCCTAGTTTTTCTGTAATTGATCTCTAGTTTTATTGCCTTGTGGTCTGAGAAGATGCTTTGTAATATTTCGATGTTTTGGACTCTGGAAAGGTTTGTTTTATGACCTAATATGTGGTCTATTCTAGAGAATGTTCCAAGAGCGCTAGAAAAAAAAGTATACTTTGCAGCAGTTGGGTGGAGAGTTCTGTATAAGTCAATGAGGTCAAGTTGGTTCATTGTTGTAATTAGGTCTTCCGTGTCTCTATTGAGCTTCTTACTGGATGTCCTGTCCTTCTCCGAAAGTGGTGTGTTGAAGTCTCCTACTATAATTGTGGAGGTATCTATCTCACTTTTCAATTCTGTTAAAATTTGATTTATGTATCTTGCAGCCCTGTCATTGGGTGCATAAATATTTAATATGGTTATGTCTTCCTGATCAATTGTCCCTTTTATCATTATGTAGTGTCCTTCTTTATCCTTTGTGGTGGATTTAAGTCTAAAGTCTATTTTGTCAGAAATTAATATTGCTACTCCTCTTCTTTTTTGCTTATTGTTTGCTTGATATTTTTTTTCCATCCTTTGAGTTTTAGTTTGTTTGTGTTTCTAAGTCTAAGGTGTGTCTCTTGTAGGCAGCATATAGATGGATCGTGTTTCTTTATCCAGTCCGTGACTCTCTGTCTCTTTATTGGTGCATTTAGTCCATTTACATTCAGCGTAATTATAGATAAATAAGTTTTTAGTGCTGTCATTTTGATGCCTTTTTATGTGTGTTGTTGACAATTTCATTTTTCCACATACTCTTTTGTGCTGAGGCGTTTTTCTTAGTAAATTGTGAGATCCTCATTTTCATAGTGTTTGACTTTATGTTAGTTGAGTCGTTACATTTTTCTTGGCTTTTATCTTGAGTTATAGAGTTGTTATACCTTTTTGTGGTTACCTTATTATTTACCCCTATTTTTCTAAGTAAAAACCTAACTTGTATTGCTCTATATCGCCTTGTATCACTCTTCCTATGGCAGTTCAATGCCTCCTGTATTTAGTCCGTCTTTTTGATTATTGTGATCTTTTACCTATTGACTTCCACGATTCCCTGTTATGTGTATTTTTTTTTTAATTAATCTTAATTTGTTTGTTTTTGTGATTTCCCTATTTGAGTTGATATCAGGACGTTCTGTTTTATGACCTTGTGTTGTGCTGATATGTGATATTATTGGTTCTCTGACCAAACAATATCCTTTAGTATTTCTTGTAGCTTTGGTTTGGTTTTTGGAAATCCTCTAAACTTGTGTTTATCTGTAAATATCTTAATTTCGCCTTCATATTTCAGAGAGAGTTTTGCTGGATATATGATCCTTGGCTGGCAGTTTTTCTCCTTCAGTGTTCTGTATATGTCGTCCCATTCCCTTCTTGCCTGGATGGTTTCTGCTGAGTAGTCTGAACTTATTCTTATTGATTCTGCCTTGAAGGAAACCTTTCTTTTCTCCCTGGCTGCTTTTAAAATTTTCTGTTTATCTTTGGTTTTGGCGAGTTTGATGATAATATGTCTTGGTGTTTTTCTTTTTGGATCAATCTTAAATGGGGTTCGATGAGCATCTTGGATAGATATCCTTTCGTCTTTCATGATGTCAGGGAAGTTTTCCTTCAGGAGTTCTTCAACTGTTTTCTCTGTGTTTTCTGTCCCCCCTCCCTGTTCTGGGACTCCAATCACCCGCAGGTTATCCTTCTTGATAGAGTCCCACATGATTCTTAGGGTTTCTTCATTTTTTTAAATTCTTTTATCTGATTTTTTTTCAGCTATGTTGGTGTTGATTCCCTGGTCCTCCAGATGTCCCAGTCTGCATTCTAATTGCTCGAGTCTGCTCCTCTGACTTCCTATTGTGTTGTCTAATTCTGTAATTTTATTGTTAATCTTTTGGATTTCTACATGCTGTCTCTCTATGGATTCTTGCAACTTATTCATTTTTCCACTATGTTCTTGAATAATCTTTTTGAGTTCTTCAACAGTTTTATCAGTGTGTTCCTTGGCTTTTTCTGCAATTTGCCTTATTTCATTTGTGATGTCTTGAAGCATTCTGTAAATTAGTTTTTTATATTCTGTATCTGATAATTCCAGGATTGTATCTTCATTTGGGAAAGATTTTGATTCTTTTGTTTGGGAGGTTGGAGAAGCCGTCATGGTCTGCTTCTTTAAGTGGTTTGATATGGATTGTTGTCTCCGAGCCATCACTGGGAAACTAGTTTTTCCAGAAAATCCGCTAAAAAAAAAATGCAGTCAGATCCCTATCAGAGTTCTCCCTCTGGCTCAGGCTATTCGGATGTTAATGAAGCCGCCTGCGTCCAGTCCAAATCCCGGCGGGATGGTTCCCTGGCTGGGACGCTGCTCTCCCCGTTCCAAGACCAGTCACTGCCTCCCGGGGACTTCTTCTACCGGCTGCGTCCCACGCCGCCCGTGGAACTGGCTGGTCCCCCTCCTGGGGTTAGTTCAGGGGGGTGGAGCAGCTCTCTGTGCTTGTGCCATACCTGACTGGTACGCTGGCTCCAGGCTCTGAAAACAATCGCTGCTTCCCCGTATTAGTTCATTCTCTGTCTCTAAATCTGTGTTTGTTGTTCAGGGTTCGTAGATTGTTATGTATGTGATCGATTCACTTGTTTTTCCGTGTCTTTGTTGTAAGAGGGATCCGAGGTAGCGTCTGTCTACTCCGCCATCTTGGCTCCGCCCCCAAATATTGCAAATCTTTGATGCATTATATAAAAACTTATTTTTCCCAAATTCAAGAAGCTTTTAATAATGATGAAACTAAATCTCAGTTTTTACCCTTTCACAGGTGATTCTGCCTATTGGAAAAGGCATCCACTGAAGCATTCCTTAGAAACTTGCTGGAAAGGACCCTACTCAGTACTCCTCACCAACCCTTGTGTCATCAAGCTAGAAGTAAACTCTTGGGTCCATTTCTTAGTTAAAGGAGGCCAAAGAACCTGCTTGGACTTGTGAACCCACAGGGGACATATGGGTCACCCTCAAATGCCAAGACAGCCAGAAGCATATAACCTGGGAAGTAGACAGCTCTTCCCAAGATCATGGAACAAGACAAGACCCCATGCAAATTCTTAAAATCTTTGGACTTTTCTTTATAGTTTTTGCTATTCTTTGCTGATCACTTTATTGCATTATTGTGGTATAATTGCCTGCTTTAACATTTTATTTTACTTTGTTTAGTAATGCCAGTTGTTGAAGTTTAACATTAACTGCCTTAGAAATTGCCTTATACTACCAATTTGGATATATTAACTGGTGAATAAATCAATATGAAGTTTTCATACTCAACTTTTTTTTATGCCTCTGCTTCTGCCAAGGCTTGGAAAAAAAATGCTTTTTATAGATTAGCCCAATTGGTAGCTAGCACTGCTAATTTAACTGTTGAATATCTGCCATCCTTCCCCACAAATGGTGCATGAAAACTCAGATCCCTTGGCTTCTCCTATGCTGAATTTTAGCTCTTTGCCCTATGCAATTGTTAATTTTAACATCACCTTTAAACAAGCTATACGTGTCAGATTATGGCATTTCCATGCATTACTAGCTCAATCCCAAGTTCTCTGTTTTACCTTAACCTTTATCAAAACTAAGAGTTGCTCTGATGCTTCTTAGAAGCCCCCCCTGAAGATTGTCCCCATGAGTTTTTAGTGTTATATACTAAGTTCCCTAGATTTCAAATGAGTCTCTTCAGATCTAACACAAATGATAGTCTACCTTGCCTAAGTCAAGCAAGTAAGAAAAAGAGACTTGCACTCTAATTTGGAAAATCAATAATTCTAGAATTAGGATGCCTACCTTTTATTTGTAACAACTCTTTAAGAAATAATTGGCTTGAGCAAGTCAATCAACCCTCCTTCCCCCCATCTACTACCAACAGAAAAGGCATGATTTGTGCTCTTCATGGGTATGTGCTCTTATGTAGATGATCAAAATACCCTTATATTGATATACCAAACACAGGTGATAAACCTTACACTTGAGCATTGCCTTGTTTGGATGGATGGAACGTGCAGATACACTCCTATAATGAAAGTACCCAGTTTAAAAATCTTGACTTAGACCAAGAGATCTACTGACAGCTATGGGTATTACAACCCCATCCAACTTAGACCTGAGATGGGATAGAGATTTTTAAGATCATATGTTTCTTTTTATTGAGTAGCTGAATTACAGCGGGCACTCCAGAATTTGTCTGTCGCCATGGAACAAATAATGAATGAAATTGCTGCCCAGCTAAAATCCTTAAACTCCCTTGCAAAAATGGCCTTATACATCAGAACAGCCTTAGATTTTCTTTTAGCCCAACAAGGAGGTGTTTGTGCTACAGCAAACACTTCTTGTTGCACCTGGATGAACAATACTCATGAGGTTGAGCAAGATATTGAGGAAATTCATCAAAAAGCACCTGGTTACATATAAAAGACTCAGAATCTGAATTCTCTTGCATTGATATTTTCAGCTGGTTATTTAAAGGTATTGGATCCTGAATTAGATCTGTGTTGCTAACTGGATTAATGATATTATTCTTTGTGGTAATAAGTATTGGAATACTCAAATGTTGCATGAAATGTATAACCAATGTTACGACACAAAAGACCAATCTAATGCCTATGAAAAGAGTTATGTCCATAGATGAGACCCACTATGGACTCGAGCTCACACCCTGAACCAGTCTTTTGGACAGTCAAGCTATTCCTCTAATGTGGCTTTACTCCACACAGATCCCCCATCTAAGATCACAGAAGCTGAATGCTAAGCAATGGCAGGGTGAAGAGGTCAGATGGTGCCTGACTACTTAACACTAGTGTTTGGGGTCTTAGGGGTTTACCTAAGTAAGCAGCCATCTAAGGAATCACATGTCATCATTGCATTTATATACTAGTGATCAAAGTATGTTACCGAAATCCTTGGTCAAAAGGAGAGAATGTGTGAGAGCTCCAAAATTGAGGTTCTTGACTCATATCAGAATGATCAGCCCAGGTCTGAGCCCCAACTCCATCTGACCTTTTTGCTGATTTCCCCTGCAGCCATCAAAACCTTAGTCAGACTTAAGTACATAACAAAAGATTTCCCTTGCAACCCTCAAACCCTTAGATGGACTTAAGTACATAACAAAGGAAATGGTTTTCTCTGTGGTTAAACTAAAGATATGGAAAGAATATTCCTAAGGTAGGGTCTAGACTCAAGATCCTTATCAGAAACCCCCTCAGCAGCCTTTAGGAAATGTGTTCAGATAATTATTTTGTGACCAGCATATAAAACTGCCCCTTAATTTGTGCTTCCAACCAATCACTGTAAAGCCCCCCCACCTTTGAGTTGTCCCACCTCCTGCTTCCCTGATCTTGCAACTTCCAATCAGAATGTTGTATTTTAGCTTGTAAAAGTGCCTCTGTAACTCTGCAATTTTGGAGCATTTGGTTTCACTTTGTGAGATCACACATATCCCTGGTTGGAACTGTCTTGAACCCTCTAAATCTCTTTGCTTTTATATTTAACAGAGTATGCGTTCTTACTCGTTGATGGGGAGGGGGGGCAGGGTTCAATCAATTATGTTAAGAATAGCCAATGGTTGATCTTCTATTTTCCTTCCATTTCTCTTTAAAAGCTTCATTATAACTAGCCTACATCTAGCCATTTGTTTTCTTTAGAATCAGAATGGTCTTCCTACATGCATATAGGATAACTGCTCAGAATAAACATTATGCTTCAATTTCTTTGAGTATTGATTTTTTTTAACAGTAATATCCTCCAATACTTATTTTATAAACACACAAGAATTATATTCAGAGAGATAACTTACTCCTTTTAGTATTTGACTTTAGGGATAAAAACCAATAATTTTTTAGCCTTTTGAATAGGAAAATTGGTAACAGACATCCTTCTTTGATTTTAAGGTTTTTAATCCATGAAGACAAATATTAACCATAAAAAGCCTGACCCAACTGCAAAAGCCTGCTAGAAGCTGCTCTAATAATAGCAATGTAAATTTCTCATGCTAGGAAGTTGTCAAACCATTGCCTCCTAATTTAAATCTCAAAAAGCCTCCTGGCTGCAGGTGGGTTCTCCTTGGGGGACGGGCAATGACTGGAAAAGGGTAGGGGGGTATTTCTAGGGTACTAGTTTTGTTTCTGGATCTGGATGTTGATTACACATGTTCGGTTTGTAAAAATTCAGTGAGCTGTATACTTGTGGTGTATGTGTAAATTAAAAAGTAAAAGAATAGAAAGGAAAAAGAGTGAAGCCATTGCATATGAAAACAATTGTCTGGAGCTGAGTATCAACTGCCTCCTTTAGCTTGGGCTTAAGCTTTCCCACTGTACAAAAATCTACCACTCATTGCTCTCATACAAGGTCTGTTTCACTCATTTACATCACCGTCAGCAAACATTTTTCTGGAAAGGGTCAGAGAGTAAAACTACTCCAGACTCCTGTGTCATAGAGTCTCCATACACTCAACTCTGGTATTGTACCATGAAAGTATCCATCTCCAGTGCAACAATAAGTAATTGAATGACCAGGGATGTATTCCAATAAAACTTTATGGACGTTGATATTTTAACTTCATGAATTTTTATGTCACAAAACATTATTCTTCTTTTGATTTTTCAACTATTAAAAAATGTAAAAACCATCCTTAACTTGTGAAGTGTACAAACACAGGTAGTGGACTCGATTTGGCCCATTGGGTACTGTTTGCTCAAGAGACCAAAATCAGGAAAGATCTGAGGGATATTAGCTGATAAAATTCTGATACACTCTGGCAACAGGCTTATGAAGTTTAAGAAGATATTTAACATCCAGGTAAATTCAGAAATCACTAAAAGCATTTAGAAAAACTTTTATTAGAAAATTATATATAAAGAATGATACATAGCATATGAGACATAAAGAACTGGATATAAATGAAGCTCCCTTCAACCAGAAGACTCTCAATGCTGTGATCTCCCCCACCACCAGAAGACTCAATGCTCTCATCTCCCCCACCAACCAGAAGACTCTTAATGCCGTGATCTCCTCCCCTCCCACCAGAAGACTCTCAATGCTGTGATCTCCCCCACCACCAGAAGACTCAATGCTCTCATCTCCCCCACCAACCAGAAGACTCTCAATGCTGTGATCTCCTCCCCTCCCACCAGAAGACTCTCAATGCTGTGATCTCCCCCACCAACCAGAAGACTCTCAATGCTGCGATCTCCCTCACCACCAGGAGACTCTCAATGCTGTGACTCTACCTTTGTGCCCTTCCCCTCAGCTCCCCTCCTGCTTCACCACCAGAGTAACCACCATCCCGAATGCTATGTTTACACTGTCTTGCTTTTGATCGAGAGATTTTTTTTTTTATCACATGTGCACGTATCCCTAAACAATTATTTGTTTAGCTTTGCTTGTTTCTGTCTTTAAAAATAGTATCACATGGCTATGTAATTTTCAGCAACTGGCTTTCTAAATGTCCTGTATGTCCTTGTGTATTGCTGAGTTATTTACTACTATATAATATTCCATTGGTGTGAAGTATCTTCTCTTTTATTCCTGAGGTATCATCAATTTTTTTAGAGCCATTATTATAGTCCTTTCCTAGAGATTTGCAATGGTATCTTTGTCATCTATCAGTTTCCACAAGTGTACGGGTCTGTTTCTGGACCCTCTTTCTGTGGCATTATCTATTCAGGGACTAATAGTACAATGTCTTATTTGAAAATTGGTGTAAACATATCTGTTTGAATCTCTGCTTTCAAGTCTTTGGGTGTATACCTAGGAGTGGAATTGATGGATCATATGGTAATTCTATGTTAAATTTTTGAGGAGCTGTCAAATTGTTTTCCATAGCAGGTTCACCATTTACAAACCTACCAGCAACTCATGAAGTTTCCAATTTCTTCACATCCACCCCAACACTTGATATTTCCT
Source organism: Loxodonta africana (assembly GCF_030014295.1). NCBI lineage: Eukaryota > Metazoa > Chordata > Mammalia > Proboscidea > Elephantidae > Loxodonta > Loxodonta africana. Next base: position 4,718,497 of record NC_087355.1, read on the forward strand.
ATTTTTCTGATACTAGCTGTCACTGTGAACGGGAAGAGTCCTTGGGTGATATAAACAGGTAATGTATTAAGCTGCTAACTGAAAGGCTGGAAGTTCAAGTTCACCCAGGGGCACCCTGGAAGGCCTGGCAATCTGTTTCTGATAAATCAGCCATTTAAAACCCTATGGAGCAGTTTTACTCTGACACACAGGGTTGCCATGAGTTGGAATTGACTTGATAGCAACTGGTTTGGTTTAATGGATGTGAAGTGGTATCTCACTGTGGCTTTTGCTTGCATTGCCCTAATTACTAGTGAAGTCCCTGTGTGGTGTAAATGGTTTGAAACCACCCAGGGGCACCTCAGAAGACAGGCCTGGTGATCTGCTTCTGAAAGGTCACAGCCTTGAAAACCCTATGCAGCAGTTCTTTTCTGCACGTGTGGAGTTGCCACGAGTCGGAGTCAACTCAATGGCAACTAAAACAACAAAGAATGATGGACGATGCAGAAGAGAAGACAGGGATATCGAGCATTCTTATATTGTTCTTGATTTTAAAGAGAAAGTTTTCAATATTTTTACCATTAAGAATGGTGTTTGTTACACATTTTAATAGATAGCCTTCATCAGGTTAGAGATTACTAGTTTGCTAAGAAACTTTTACCATGAATACCTGTTAAATCTTATCAAATACATTTACTGTATTAATTGAAATGAAATGATTTTCTCCTTTAATTTGTGAATGTGGTAGGTGACAATTATAGCTTTCCAAGTGTTAAAAAGTTTTTATTCTTGAGATAAAGCCAAGATTCTATTCGCTGTTGTACGCTCTTCACATCTATGTCTATGGGTGACACTGGCATTTAATTTTATTTCTCATACTAGATTTGATATCAATATGATACATATCAGCTTTATAGAAGGAGTCGGGGAAGATTCCCTTTTTTTTCATTTGAAAAAAATTAGTATAAGGTTTGAATGATCTATTTCTTGAGAGTTTGGAAGAATTTTACAATAAAATCATTTGGCTCTAGTGATTTCTTTCTGGGAAGATTTTAAATTAACTCAATTTCTTTGACGATAATTGAACTACTTCGGTTTTCTATTTTTTTCTTGAGACATTTTGACAATTTATATTTTTCTAGGGATTTATCCATTTTGTCTGCATTTTCAAATTTATTAGCAAAAAACTGCTCATAGTATCCTCTTATGTTTCTATCCTTGATGGAACTGAAGTCTCTACTTTTTCTTCCTAGTATTATTTATTTGTATATTCTCTTTACCAATTTTATCATAAGATTGCTATTTATCATTTCAAAGAATAAACTTCTGGTTTTATTTGTTTTTTGTTTGTTTATGTGATCAGTTTCTATTCTTACATTTACAATCCCCTCTATTTTGTTTTCTTGTTCTTTTCCTGCTTCTTAGGTCAGAGGCTTAGTTCAACAGTTTTGAGCCTTTCTTCTTTCCAAATATGACCTGTTTTCTAAATATGGTAATGACATCATACCCATTTTTATATTTAATACTTTTATTCTTTTAAATTTGTACAGACTTGCATTATGGCCTAATGCAATTTTTGTGAGTTTCATATGAGAAGAATATATTCACTAGTTAATAGGTACAGGGCTTGTATATGATATATAAATCAAGTTAGTTAGGTGTGAAATCTTTTATATCTTTACAATTTTTTGTCTGCTGAAATCTTTTATATCTTTACAATTTTTTGTCTGCTTCACTGATCAGTTATCCCATTCATTATTTATATCACATCTTTCTCCTGTGGAGCTGCTGGTGGGTCTGACCTTTTGTTTAACAGCCACCAGGGCATAAGAATTAGAGGAGCAGTTCTTGAAAGTTCCATAAGTAAAAAGTGATAGACTAGCAAAACCACAGCATATGCGAACAAGAAATTATTTCAAATAATCTCCCCTTTAAAACATTTTTAAAGTATGTTTTAGGAAACACTAACATTCATAAGTTGTTAATAGGTCTTTCTCGAAAATCATCACTATCATCAAAATGGTGCTAGCACTATTTTTTTCTAAAATGTATTTTAGTATATCTATGGGGAAAATATATTAAAACCATATGTAATTATGACAGTGTTCAAGCTTCCTTGTAAATATGACTTTACACTGAAGAATGCCAGGAAATCCCTGTGTGATCCCCAGATGCATGAACAAATGATTTTGGGTCTACACATTGTGCATAAACAATATTTAGCAAATGATACTGAGAATATGCCATCAATTTAAAGATAACTAGTCTTAACATTTCAATATATATGACATTATTCAATATGTAGTATATATAAGACATTTATATAGTTTGAACTCATTCCTCAGGGATCTGAGACTGAAAAAAGGACGATTTATACAAAAAATCAGGGTTCTGTGGCTTACAATTTACTTCACAAAGAAGATGAAAGAAATGTGGCCTTTGGTTTCTGCAAAAATGAGGAGATGAGTTACCTAAGACAAAACAATTAATGTTCAATCTGAGTTAACCTCAGGAATTAAAAACCAAAAACAGGGTGTAATTAAAATTATTTGTTTCTTCTAGCACTTTGAATACATCCTGTCAACGCTCTCTGGCATCCATTGCTCCTGAGGAGAAGTCAGCTGTTAATCTTATTGGGTTTCCCTTGCACACAATCAGTCATTTTTCTCTTTATCTTTGGTTCTCAACATTTTGACTACGATGTGTCTGGGTGTGAATCTCTTTGAGTAAGTTATCTTCTCTGCTTTTCCCTTTCTTGGCATTCCCTTTACACCCAAGCTGGTGTGCTTAATGATGTCCCACATTTCTGTGAGGCTCTGTTACTTCTTCCTCATTCTCTTTTCTTTTTCGTCTTCAGACTACATAAGTTTAATCGCTCTAGCTTCAAGTTCACTAATTGTTTTTTCTGCCAGCTCAAATCTACTGTTGATCCCTTCTAGTAAAATTTTCATTTCAGTTATTGTACTTTTCAACTCCAAAATTTTCATTTGGTTCTTTTTTTGGTATTTTTTATATCTCTTTATTGATATATTCTATTTGATCAGACATTGTCATCAGTGCCTTCCTTTCTTTTTTTTTTTTTAACTTGTGAAGGTAGCTTTTATTTTGTTAATCATATTTTTCTATTTATTGTTCTGTCATGAGTTTTAACACTAAAAAAATTGCCCTTAAAGGACAAAATGCTGAATATGCAGCATTGTGATTATAAAATGAAATAGTTTCATGTTTGCAAAGCTAGTCAGCATATAATTTCAAGATGTATTAATAATTCTGAGTATTTCACTTCATTCTTCAATACTCTTGTTTGCTTTCAGACTAAAATTTTACAGACGTTTTTTGCAGCCCTCTATGTAAAACATGTCCCAGGATGGACACCTATGAAAGACATCCCAGGTACAAGAAGCCAGTTTTTTCTAGTCCAAGTGATGTTTTTCATCTCTTCTTTCAATATCAAGGTCCAATTCAAAGCTGCTTCTTTCTGAAGACCGTAAACCTACTAATTCCCTTCGGTTTTGCTCATCTGAGAACTTGTAAGTGCCACACTATCTGGTTCAGGAATATTGTCCTTATTAAGTATCTAGTAAACAGGACTTCTTTTGATTCTGTGCCACTCCAAATGTATGGGCCTAACTATATGGTACCAAAAGAACCAGAACTTTGTAGTCTCTCCAGAAGTTCTGAAAGCTTACAGTACTTCCGTATCAGGGCACCTGCCCACCAACTGCCTCACCTTCCAAGGCCACCATTACCAGCAGGTTGCAGAGGCCAAATCCCATGCCACTGTAACCACTGATCCCAGCAACTCCCTTCCTTTAATTCTTTAGATATTATTTCTTTTAGTTCTTCAAACATATTTATAATTGCTTTGAACATACTTATAATTTGTCAGCTAAGTCCAACATATGGGCCTCTTCAAAAGGAGTTTCTATTGCCTGCTTTTTTTTCCCCCTCCTTCCTGTGTATGGGTCATAATTTCCTGCTCCTTTGGATGCCTTTAATTTTGTTTTCAAAACTTGGAATTTTTGACAGCAACTCTGGATATTGATTTGTCTCCTACCCTGGGGGCTGATGTTGTTTATTTGTTTATTTACGTGCTTATTGACTTGTCTAAACTACCTCTGTGAAGTCTACTTCCCTTGCAGTGTGCAGACTCTGATGCCACTGCTCAGATTAATTTATTTGTATTTTTTTAAGCCTGGTGACCTAGGGGTCAGGAGTCCCTTGGTGGCACAAATGGTTAAGCACTTGTCTGCTAACTGAAAGGCTGGCATTTTGAATCTACCCAGAGGCTCCTCGGAAGAAAGTCCTGATAATCTACTTCCAAAAGGTCACAGCCATTGAAGACTCCAATGGAGTGCAGTTATATTTTGAAGCACATGCAATCATCATGAATCAAAATTGACTTGATAGTAACTAGTGTTTTTATTTATTTATTTTTTACCTAGGGGTCATCCTTACATCAGAATATGCCACTTATTGGTCAAAAGTAGTGCTTAAGCTCCCTTAGTACATTAGATTTTTGCCCTTTACCATTGGATGGATTTGTGGCTTGGAGGCTGCTAACACAGTTCAAGGAGTTTACACTTTTGCCCCCATTCAGCCAGACATTAAACCAAACCCTTTGTCATGAAGTACATCTTGAATTTTCCCGCTCCAATTACTCCTGAGAGAGCATGGCCTTGGGTAAGTACACAGCATCTTGACTCTCAGGGATGTATGTGATTTTATTTTGAAGCCTGGCTTCAGTTGCCTCTGGGTCAGTGTTTGGTTAGGATTTATACCAAAGCTCCCAATGCCAGTGAGGTGTCAGTCCTTTGTTGATGGGGCCTGTGTGTGTCTTGGGGAATGTTTCAAGTTTGCCCAACATTCTGTTATGATTGCTTCTGCCCAGCATTCTGTTATGATTACTTCTGAGTAGCTGCAGTATAGCACATGCATACAACTTTCCCAACTCCCAGGTTTGAGTGTGATCCAAGGAGGATTCTTTGGGGGCTGTCTCATTCCCTGGTTCTCTCTGTTAAGTTCCTGATTATTCTTCCATTTAGTTTGTCACTACCAGTATCATGGAGCTATAGCACACTCTGAATTGTCTCCACCAAGGTCTTCACTGTTTTCTACAACGTAGTAAGGCACAGAGTTATCCCTGCTCTATTCCAAATAAAATTAGTTCTGCAGGCAGCGCTGCAGAGCTCCTCTTCCTTACAGCCTGCCTTTCAACCTGGGCAGAACCTCTGTACCACTGCACAACGAGGGGTGAGGGGTGGAGGTGGGTAGGAGGGAAGGGGAACAGGGACAGTGGTGGCCCTGGTCTTCTGGGCTTGCCCTTCCTGTGTGAAACCTCCATCTTTACAGGAAGCTGGGTGGGATGATTTGGCCCAATGTTCTTGACCTGCCTGGAACACAGCATCTGCAACACAAACTAGGGCATGAGAGATTCTGGCAGCTGAATCCTCCCAGGGTAAAACTGTGGACCTACTCTGGAAGCTGGTGGGGGAAGGCTCCCATCTTCTTGGCTTCACTCCCTGGAGCAGAGCCCAGAGTAGTTTCTCTAAGATGGAGCTTCGTTGTGGGGAGGAGGAGAGGTTTACAACTCAATTGCCATAGAGTCTCACTGTTCTCACAGGGATTTAGTAGATTTTCTTGATTACACAGGTGGAATATTTCTTCATTTGTTGTATGCCCTTAGGACAATTTACAGAGACTTTAAATAACTGTCTTTTAAAATAAATTTCTCCAGTTAAATGGTTGCTTGTTGGGGAGTGAATTCGCTGTGCTCCTCACTCTGCTGTTCCAGAAGTTGTTCTTCTCTTTGTTCCTTTGATTTATTTTTTACTTCTGTAGGAAATAAAGATCCTCTTGATACTTAGCATGCGTTGTATAACAAAATATAATGGCTCTTCATTCCTATGTGCAAGCTCTTGAAGGTGTTTGGCTTCCTTTGTGGTTGCCTTAATATTTTCTAAGTTTAAACCAATCTTTTATTTCTTTATGTTGCCTTGAGTTCCTCTCCATATGAAAGATCTATGACTACATTATTTAGTCCCTCATTTTTGTTTTAGTGTTGTCATCTTTTACATATCGACGTCTCTCCCTATTGTCAGTGTTCCAGTTTTATTTTTCACTTCCTTATCTGAGTTGATACCTGGTTGTTCTGTCCTGTGTTCTAGTCTTGGGTTGTTATCTGGTGTTATTGGTTTTCTAACCAGAGGACTCTCTTTAGTATTTCTTGTAACTTGGGTTTGGTTTTCACAAATTCCCTAAACTTCTGTTTATCTGGAAATGCCCTAATTTCACCACCATATTTGAGAGACAGTTTTGCTGGATATATAATTCTTGGCTGGCAGTGTTTTTCCTTCAAGGCTTTATATCTGTCATCCCATTGCCTTTCTACCTGCATGGTTTCTGCTGAGTAGGCTGAGCTTATTCTTACTGACTCTCTTTTGTAGATGACTTTTTGTTTATCCCTAGCCACACTTAAAATTCTCTTTATCATTGGTTTTGACAATTTGATTATGTCTTGGTGACTTTCTTTTGGGATCTTTTGGGGTTTGATGAGCTTCTTGGATAGATATCTTCTCATCTTTCACAATACCAGGGAAGTTTTCTGCCAACAAATCTTCAACAATTCTCTCTGTATTTTCTCTTACCCCCCTCACCTCCCATTCTGGTACTCCAGTCACTTGTAGGTTATTCCTCTTGATAGAGCCTCACGTAATTCTTAGGGATTCTTCACTTTTTAAACTTCTTTTTTCTGATTTTTCCTCAAATAAGTTGGTGCCAAGTGCTTTATCTTCAGTCTCACTAATTCTGACTTCCATTGCCTCAATTCTGCTCCTATGACTTTCTATTGGGTTGTCTAATTCTGAAATTTTATTGTTAATCTTTTGGGTTTGTTTGCTGTCTCTCTGTGGATTCTTGCACCCTGTTAAATGTTATTATGCCCTTGTATAGTCTTCATAAGTTCCTCTATTGCTTTGTCTGTGTGTTCCTTCGCTTGTTCTGTATTTTGCCTGATCTCCTTCCTGATCTCTTGAAGAGCTCTGTATATCAATCTTTTGAATTCTACCTCCAGTAATTCCAATGAGTTCCTTTCCTCTGGAAGAATTCTTGACTCTTTGTTTTGGGTACTTGCTGAAGCCATCAGGTCCGCCCCTATGTGATTTGATATTGACTGTTGTCTCCAAGCCATCAATAAGTTATATTAATTTATTTTGCTTGTGTACTGTGTCCTAGATTCTCATTTTGTTTTGATGTGCCCAGATAGGCTGCTAGTGTGAGCAACTTTGATTATTGGCACCTTTGAAGCTCTAATGTCCTGTCACTAGTTGGTTGGAGCTCTTACTAGGTATGTGAGCCCAGGAGTCTTACTTTTCTTGCATGGATTCAGCTCAGGTGTCCAGGTTGTTAGTCACCAAGTGTGTGGTGCAGGCTCTCACCTACAGTCCTAGATGGGCAGGGGTGATTGAAGTAGGCACAGGTACCTGGCTGAGCAAGGCAGTGGCTGACAATTGCCCCTGAATTTCTGTGAGGAAAGCATATCCCTGTTCCCTAGAGTGTGTAGGTGGGTGGGTTTTGCAGCTGGACTATGGGCACCCAATGCTGTTGGCTGCAAGGACTGGGAGATACCACTTATTCTTGGACCCCTGTCTCAGATGGCTAGGTGGTGTTAGTGGAGCGACCAGTCCTCAGGCCCCTGATGTGGGAAGGTGAGGACCCTGCTTAATGGGCAGAGCAGTGTCAAATGTCATGAACCTACTACTCCACCTTATAGCTAATACAGCTGAAATTAGGCTTTAGGTATGTACCCTGTTGTACTGTGCTAATGAGGACCTATGCTGTTGAAATGGGCCCAGACAGGTCTATCCAGGGGTGAAAGGCATTCAAAGTCCACGAACCCCTTATGCCTGTGCCTAGGCAAAGGAGCTGTGCCAGCCCTGAGTTCCTGGCTTAGGGAAAGTGGTAGACTATTTTTTCCTGGTTGTTAATTTGTTCCCTCTCTAAGGCTGGGAGAATGGCTCAGGGTGCATGATGGGTCCTATTTCCAGTCCAGGGGACACAGCAATTGCTGAAGCCGGCCTGGACCTGGTGTAGACTGGGGAGGGGGCAGGTAAATGGTAGAGAGGTTCTCCCCAAACTAGATGTTTTTGGATCCGCGCGGTAGGTTAGATATGTATTTATCTTTTTTTGATCGAGTGCTGCTTCTCACTGGTTCTGGAGGCTTGAGCAGACTCTCCACCACTCAGACTCTCCCAATGTGGAAAACGTGTCCCAAATACCACCACTTGCCTCACTGTGCACGCAAGCCAATCCATTCTGCGGGGCGCTGGTTCCTGCTGGGTGAAGTCTGGCAACTCCTCGCTGCTTCTGAATTGTCTCTCCCTCCCCCTGCTACTCCATCTGATTCAACTTTGCCTCTGGTGTCATGGCTCCTAGATTGTCATATATAATGGGTTCACTTGTTTTTTTGGATCTTGGTTGTAAGAGGGACCACAGGAAGCATCTGACTACTCCACCATCTTAGCCCCGCCTCCTCCAGTGTTTGGAAACTATCCATGCTGCATTTGAAGACTTAAATGAAGTTGTTTTTCTTCCTGAGAGACGTCTTGATTTGCTGGAACACAATGTATGAGCCAAGTACAAAATTACCAAGACAGACAACGGGAGTGTAGCAGGCACAAGGAGGCACAAAGGGCTGTAGAAAAAAAAAATGTCACCAGATCTCCAACAACAATGGCACTTTTGAGTTTGTCACTGTACTCCAAAACAATACCTAGTAAATCTATGGTCATTCCATTTATATGCTGAGTATACATCAGGGCAGCCTCTTGGCCAGGTACTCTGCTAGATTTTGTATGTGGTAGTAAGCTAAATACACTGGGTTGATGGAGTTGTCAGAGAGGTCATCTTAGAGGAGATGATTTTAAGCTGAGGCCTGAAAGAGGAGAAGCCAACCACATAAAAGGATGTGAAAACAACAAAGTGAACAGCATGTGCAAAACCTCTTAAAAAGGGAAAGATCTTTTCTGTGTATGGGAATTTAAAGGAGGCTAGAAAATAATATGAGAGAAAGAGAAGATAGGTAAGCAGGGATGAGGGATAAAGCTATTTAATGTTTGGGGAGTTAAATGTATCTTTCTCATTTAAAAAATTAAATTTACAATCATGAAAAATAATTGATAAGCATTTGAAAAGAAGGGAGAAAATGGGATGAGAGAGGGAAAGAGCTGTCTAGGGAGAAGGATGAAGAGGCACAGTCTTTGTGAACTGAGTCTCAGGGCTGAATGTAGCTGGCACCAAAGGAGTACATGTTGAGGACAGGTTGTTACGGACCTGGAAGCCTGTGTCAAGGAGGCAGGCCCGACTGGGGCAACTGGAGGTTTAAGTACCGGGCGGGTGACAGCAGGCTGCCTCCTGCTGTCAGATCCAGACAACCAGGGCCACAAGTTGTTAGATAAAAGAATGCCATTATAAAATATTCTAGAAATATAGCTTTTGGGTCAGGGCGAAGGATGGTTTTGCATAGGGAACTCTTTGAGACAGCCTCCTTAGGCCAGTTAAGATGCACTGCCCTAGTTTAGGTGACAAATTCCTAAGAGGGAACAGTAAAGCAGCACAGAGGTGGTTTACAGGCCAAATCTACCTTGCTGATGTTTTCTCAGATTTACATAATGTTAAATTAAAAAAAGTCACTAAAACTAAAAATTGGAAGATTTAACGTGAAATTCAAATTTCCTCATTACCTTGAAAATTCTGAAGCTCTGGCAGCACTGGGCCCACCTTCCCTGAAATCCCAGCTGAATCTGTGCTGTAGTTGCTCCTTAGACAAGGCACAATCTTGTCAGTCCATTCACGTTCCCACCACTCCCTGTGCTTGATGCCCACCCTTACCCAACCCCACCCATCCCTAATAACCACCCTCACACAATCCCACCCCCTTTGATGCTCACTCTCACACAATCCCACCCCTCCTTGATGTTCACCCCTTACCCAATCCCACCTCTCCCTGATGCTCATCCCTTACCCAATCCCACCCTTCCTTGATGTCTACCCTCACACAATCCCACCCCTCCTTGATGCCCACCCCTTACCCAATCCCATTCCTTCTTGATGCCCACCCCTTACAACTTTCTTTGTCTTTGAAAGCATCTAAGAATGCATTAGAGAAATATTTCAGAGTAGAAACAGGAGAACTTGGTCATATATGATGAGATGAGAAACAGGGGATAGTCTACACTGCCAAGGTCTCTAAGTTGGTATGTGGTTGTTGGGTGCCATAGAGTCAGCTCTGACTCACAGAGACTTTATATATAACAGAACTAAACACTGCCTGGTTCAGCACCACCCTCACAATCATTTCTGTTTCAGCCCATTGTTGCAGTGGCATGTGGTAACAGAGAATAAGAGCCATTGCAGGTGCAGGCACCATGGCTCAGCTGCTCCACCCCATTTCACCCATCAGAGCAGCTGTGGAACCCATGACCAGCCCAGTGATTGGAGCATGTGCCAGGCAAGGATGGAACTAGTTAACATGGAACATGGAAGACCAAACTGCTCAGTGCGGTGATATGACTAAAAGTAGGTGGTAGAGTTTATCCAGATGTAGGGGAGCTGGGTTTCAGCCCTGACACTGCCACAGAGAGTGAGGGCACATCGGACAAACCAGAGGAGCTGGTTTCCAGCTCTGATGCTGCCACAGAGAGCAAGAGGACATTGGGCAGACCGTATAAGCTGGCTGGTCTGAGGCTCATCGTTTGTAACACAGTGGCTTGATCTCTGTAGGCTTTTGCAATTGTTAGATTAAAGAATATACAGTGAGACCTGTGAGAGCCGGAACTCAATGGGACTGCCTAGTTTTTCCAGGACTGAAAAGTTTTCCACCTTTGACGGCGTGCAGTCTTACCACTTTTTTATTGCTCTCTATTAAAAATTCTACCTCATAAACATCCAGAAGGTATTTCTTTATTTTATAGGACTGAAAAAGAAACCAAACCATTTTTTTGATTTGCATGTTTATTCAATTATGTACAAAAAAAAAAAAAAACATGCAAATACTATTGAAACAAAGATGGGTAAAATTAATTTTTTATTAAAGACATCTAACATCAATGGTTTCTTCCTTAATCACTTTGGTTTTTTGATGAAATTATTGAAACAAATTTCTAAATCTATAGCCTTATCAAAAAACTCTTGGTCTTCTTTAACTTCTCCCAATTCCTTCAAAGCCTTTACAGAGCTGAAAACTTGTGTTTGACTTAAAGGCCCAGGCTCTTCTATTCATCCTTATCATCTTTAGATTGCAAGTCCACAATTTCTTACAGGTTTATGTCGTCCGTTTCTATGGCAATTCTTCGTTGATATCAATGTAAGGTTCAGCACTGACACTATTTCCTGAAGCACCACTATAAATGTCATTTATTTTGTCCTGAATCTGCATAATGTTATCGGGCTCCATAACTCTTTTGTTTTTATACGCTTGCCACTGCCAAATAAGAAACAGCAGTACTTAAAGCATTTTTTTTACAGTTTCCTCTTTAATCACTTTGATCGACTGCTTACGAAATGAAATTGCATCAAACACATCGATTTTCTCTGAAATCTCTGATGCTTTTTGAAGCAACAGCTTTCTGTAGTTTAATATTTTGGATACTGCCATTATCCTGAGGTTGTAGGATCAATGTCGTGGATGCTGGAAAAAAATTTACTGTTGGACAGGGGCAAGTAGCACTGTCAATGAACTGAAGAATGCTTTTTGTTTTTTCATGCTATCATTGAGTTTATTTAAAAACTCTTTGTAAATTGCTCCCCTCATCCAAGCTTTTTATTCCATTTGCATTCTACCAAAAGCTGATTAATTTGGATATTCTTGAACCATCATAGTTTCTTGCTCTTTTCAATTATCCATGGTTTCTCAAATGTCCTATCCACAAACGTGGTCAAGAGGATGGTAAGCCACCCTTTCAGAAACTGATCTCAGAGCATTTTCCCCCTTCATTTTCAGAGTCCTTTTGGAAACCCTGGTGGCGTAGTGGTTAAGAGCTATGGCTGCTAACCAAGAGGTCAGTAGTTCAAATCTGCCAGGTGCTCCTTGGAAACTCTATGGGGCAGTTCTACTCTGTCTTATAGGGTCGCTATGAGTCGAAATCGACTCGACGGCAGTGGGTGGGATTAGGCGTTACCTGGTAAAATAAAGCATTCTCGCCGGTGTCTACAATATCTTTAGGATCATATCCCCTTATGATCTCTTTTAATTTTAATCAGTTGAACCAGTTTTGAACATCTTTGTCAACCTTGTTTGACTGCTCACAAGCTACATTGCAAATGATTTCATTTTTTTTTTTTTTTTTTTTTTGAAGCCACCTCTTAGACGTTGAGAATCTGTCAATTCTGGAAAGTTTCACCGTTTCCTTTGCCTTTGCTTGCAGGCTAGGTCCTAAAATGGAAATAATTTGGGAGGAGGCTTAGAAGAAATCACTCAAAAACAGATTTGTCAATTTCTGCAAAACTTCCATTCTTCCCATTCTTGATATTTATGAATTTTTAAATTATTTTATCCTTTTTTTCATAATTTAGTAAATTTGCATTTTGCCACACTTGAACTTAATTACAGCTTCCTTGGTTTTTTTCAACTCAGTTATCATTTTGACGACGTCGAACTTTTCTTTTAGGCATAAATTTCTTACTCTCTTTTTTATGGCTGTGCAGGAATATGCTTTTTTTTAAAAAAGGAAATAAGTTCTTCAAAAAATTAAGGAATTTATGATCTTATTGTCTCAAAACCATGACTATCTCAAACAAAAAAAAACTATGAACATCATTATGTGATAAAGTTAGCACGCTTGATTAAAATATTTAAGAAAAAAACTGCATGAGAATAAAGTTTTTGCTTTTGTATAAACATTGAATGGGCTAAGTGAGGGAATGTTTTTCTATTTTCGAGGAAAACAAGAAGTTTAGAAGGAAAGAATTTCAAGGAAATGAAGAAGTAGATTTTGAAAAGTGTAATAACATGTATCAGACTATGAATAGCTAAAGTGAAAACTGAAAATTAATGGTAAGGAGAATAAAACCTCTCAATACAAGGAAAAAAGTGTGTTTTGCTAGATTTTAATGAAAATGAAGGAATTTATTAGTATCTTTTACCTTCTTCCAAACTTATGGGTGTTGTTCTTTGCTGGAAAAAAATGACAACAACAATAAAAACAGCAAAAAGAATAGATGTACTCAGAGAACAGTATGCACTCACACACAGTAACAGTGCAAAATGAACTGGAAGCCTGAGCCTTCATCTCTGACTCTTGTATTTCTGGAAATATTTTCAGCTTTCACATCTGTACTTACTGAATTTGGGTTGCAATACCAACGATTTTCTGAATCTGTCTGCATCTCATAGGTGCTGGCTTTCAGAGAATATTTCTGAGGCTGCAATTTTTAGTGGGAAATATTTGAGTTTTCCTTCTTGTGATGGTTAAGGTTGTATGCCAGTTTGGCTGGGCCATGATTCTCAGTGGTTTGGCAGTTTTGCTGCAGTTTGGCAGTGATGTAGTGATGTAATCACCTCCCTGATGAGGTCTGATATAATGTAATATCCTCCATGATGACATTTGCTATGAGCAGCCAATGAGTTGAAAGGGAGTTTCCACAGAGGTATGACCTGTATCCAACATATATGGGCTTTCTGGCAAAGTTTGCTGGCATTCATTCTGCTCTGGATACATTTGACTCCTTATCATCTGAACTCTGGTTCTTGGGACTTGAGTCAGCAGCCTGCCATCTTACCTTCGGTTCCTCAGCCCCTACAGCTATGTGAGCCAGCAGCCTGACACCTGACCCACAGACGGGACTTTCTAGCCTCTGCAACCACGTAAGCCATTTCCTTGATATAAGTCTCTCTCTCACATATATGTACACACAGGCACACACACACACACATACACACACACACAGAGACATGCGCTGTTGTCAGCTGCTGTTGAGTTGGTTCTGACTCACAGTGACCCTATAGGACAGAGTAGAACTGCCCCATAGGGTTTCCAATGAGTGGCTGGTGCACTTGAACTGCCAACCTTTTCATTAGCAGCTTATTTTTTTAACCACTGCGCCACCGGGTCTCCATAAATATACACACACACACACATATATATATTTACATACACACACACATATGCTTCACTGGTTTTGATTCTCTAGAGAACACAGCCTAAGACAATTGGTACCAAGAGTGGTTCTAGAGAAACAAAACTGTAAGGATGAGTTTTCTAAACTGGTTCTCAAGTTTGGTTAGTCTTAAAGATGTTGATGACTTTGTTTCCAGTAGTAAAGAGGGCTCTGATAATTCATAGTGTGTGCTGGCAATAGAAATATGCAAAATATCACCAACAATAGATCAAGTATTGGTGAGAGACAAGGCTCTGGGTGATTGCACGTTTGATACTTTACTACAACTTTGTCAGAATGAGTACAGGCATACCTTGTTTCATTGTACTTTACTATATTAAGCCTCACAGATATTGGGTTTTTTACAAATTGAAGGTCTGTGGCTTGAGAAGTCTATAGGCGCCATTCTTCCAACAGCATGTGCTCATGTTGTGTCTCTGTGTCACATTTTGGTAATTATCAAAATATATCAAACTTTTTCATTATTATTATATCTGTAATGGTGATCTGTGATCAGTGATCTTTGTTATTATTACTATAATTGCTTTGGGGCACCATGAACTGCACCTATATTAGACAGTGAATTTAATCAATAAATATTGTATGTGTTCTGCCTGCTCCACCCACTGGCCGTTCCCCCGTCTCTCTCCCTCTCCTTGGGCCTCCTTATTCCCTGAGACATGACGATATTGAAATTAGGCCAATTAATAACCTACAATGGCCTCTAAGTGTTCAAGTGAAAGGAAGAGTTGTACATCTCTCACTTTACATCAAAAACTAGCAATGATTAAGCTTAGTGAGGAAGGCATGTCAAAAGCTGAAATAGTCTGAAAGCTAGGACTCTTGAGCCAGTTAGCCAAGGTGTGAACACAAAGGAAAAGTTCTTGAAGGAAATGAAAATTGCTACTCCAGTGAACAAATGAGTGATAAAGTGAAACAGTCCTATTGCTGATATGAAGAAAGTTTTAGTGGTCTAGATAGAAGAACCAGCCACAACGTTCCCTTAAGCTGAAGCCTAATCCAGAGCAAGGCTCTAGCTCCTTTCAATTCTGTGAAGGCTGGGAGAGGTAAGGAAGCTACAGAAGTTTGAAGCTAGCAGAGCTTGGTTCATGAAGTTTAACTAAAAAAACTAAAAAAGCTGTCTCCAAAACATAAAAGTGCAAAGTGAAGCAGCAAGTGCTGATGTAGAAGCTGCAGTAAATTATTCAGAAGGTCTAGCTGAGGTAACTGATGAAGGTGGCCGCTCTAAACAACAGATTTTCAATGGAGATGAAACGACCTTAGATTGGAAGAAGATGCCACTTAGGACTTTCATAGCTGGAGAAGTCAATGCCTGGCTTCAAAGCGTCAAATAACAGGCCAACTCTCTTGTTAGGGGCTAATGCAGCTGGTGACTTTAAGTTGAATCCAATACTCATTTACCACTCCAAAAATCCTAGGGCCCTTAAGAATTATGTTAAGTCTACTCTGTGCTCTATAAATGGAACAACAAAGGCTGGTGACAGCACATCTGTTCACAACATGGTTTACTGAATATTTTAAGCCTACTGTTGAGACCTATGGCTCAGGAAAAAGACTCTGTCTTAGTCAGTGCTGTTATAACAGAAATACCACAAGTGGATCGCTTTAACAAAGAAAAATTTATTCTCTCACAGTCTAGTAGCCTAGAATTCCAAATTCACGAAGTCAGCCCCAGGGGAAGGCTTTCTTTCTCTGTCGGCTCTGAAAGAAGGTCTTTGTCATCAATCTTTCCCTGGACTGGGAGCTTCTCTGCACAGGAACCCCAGGTGCAAAGGATGCATTCTGCTCATGGTATTGCTTTCTTGCTGGTATGAGGTCTCCTACTCTCTGCTTGCTTCCCTTTCCTTTTACCTCTTGTAAGATAAAAGGTGGTACACGACACACCCCAGGGAAAGTCCTTTTACATTGGATCAGGAATGTGACCTGAGCACACCCTAATCTTCTTTAACCACAGGCAGGGATTATGATTTATAACACAGAAAAATCACAAAATGGAGGACAATGACACAATACTGGAAATCATGGCCTAACAAAGTTGACACATATTTTTGGGGACACAATTTAATCCATGACAGATTCCTTTCAATATTACTGCTCATTGACAAAGCAACTGGTCACCCAAGAGCTCTGATGGAGATGTACAAGGAAACTAATGTTGTTTTCATGCCTGTTCACACAACATCAATTCTGAAGGCCATGAATCAAGGAGTGATTTTGACTTTCCAGTCTTATTATTTCAGAAATACATTTCGTAAAGCTATAGCTGACATAGATAGTGATTCCTCTGGTGGATCTGGGCCAAGTAAATTGAAAACTTTCTGGAAAGGACTCACTATTCTAGATGCCATTAAGAACATTTGTGATTCATGGGAGAAGGTCAAAATATCCATATTAACAGCAGTTTGGAAGAAGTTTGTGCCAACCTCTCATGGATGACTTTGAGGGGTTCCAGACTTCAGTGGGGGAAGTAACTGCAGATGGGGTGGAAATAGCAAGAGAACTAGAATTAGAAGTGGAGCATGAAGATGTTATTGAATTGCTGCAATCTCATGATACAACTTTAACAGATGAGGAGTTGCTTCTTACAGATGAGCAAAGAAAGTGGTTTCTTGAGATAGAATCTACACCTGGTGAAGATGCTGCGAACATTGTTGAAATGACAACAAAGGATTTAGAATATTACATAAGCTTAGTTGATAAGGAGCCTTGGTGGCACAGTGCTTAAGAGTTTGGCTGCTAAGCAAAAGGTGAGCAGTTCAAATCCACCATTTGCTCCTTGAAAACTCCATAGGATAGTTCTGCTGTGTCCTATAGGTTCACAATTAGTCAGAATTGATTCAACTGCAACAGGTTTGGTTTGTGGTTTTTAGGTGAAAAAGCAGCAGCAGAGTTTGAGAGGACTGACTCCAATTTTGAAAGAAGTTCTACTGTGGGCAGAATGCTATCAAACAACATCACATGCTACAGAGAAATCTTTCATGAAAGGAACAGTTGATCAGTGTGGCAAACTTCATTGTTGTCTTATTTTAAGAAATCATCTCAGCCACCCCAAACTTCAGCAACCACTGATTAGTCAGTAGCCATCACCATTGAGGCAAGGCCCTCCACCAGCAAAAAGATTATTACTTGCTGAAGGCTCAGATGATGGTTAGCATTTTTAAAGCTATTTTTAAAATTAAGGTATGTGCATTGTTTTCTAAGATATAATGCTATTGCACACTCAATAGACTACGATTTAGTGTAAACATGACTTTTATACACACTGGGAAACCAACAAATTTGTGTCACTCACTTTATTGTGATATTTGCCTTATTGTGGTGCTCTGGAACTGAACCTGCAATATCTTTGAGGTAGCCTGTATAAGGAAGCTGGCAGTTGGTCCTGCTTTCGCTAGATAAAGTGGTGAGAGAAGGAGATGCACTCAGGGCTTCAGAGTCAAAACTAAACTGCCATGTATGCAACCTGAAAGAAAACCCTGAAAGGTAGCATTATTTCTTGTAGTAACTGAGCTGATATTGCTGAAAATCAAACCCAGAGTCTTATTGTCAGAGTGGCTGAAATACAATGCCAACTGAATTCCCAACTTTGAATGATGTCTGAAGTTAATGTTAGAGCACTGGTTGGGAAGAAATGGGATCCTGAAACTTGGGGTGGGGACATACAAGAAGATAATCAGGAAGCTGAGGACATTGAGCCCCTAAATTCTATTGAATCACTTGTGCCAACAAAACCATTAGCCCCTCCACCCCTATCCAATGAGATTAACCCAGCTGTGTCTAAAGAGCCTTTATCTGAGAAATCATATGGAGTGGTGTCTGAATCATCCCCTGGTGCATAGTCTAAGGCAGGTGCCTTACAAAACATTGCTGAATGTTCTCAAAACACATTCCCACCACCCATTTTTGCTTCTAGACCTATAAGTAGACCTAAGTCCCAGCAAACTCCAAAAGGTGAAGTACAAAATGTGATCCAGGAGTACGTACACTACACTCCAAAATAACTGCTTGACTTCTCTAATAGGTACAAACAGGAACCTGAGGAATATGTGTGGGTATTACTATTAAGGGTATGGGATAATGGTGAAAGGAAACTAAACTTGTCACACAGCTCCATTACATTGATGACATTATGCTGATTGGACCTAATAAGGAAGAAAGGTCAATGACTCTAGGCTTATTGATAAAATATTTACATGCTAAAACCAAACCAAACCCATTGCCATCAAGTCAATTCTCACTCATAGTGACCCTACAGAACTGCCCCATAGGGTTTCCAAGCAGCGTCTGGTGGATTTCAACTGCTAACTTTTTGGTTAGCAGCTGTAGCACTTAACAACTATGCCACCAGAGCTCCATTTGTGTGCTAGAGGCTGGAATATTAATCTGACAAAAATTCAGATGCCTTCCACCTCAGCAAAATTTCTAGGGGTCCAGTGGCATGGGGTATGTCGAGATATTCTGTCTAAAGTGAAAGATAAGTTATTATATCTGGCTCCTCCACAACTAAAAAGGAGGCACAATGTCTGGTGGGCCTCTTCGAATTTTCGAGGCAACATATTTCTCATTTGGGTGTGCTCAAGTGACTCAAAAAGCTTCTGGTTTTGAATGGGGCTTAGAACAAGAGAAGGCTCTGGAACAGGATCAGGCTGCCATGTAAGCTGCTCTGCAACTTCGGCCACATGATCCTGCTGATCCAATTGTGCTTGAAATGCCAGTGGAAGATAGAGACATTGTTTGGAGTCTTTGGTACACCCCTATCGGTGAATCACAGCACAGACCCTTAGGATTTTGGAGTAAAGCTCTACCATCCTCTGCAGATAGCTACTTTCCTTTTGAGAAACAGCTTTTGGCTTGTTACTGGGCCTCAGTAGAGAATGAATGCTTAACTATGCGCCACCAAGTCACCATGCAGCCTGAGCTGCCTGTCATGACCTGGGTGTTGTCTGGCCCCCAAAGCCATAAAGTCAGAAGTGCATAGCAGTACTCCATCATTAAATGGATATGGTATATATGAGATTGAGCCTGAGCAGGACCTGAAGGCACAAGTCACATGAGGAAGTGGCCCAATGCCCATGGTCTCCACTCCTGTCACATTACCTTCCATCTCCCAGTCTGTACCTATGGTCTCATGGGTTGTTCCTTATGATCAGTTGGTTGAGGAAGAGAAAACTCGTGCCTGGTTTACAGATGGTTCTGCGGGACATGCAGGCACCACTTGACAGAGGATAGAGGCCAGCATGACTACTGATAGGCCAGATGCTTCAGGAATGAAGGTTTGGCTTGTCCCACCATGAAAAGAACCACAACCAGCCTGAGTGCTTGCTGAGAGTAAAGAGAATATGGAATGGATGGTGGAAGAAGGTAGTTATAAATACCAGCTATGACCACAAGACCAGTTGCAGAAACAAGGTATGATGGTTAAGATTGTGTGTCCACTCGGCTGTGCCATGATTCAGTTTTTGGCAGTTGTATAATGATGTGATCACTTCCCTGTTGAGATCTGATACGTGCTCACCCCCATGATGAGATCTGCTGTGAGTAGCCAGTAAGTTGAAGGGGAGTTCCCTTGGGCATGTGGCCTGCATCGAGTTGGGGTGGATGTTCAGGCAGGGGTCCTGGGCTTTTGCTCATTCTGGATCCTGCAGCTGGCTCCTGTTCATTTGACTTCTGGTTCCTGGGACTTGAGCTAGCAGCTTACCTGCGGTCTTGCTGCCCATCTTGGGATTCGTCAGTCTTCACAGCCTGAAATAGTCCTGATCTCTGGTCTGCTGATCTTGGGTTTGCCAGCCCCTGCAGCTATGTGAATCAGGAGAAGCATCTTTTCTGACCCATGGACTTGGAACATTACAGCCTCTACAACTGCCTGAGCCACTTCCTTGATATAAATCTCTCGCTATATGTTTACTGATTTTGCCTCTCTAGAGAACCCAGCCTAAGACACAAGGACTGTAATTGTTATGAGTATCTCTTCCTTGTATATGTGAGGCAAATGTATTTTTCTTATAAAATATAAGATGTAAACAGGGCTAGTGCTTTTTTTGTTGTATGGGTATTAGTTGTATCATTTTAGATGCAAATATGACCTTAAAACTATCTTCATTTAGAGCTTATGTATGGTTTAAGGAAATGTGTACAGGTGTCAAGTTGACAAGGGGCGGACTATGATGGGTAAGGTTGTGTGTCGACTTGGTTGGGCCATGATTCTCAGTGGCTTGGCAGTTACATAGTGAGGTAATCACCTCCATAAGATCTGATATAATGTAATCTCTTTCATGATGAGCTGAAAGGGAGTTTCTTTGGGGGTATAGCCAACATCCAACATATATGGACTTTCTGACAAATTTCACTGGCTTTTGCTGATCTCTGGATCCTGCATTCAACTCATCCTCATTTGAACTCTGGTTCTTGGGACTTGAGCCAGCAGCTTCCAGCCTGATGTCTGACACATGGTCTTGGGACTTTCCAGCCTCTACAACCATATGAGACATTTCCTTGATATAATCTCTCTCTCTCCCCATGTATGTGTGTATACACACACACACATGCTTCACCGGTTTTGCTTTTCCAGAGAACCCAGCCTAAGACACCTCTCTAATAGGTTTCTGCCTTACACAGGTTCCAGCTTTCACAGGTTTTACCGTATCTCTTAAACTTTCAAAGAAGCTTGTACTAGCACATAGCTTCAGCACGGCACCCATGCTCAACCAGCAGAGACACTACGGCAGGCTGGCAGCTGTGGGAATCCACATGCCAGGAGACACAAGAACCAGCTCCAGGTGAGGGCGCACCTGCTGCAGACTCACATGCCATGCCCAGTGATGGATTAGTGCTCATAAAATTGAGCTTTCACTTTTGGGAAGCAAAAGAATATGCCCTGAGCAAGACAGACATTTGTGTTTGGTGATACCAAAGCTCTGATGTTCCTGCTGGCATATAAGACTGCATAGGTGGGATCTTCCATAACCAACATGATCTGCACTGGGCACCTACACCTGGCATGAGAGGAACACTTTCTCTTTAGAAGCGCTTTAGACAAGTGCTAGGACAAGAAGTAGGATGTTGGTGGTTAGATTAAGAGACAAAACTGTATCCACTGCAGAGACAGTTTGCCATTTAAAGTCCTTGGAATAGCAGTCTGGTGAGTGAGCTTCACTCCTTTAGTATCAGTGCTCCTCCTCAGTCCTACACACGGATCCTCCCCGGAAGACTGTGGGAAAATGCAGCAGACAGGCCCTGGAGAAGGAGTGCTGGGTCTGAACCTGAAGTACTGCTGCCAGACATAGGCCCATGCCTCTCTGGGCTGCAGCTCCCCCGCCGCATACCAGAGAACTTTAATTTGCTTCACAAACTATACATGTAAGAGATCCAGCTAAATGTCTGCACCTAATCTGTGCCCAATAATAGTAGTTTCCTTTTTCCACCACGCACATTCACTTTGTTACAAATGCAGCTAATAGACAAGAAAACCGGATTTTGTCTCATTGTGAAGCGGACTCTCCTAAATTCTCAGACTGGTGCTACCATGCCTGCATCTTCATAGAAGAGGAATTTTGCTTCTGTGCAGGGCCTAAAGAAGGTGCCAGACAGCATCCTCCCAGATGGTCTTGCCACAGTGACTTCTGCTTGCGATGGGCTTGTGATGCTGACCTCGTGTTGGGCTAAAGCGGTCAACAGTGAGTACCCCCACTGCCCCAGTTAGCCTTGCCCCGCCCCCTCCACAGGAAAACTACACTGTAGTCAAAAAGTACTTTAAGGGGCCCACCATTTCACAGAATCGCTTCATTTGTGGGTCACCAGGAGCCACTAGGCAGGGCTTTGACTCTATAGCATTTCTGAGCCATGAGGGTGAGGCCTGGATTGTGCTGCAAGAATTTTCAAAAGCTGTTGCCAAATGAAAGCACATCCCACAGCATATTCCCAGCAACATAAAACAACACAGATAAGAGGCCCCTGTTCAGCCACAGCCATATTACACTGAGAGTATTAAAGTCCATTATGGAGTTAATATTTGTCTTTAAGAAATTTTTTCCTTCTCTTACCAGTTTAATGTCACATTATGCCTGTTAAAGAATAATTCAAACATTTAAAAAACGCATCTATTGTTCATCTGTAAAAGCAGTAGGACAAATCACAAAGAATAAGGAAAACAAACTGTCAACCTGTAGAAGGAGTTTACAGAAAAAAAACAATCTTTTGCTGTCAAGTCAATTCTGACTCATAGTGACCCGTATAGAACAGAGTAGAACTGCCCCATAGGCTTTCTGAGGAGTGACCAGTGGATTTGAATTGGTTAGCAGCCAAGCTCTTAACCACTGTGCCACCAGGGCTCCAGAGGCAGTTTTAGCAAGAGTATAATTTAATTCATCTCTGAAGTTCGCAAAGCTCTCCTTCCCCATCCTCCCCCTTTCTTTCATTCACAGGCTCAATTTCACAGATACCAGAGTGAGGAAAGGAAGAAATACTAGACCTGTGTGTGTTTGTACACACACGTGTAGTGAGAGGAAGGTGATTAAGGGAACATGTGGGACGAAAAGATGTTTACAAGAGTTATGGTAGTTCTTAGCAGTCCAACAAGAATTCCCGGAATCAAAGTCAGTCCCAGCTGTTTGTTCTAGGTCAGTGTCAACCTAAGTGGCCTCTAAAGATCAACAAAGATCTTTCTCTTTACTTTATACTCTCACTGAAGCCTCACCCTGAGGAAGAAAGAGAAGGGCTTAGAGGATGAAGTGAGAAAAAAAGCATGGGAGAGAAAAAGGGAAAGGGAGAAAGGGGAGGAAAGGACAGCAGCAGAGGATCTGAACTTGAGGGAGGAAAGAGCCCCTGAAAAGCGGAGGGAGGGATGGAGAAGAGGAGCGAGCCGAGGGGAGGAGGGCCTCGTGAGCTCTACCAACCGCACTATGAGAAACTAGATATAGCGGGACATTGTGTTCTCCTCCTGAAAACAACCAGAGTGCTGTCCTCTTAAAGTAAACAGTTAATCCTCTTGTTTATCTTTCTAACTTCACAAGATGTTAACAGGACAGTTTCTACTGCAGAGAAAATGTGTTTTTTATTTGTTAAAAAATCATATTTTCTCTTTGGTTTAAAGTGAAAATGTGACATACAAACTTTCTACTATCAACCTTTTTTGAGAGGAATAACAACCTTTTTCGGCTAAAACTGACTTAACCAGAGGATGCCAGAAAACCTGAGAAAGGCCTTTTCTATACTTGTACACAATCTTTATCTTTGGAAAACAAACTGAAATGTGTTCCATTCAACTACTGCATTGCTGAAATTAAGAAAAACCTACTGTGAGCTTGGTCTTTAGGGAAGGCACAAGTAAAACTGCTGACATGACTGGTGACACCCGAACTTGGGTTTTGTTACTGCTCTTTGAAAATAAGGCTATGATGGGGCCAAGAGGAAGAAGAGTGTATTTTATATGAAAATAGAAGTTTACTAACAGAACAAGTTTTCAAAGATACATGCATACTATTATGCTTTTTATTAACTGAAACTTTTATTGAGACAATTCACATGTGAATTATTGAGGCAGATTCCCATGCAGCTGTAAGAACTATGACTGAGAGATGCCTTACACACGTCGCCAGTCTGCTCTCACAGTACGCTACGTGTTAGTATACTAGTACAGTTACCACAGCCACGGTACTGTCAGTGCTACAACCCCCCAATCACACTTAGAGCTCATCAGTTTACTTGTGTTCATTTGTATGTGTGTGTATTTAGTTCTATACAATTTTATCACCTGTGTGGGATCCTGTGCTAAGAACATTAGTTTAGAAGTTTTTCTGTGGATGTATGTTTTCAATTCTCTTGTGTGTATACCTAGGAGTGGTATCATTGGGTCATATGGTAACTCTATGTTTAATTTTTTGAGGAACTAAAAAATATTTTCCAAAATGGCTGCATCATTTTACATTCCCACCAGCAGTATATGAGGGTCCCAATTTCTCCACATCCTCAGTGACCCTTGTTATTGTCCATGTTTTTGGTTACAGTCACCAGTAGTAGGTGTGAGAAGTTCCTGGGTAGTGCAAACTGTTAACACATTCGGCTGCTAACTTAAAGGTTGGTGATCTGAATCCACCCAGAGGTGCCTTGGAAGGAAGGCCTGGTGATCTACTTCCAAAAAATCAGCCACTGAAAACCCTATGGAGCACAGTGCTACTCTGACACTGTGAGTCACAGTAACTCCATGGCAACTGGTTAGGTGAAAAGTGGTATCTCATTGTGGTTTTGATTTGCATTTCCCTAGTGACTAATGACACTGAGCATCTTTTAATGTTCTGCACTGAAAGCACTGGTGAAAAACAAGGCTCCAGGATTGACAGAATACCAACTGAAATGTTTCAACAAACGGATGCAGCGCTGAAGTGCTCACTTGCCTATGCCAATTCCAAAGAAGGCGATCCAACTGAATGCGGAAATTATTGAACAATATCATTAATGTCACACACATGTAAAATTTTGCTGAAGATTATTCGAAAGGCGTTGCACAGTACATCGACAGGGAACCGCCAGAAATTCAAGCCACATTCAGAAGAGGACGTGGAATGAGGGATATCGTTGTTGATGTTCGACGGATATTGGCTAAAAGCAGAGAACACCAGAAAGAAGTTTATCTGTGTTTTATTGACCTTGCAAAGGCATCTGACTGTGTGGATCATAACAAATTATGCATAACATTGCGAAGAATGGGAATTTCAGAACATTTTAACTGTGCTCATGAGGAACCTGTACATAGACCATGAGGGAGTCGCTGAAACAGAATAGGGGGATACCATGTAGTTTAAAATTGGAAAAGGTGTGGGTCAGGGTTGCATCCTTTCACCATACTTATTCAATCTGTATGCTGAGCAAATAATCTGAGAAGCTAAACTATATATATGAATAAGAACGGGGTATCAGGATTGGAGGAAGACTCATTAACAACCTGTGTTATGCAGATGACACAACCTTGCTTCCTAAAAGTGAAGAGGACTTGAAGCACTTACAGATGAAGATCAGACTATAGCCTTCAGTATGGATCACATCTCAACATGAAGAAAACAAAAATCCTCATAACTGGACCAATAAGCAACAACATGATAAATGAAGAAAAGATTGAAGTTCTCAAGGATTTCATTTTACTTGGATTTGCAATCAACACCCATGGAAGCAGCAGTCAGGAAATCAAAGGACACATTGCATTGGGCAAATCTGCTACAAAAGACCTCCTAAAAGTGTTAAAAAGCAAAGATGTCATTTTAAGGACTAAGGTGTGCCTGACCCAAGCCATGGTGTTTTCAATCACCTCATATGCATGTGAAAGCTTGGCAATGAATAAAGAAGAATCAACAATTGACGCCTTTGAGTTATGCTGTTTGTGAAGAATATTGAATATACCATAGACTGCTAAAAGAACAAACAAATCTGTCTTGGAGGAAGTACAGCTAGAATGCTCCTTAGAAGTGAGGATGGTGAGACTTCGTCTTACATACTTTGGGCATGTTATTAGGAGGGACCAATCCCTAGAGAAGGACATTATGCTTGGTGAAGTGAAGGGTCAGGAAGGAGAGGAAGACCCTCGATGAGATGGACTGACACAGTGGCTGCAACAATGGGCTCAAGCACAACGATCACAAAGACAGCACAGGACTGAGAAATGTTTCATTCTGTTGTACACAGGGTTGCTATGAGTCGGAACTGACTCGACAGCACCTAACAACATTAGCTATTTGTATATCTTCTTTGGAGAAATGTCTATTCAAATCTTTTGCTCATTTTTGAACTAGATCATTTAATTTTCTACTGTTGAGTTGTAAGAATTCTTTATAGATTCTGAATACAAGTCCTTTATCAGATAATATCTGTAAAGATTTTTCCCCATTCTTTGAGTTGTATTTTCACTTTGTTGATGGTATCCTTTGAAGCACAAAAGTTTTTAGTTTTAATGAAGTCTAATTGATACATATTTTTAGTTCCTTATGTTTTTGGTGTCGTAGCTAAGAAACCAATGCCTAATTCAAAAGATTTAAGCTTTATTGTTTTAGTTCTTACATTTAGTCTATAATTCATTTTGAAGACATTTTTGTGTATGACGTGAGGCAGAGGTCCAACTTCTTTTGCGTGTGGAGATCCAGTTGTCCCAGCACCATTTGTTGGAACCACTATTCTATCCCCATTTGACAGTCTTGACACCCATGTCAAAAATCATTTAACCATAAATACAAGGTATATTTTTCTTTAATTAATAAGCTATGTTTTAGAGCAGCTTTAGGTTTACAGAAAAATTGAGCAGGAAGTACAGAGTTCCCATGTGTGTCCTCTCCTTTACCCCACAGGTTCCCTATTGTTAACATCTTGCATTAGTGTGGCACTTTTGTTACATTTGTTACAAATGATACATTATTACTAACTAAAGTCCACAGGTTACATTAGAGTTCACTCTGTGTTGTACAATAGTATGGGTTTTGACAATCACGTGATGTAATGTATCCATCATTACAGTATCATATAAATTAGTTTCACTGTCCAAAAAAATGGTGTGCTTCACCTACTCATCCTTCCTCTTCTCCTATGAATCCCTGGCAACCACTGATCTTTATACTGTCTCTATAGTTATGTAAATAGTTGCAATTATACAGTGTGTAGCTTTTTCAAACTGATTTCTTTTACTAACATGCATTTAAGGTTCTTCCATGTCTTTTCATGGCTTGATAGTTACTTTCTTCTTATCCATTGTATGAATGTAACACAGTTTGTTTGCACTCACCTATCGAAGGACATCTTGGTTGCTTCTAAGTTTTGGTAATTCAAATAAAGCTGCTGGGTGCAGGTTTTTGTGTAGACATCAGTTTTCAATTCATTTTGGCAAATGCCTAGGAGCATGATTGCTGGACTGTACTGTTAGACTGTTTTGTTTTATAAGAAACTGCCTATCTGTCTTTTAATGTGGCTGTACCATTTAGCATCTCCACCAGCAATGAATGCAAGTTCCTGTTGGTTCATATCCGCATCAGCATTTGGTGTTGTCAGTGTTTTGGATTTTAGCTATTCTAACATATGTGTAGTGGCATCCCATTGTTTTAATCTGCAATTACATTTTTGTCCACTTTTTAATGGATTGTTTGTTTTCTTATTGTTGAGTTTTAAGAATTTTATCCTTTATCAGAGATACGTTTTGCAAACATTTTCTCCCAGTCTGTGGCTTGCAATTTTATTCTCTTAATGGTGTCTTTTGTAGAGAAGTTTTAAATTCTAATGAAGTCAAACTTATCAGTTAAGAATGAATATCTTAACAACACTGAGTCTTCCTATCCATGAATGTTGAAAATCTATTTGTTTAGATTTTGATTTGTTTCATCAGAATGTTGTAGTTTTCCTCATATAGGTCTGCAGTACGATGGATCACTTTTACACGGCCTTTTTAGCCATGGTCTTGTAACTCCTACCAAATGATTGGGCGGAACTATGCAACTAGGGTGCTTGTGGCCCACCAAGGAGACTGGACAGCTTGCTAATAATGCAAATAAGGTGCATGGAAGCCTAATGAGGGGATTGGTCAGTTTTGCCATCCTTGTAGGCTTTAAATGAGCCATTACACAGGCAGAAAGGGGGGACCTCACCACTAACAAGAAAGAAGAGCTAGGAGTAGGGCACATCCTTTGGACCCAGGATCCCTGCACTAGGAGAGAGAGAGAGAACTGTAATACCAGATACAGTGAGAAGCGGTGGCAGAGAAACGATGGCAGCAGAATCAGGAGACAGCGTGGTGGGCATCTTGGCCCATGGAGTGAGAAAGCTGACAGTTTTAAAGTAGGAGGCTTACTGGCGGAGTGGGGTGCCCCTGGGCACTTATTGCAGGATCTAAAGAACTTTGTAACACTTGGATGAGCAGGGCAGAGGCCAGGCCGAGGGGCTCAGGGTCAGAGAGAGGCCTGCTTCCCGGCATGGCTGAGAAGAGGTTGTACTAATCAAAGAACTGTATCCTGAAACCTTCCTGATCCTGAATTGTAACCTGTTACTTCTTTTATAAATCCCATAACCGTATGTTTTATGAGTTCTGTGTGGCCATTGCAACAAATTATTGGACCCAGGAGAGAAGTCGGGACTGCTTTGGGAGGGACAGCTGGTGTCAGAATTGGTAAAAAGGTTGTAAAGAGAAGGTAAGTCTTACCTCCACTTCATAGGAATCAGCCTTGGTCTGTTGATGAATAATGATTCTCCTCCCTCGTGAAGTTATAGATCAGATGCCATTCACTATGCCATTTTTACAAGGTGTTGTACATATTTTGTTAGGTTTATATCTAAGTATTTAATATTTTTTGGTACTCGTGTTAATACAGAGGTCCCCAGGCTGCAGAAAATTCCACTGCAGCTTGCTTGGCTTGCCTTGCAATTTGCGTCAGAATTCCAACCTCATTGCTTGGCCAGGCTCACCATTTTTGCATTAAAATTCCAGTTCTTTTGCTTGGCCTGCCCTGTGAAAATCCTTGGGCCTGTGTGGTGTGATTAAGAATGTTGCTGACGTAACTTGTATGAACTCCCTACTTGTAAACCCCTTAAAAATCACTTTTTTTCCTTTGCCCTCTTGGAATAGTCTTGGTGCCAACAGCCCCGATTGCTTCCTTTCCTTGCACCTTTACACTCTCACACCTTGGTCTCTCGTTTATTGGCCAATATGAGTCACGCTGAGCAAAATCTGGGGTTTCCACCCGGTAACAATGTAAAAGGTATTGTATTTTAATGTCAAATTCCAATTGTTCATTGCTGGTATGTAGGAAAGCAATTGATTCTGTATGTTAATCTTGTATTCTTTAACCTTGCTTTAATCATTTACTAAAGAATGTTTTTGTTGATTCCTTTGGATTTTCTCCACAGACAACCATGTCATCTACGCACAAAGATAGTTTTGTGTCTTCCTTCTCAATCTGTATATCTTTTGTTTCCTTTTTTGGTCTTCTTTCATTAGCTAGGACTTCCAGTATGATGTAGAATAAAAGCGGTGACAGGGACCCTTGCCTTGTTCCTGATTTTAGGAGGAAAACTAGTTTCTTACTATTAAATATGATGTTATTTGTGGGGTTTTTGGTAGATATTCTTTATCATGTTGAGGAAGTTCTTCTCTTTTCCTACTTTGTTGAGAGATTTTATCATAATTGCTGGATTCTGTCAAATTTTTTTTTTTTTTACATCTATTGATATGACCATATGATTTTCTTATTTAGCCTGTTAATATAATGGATTACATTAATTGGCTTTCAAATATTGAACTAGCCTTGCATATCTGAAATAAATCTTAATTGGTTGTGGTGTATAATTCTTTTTCACATTGTTGAATTTGATTTGCTAATATCTATATATATTTTACTTTTTAAAAATTGTGCTGTTTAGATGAAGGTTTATGGAGCAAATGAGTTCCTCATTAAACAATTAACATACATATTGTTTTGTAACATTGGTTGTCAACCCCATACATGTCAACACTCCCCTTCTCAACTTTGGGTTTCCCATTTCCATTTGTCCAGCTTTCCTGTCCCCTCCTGCTTTCTTGTCCTTGCCCCTGGGCTGGTATGCCCATTTGGTCTCATATACATGGTTGAGCTATACGTATTATTGTTTTATGGGTCTGTCTAATCTTTGGCTGAAGGATGAATCTCAGGAGTGACTTCGATATTGAGTTAAAAGGCGTCCAGGGGCCATACATACTCTCAGAGCTTCTACAGTCTCTGTCAGGCCAGTAAGTCTGGTCTTTTTTTTGTGAGTTTGAATTTTGTTCTACATTTTTCTCTTGCTTTTTTTGGTACCCTCTATCTTGATCTCTGTCAGAGCAGTAGTTGGGAGCAGCCAAACACCACCTAGTACTGGACTCAGGCTAGTGGAGGCTGTGGTAGTTGTGTTCCATTAGTCCTTTAGACTAATCTTTCCCTTGTGTCTTTGGTTTTCGTCATTCTCCCTTGGCCCAGATGGGGTGGGACCAGTGGAGTATCTTAGAAGGCCACTCACAAGCTTTTAAGACCCCAGACACTACTCACCAAAGTAGGATTTAGAATATTATCTTTATAAACTATCTTATGCCAGTTGAGCTAGATGCCTCTGAGACCATGGTCCCCAGACCCCAGCCAAGTAATTCAATCCCTCAGGGAGTTTAGATGTGTCTACGAAGCTTCTATGACTGCCTCGGGTCAAATTGTGCTGACTTCCTCAGTATTGTGTACTGTCTTAACCTTCAAAGTTACCACTTATCTATTGTTTGATTTGCTAAGATTTTGTTAGAGGATTTTTGCATCTAGGTTCATGAGAAATACTGGTGTGTAGTTTTTTCTTGTAATGTCTTCGTCTAGTTTTAGTATGAGGATAATGCTGGTGTCCTAGAATGAGTTAGAAAGTATTTCTCTCTGCTTCTATTTACTGAAACAGACTGTAGAAAACTGGTATCATTTCTTCCTTATCGGTTTGGTAGAATTCACCTGAGAAAACATCTGGGCCTGGTGTTTCTGTTTTGGGAAGTTATTAATTACCATTTCCACTCCACTTCTTTAATACATATAGGCCTACTCAGATGATCGGTTTCTCCTTGTGTGATTTTTGGTAGATTATGTCTTTAAAGGAATTTCATCTAAGTTATCAAATTTGTTGGCACAGAGCTGTTCATAACACTCCTCTATTATCTTTTTAATGTCCATGGGATTAGTAGAAATGACCTTTCATTTCTGATGTTAGTAATTTGTACCTTCTCTCTTTTTTTCTTGAGAACACTGGCTAGATGGTTTATCAGTTTTATTGATCTTTTTCAAGAGCTACCTTTGGCTTCACTGATTTTTCTCTTGTTTCCTGTTTTTTATTTCATTGATTACTGCTTTAATATTCATTATTTCTTTTCTTCTGCTCACTTGGATTCAGTTTTTTCTTTTTTTCTAGTTTCACAAGGGAAGTTCAGAGTATAGGTTTTAAATCTTCCTTCTTTTCTAACATATGCATTCAATGCTATGAATTTCCCTCTAAGCACTGCTTTTGCTGCATCCCATACATTTTGATAAGTTGCATTTTCTTTATGATTTAGTCAAGACATTTAAAAAATTTTCTTAAGGCTTCCTTGATCCAGTGTTGTTTAGAAGTGTGTTGTGTTATCTCCAAATAATATTTTGGAATATTCCATCTATTTTTCATTTTTTATTTCTAGTATAATTTTATTGCAATCTGAGACCACACTTTATATGATTTCCATTCTTTTAAATTTGTTAAGGTGTGTTTTATGGCTCACAGTATGGTCCATCTGGGTGAATGTTCCAAGTGGACTTGAGAATGTGTTGGATGAAGTATTTTATAAGCAAGCGTCAATTAGATCCAGTTGATTGATGGTGCTGCTCAGCTCAACTACATCCTTGCTGATTTTGTTTGCTGGACTTGTCAATTACTAATGGTAGGTGTTGAAATCTTCAAGTATACTAGTGGATTCATCTACTTTTCCTTGTAGTTCTATAAGTTTTTGCCTCATGTATTTTGATGTTCTGTTGTTGGGCATGTACACATTCAAGATTGTCTTCTCGGAGAACTGGTCCCTTTATCAGTATGCAATGCCCCTCTTTATCCCTGACAATTTTCCTTACTCTCGTCTGCTTTATCTGAATTGATATAGTTACTCCAGTTTTCCTTTAAAGATGTCAACATGGTATATATATTTCCATCCCTTTACTTTTAATCTATCTATATCTTTATATTTTTCTTGCAGCCAACATATAGTAATTGAGGCTTGTCTTTTTTTTTAAACCCACTCTTGATAGTTTCTTTTAATTGCTATATTTAGATAATTCACATTTAAAGCAATTATTGATACAGATGAATTTTTACATATATATGTCCTATAGAGTTGCTATGAGTCGGAATCGACTCGACAGCACTGGGTTTGTTTTTTTTGTTTTATGTATGTAACTATTTTCTACTTGTTGCCCTTGTTCTTTTTTTCTTTTTTGTATGCCACTCTTTTACTGCCTTCTCTGGTTTAATTGAGCACTTAATAATGGCTCCACTTCCTTCTTCCCTTAGTATATCAACTATACTTCTTAAAAAATTTTTTTTTCATGTTTGCCCTAGAGGCAAACTAATCTAAGTCTATTTTCAAAATATACACCACTTTACAGGTAGTGCAGATACCTTATTAGAGTGTATTTCCAATTCTCTCCCTTCTGTCCTTTATAACATTGCTGTCACTCATTTCACTTGTCCATAAGCTATAATCATTCAATATATTGTCACTGTTACTATTTTGAAGAAACTGTTATCTCCTAGATTAATTGAGAATAAAAATATTTTATTTTAACTTTATTTATTCCTCCTCTAACACTCTTCCTTTCCTCACATAAGTACATCTGAGATTCTGAACTATATAATTTTTCTTCTCCCTGAAGAGCTTCTTTTTAACATTTCTTGTAAGACAGGTCTAAAAACAAAAATGTCAAACCCACTATCATCAAGTCAATTCCAACTCACTGTGACCCTGTAAGATCCAGTAGAACTGCCCCTTGGTTTTCCAAAGCAAGACAGGTCTACTAGTGACAAATGCTCTCAATTTCTGTTTATCTGAGAAAGTCTTATTTCTCCTTCACTTTTGAAGGATTTTGCCGGCTATAGAATTCTTGATTGGTGTGTGTTTTTCCCTTTCATTCTACTCTCTTCTTGCTTGCATGATTGATATAATTTTTATCTTTGTTCTTCTATTTAAAAAAAGTGTTGCTGTTGAGTCAATTCCAACTCATAGTGCCCCTTGTGGGATAGAGTAGAACTACTCCATAGGGTTTCCAAGGAGTGGCTGGTGGATTTGACCTGCTTGTAACCTCTGTGCCACCAGGGCTCCTGTTCCTCTATAGTTAAGCTGTGTTTTTCCCTGGGTTCTTTCAAGATTTCCTCTTTGTCTTTGGTTTTCTGGAAGTTTGAATATGATTTGCCTATGTGTAGATTTTTGTTATTTATCCTGCTTGGTGTTCTCTGCACTTCATGAATCTGTGTTTTGGTATCTGTTCTTAATTTTGGGAAGTTCTGAGGGATGACTACTTCAAATATCCCTCTCTTCCTCCCTTCCTCCTAGTATTGCTATTACATGTATGTATGTAATTGTACCACAGTTCTTAGATATCCTGTTCCTTTTCTTTTCTCTTTGCTTTTTAGCTTGGGCAGTTTTCTACTGAAATATCCTCAAGCTCATTGATTCTTTCCTTGTTCAGTCTACTGATGAACCCATCAAAGGCATTCTTCATTTTTGTTATGGTGTTTTTGATTTCTAGCATTTCCTTTTGATTCTTTCATAGATTTTGCCTCTCTCTGCCTACATTATTCATCTCTTCTTGCATGTTGCCCATTTTTTTTTCATTAGAGCCCTTAGCAAATTTAATCATAGTTATTTTCAATTCCTGGTCCGTTAATTCCAAAATATCTACCAGATCTGAGTCTGATGCTTGCATTGTCAGGGCTTATAATATTTTTTTGAAAAAATAAATAATGTACCATTGTATGTTCACCCTGAGAACCTGGTAAGGCTCCTGAACGTAAAACTCATGAAAGCATGAGGACCCCTAAGGCTGAGCCCCCAAGGAGTTTGTATCTCTCAGGCTTGTCAACGGCTCAGTCTCCAGCAACTAGACAATTACCCTGTGTTCCAACCAGGCTCCAACAGTGGTTTCTGCTCCTGGTAAGCTGTGATTCTTTGTACCAGCCTATCTGTCTCTCCAGTTTTCAGGGTGGTAGATTGCCTTGTGAATCTCAATTCTCTGATGGGTTTAAGAAGAGTTGCTGATTTTCAGTTTGTTAAGGTTTTTTCTTGTGAGGATGGCAGTGATGACTTCGAAGCTCTTTATAGGTCTGGAATGTCCAGAAACTGGAAGTATGTTGTACCTTTTAAAGAACATATACATATTATGCCAGTGATATCTGCAGGGTTGTGTATGAGTGTAGGCCTTTAAGAAAAATATAGTCTGAATCGTCTGGAGGAGGTGATTTAATCAGTGGGGAAGAGTTGTATGAATGCATCTATACTCCGTACCGTAATCTATAGCACAGATTAAAATTGCTGCTAGATTTATTCAGGCCCATTTAATACAGAGCAAATGTAACTGGCCAGTACTACATTTCATCTAGTTTCATTACTTTACCATCTGTCTTAGTTATCTAGTGCTGCTATAACAGAAATACTACAAGTGGATGGCTTTAACAAAGAGAAATTTATTTTCTCACAGTCTACCCAGTGCTGTCGAGTCGATTCCGACTCACAGTCTCATAGACTAGAAGTCCACATTCAGGGAGTCAGCCACAGGGGAAGGCTTTCTCTCTCTGTCGGCTCTGGAAGAAGGTATTTGTCATCAATCTTCCCCTGGTCTAGGAGCTTCTCTACACAGGAACCCCAGGTTCAACGGATGTACTCTGCTCCTGGTCCTGCTTCCTTGGTGGTATGAGGTCCCCCTGTCTCTCTGTTCACTTCTCTCTTTTATAGCTCAAAAGAGATTGGCTTTAGACAAGACCTAATGCTGTAGATTAAGTTCTGCATCATTAACATCATAGAGGTAGGATTTACAGCACATAGGAAAATCACATCAGATGACAAAATGGTAGACATTCACACAATACTGGGAATCATGGCTTAGCCAAGTTGACCCACATTTTTTGGGGGGCACAATTCAATTCATAACATTATTATACAGGAGTCCAAAAGCACTGCCTGTTCCTCCTCCCAAGTGTTCCTTCTTTCTGTAACATAGTGGCACCATTCTCCCACTCACTCTGTCTCAAAAGCCAGGAGTACTCTTTATTTCCTTCCTCTTATTCAGTTGCTGTAGTCTCTATTCTACAATATCTTCTTAGTAGCCTCTACCTCCTCCTCCCCAGAAAGTGTCCTTATTCTTCTTGTAATCCCAACTGACCTCCTAACTGCCATTCATTCCCTTCCAATCCCTCTTACAGGTTGCCCCTAAAGTAATCTTTCCAAGGGACAGATTTAATCATGTCACTTTACTAGCCATGAATCTTCAAAGATAGCCCAAATGGAAACTACACATCTCTTGACAATCTGTGCCCCAGTCTAAGAAGAGGAAGATGTTCCAAACACTTCACCATCTTAGCCTTGATTCTTGTTAGTTCCTCCACCTGTAATATTTCTTGCCACTCATCTAAGTCACACTCATTTTCCAAAGTTAAAGTCCATGTCTTTCATGAAGACTTCTCATTCCTATAGAATATACAATTTTTCTTGTTCCTTTTGTGCTCAAAGAGGTTTTTTAAAATTTTTTGGCCCTTGTTTTAGTTCTTATCACTTTCTATGCTGGATTATAAATGCTTGAGTAGATTGTTTAGCTCCCTTTATAGCCTTTAAGCTTCTTGAGGATGGGAATCATATTTCTTACTTCCAGTGTACCCATCACAGTCCTTAGCTCAGAGCCTTATGCATAACCAATATATGCTTGTAGCACCAAGTTGAATGAATCAACAGGTATTTATTCAGACCTTTTGGGGTTTCTGCCCTCAGGGACCATAACAGCTGTTGATATGCTTTAGACGGAAAGTTCACAAAGTGAGACTTACACACTGCTCCAAAGTATAGGAGTGGGAAGTGGAGTATTAGTTTCCAAGTGAAATTCTAAATTAGGATCAGATGAATGAGGAAAGGAGAGAGGGATCTACTCTAAGAAACTGTATTGCTCAAGCTTTGCTAGTCAGTTCAGGAGACCTGGGCAGAAAGTGGCCCTCTCTCATTTATTCTCCAGCCCACTCCCAAATAAAGGGTCATTTGGTATTCCTACTTTCCCATGTCTATTCATAACTGCCATCTGAAGGGACAAGGGTCTGTAACTGGGTGTGAAGTCAGAAAGAAGGCACCAACTACAGGGGTCATGTTTTGGTGCCATAGGTAAGTAACAGTGTTCCACGGCTTCCTCTGGATTTCTGTCTTATTTAGTGTTGCTATAAAGGAAATATAACAAGTTGGTGGCTTTAACAAACAGAAGTTTATTTTCTCACTGCTTAGTAGACTAGAATTATGAATTTAGGGTGTCAGCTCTAGTGGAGGGCTTTCTCTCTGTTGGCTCTGGAAGAAGATCCTTGTCTCTTTTCATCTTCTCTTCCTTGGCTCCCTGGTGATCTTCATGTGTCATGGTATCTACCTACCTTCCTCTAACACTGCTTGCCTCATCTACTCCTTTTATATCTCGAAAGACATTGACTCAAGACATACCCTACACCAATATTGCCTCATTAACATAACAGAGAAAAACTCATTCCCAAATGGGATTACAACCATAAATATAGGGAGGGGTTAGGATTTACAACATATATATATATTTTTTGGAAATAATTCAGTCCATAACAATCACCAAATGGTATGTTGGCCAAAACAAAGAGTGAGGATAGCTTTTCTCAATCAGTGTTCTGTGAAGGAAGTAAGCCCAAAGCCTCAAAGCATGTAATGGGTTAACGTTACTCCTGTGTATCTAGAATGGCGCTAGTTATGTGCAATCTTGGGAAAACAGTAGTTACTGGATAATCTTCAGTGTTGTTAGTTCCTAGGAGGAAGTCAGTTGACAGTCTAAATGAACCAGGAGATAAACAGTACTACTATAGTGGGCCTATTGACACCACAGTGTGTAATTATTCTTAGATGATTTGCTTTCTGACATCTTGTAAGAAAACATGATCCAGCTCTGGAATTTCATGATGGAACCTTGTTTTTTCATCATGGAACCTTGTTTTTAACTTTTCTTTTTTTATTAATTTTCTTTTTCTTTTTTTAAATAACATCTGTAGAAACTAGTATCTGGGTGCTAAATGTGCTAATTGCTATTGCAGTATCACTGCCTCAGGACCCCATAGTAGACACAGCTAGGGAGTGTACACACACACACACACACACACTCATTCACAGAAACACACACACATTAATACACATTTACCTCAGTTTATTTATCCATTCATCTTGAAGACCATGAATTTATACTATAATTTTGATAAAAAACCACAGGGCTCATCCTAGTTTTCTCTCTTTCTATACTTGTAACTCACTGATACCTCAAACTCAACATGTTTAAAACTAAATCTATCATCTTCCTAGCTCCCCCTGAATCTGTTCCCCTTCCTGAGTTTCCCACCTCATTAGTCCACCACTCATTGCATTATCCAAACTAAAGAATCCTTCTAGATTCTTCCTTATCATCTAACCTCCACATCCACTCATCACTTATTCACACAGTCCTGCATTTTCTCCTTCTTGAATATCTCCAGATATGTATCATCGCTTTATCCTACTAGTTTGCCTTAATAGAAGACCTAGATTCTCTTGCTTCTCACATAGGTATTTATAATCACTTCCTCCTTCACTCAAAACTTTTCAATGTCTTTGTATCACACAGAGAACAAAACCTAAAGCCCTTTGCCTTCCACACCTGCTTATGACCAGAACCCTGCCCTCCATCCTTTCTACCTCTCTGGTCTTTGTTTAAAACATGATGAATAGCCACACTGTCTTTCTGCTGTTCTGCAAACATGCCAAGCACACCCCTGCCTCACAACCTCTCGTAAATGCTGTCCCCCATCAACTGAATGTCTTGCTCTCTCATTTCTTTTTGTATTTAGATGAAGGTTTATAGAACAAACTAGTTTCTCAGCGAACAGTTAGTACACACATTGTTCTATGACATATGTTAACCCCATGACATGTCAACACTCTCCCTTCTCAACCCTGGGTAACCTATTACCAGCTTTCCTGTTCCCTCTTGCCTTCCAGGTGTCAGGGCTGGTACATCCCTTTAGTCTTGTTTTGTTCCATAGGCCAGTTCAGTCTTTGGCTGAAGAGTGAATCTCCGGAGTGACCTCATTACTGAACGGAAAGGATGTCTGGGGGCCATAGTCTCAGTCTTGTCAGGCCAGCAAGTCTGATCTTTCTTTGTGAGTCACAGTTTTGTTCTACAATTTTCTCCAGATCTGTCCAGGATCCTTGACTGTGATCCCTGCCAGAGCAGTCAGTGGTGGTAGCTGGGCACCATCTAGTTGTACTGGACTCGGTCTGGTGGAGGCTGTGGTCCATTAGTTGTCTGGACTAATCTTTCACTTGTATCTTTAGTTTTCCTCATACTTCCTTGCTCCCGAAGGGGTGAGACCAGTGGAGTATCCTAGATGGCTGCTCACAGGCTTTTAAGACCCCAAACGCTACTCACCAAAGTAGAATGTAGAACATTTTCTTTAAAAACTGTGTTATGCCAATTGAGCTAGATGTTCCCTGAGATCATGGTCCCCACAGCCCTCAGCCCAGGAATTCAGTCCCTCAGGGAGTTTGGATGTGTCTATGGAGCTGCCATGACCTTTCCTTGTACGGGTTGTGCTGGCTTCCTCAGTATTGTGGACTGTCTTACCCTTCACTAAAGTTACCACTTATCTATTGTCTATTAAGTGTTTTTCCATTCCCACCCCTCCCCTCCCTTGTAACCGTCAAAGATTGTTTTCTTTTTGTATGTAAAACTTTTCATGAGTTTTTACAGTAGTGGTTTCACAAAATACTTGCCTTTTTGTGATTGACTTATTTCACTCAGTATAATGCCCTCCAGATTTTTCCATGTTATGAGATGCTTCACAGATTCATCCTTGTTCTTTATCACTGCATAATACTCCATTGTGTATATGTATCACAGTTTATTTACCCATTCATCGGTTGATGGGCATCTAGGTGTTTCCATCTTTTTGCTGTTGTGAACAATGCTGCAATGGACATGGATGTGCATATGTCTATTTGTGTGATGACTCCTATATCTCTAGGATATATTCCTAGGAGTGGGATTGCTCGATCATATGGTATCTCTAGCTTTCTAGGGAAGTGCCATATCGGTTTCCAAAATGGTTGTATCATTTTGCATTCCCACCAGCACGGCGCAGGAGTTCTGATTTCCCCGCAGTCTCTCCAACAACTGTCATTTCCTGTTTTATTGATTTGTGCCAGTAATGCTGGGGTGAGATGGTATCTCATTGTGGTTTTGATTTGCATTTCTCTAATGGCTAGAGATCGTGAGCACTTCCTCATGTGTCTGTTGGCTGCTGGAATATCTTCTTTGGTGAAGTGCCTTGTTCATTTCCTTTGCCCATTTTTTAATTGGATTATGTGTCTTTTTGTTGTAGAGGTGTTGTTTTTTTTTTTGTAGATTAGAGATTAGACCTTTATCTGATTTATAATAGCCAATTTTTTTTTCCTAATCTGTAGGTTCCATTTTTACTCTTTTGGTGAAGTCTTTTTATTTGGTGGGTTTTTGATGACCATAGTGTTTAATTTTTAGAAGATCCCAGTTATCTAGCTTATCCTCTACAGCTTGTGTGTTGTTGGTAGTGGTTTGTATCCTGTTAATGCCGTGTATTAGGGCCTCTAGTGTTGTTCCTACTTTTTCTTCTATGAACTTCATAGTGTTTGGCTTTATATTTACATCTTTGATTCATTTTGAGTTAGTTTTGTAGATGGTGTGAGTTATGGGCCTTGTTTCATTTTTTTGCAGATGGACATCCAGTTTTGCCAGCACTGTTTATTAAAAAGACAGTCTTATCCCCATTTGATGGACTTTGGGCCCTTGTCAAAGATCAGGTGACCATAAGTAGATGCATTTAAATGTGGGTTCTCAATTCTATTCCATTGGTCAATGTATCTGTCCTTGTACCAGTACAAGGCTGTTTTGACTACTGTGGCTGTATAGTAGGTTCTAGGGTCAGGTAGTGTGAGTCCTCCTAGTTCATTTTTCTTCTTCAGTAGTGCTTTACTTATCCGGGGCTTCTTCCCATTCCATATAAACGTAATGATAAGCTTTTCCATCTCTTTAAAGAATGTTGTTGGTATTTGGATCAGTATTGCATTGTATTTGTAAACTGCTTTGGGTAGAATTGTCATTTTCACAATGTTGAGTCTACCTATCCATGAGCATGGTATGTTTTTCCATTTAAGTAGATCTCTTTTGGTTTCTTCCAGTAGTGTTTTATAGTTTTCTTTGTATAGGTCTTTTACAGCCCTGGTTAGATTTATTCCCAAGTATTTTACTTTTTTAGGGGCTATTATAAATGGTGTTGATTTCGTGATTTCCTTTTCATTGTTCTCCTTGGTGTGTAGGAGTCCAACTGATTTTTGTATGTTTATCTTGTATCCTGCAACTCTTCTGAATCTATTTGTTTCAGTAGTTTTCTTGTGGAGTCTTTTGGGTTTTCTAGGTATAGTATCATATCACCCACAAATAGAGAGAGTTTAACTTCTTCATTACCAACTTGGATGCCCTTTATTTCTGCTTCTTGCCTTTTG
Organism: Loxodonta africana; assembly: GCF_030014295.1. Taxonomy (NCBI): domain Eukaryota; kingdom Metazoa; phylum Chordata; class Mammalia; order Proboscidea; family Elephantidae; genus Loxodonta; species Loxodonta africana. The sequence continues at coordinate 4,758,935 of NC_087355.1, forward strand.
GTCTAGCTAGGACTTCCAACACAATGTTAAATAGGACTGGTGATAAAAGGCATCCTTGTCTTGTTCCTGTTCTCAAGGGGAATGTTTTCAGCCTCTCTCCACTAAGAATGATGTTGACCATTAGTTTTTCACAGATGCCCTTTATTATGTTGAGAAATTTCCCTTTTACACCTATTTTATTGAGAGTTTTTATCAGGATTGTGTTGGACTTTGTTGAATGCCTTTTCTGCATCGATTGAGATGATCATATGATTCTTTTCTTTCATTTTATTTATGTGGTGATTATGTTGATTGACTTACTGATGTTGAACCACCCTTGCATATCTGGTATGAATTTTACTTGGTCATGGTGTATTATTTTTTTGATATGATGCTGAATTTTGTTGAGAATTTTTGCATCTATATTCATGAGAGATATTGGTCTGTAATATTCTTTTTTTTGTGTGTCTTTGCCTAGTTTTGGTATCAGGGCTATGCTGATTTCATAGAATGAATTTGGAAGTATTGCTTCCTTTTCTAAGTTCTGAAATACTTCGAGTAGTACTGGTGTAAGCTCTTCTCTGAATGTTTGGTAGAATTCTCCATTCTCCAGTGAAGTCATCTGGGCCAGGGCTTTTTTTGTTGGGAGGTTTTTTTTTTTTTTTAATCACCTTTTCAATCTCTTTTCTTGTGTTGATTCTTTCTATTGTATTTCTATCCTCTATTGCATTTATTTCTGCTCTGATCTTTATTATTTCCTTTATTCTGGTGGCTGTGGGCTTCTTTTGTTGTTCTCTTTTTATTTGTTCTAGTTGTGTAGCTAATGTTTTGATTTTGTCCCTTTCTTCTTTTTTGATGTGTTGCATCCATTGCTAAAAACTGATCTCTGATGACTGCCTTTGCTGTGTCCCAAAGGATTTGGTACAATGTGTCCATCTCTGATTTCTTCTATTAACCAGTGGTTGTTAAGCAGGGTATTATTCAGTTTCCATGTAATTGATTTTTTTTCCTTGCTCTTCCTGTTGTTAATTTCTACTTTGATGGTGTTGTGGTCAGAGAAAATACTTTGTATTATCTCAATGTTTTGGATTTTGTTGTGGGTTGCTCTGTGGGCTAAGATGTGGTCTATCCTGGAGAATGTTCCACGTGCATTGGAAAACAATGTGTACTTTGCAGCTGTTGGGCGGAGTGTTCTATATATGTCTGTGAGGTGAACTTGGCTGATTGTGCTCTTCAGCTCTTCTGTATCTTTGTTGAGTTTCTTTCTAGATATTGTGTCCTTTACTGAGGGTGGTATTTTCAAGTCTCCTACTATTATTATGGAACTGTCAATTTCTCTTTTCAGTGCTGTTAGGGTTTGTTTTATGTATTTTGAAGCCCTGTCATTGGGTGCATAGATGTTTATTATGGTTAAGCCTTCATGATGGATTGCCCCTGTAATCATTACATAGTGCCCTTCTTTGTGTTTTATGGTGGATTTTGTTTTAAAGTCTATTTTATCTGAGATTAGTACTGCCACTTCTGCTCTTTTTTGGTAGGTGTCTGCTGGATATATATTTTTCCATCCTTTGATTTTAATAAAATTATGTCTTTGTTTCTAAGCTGTGTCTCTTGTAGACAGCATATTGATGGATCCTGTGTTTTTATCCATTCTGTCACTCTGTGTTTCTTTATGGGTGCATTTAGGTCATTTACGTTCACTGTAAATTATTGATAGGTGTGATTTCATTGCTGTCATTTTGTAGTGCTTCTTTTTGTGGTGCTGACATTTTCGTTGTTCCTGTTACTCTTCTGTGCTGAGTTTCTTTTATTTGTGGATTTCTTTTCCATTTCTTACGTTTTTATAGATTCTGTTTTTAATGAGACTTTATGTTTTTCTTCTTTATTTTGATGAGTAGGTTTGTTAACTTTCTTTGTGGTTACCTTGAAATTTACTCTTATCTTCCTAGGTCTGAACCAGTCTATTATTATTTAGTATCGTCTTGTCATTGTTTACATTAGAAAATTGTATACCTAAACCATTTATTCCCTCTTATTGTTCTGACATTGTTGTCACTTACAGATTAACCTCTCTGGCTCTCTGTTATAATTCTTTTGGCTTTGGACAGTCTTTGAGAGTTCATTTCTTACGTTGGTATCTGGATGGTACAATCTTGCATCCTAGTTCAGGCTGTGGTCTGATGTTGTTTGTTCTCAGACCGAAGGACTCCCTTTAATAATTCTTGTAAGTTTGGTTTGTTTTTTACATATTCCCCTAATTTCTGTTTATCTGGAAATGTCCTAATGTCACCATCATATTTGAATGAAAGTTTTGTAGGATATATTATTCTTGGTTGGTGATTTTTTTTTAAAGGTTTTATATACGTCATGCCATTGCCTTCTTGCCTGCATGGTTTCTGTCAAATAATCAGAGATTAGTCTTATTGTTTCTCCTGTGTATGTGCCTTTTTGTTTTTTTCAAGCTGCTCTCAGGATTTTTTCTTTGTCTTTGGTTTTACTCAGTGTGATTATGATACGCCTTGGTGTTTTTTTGGGGGGTGGGGTCTAACCTATATGGGGTTCGTTGAGTTTCTTGGATGGTCAGCTTTCCATCATTCATGATATTAAGGAAGTTTTCTGTCGGCAATTCTTCAACGATCCTCTATGTGTTTTCCATTTTCTCTCCCTGTTCTGGAACTCCGATCACTAGCAAATTTTTACTTTTGATTGTATCCCACATAATTCTCAGGGTTTCTTCATTCTTTTCTCTGATTTTTCCTCAGAGTTGTATCCAAGCGTTTGTCTTCCACTTCACTGATCCTGTATTGAGTTGTTTTAAACCTGCTCCTCAGCCCTTCTATGACACTGTCCATTTCTGAAACCTTACTGTTTATCTTTTGGATTTCTAATTGGTGTTTTTGTATGATTTCTAGTTGTGAATTTACATTGGGATTTTGGTCCTGTATTATTTTCCTGAATCCTTCCAGTTTTTGTCTGTATTTTCCATGAATCTGTCTGCTTTTTCCACAAATTTGCCTATTTTTTTCCTCATCTTTGTCCACTTTTTGCTTCAACTCTTGGAAAAAAAATAGATCTGAATATTAGAGAGTTAAATTCTCTGTCAGGTAGTTCTAGTGCCTTTTCTTCTACAGGAAAGTCATAATGCGTTTTCTTGTGGATGCCTACTGGAACCATCCTGTCCTTTTTTTAACTATGTTTTGATATTGTCTGCTGTCTTAGGGACATTGAGTAGTTACTTTCTTCATTTCTTGATTGTAGATTTGGTTATTTCATCCTGCCTTTTTATTTGGTTATGTCTGAGCAGGCGGGCTATGTGTTCTTTGTGGTTTGCTCCTCTGCAGTGATGATACTTTTCACCTCCTTGTCCAATGGACATGGCCAGTCACTCAGGTATGGTGTAGTAGGGCAGGTCCAGTTGAAGGGGAGGGTCTGGGATGGGTTGTTTGTAGCACGTATTAGGACTGACAGGGTGGGCCAGGAATCAGTGACGGGCGGGTTCCGGTAGGCTGTGCCTGTGCTGCTCAGGGGTGTGATGTTCAGGGCATGGTGCAGGGAGGCTGGAAAAAGGAGAGAGGTTGTGATGTGTTAAGCTAATATGGGTTTGGGAAAGAGGAAAGACAGGAGAAACAGCAGCCAAAAAAAAAGAAAAAAAAGAATGTTAAGGGAGCTTGCCATTAGATTGGAGAGATTAGAAACCAAGAAATGGAGAAAAGGAAAAAGAAAAAGAGGAAAAGGAAAAAAAGTCACTAGATAAAAATGTGGAAAAGAAAAGCCCCCAGGGGTCCCACCCATGCAGCCACAAAGACTGGCGAAGTGGCTCCCAGTCTGCAAAGTACAGCCCAGCTAGAGGGGGTATAGATGTTACATAGCATAAAGTTTTCAGGAGACAGGAAAAGAAGGTAAGTATAGAATGATGAGAGCTGAGAAATGAAGAAAGACAGAAAGGGAAAGAGAAAAAAAAAAAAAAGCAGAAAGAAGAAATGCCCCCAGGGATCCACCTATGAGGCTGTACAGACTGGGGGAGTGGCTCCTAAGCCATGCAGTGCAGCCTGGCTAGAAGGGGCTCCCAAGCCACCAAAAAAAAAAAAAAGAAAAGAAAAGAAACAAAATAGAACAAAGCTAAACAAAACAAGAAAAAAAAAAGCCTCAGGGATCCCGCCAGTGCGGGGGAGTGGCTCCCCAGTTGAGCAGGGCTTCACAGCCTTTCAAGAAGAGGCAAAGATGGCACACGGAGCCAGGTTTTTGAGAGAAAGAAAGGGGAGGTTGTGGGACGCAGTGAAAAAATCAAAAGAAACAGAAAGCAACACAGTTCCGGGAGCCAGCCAGTGTGGTTGGGGTGAATCCAAGCAGTCCAGGGCCAAAGTGGCTGTCTCCCAGCCAAGAGACTGTGGCTGGTGGAAACAGAAGAGGCACAAGGGCGGGGCCGGGGGAAGAAGGGTATGCGTTAGGAAAGCGCATATCGCATGTTACCCGGTGCTGTCTTCTGCTGGGAATTTCGCGAAGCTGCTTTCCCATACACCCTGTCTGCGGATCTCCAATGTGGGTGGGATGAATCCGAGCAGCATGGACGCTGCACTTCCTGGCTGGCTGAGCCACCACAGCCAGGCAGGAAGCTCAAAGGTAGAGCATCAGGGAGAGGATGAGGGGGTGGGAAAGTGTGTATTGCTGGTTACTGGGTGCTCTGTCTCCTCCTGGGAGCTCTGTGAGGCTGCTTTCCCATGCTCCCTTACAGCCGATCCCTGACAGGAGCCCAAGATGGTGAATCTGTGCTGCATTAGCTGATAGGGGTCCTCCACAGTTATCCCTCCTTGCTCTCTGTCCTCTGTAAGTTTCTTACTCATTTCGGTGTTTGACTGAGTTATTTATCTCTTCATTTGACACTTCAGGTTTCAGGAATGATGTTTGTCTCTGTTTTACTTAGTTTTTCGGGTTTTTGCTGTGGAGGGATGGCATGGTGCTTCTGTCTATGGCACCTTGTTGGCCAGAAGTCCTTGGTCTCTCATTTCTTTGGGGATTTTTACTCAAATATTTTCTCAGTGAGGCTTTCCTTGATTCTTATGTAAAAACAGCAGCCCAGACCTTCACTATCTTCTTATTCAGTTTTAAGTCATACAATTATTATTTTCTTACACTGAGTCTATTTGTTTACTGACAGTATTCTCCACTATAACTAAAGTTGCATTAAGCATGGACTTTGTGTTATTTTTTGCCATATTTATTGCTATAGCTCCCAAAACCTAAAACAATGCCTGCCAGGTAGCAGGCACACAATAAATATTCATTGAATGAATGTTTCAGCATCATCTTCTTAGTGCAGTGCCTTAATATTATATAGTTTTATATAAAAATTTATTAAATAATCCCCTTTATACTGGACATTTAGGTTGCTTCCATTTTTTCTGTTATTATAGGCATTATTATTACGAATAGGAATAGTGCATGTGTGTGTGAGTGCATTATGCGTTGCTTGTTTCTTGGGAGTTAAATTTCTAGGAATTATTGGGTCAAACAGTATACTGAGTTGCAATACTGAAGAATTCTATGGGTAAAACATTTAAGGAAGCAGAAGGCATCAAAAGCAGATGGAAGGAATACACAGAATTACTGTGCCAAAAAGAACTGGTTGATGTTCAACCATTTCAGGAGGTAACATAAGATCAAGAACTGCTGGTATTGAAGGAAGAAGTTCAAGCCACACTTAAAAAAAACACTTAAGGCATTGGTAAAAAACAATACAACAGGAACTGACAGAATACAAACTGAAATATTTCATCAAATAGATGTAAAGCTTGAAGCATTTACTTGTCATTGTCAAGAAACTGGGAATACAGGATCAGGGACCTAAATGTGGAAACCAAAACCATAAAATTTCTAGAAGACAATGTAGGAGTGAAGGTGTGAGACCTAGTATTTAGTGAAAGATTACCAGATATGGTAATGAAAGCTTGAGCAGGAAAAGACAAAATAGATAGACAGGGCCTCATAAAAATGAAATACTTTTGTACACCAAAGGGCATTATCAACAAAATGAAAAGACAACTTACAGATTGGGATAAAATTTTTCAGGACCAAGTATCAGATAAGGACCAAATATCCAACATAAGGACTCCTGGTGGTGCAGCAGTTAAGGGCTTGGCTGCTAATCAAAAGGTTGGCAGTTCAAATCTACCAGCCATTCCTTGGAAACCCTATGGGGCAGTTCTACCCTGTCCTATAGGTTTGCTGTGAGTCAGAGTCCACTCAAGGGCAAGAGGTTTGGTTTTTTGGTTTATCCAACATATATATAAAATTTACACAACAATAAAGGGACAAACAACCCTATCAAAAAACAGGCATAGGACTTGAGCAGAAATTTCACCAGAGAGAATATGCAAATGACCAACAAGCATATGAAAAGATGCTCAACATCATTAACCATTAAAAAAAAAAAAAGTGCAAATTAAAACCACGATGAGAACAGTTACATAACTTGAAGAATGCAATCAATGACACTGAATTGTACATGTAGAAATTGTTGAAATGTATGTTCTGCTATGTATATTTTGAACAGCAATAAAAAAAAAGTATTTTCAGAACATTAAAAAAAAAAAACATATCACTTCAACCCCCTTAGAAAGGCAGTGATCAAAAAGGAAAACAACAAGTGTTGGTGAGGTTGTAGAGAAAATGGAACCCTTATCCACTGCTGGTGGTAATATAAAATGGTCCAGCCACTGTGCAAAACAGTTTGATCGTCCCTCAAAAAGTTGAACATAACCGGAAGAACCAGATGGTGCCTGGCTACAACTGATGACTGCCCTGACAGTGAACGCAACAGAGAACCCGAGGGAACAGGAGAGCAGTGGGATGCAGACCCCAAATTCTCATAAAAAGACCAGACTTAACGGTCTGACTGAGATTAGAAGGACCCTGGTGGTCATGGTCCCCAGACCTTCTGTTCGCCCAGGACAGGACCCATTCCCGAAGCCAACTCTTCAAACATGAATTGGACTGGACAATGGGTTGGAGAGGGATGCTGGTGAGGAGTGAGCTTCTTGGATCAGGTGGACACTTGAGACTATGTTGGCATCTCCTGCCTGGAGGGGAGATGAGAGGGTAGAAGGGGTTAGAAGCTGGCAAAACAGACACGAAAAGAGAGAGTGGAGGAAGGGAGCGGGCTGTCTCATTAAAAAAAAAAGGGGGAGGGAGAGTAATTGGGAGTATGTAGCAAGGTGTATTTAAGTTTTTGTATGAGAGACTGACTTGATTTGTAAACTTTCACTTAAAGCACAGTAAAAATTAAAAAAAAAAGTTGAACATAAAATTACCATATGATTCAGCAATCTCAATCCTATATACACCAGGAGAAGTGAAGGCAGTAATGCAATTAGAAACCGGTACACCAATGTTCACTGAAGCACTTTTCACAACAGCCAAAAGGTGGAAGCAACCAAAATGTTCATCAATAGATGAATAAATAAACAAAATGTGGTATATACATCAATGGATTGTTACCCAGCCATGAAGAGAAATGAAGCTCTGATGTACAACATGGATGAACCTGGAAAACATTATGCTGAGCAAATTAAGTCAGTTGCAGAAGGACAAATACTGTATGACCTCACTTACATGAAATAAAAACCAAACCAAATCTGTTGCCGTCAAGTCGATTTCAAGTCATAGTGATGCTGTAGAACTGACCCATAGAGTTTCCAAGGAGCAGCTGGTGGATTGATTCAAACTGCTGACCTTTTGGTTAGCAGCTGAACTCTTGACCACTGGGCCCTCAGGTGTCCACATGGAATAAACAAATATATAGAAATCAAAGATTATTAATGGTTACCAGGGGTGGCAGGAAGGCGGGAAAGAGGGTTTTTATTTTGGGGGAGGGGGAAACTGAGCTTATGTTAATGATGGTGGAATATTTTGGAAAAGGATAGCAATAATAATGGCACAACATGGAAATATAATCAATTTTAAGGAATTGTAAATGTGGAAATTGTTGTGTTGGCGGATGGTTTGGTATGTATATTTGACCACAAAGAAGAGAGAGAGAGAAAAAGAAATTTGGAAGACAGCCACTTGGTTAAGCGACTGGAAGAGATCCATATTTGTGCCCATTACAAAGAGGGCGATCAAATGGAATGTGAAAATTATCAAACAATATCACTAATATCACATTCTAGCAAAATTTTGCTGCATTAAAAAATGACTGGGGTCGTACATCAACAGGGAACTGCCATAAGTTCAAACCAGATTCAGAAGAGGAAATAGAACGAGTGATATCATTGCTGATGTCAGATGGATTTTGGTCAAAAGCAGAGAATACCAGAAAGATATTTACCTGTGTTTTATCAACTATGCAAGGCACTCAGCTGTATGAATTATGAAAACCTATAATTTTTTTTTATGGATAGTAATTTTATTATTTTGTAATAATAAAGAACTGGAATCCCAGAACACTTAGCTGTGCTCATGTGCAACCTGTACATGGATCAAGAGGCAGTTGTTGAAACAGAACAAGGAGGTCTTAAGTAGTTCAAAACTGGGAAATACATGTGGCAGGGTATTATTATTTTACCTTACTTATTCAATCTGTACACTGAACAAATGATCCGAGAAGCTGGGCTACATGAAAAAGAACATGGCATCAGGACTGGAGGAACACTTATCAGTAATGTGTGAAATGCAGGTGACAAACCCTTGCATGCAGAAAATGACGACAACTTGAAGTACTTACTGATAAAAGTCAAGCCTTCAGTATGGACTGCAGCTCAACAAAAAGAAAACAAAAATCCTCAGAATTGGACTAATAAGTAGAATCATGATAAATGAAGAAAAGATTGAAGTTGTCAAACATTTCATTTTCCTTGGATCTACAATCAACACCCATGGCAGCAGCCATCAAGAAATCAAATGATGCTTCGATAATTTCTGGATTCTATTGGATCGCTTTTCTTTGGAATGGGCATAAATAAAAGAAAACAAGGACAAAAGAAAAAAATCACATGGCGTACTGCATTGTGCAAATCTTTTGTAAAAGACCTCTTAAAAGTGCTGAAAAGCAAAGATGTCGATTTGAGGACTAACGTACACCTGACCTAAGCCACGGTATTTTCAATTGCCTCATACGCATTCGAAAGCTGGACAATGAGTAAGGAAAATGGAAGAAGAATTAATGCCTTTGAATTATGGTGTTGGTGAAGAATATTGAATATACCATGGACTGCCAGAAGAATGAACAAATCTGTTTTGGAAGAAGTACAGCCAAAGTGCTCCTTAGAAGCGGGGATGAATGGCGAGACTTCGTCTCATGTACTTTGAAGATGTTATCGGGGGGACCAGTTCCTGGAGGAAGACACCATGTTCAGTAAAGTAGAGGGTCAGCGAAAAAGAGGAAAACCCTCGACGAGATGGAATGACACAGTGGCTGCAACAATGGGCTCAAACACAGCAGCAATTGTGAGGATGGCACAGGACCAGGCAGTGTTTTGTCCTGTTGTACACGGGGTCGCAATGAATTGGAACTGACTCAGTGGCACCTACAAACAACAACATATTATTTGCGAAATTCCTGTATATATTTGGGATTTCCCATTCTGTCCCATTGGTCTATCTACAAAAAAACAAAACCCATTGTCATCAAGTCGATTCTGACTCATAGCGACCCTATAGGACAGACTAAAACTGCCCCATAGTTTCCAAGTAGTGCCTGGTGGACCTGAACTGCCAACCATGGCACTTAACCACTGCACCACCAGGGTCTCGTTGGTCTATCTGGTACTACATTAAAGTGAAAAGCCCTTTAATTTTAGAAATTGGTTTTTCATTAATTTCCACTTCTCATAGTGAGATGTATCGGTTATGGATTGAATTGTGTCCCCTCAAAACGTGTGTTGGAATCCTAAGTCTTACACCTGTGAATGCAATGCCATTTGGGAATAGGTTTTCTTTGTTATGTTAATGAGGTCAAATCAATGTAGGGTTTGTCCTAAACCTAATCATTTCTCAGTTGTAAATAGAGGATTTGAGACACAGAGGAAGCACAAACTGGAGAAGATAGATGCCACATGAAGATCACCAAGGAACCACGATATGCCAGGGCTACAGAAGCTGAAAGAGACAAGGATTTTCCTCCAGAGTCTACATAGAAAGTGCCTTTTCCTCTGGCCATTGTCATGAATTTGGACTTCTAGCCTCCTAAACTATGAGAAAATAAATCTCTGTTCTTTAAAACCACACACTTGTGCTATTTCTGCCATAGCAGCAACAGGAAACTAAGGTTTCCCCATACCTGTAGATGTAATCTTGTTGGAAAACACGGTTTTCTTTCCATGTTAATTAGACAATACCTGAGCAGGGTGGGTTCTAAATATAATTACTTCAGTTAAGAAAAAGAGCAGATTAAATACAGAGGTATGTTTACATGTGGGAAGACAGATGCCATGTGAGTACTGCCAAGGAACCAAAGAATGCCTAGGGCTACTGACAAGGAAGGAATCGATATAGCTGAGATCCTGATTTGGACTTTTAGCCTGTAGAATTGTGATAAAATAAATTCCTGTTCTTTGAAGCCACCTACTTGTGATGTTTCTATTATAGCAGCATTAGGAAACTCAGACACTATTTTATGGTATTTTTATGAAGAATAAAGAATATAATTCCTGCCTAACCACAGTGCCTGGCCGTCCATATTTTTGACTTCTCTCCTCCACGGCAAGCTCATACCCAATTTGATTTCTCCAGCTGATGTCTAGTGGGCATCTCCATCTCAACAAGGCCATAACAGAGCTCTTGACTTCTACCACTAAACCTTCCAAGTCACCCCCACCTCAATAACTAAGATCACCATCAATCCCACAACCTCACAATCATCCTTGATTCCCCTTTCTATCACCCCAAATCTGATCCTTAAAAAGTGCTGTGAACACCATCTTTAAAATATATCCCAAATCTTTTTACTTTTCACCACTTCCTTATAAGCACTCTGGTCCAGGTCCCCAGCATTACCCATCTGGATTCCTGAAATAGCCTCTTAACTGGCTTCCCTGCTTCCATTCTTGTACCTCCACATTCCATCATAAACAGCAGCCAGAGTGATCTTTTCAAAATACAGATCAGATTACATCCCCTTCATGAGTAAAGCTTTCAGTGGCTTTCGTTAGAATGAAGCCCAAAACCCCTGGCCACCTACACCGTGTTTTAATGTGTGGTGAGCACTCAGTAAATGAAAGGAAGCATGGTCCTCCCATCACCACAGGATGGGATCCTGATGCTCAGAAGGACCAAAATCTGACATGAGCTCCCACTCGGATGTGCACTGTACTTGACTCTCCTGCCTCATCCTCCTTGCCAGGTGTGTAAGATAAGATAGTGGCTGCTAGGGGGAGGGAGGGGGGTCCTATCATCCCTTGGACCCTTCTTCATTGGGGATCACCAACGTACTGCCTGGCCACATGGCTAAGCTGGGGTGTAAGCTGGAGTTATTGTGAAGGACAAGCCACAAACACTATGCCCTCACTGCGGCAAGGACAGACTGAGAGTGGAGCCCACAGGTCCCCGAAATGCAGAAGTCACATCTTGAGTCTCTGTGGACACTGCATTTACAGTTTAGACAATACAATTAAGAAACATGTACATGTCACTAACTATGATGAATGAGTATAAAAGGTTTATATAATAGATCAAAACATGGAAAAAAATAACCTCTAATAACTTGAAAGGATGTGTTGGGTACTGCTCTACAAGATCTTGATAGAATATAGTTGAATTATTATATTATGGGAGTAGAAAGGAAAAATTTTAAATAATACTGTTCATATTAAATCTTTTGAATACATAGTTGAGTTTTTTAAATTGCTTAATGCTTTTTGTATCTAATACACACAGGAAACATTTCATTAACTACTGAATTGAAGCTTCTTCTGAAATAGAAGATCAATGTTATATAAATATGGAGGAGATACTATATACTGCACAATAGAACAGAAAGAATACTGTATTATTAATCATCCAAATATTAGTATTTTCCATGACAAGTAAATAGATGTAGGTTAAATTTGGCTTAAAATACATTCTATTTAAAAAGAGAAGGATCCCAGTTTGTGTATATATCTTTTTAAAGCATTTACAAACCTTGTCAACTATTTTATCTGTAAGACGTAAGACGAGAAGAGCAATACAATAGCAATGACTTTTTCAATACAGCAGAACACAGTAGAATAAATTAGAGTATTCTAGATTCAACACACAAGACTCAATATGCTAGAATTCTCATACATGAATAAGAGAGCCATTCTAAGACCTTTATAATTTCCCAAATTTACAAATATTTGAAATATTTATTTTTCTATAATGGCATTACCAAAGATCTCAAGGTCTGGTCAGTAGCTTCGTAGGGTCAAAAGGCAGGAATGAGGCATCCAGTTTGTTGATTCAGCTTGTTGCAGACACAGCGGATCTCGAGTCAGAAGCAGTAGCAATAGCTTCCTGACCACAGCAGCTTCCTGCTGTTGGCCACCCAGTGTGGTGGCTCTGGGTCTGGTGCTGGAGTTGATGCACCCAGTTCCTCATCATAGAAGAGGCAGCATTTCCTTTGGTGTTCTTCAGAATTGCTTTGAGTCTTTCTTAAAGGTTCAACCTAGAGCCTGTTTCTTTAGTTTTTCCAATGATTTGATAAGACATTTAAAACTCTTTAACAGATGTCCTTCTGTCTAATTTGGATGGAGTAAACTCTTCTTTGTCATGAAGCCTGACAGATACACTTCAATATGCTGATTCTAATGAGAAATAGAATTGTGGGCTAAGGAAACGCTATACCACTCTCTTCCCTGGATAAATCAATAAAACAACAACTAAAAGGGAAAAAAACTTCATGAACAAAACAATTAATTTGGTGTTTTGTAGAAATATTGTCTCTCTCGTGGAGAGACGGGTGAAATCAGGTATGAACAATTTCACTTATCTAATCTAGAAACCTCCTAACAGCAGGGACCTAATTAATTTGTTGGACAGAGGTCTTTTAACATGTAACACTGTTATAACTAATGACAAAAATCTCTAAAAAGACATCATTTATAATATGTACCAATAACTACAGAATTTCTACATTAAGAACCCATCCTAAAAAAATGTCAAAGTGAGTGACACACATACCAAAGGAGCAATACACCCAGTTCATTTGCTTTTACTTCCCATTTTTTTTATTGCTTAGAACAATTTCCACCAAAGATAACCTGAACTAAAATACTCCTCCAGCTAAGGATGCCAACTTTTATAAAAACAGGATTTCTGGTGCTAAAAGAAAGTTTTTACCATTAGACAACCAGTAATTAAAACACCTAGTTCCTATCTAGCCAAACAAAATTTTAATTAGTATTTGAGAATGCACATTCCTGCAATACCACTGCCACAGATCATGGAAACCACAGCATCCAGGCACCAGGGACTTATAAAAAGAACTTATAAAAATATGGGGCTGTATTTTCAATAGGGACCTTTCGTGCAGATGATATCCTGAGTGATTTAGTGCACAAGATAACACTGGCATGTAGTTAAGAAGCCAACAGAGGAAATAAAAGAACAGAGGAAGGCCTGCCTGGAGGTCTGGAACAGTTGGAATTGCTGAGGCACAGGCAGAAGATGGCTGCTCCAAATTTTCAGCTCCTCTAGAAATGCCTAAGGATGATAGTAAAAAATATAGAATTATTATCTACAGAGAGAGTCAGGTCACTGATGACATCAGGAACTGTCTGAGGGACAGGAAAGAAATATTTATTATACACAACTAAAGAAAACTATGGAGCAGTTTTGAGAGAAGGCTCTTTTCCTGGATCTAGAGAATCCCTCCCAGTGGCCAGAACTACATATCAAACATCCCACAACAGAGTATTCTGACTTGTTTATCTGGTCTTTATTTGGCCACAATTGCCAAAGCTGCTATAAACCTAATCATAATTTAAATGAAGCTGTATTTTGTTAATCTAAATCATATTTACAGCACCTAGTGTCCAGATCTTGGTATCTAATACCATTCTCCAATAAAAGGGACCAGAGCCCTTTGGAGAAGTGGATGATTCCAGGACTGGGGCAGGGGATATGCAAGATGTGCCTGGAATATCTTGCAGCGCCAGATAGTAAGGAAGGGCTCAAACAATAACTATCACCATCACCAACAGTACCACCAATAACAACAACAAAGTGCTGATGGCAGGCATGTCAAAAGAGCACAGGAACCAACTGAACGAGCTCCCAATGATGAAAAATGGAACAATCTGAGCAACAAAATATTATAACTCCAAGTAAAAAATAAATATTCATGAGTCCGGACTGCTTTAAATAAATGACAGAATAAATAAACAAATAAATAAACCAGGTAGTGAAATAAATCTTCTGTGTAGAAGAATATCAAATAATTAGCTTCCTTCCAAAGAGTACATTGTGGAAGGGTGTGGGGTGCAGTAACTTTACAGGGGAGAAATCTGACAAACACTATCTCAGTCAGATGATCAAGGTCAACATTAACAGTGATAAATCATGCTGATGGTATCTACCCTTGAAAGGATGTAAGGAAAATGGCACTTTGCCTCTGTGGACTTCCTTCCATTAAACCATAATCTAAACCACAACCACACCCTAATCATGATAAAAACACCAGACAAATCCTAACAGAGGAACATTCTGCAAAATACCCGACCAGAAGGCAGAGCCAATATGGTGCCCTAGACAGACCCACCATGCCATCCCTCTGCAGCGAAGACTTGAAAAACTAAGTAAACAGATACAAATGTCAATCCTGGAAGCCTAAGCATCAAATGAAGGGATAAAGAACTAGATCAAAGATCAAATGGGAGAAGAAACAGAAGAAAAGTAGAGAACGAGTTGAGACATGGAGCAGAGGACCCCTGCCAACTAACATGGCACAGTGTCACCATCTTGGAGCATAGCCATCAATGACCCTGGACAGGGAATACTAGAAGGCAACTTCACAGACCTCCCAACAGGAGACAGAGCACACATTAACCAAAGAAACGTGCTTTCCCACCCCTCACCCCAGCAGCCCCCACCTCCAGGGTCTACAATACCAGCCCTGCCCCCCAGTCCACCCTGCCCCCTCCCCATGCACAGCCTTCCCCCCCCCTTCTTCCTTTTCTTTCTCCCTCCCACTTGGCAACATACGATAACTTCATCCCATTCCTGCCAGACCCTGCTGCACTGCCATGGCTAGACAGCCAGTGACCCGCTGCCAGCTTGGGTTTGCCCCACCCACCAGGTCCTGCTACGCCTTGTTTTTTTCTTTTTTTCTTTCTTTCTCTCTCTCTCTTTCTCACTCCCACCTGGCAACATACAATAACTTCCTCCCATTCCTGTGAGACCCTGCCGCACTGCCATGGCTAGGCAGCCAGTGACCCGCTGCCACCTTGGGTCGGCCCCACCCCCACCCACCAGGTCCTGCTGCACCTCGTTTTTTTCTCTTTCTTTTCTTTCTCCCTCCCACCAAGCCCCGAATGCTACCTCCCTATCCTTCCTGCCACCCCTGCTGCAGCTAGAAAGCCACCAGTGCACTGGTCCGCTGCCCCAGGTGTGCCCCACCCCACCTGCCAGCCCCCACTACACTGCCATTATTTTTCTTTCTTTACTTTCTCCCTCCCACCAAGCCTAGTACCTCACCTCCCCTCCCCACCGGCCCCAGGGTCTGCCCTGCCCCCACCAAGGAGCCATTTGTTTTCCTTTCTCTTTCTTCCTTTTCTTTCACCCTCACACCTAGCCCCATCTTTCTGCCAGTCCCCGCTGCTCCACTGTGGCTAGAGAGACACTGGCCTACTGCAATCCTGGATCCAGCTGCCCACACCTGCCGGCTCCTGCTGTGTAGCCCATTATTTTTTCTTTTTCAAAATTTCTTTCTTTTCTCTCTATTCTTTCCCCTTCTCACCCAGCCTCATAAGTCACCGATCCCTGGATCCATCCCATTCCACTTGCTGACCCCTGCCACACTGCCTTTTTTTCCTTTGTTTTTCCATCCTTTCCTTTCTCCCTCCCACTTAGCCCCATACACCAATTCGCATTCTTTCCTGTGGGCCCCCCCATGCACCACCACAGCTAAAGTGCCACCAACACACTGGTCTACCTTCCTACAACCCGATGGCCCCCACAGTGCCACCATTTTAGTTTTTTCCTTTCCTTGTACCTCCCTTCTAGCCACCTGATTAAGATCAAAGACCACAGCCTTCAGTGCCGATTGTACCTCAACATAAAGAAAACAAAAATCCTCACAACTGAATCAATGAACAACATCATGATAATTGGAGAAAATATTGAATGCCCATGGAAGCAGGAGTCAAGAAACCAAACAACTTGCTGCAATGGGCAAACATGCAAAAAACCTGTTTAAAATGTTAAAAAGCAAAGATTTCATTTTAAGGACTAAGCTTGACCCAAGCCATGGTGTTTTCAATTGCCTCATAGGCATGTGAAAGCTGCACAATAAATAAGGAAGATGGAAGAAGAACTGATACCTTTGAATTATGGTGTTGGTGAAGAATATTACATATATCATGGACTACCAGAAGAATGAACAAATCTGTCCTGGAAGAAGTACAGCCAGAATGCTCCTTAGAAGCAAGGATGGCGAAACTTAGTCTTACATACTTTGGACATGTTATCAGGAGATCAGTTCCTGGAGAAGAACATCATGCTTGGTAAAGCAGAGGGTCAGCAAAATAGAGGAAGACCCTCAATGAGATGGATTGACACAGTGGCTTCAATGATGGTCTTGAGCATAACAATGATTGTGAGGATGGAGCAGGACGGGGCAGTGTTTCATTCTGTTGTACACAGATTCGCTATGAGTTGGAACGGACTTAACAGCACCTAACAACAACAACGATAATATAAAACCAACAGCTAACATCATTCTCAACAGAGAGAGGCTGAAAGCATTCCTCCTGAGAATGGAAACAAGACTAAGAAGCCTGTTCTAGTCATCTAGAGCTGCTATAACAGAAATACCACAAGTGATGGCTTTAACAAAGAGAAATTTATTCTCTGTGTAGTAGCTACAAGTCCAAACTGAGGACGTCAGCTCCAAGGAAAGGCTTTCTCTCTCTTTTGGCTCTGGAGGAAGGTCCTTGTCATCAATCTTCCCTTGGTCTGGGAGCATCTCCGTGCAGGAACCTCAGGTCCAAAGGATGCGCTCTGCTCCCAGCACTGCTTTCTTAGTGGTATGAGGTCCCCAACTCTCTGCTCACTTCCCTTTCCTTTTATCTCTTGGTGCTGGCCACACCCCAGGGAGACTCCCTGTAGTTTGGATCAGGATGTGACCTGAACAAGGATGTTACATCCCATCCTAATTCTCTTCAACATAATCTAATCTTGCCTCATTAAGCACAGAGATTAGGATTTACAACATATAGGAAAATCAATCACAAAATGGAGGACAACCACATAATACTGGGAATCATGGCCTATTCAAGTTGACAGATACTTTTTGGGGGCCACAATTCAATCCATGACAATGCCCTTTATCACCACTCCTATTTAACATTGTGCGGAAAGCTCCAGCCTGAATAATAAGGCAAGAAAAAGAAATAATGGCATCCAAATTGGAACAGAAGAGGTAAAACTATTCCTATTTGCAGATGATATGATATGATCCCATACACAGACAACTCCAAAGATTCTACAAGAAAACTACTGGAATGAATAGAAAGACTCAGCAGAATAGCAGAATACAAGATCAACATCCAAAAATCAGTTGGATTCCTATCAAAGAGAACTTTGAAAAGAAAATCAGGAGAACAAAACTATAATAGCCCCTAAAAAGATAAAATATTTAGGAATAAATCTAACAAGGGACATAAAAGATCTATACAAAGAAAGCTACAAAACACTACTGCAAGAAACCAAGAGACCTACATAAATTGAAAAACATACCATGCTAATGTATAGGAAAACTCAGTATTATGCAAGTGTCAGTTCTACCCAAGACGATCTACAGATACAATGTAATCCTGACCCAAATACCAACAGTATTCTTGAACAAGATGGAAAAACAAATCACCAACTTTATATGTAATGGAAAGAAGCCCTGGATAAGCAAAGCACTATTGAAAAAAAAAAAAAAAAAGAACAAAGTAGGAGGCCTCACACTACCTGATCTCAGAATCTACTATACAGCACAGTAGTCGAAACAGCCTGATACTAGTACAACAACAGACACATAGACCAATGGAACAGAATGAAGAACTTAGACATAAATCCATTCGCCTATAGTCAGCTGATCTTTGACAAAGATCAAAGTCCATTAAACAGGGAAAGACAGTCTTTTTAACAAATGGTGCTGGCAAAACTGGATGTCCATCTGCAGAAAAATGAAACAGAACCCATACATCACACCATATGCAAAAACTAATTCAAGGGGTGGGGCCAACACGGTGGAATAGACAGATGCTTCCGGTGGTCTGTCTTACAACAAAGACTGAAAACACAAGTGAATCAATTATGTATATGAAAAGTTAGGAACCCTGAACATCAAAGACAAAGTTAAGAAATTGGACTGAGTGAGAGGGGGAGGGAGAGACAGAGCAGAAGCAGCAAGGAGTTGCCCAACTTGACTTGGCGGGAACTGGTGCCCCTCAGCCCCAATCCTCTGGCATGACCACAGCAGGGCTGGTGGTAGCGTTTGGGACACAGTTGCTACAGCAAGAGGTGAGCAAAGTAGTGCAGCCCTGATCCCCTGGCATGACTGCAGCAGGGGTAAGCCAGTGCACAGAGATCTACTCATGCCTCTAGAATCAGTGGAAAAACAGCACTCTTGGCACAAGATAAATGATTTTGTCTAATTTACCACATGGATCTAATAGCTCCTCCTTTTGAAAGAACTCTCTCTCATTTATCTGATTCCTTCTCCCTCAGGCCTGAGCTGGCTTCAGTGACAGTCAATTTCCCTGGGCCTGAGAAAAGTCCTGCTGTACTCCCTGAGCCATTTTCCCGGGCTTGGAGAAGGAACAAATTAACAAATGGGGGAAAAATAATCTGCTGGCTCCCCTAATCTGAACGTAGAGCAGAAGTGGTTCCTGTCCAGGCACAAGCAGTCCACAGACTTTGAATGTCTTTCACCCCTGCATGGAACCAGGTGGCCCCATTTCAGCAGCTAGGATCTTGCTCTTATATTGCAAGGGTGAATGTACCTGAGGTGACTTTTAACTGTTTCAGCTGTGCGGTGAAGAGCCAGGGTTTTTGACATTTGATACCGCTCTGCCTATTAAACAGGGTCCTCACCTACCCATTTCAGGGGCCTAGGACTGGTGGCGCCACCCACGCCACCTAGCCAACTGCGACAGGGGTCCAAGGATAAGTGGTGCCTCACAATCCTCACGGTTAAAAGCACTGGGTGCCTATGGTATGGCTGCAGAGCTCACTCACCAGTGCACTCTAGAGAACAGGGATGCGCCTTCCTCACAGACACTCAGGGGAAGGTTGTCAGCCCCCTGCCTTGCCCGGAGCGTGACCCCTGCTGCAACCAGAAACCTGTGCATACAACAGTCACCACTGCTTCTCTAAGATCACTGGTGAGAGCATGCACCACATGCTTGGTGACTGACTACCTGGATACCTGAGCTGAACCTATACAAGAATAGTGAATGGACTCCTAGACTCATATACCTGATAACAGCTCTAGCCATCTGGTGACAGGACATTAGTGCTTCAAAGGCTCCAAGAATCAACTTAGCTCACTTGAGTAGCCTATTTGGGTATATCAAAATAAAACAAAGCAAGAAGCTAGAACAGAGAGGGCAAACAGAAAATAATTAATACAATAACTTATAGATGGCTCAGAGAGAACAGTCGATATCAAATCACATAAAGAAGCAGACCACGATTGCTTCAACAAACTCCTAAAACAAAGAATCAAGGAATCTTCTGAAGATGTCTTCCTGGAATTACCAGACATAGAATACAAAAGATTAATATATAGAACTCTTCAAGAGATCAGGAAGGAGATCAGGCAAAATGCAGAACAAGCCAAGGAGCATACAGATAAACCAGTCAAGGTAATTAAGAATGTTATGCAAGAACATAACGAAACATAGAGAGACAGTAATCAGAAATTCAGAAGATTAATAATAAAATTAGAATTAGACAACTCGGTAGAAAGTCAGTGTAGCAGAATTGAGTAAATACAAGTCATAATTAGTGAGACTGAAGATAAAACAATCTGGCAACAATATATATGAAGAAAAATCAGATAAAAGAATTAAAAAAGAAAAAACCCTAGAATCACAGGGGACTCTATCAAAAGAAATAACCTATGAGTGATTAGCATACCAGAACAGGGAGAAAAAACAGAAAATACAGAGAGAATTGTTGAAGATTTGTTGGCAGAAAACTTCCCTGATACAAGAAAAGATGAAGATATCTATCCAAGATGCTCATCGAACCCCATACATGGTAGCTCGTAAAAGAAAGTCACCAAGACATATTACAACCAAACTTGCCAAAACCAAAGATAAAGAGAAAATTTTAAGAGTGGCTAGGGATAAATGAAAAGTCATCTACAAAGAAGAGTCAATAAGAATAAGCTCAGACTACTCGGCTGAAGCCATGCAGGCAAGAAGGCGATTGGATGACATATATAAAGCCTTGAAGGAAGAAAACTGCCAGCCAAGAATCATATTCCAGCAAAACTGTCTCTCAAATATGAGGCTGAAATTAGGACGTTTCCAGATAAACAGAAGTTTAGCGAATTTGTAAAAACCAAACCAAAACTACAAGAAACACTAAAGGAAGTTTTCTGCTTAGAAAATCAATAACATCAGATAACCACCCAGAACTAGAATACAGGACAGAGAAACCAGATATCAACCCTGATAGAGTAATCACAAAAATAAATCAAGATAAAAAAGAAAAGAAAAACAACAACGACAACAACAAAAAGCTCCAAGCAGAGAAACAGCAATGTCATTATGTAAAAGTTGACAACATTAAATCAATAAAGAGGGACTAAATAAATCTTTCATAGCCAAGGCGATATAGGGAGATAAAAGTTTGGTTTAAACTTAGAAAAATAGGGGTAAATAATAAGGTAACCACAAAGGAGACTAACAATCCTAGACATCAAAATAAAATACAAAAAAAAAAAAAAAAAGAAAACCCATAAAGACCTCAGCAAAAACAAAATCAACAATGACAAAAAAGACGCAAACATAATTTATAAAGAAAATCTACTCAGCATATAAAATTAACGAAAAAAAGAAACTGTCAACAATTTAACAAAAAAAGACATCAAAATGACAGCACTAAACTCATATCTATCCATAATCACACTGAATGTAAATTGGACTAAATGTACCAATGAAGAGACAGTTGCAGAACAGATAAAAAAAATGATCCATCTATATGCTGCCTACAAGAGACACACCTTAGACTTACAGACACAAAAAAACTAAAACTCAAAGGATGGAAAAAAATATATCAAGCAAACAACAATCAAAAAAGAGGAGGAGTGGCAATACTAATTTCTGACAAAACAGACTTCAAAGTTAAATCTACCACAAAGGATAAGGACACTATAAGATGATTAAAGGAACAATATACCAGGAGGATATTACCATATTAAATATTTATGCACCTAACAACGGGGCTTCAAGATACATAAAACAAACTCTAACAGCATTCAAAAGCAAGAGAGACAGCTCCACAATAATAGTAGACTTCAACACACCCCTTTCAGTGAAGGACAGAACATCCAGAAAGAAGTTCAATAAAGATACAGAAGATCTAAATGCCACAATCAAACAACTTGACCTCATAGTCATATATAGAACACTCCACCCAACAGCAGACAAGTGTATACTTTCTTTTCCAGTGCACATGGAACATTCTCTAGAATAGATCACATATTAGGTCATAAAGCAAGCCTTAACAGAATCCAAAACATCGAAATATTACAAAGCGTCTTCTCTGACCATAAAGCCATACAACTAGAAATCAGTAACAGAAAAACAGGGAAAAGAAATCAAATACATAGAAACTGAATAACACTTTGCTCAAAAATGATTCGATTATAGAAGAAATTAAGGACAGAATAAAGAAATTCATAGAATCCAATGAGAATGAAAACACTTCCTATCAGAACCTTTGGGACACTGCTAAAGCAGTGCTCAGAGGTCAATTTATATCAATAAATACAAAAAGAAAGGGCCAAAATCAAAGAATTATCCCTACAGCTTGAACAAATAGCAAGAGAGCAACAAAAGAAACCCTCAGGCACCAGAAGAAAGCAAATAATAAAAATTAGAGCAGAATTAAATGGAAGAGAACAGAAAAACCATTGAAAGAGTTAACAAGACCAAAAGCTCGTTCTTTGAGAAGATTAACAAAATTGATAAACCACTGGCCAGACCGACAAAAGATAAACAGAAGAGGAAGCAAATACCCTAAATAAGAAATGAGATGGGCAATACCACAACAGACCCAACTGAAATTAAAAGAATCATATCAGAATACTATGAGAAATTGTACTCTAACAAATTTGAAAACCTAGAGGAAACGGACAAATTTCTAGAAACACACTACCTACCTAAACTAACACAAATAGAGGTAGAACAACTAAAAACTAACTCAAAATGGACCAAAGACCTAAATACAAGACTTAAAACTTTACACCAGGAGATAAACTAGGTTATTGAGAGCTCCTAAAAATTAAAGACTTAAGCCCATCAACAGACTTCACCAAAAGAATAAAAAGAGAACCTACAGACTGGGTAAAATTTTTTGGCTATGACATATGCAACAAGTGTCTAACCACAAAAAGACAAAAAATCCAATTAAAAAATGGGCAAAGGATATGAATAGATACTTTCCCAACAAAGATATTCAGGCAGCTAGCGGACGCATGAGGAAATGCTGGTGATCACTAGCCATTAGAGAAATGCAAATCAAAACTACTAAGAGATACAACCTCATCCAGACATTACTGGAGCTAATTAAAAAAAACTGAAAATAACAAATGTTGGGGAGGGTACAAGGAGATTCAAACTCTTATGTACTGCTGGTGGGAATGTAAAATGGTACAACCATTGTGGAAAACAACATGGCACATCCTAAAAAAGCCAGAAATAGAAACAAATATTATCCAGCAATCCCACTCCTAGGGATATATCCTAGAGAAGTAAGAAGTGCCACAAGAATAGACATGCACACCCATGTTCATTGCAGTACTATTCACAACAGCAGAAAGATGGAAACAACTTAAGTGTCCATCAACAGATGAATGGATAAACAAATTATGGCACATACACACAATGGCATAGTACACAACAATGAAGAACAATGACGAACCCGCAAAATATCTCAAAACATGAATGAATATGGAGGGCACTATGTTGAGTGAAACAAGTCAATCACAAAAGAACAAATACTGTATGAGACCACTATTCTAAAAACCCAAGAAAACGTTTACACACAGAAAGAAAAACAACCTTTGATGGTTACAAGGTGGGGGTGGAAGGAAATCACTAACGAGATAGTAGAGACAAGTGCTAACTGTGGTGAAGGGAAAGATAACACACAATATAGGGGGAGTCAGCACAACTTGAGGAAGGCAAAGTTATAGAAGGTTCGTAGACATACCAAACACCTGGAGGAACTGAGTTACTGGGGCTGAGGGCTGGGGACCAGGGTCTCAGGGGACATCTAGGTTAACTGGCATAACATAGTTCATAAAGAAACTGTTCTATATCCTACTTTGGTGAGTAGCATCTGGGGTCTTAAATGCTTGTGAGCAGCCATCTAAGATACAGCTATTGGTCCCATCCCATCTGGAGCAAAGGAGAATGAAGAAAACCAAAGACACAAAGAAAATATTAGGCCAAAGGACTAATGGACCACATGAACCATAGCCTCCACCAGCCTGAGCCCAGAAGAACTAGAAAGTGCCAACTACCACCATCTCCTGCTCCAATAGCGATCACAATAGAGAGTTCCGGACAGAGTGAGAGAAAAATGTAGAACAAAATTAAAATTCAAAATAAACGACCAGCTTACTAGTCTGACAGAGATTGGAGGAACCGCCAAGACACTCTGCTAACTCAGAACTGAAGTGATTCCTGAAGACCACCTTTCAGCCAAAGGTAGACAGGCATATAAAACAAACAATAACACACATGAGATATGAGCTTCTTAGTTCAATCAAGTATATGAGACCAAATGGGCAACTCTTGCCCAAAAGCAAAGATGAGAAGGCAGGAAGGCACAGGAAAACTGGATGAATGAACACGGGGTACCCAGGGTGTAAAAGGAAAGGGAGAGAGTGCTGATATATTGCAGGGATTGCAGCCAAAGTCACAAAACAATTTGAGTATAGACTTTTGAATGAGAACCTACTTTATGCTGTAAATTTTCACCTGAAGCACACAGATATCCACACAAAACACCTGGCTAGTACTCCTCAAAATTCTCAAAGTCATCCATCGCAAGTAAGGAAAATCTGAAAAACTGTCACAGCCAAGCTGAGCCTAAGGAGACATGACAACTAAATGTAATGTGGTGTCCTGATGGGATCCTGGAACAGAGAAAGAACATAAGGTAAAACTAAGGGAATCTGAGTAACATGTGGACTTTAGTTAATTAAAAGAAAAAAAAAAATCACATGTATATACTTTCAAAAATAGGACATACCTCCATTAGATATATTATTTCAGTCTAAGTAGTTAATAAAGATCTGTGTTGATTGAAGGATCCCTCACGCTAAAGCTGAGGCCCCCTGAGGAGTTTGGTGATCAATACACTGAGAGGGTATAATACTTTCCCTGACTAGCATGACTATTTCACTATTTTGTCAGTAGGCAATGTTTTCAAATACAGTCGTACCTCAGTATCCTCGGGAATTGGTTCCAAGACCTCTGTGGACACAAAAACCTGCCAGTGCTCAAGTCTCTTATATAAAATGGTATAAAACTACACACATCCTGCCATATACTTAAAATCATTTCTAGATTACTTACTTATACCTAATGGAAATGCTATGTAAATAGTTGTTATACTGTATTGCTTATGGAATAATGACAAGACTCTAGGTGAACAATGCCTTATCAATGAGTGCTAGAGAGAGACTAAAGATCTGTGGGATGGTGGGAGGCTAGAGCAGGGTATGCCTACACATCCCTACATTTTCATGGCTTCAGTGTATGGCTCCATATGCTGCAAACTCAAGTATTGTTTTTTGAAACTCTTTTTTTTTTTCTCTCTGAATATTTCCAATCCCTGGTTGGCTGAATCCATGGATGTAGAACCTATAGATATAGAGGGTGACTAAGTGTGTACTACGCACTTAGATTCAGAAATTTCTCCTGACTAAATTTCTCTACATATAGGGAAACAGTTTCCTTATGGGTAACTGATCTTGTCCAACGCCGTCACACAGAAGCCAGCAAGGAAAAAAGCTCAAACCTTGCCCCTGCACCCCTACCCCCGGTGTGAGCAAATAGCTTCTTACTCCTTTCAAATGTCAGAGGCATCCTCATCCCAATGTCCTCTGCTTAGGGCAGTGTGTTTCCCACATAGCTGATGCTTGGTTATAGTTCTTCCGCGGTTCTTTCAACTGATAACTGTGCAAACTTATGGCCCCACTCCTAAGTAAAGTGTTCACAAAAGGTAACATGCTTTGCTAGCTCAAGGTCATTATTTTTTACAGCCAGAGTAGAAAAGATTTCTTCTAATCTTTGTCCCCTTAGCAGTAGCCGTTTAGTTCGCTATTTCATTTCTGCGGGGGCTACAGTCACCTTGCGGACCAATGTTGTGAGACCGCCGAATCAGCAGACAGGGAGGCCAGGAGTCAGAATGTGCTGTTTAGGCAGGCACCTCTGTTGGCCCAGTCTCCCTGCTCAGCCAGAGCAGCTCTCCTCAGGGCAGCTGGGGTTCTCAGGCCAGGGGCATGATGCTAACAACACAGAGAGGAAATAATGGCCTTAATGGACACCCTACCTAATTCCACCATCTCTGAAGAGGGAGGTAGTCCTCTAGAGGAATTCAGTGAGTCAGAACAGAAGGAGTTATTTCTCTCCACTTTTGCACTTGGAAAAGTTCTTTTTTTATTTGTTTAAAGTTATATCTAAGATCTAGCCTAGGATGAGAGGTTATTTTTAACTCATTAAATTCATTGTTTTTTTAAGCCATAATATTGCAACATACTTTGAATATGCCCAATAAATACTGACAGTGATGATAAATGCAATCAGCAAAGAACCTTCTCTTTCTCTCCCATCAACCTTCCTCTTCATCCTCACTTATTGACTGACTGCCTTGTGTCAGGTCCTGCTAGGTATACAAACTTGAATTAAGCACATTTTTATACTGATAAAGTTTACAGCCCAGCAGGAACAACAGAAACATAAGCTCAGATGACTTTTTAAGGTAGCTCATGAGCTGTGCCCCCAAAGCGGGGAAAAGTAAAAAAATACTAAAAATCCCAAACTATTAGTTTGAAAAATCAACGCATACCCACCAATTGGAATGGCTAACTCAAAAAATAGTGGCACCATCAAATGATGATGAGGATGTGCAGAAAGTGTGCCACTCATATACTGCTGGTGGGTGTGTAAAGTGGTCCAGCTACTCTAGAAAACTGTCTGGTAGTTTCTTATAAAGCTAAACATACAACTACCATACGATTCAGCAACTGTTCTCCTAGGCATTTATTCTGGATGAGTGAAAACTTACATTCACGTAAAAACCTGCTAGTAGAAATGGATCTCCACATGCAAAAGAATAAAGTTGGACCCCTACTTCACATCACAAACAAAAATTAACTCAACATAGATCCACGAACTAAAAACATGAAGCTCAGAAGTAAACCTAGGGGTAAAGCTTTGGGACCTAGTTTTCAACAATGGATTCTTAGACAGAACAGTAAAAGCATGTGCAACAAAAAACAAAACAGATGAACCGGACTTCAAGAAAATTAAACCCTTTTATGCATTAAAGGACTTTATCAAAAAAATAAAGAGATAACCTACAGAATGGGAGAAAATATCTGGGAACCATATATTTAATAAGGGTTTAATGTCTAGAATACATAAAGAATTCCTACAACTCAACAATAAAAAGACAAACAATTAAAAGATGGGCAAAGGCTTTGAATAGACATTTCTCCAAAGAATATATATAAATGGCAGACAGACACATGAAAAGATGCTCAATGTCATTTTTCATTAGAGAAATGCAAATCAAAATCACAATGAAATACCACTTTACCTCCCACCCCCCAGGATGGCTACAATCAGAAAAAAGGAAAGTAACAAATGTTGGTGAGGATTGAGAAATTGGAACC
The DNA here is from genome assembly GCF_030014295.1 of Loxodonta africana. Classification (NCBI taxonomy): domain Eukaryota; kingdom Metazoa; phylum Chordata; class Mammalia; order Proboscidea; family Elephantidae; genus Loxodonta; species Loxodonta africana. The sequence continues at coordinate 4,786,221 of NC_087355.1, forward strand.
CTCATCCATCGCTGGTGGAAATTTAAAATGGTACAGCTCCTGTGGAAAACAGTTTGTTGGTTCCTCAAAAAGTCAAAGCATAGAATTACCATATGGCCCAGCAATTCCACTCCTAGATATATATACTCAAAAGACTTGAAAGCAAGGACTCAGACAGGTACTTGTACATCAATGTCCACTGCAGCATTGATCAAAAGAGCTAAAAAGTGGAAACAACCCAAGTGTCCATCAGGTGGTAAATGGATATACAAAATGTGTTCTATATATACAGTAGAATATTATTCAGCCATAAAGAGAAATGAAATTCTGATTCATATTATGACAGGGATGAACCCTGAAAACATTATGCTGAGTAAAATAAAGCAGATATAAAAGGACAAATATTGTGTATTTCTGTTGTATTGTCACTTATATGAAATTCTAGAATAGGTAAATGCAAAGAGACAAAAGTTTATTAGTGGTTACCATGTGGTTGTACAACATGGCGAATATAATTAGAAAAGAAACAAACAAAAAAACCCCAACCCATTGCTGTCAAATCGATTCTGACTCACGGTGACCCAACAGGACAGAGCAGAACTGCTCCTACAGGGTTTCCACAGAGCAGCTGGTACATCTGAACTGCTGACCTTTTGGTTATTGGCTGAGCTCTTAACCACTGCACCACCAGGGCTCCGAATGTAATTAATGTTACCAAATTGTCCATTTAAAAATGGTTAAAATGGCAAATATTTTGTTATATACATGTCACCACACACACACACACACAAACCTCAGTCTGTACATGAATGTTTGAGAGTAACTTTATTTTTAACAGCCCAAAACTGGAAACAGCCCAGAAGTCCTTCAACAGCAAAAACCATCAGTACCACGGAATATTACGGAGTAATAAAAACAATACACATAACACCTGGATGAATCTCCAGGGAATTACGCTAAGAGTCAATAAGTTACATACTGTCTGAGTCCATCTACATATACATTTTTGAAACAACAGAACTACAGACACGGATAACAGATTAATGGTTCCTAGGGGATGGGATGGGAAAGGCAGTGGTGGGAGGCAGTGGCTGTGAACTGTTTTGTATCTTGGCTGTGCTGGGGGACATACTAACCTATATATTGATAAAATGTTACACAATTAAACATACAAGTACAAGGAAAACTGGAGAAATATGAGTAAGACAGGCTAACTGTATCATGCCAGTATCCTGTGATACTGTATTATAGTTTTAAGATGTAGCTATTAGGGGTAACATAGTATCTCTGTATTATTTTTTACAACTACATGTGAGTCTACAACTATCTGAATAAAAACTTCAATTAAAAGAAATCCACCAAAAACCAGTGCATGGAGTTAAAAACTTCACTGAACACAGTTACAGTATTCACTACCAAAATACACTATGGTTTCCATCACACATGACAACAAATCACAAGGAATTGAGATTCAAAGTGAGCATCTGTCTAATCAGCACTCTTTTAAAAATCATAACTATGATTTTGGTAAGAAAGCAAGTTTAAGCATCTCTAATACTAATGGAAATGTTGGCTTTGAAACAGAATGTGCTTGCTCACAAAGGCCAGCGACAGGAGCTTTGCAGTGATGCCTGCGCTGGCCCTGCGTGCTGCTTTCACACATGGCTCATGAAGGTCAAGGAGACGGGCACAGACACTTGTGAGGGAGGAGCTGGAGGCCCACAGATTCCACCCCAAAGGCTACACGATCGCTCTCCTGGGCTTAATCTAAGCATTAAACTCTTTACTCTTAAAGTATACAAAGAATAGTTCTACACGGTTATGTGTGACCAGACATTTCCTTATTTCCCTTCCTTTTTATTTGTCTTGCCTTACTTCATGCTTGACATCTACTTTTTAACATCTTTATACACATGGCTTTTGGTTGGTTTGTCTGTTTTTTAAATGTTTTCCATGCCCACTCTTAAAAAGAAAGCCTGTCTACATCATCTCATATACACCAGGTAATGTGGCATGGGCGCTTGACAATAAGGGAATAAAATCCTCATTTCACAGCCCTGTTGGTTCTGTTACCATCCCTTTCATAAGAAAAAGCATTTTAGTCCCTGCATCACTACCAATGTGGCTAAAAAAAAAAGCAAGAAGTGACGCTGAAACACATTTACTTCTTTACTTCATTGAAGAGTCTCAGCAATTTTCTGACGGGCTAGATGATAAACTTTGTTTAGCAACGTTTTGACATCAAGAAAGAATACTAATGTTGTTAATTTGCCTAATTCCTCATTACAGACACCTATCCTGACAGAGGGGCTCTTTAGAAGTAAAGCTGAAGGTAACTGTTTATGCCTCAAGTGAAAATACTACTTGTATTTGTTCTATTATCTGAACTAGTGCTTGTTTCTATTAGATTGAATGACTGAGAAAACGGCTATTGTGTTATAACCAGTTGTTCTAAAGGCCTCTGTTCTATTGAGCTACAGGATGTGAAATAACTTGACTGTATTTAGGAAGGCAAATGGCCTGTATCCTCGTTGGCTTTAAATGTTCAGAGTCAGACAGACCCAGTCTTGAGTTTCACCTCTGCAGCCCCTTCACTTCCGTCTGTGCAGTGGGGTCTTTCCTTTATAATCCCTGAATCATAGCTGTTGTGCACACTGCCCCTTTATGCCAGGGACTGCATGGGTATTTTATTGTGCTTTATTTCATTTACTGGGTTATTTCATTAGTTCCACAAAACAAAACAAACAACAAGCACTTGGCATACTGTACATTTTCAGCAAGTCTCCCTTCTTTCTTCTAGACTACATAAAAAAAAGAAAAATTTTTTTTTTTTTTACTAATCAGATCAAAATGTTGCACACGGAGAGTAAAGATGATTATAGTTTACCGACATCCTTTTGGCTATGAACAAAATATTTCATGATTTCAATTTAAATAAGTATTGTAAAAAAGGCTAGAAGACAATATACAAAATAATATGTACAGGAAGTAGAATTATAATAATTTTTCCATTTTTGCAAATTTAAAACTTTCTATAATGTGGCTATATTGCTTTTATCATTTATAAGTTATATTAAAATATTAATGGACCAGGCTGTCACTTACATGGTCACATTATTTTATGCGTAAGCTGGGCTGTGAGTAGGAATAGTCAGAGTGCAATGTTGAGCAATGCTGCTTGTGTTTTGAGTTTTGCTATGCCTAGCCCATGCCTGGACACCATGTGTTAACTCTCAAATTTCAGAGAAGACAAACTTTGCAGTTTGTTTAAAAAAGATGGGATGGTAGTGGAACTTGGTATTTCACTAACGGCAGGGTGAGTCACAGCACAGGATGTGTCACAATTAAATCCTACGAATTTTTTTTTATGGTAGTTAAGAAAAAGGCTACGAAAAATGTGCTTCCTACCCCCTGCCATTTCTCCAAAAATAGTCTGTTCCAAAGGGCTTAACTCAAAAATATGTTCCGTTTGGGTGCTGGGGAGGGGGGATGTGTGTGCAGAATTCTCTTCTACATCTGTGATTCCTGCAGAAATATCTGGCAGTACATTCAGTTCTGTGTCTTAAAATCTCACAGGGTCAATGTTAAAATAGTACTATAAATGCTCATGGTTATCAACTCTGAACTAACCTAAAGCAGTACGACGACTGACCCTTCGGTTTCTCAGATCATCCTGAGGAAATGGCTGAGCTTTGGGCTCCTGTCTCATTGGGAAGACAGTTTGTCATAGGGTAAATTTCATGGCAAATCACATGACCTTTTTAGGGAATAAACTACAATTATAAATGAAAACTGTATATTGTTTTCTACATTTTTAGTGATTTGTGAACTCTGAAAAGAATTCCTTAACAAGCATTCATCCCTTTTAGTATGTCCTCAAAAAAAAAAAACCAAAAGTTTTTAGATGCTAATTTCCTCTCATAATTTTCCCTCATATATTTACTGTGATGATTCATAAATCTAGTACTTTCCTGTGTCACTTTTTAGCAATAATATTTATGTGGTTTTTATAATTCATTAATACATGAAATATGCAACCACCAGGAGGTAAAACTCTAAATTCTTGTTTTTAAAAACTGCAAATTTACCTTCATGTAGATTTTCCTTAAAATCTATTGTTAAAACTAAGGGTATAGAGAGTTCAAAGCCTTAATAAGCCAAAGATAAGCATCTTTACTGAGAAGATTGTGAAGTTACAACCTGCATTATAAAAGGGGCGAGGGGGCAAACCCCATCTTTATCACTGTTAAAGAAGAAAATTAATAACATTTATTTTATTTTAAGATTTTTCTTATTCATAAAACCAAATATTAACCTAAAAAGCCTGATGCAAACTACAAAAGCATTAATTTGGTTTCATACAGAAGCTTCTTTCCAGAAATGTAACTTAGTCTTTTCCTGCTAGAAAAGGACAGTCATAACAAAACTATTACCTCCTGGTTTAATGAAAAGGACTCTCAGCTGTCCTAATGAAAATCTCACAGTCTCCTGGCTCAGGTGGCTGGAGGGCTAAATTTTTTAGCAGCTAGGCCAGGGGCCACCTAGTAACATAATAAGCTGATCTTAGCAAAATGGGGAAGGCAGGGTTCCATCAGCCATGTTAAGATTAGCCAGTGGTTGATCCCTATTCTTATCCCTCCTCTTAACAAGCCTCATTGTAACTAGCTTAAAAAAAGCTTACTTCAAGCCATTTGCTTTTTTGGGGGGTGGGCGGGGAGATCAGAATGGTCTCCATATATGCATATAGAGTCACTTTTCAGGTCAAAACATCCCTGGCCACCTGAGTCCAGGTCACTGGGCAGCACCCATCGGCTCAGTTGTCTGCACAACTCCTGTACTTGAGACCAGCTGGCCTTTCTCCCCATCTTTCTCTAGTCCCCTGGGACTAGGTCACAAGCTAGAAGTACTCTATCCTTCTTTATCGATTGCCCATGCAGCCTTTCTCTATCACCCAGCCACCCAGAGCTGGGTCTACACAAATCAACTGTGTACTGCCAGCCCCTACTTGCTCATTGCCCCTGTGGTTAGTTAATTCTCTATAATGGCTCACACAATTCACAGAGACTGTTACCTATACTTACAGTTACCCATTTATTATAACCAGAAGGGATACAAGTGTAGAGACACATCAGGCAAGGTCCCCGGGGATATGCTGCTCCTCCCTCTCCCAGACATGGACATTCTCGCTGATCCAGGAGGCCCCAAAAAGGTCCTGGGTCCCCTAGTCATTGGGACCTCAGGGAATAGGCATTCCTTGGGCCTTAATGCATAGTGATGACAATCCAAACAATGAATATGCATAATTTCATCACGGCTCCCTCCCTTCCTGAGGTTGGCTTGCCAGGTGTGGGGCCTGCATAGCCACTACTTGCCAACTCTTTCAGAGAACAAAGGCATCTTGACTGATAGGGTTATTTTCAGAAACTAGAGTCAAAGGGCCATACCAACCTTTTCATCCCACATTCTCTGTTATAAGGCTGGAGTTCTATGTAGGAGTCCAGGGGGCCTCCAATCTGTCCCTGCTACACACACAAGGAGGCTGCCATGGGGAGAAGAGCAGGAGGGTTGGAAGTACGCGTTCAAATTCTACCTCTATCATCCAGTTCCTATGTGACTTATGGCAGTTTGCCCCCAAGCCTCAGAAATCATGCATGGGAGGCTCGGCCCTGCCTTTGGCCCTGCACTGCTCCTTCCTGCTGGCATCTCTCGCCCTCTCCCTAACCTTCACCCCCTTCTCTCGGAGTACCAGGGATGTTTGTCACATTCTCACTCTAACAGGGTCTCTGCGTCTCCCCTTAAGAAGTCCTCAGATTCAGTACCACAGTTGCAACTTCAACTTTCTCCTGGTTGTTACAGCTGTATTACTGTTGTTGAGTCACCAGTCCACGACAAATATTTTGACCTACATCCTGTGTGAACAAGAACCAGGCATGTCAGATTAGCCACAGTCACCCAAAGAGAGACCGGCAGTGCAGGTTAAATGGCATCTGGTGAATAAGGAGTTAATTTCCTCTTCTCTAGAGCATTCAGCTTACATGCCCCTCTAAGGCTAGATATTTCAGTCAAGACGAATGCATGGGAAATAAGAGAATCTCCATGTTCTCCTAAATGCTATCAGTCTCAAGAGGTTAGCATACACTCATCAGGAGGCAGCTGGACCAAGGTATGTCATACATACAATCAAGAATGATATTTTATAGTGACCTAAAGTGATGAAGTCCCTGGGTGGTACAAATGGTTAGGTGCTCGACTACTAGTTGAAAGGTTGGCAGTTCAAACCCACCCAGAGACACCCCGGAAGACAGGCTTGGCAATTTGCTTCTGAAAGGTCATAGCCTTGAAAATCCTATGGGGCAGTTCTACTCTGCACACATGGGGTTGCCATGAGTTGGAACTGACTCAAAGGCAACTAACAACAATAACAACAAAGCTTAAGAAGCACTTTACAGTTCATCTCTTCAACATTTAAAACAATGTTTCAAGCATATTATTATCTGTATTTTATATTGGGGTACTACGGCTCGGAGCAGTTACATAAACTGTCCAAGGTTACATGTGGAAGTGTTCCATACCCGAGCTGGCACTGGAATTTATATCTTCTTCCCACTCTCCTTCATTGTTTTTGTTTTTCTTCAGAATTTACATTAAACCTTGCTTTTCCCAATATTTTTATGCCATTTACACTTTTTCTTTATTTGCTCTTCCATTTTTCCCAGTGCTCCTTTTGTCACTTGTGAATCACAAATCTTGGTATAATGGTTTTGATTTTTTACTTTACCATGGTTCATAAATTTGATATGCTACCTATAAATCCAAAACTTACTGCCGTCGAGTCGATTTCGACTCATAGTGACTGTCTTAGTTATCTAGTGCTGCTATAACAGAAATAACGTAAGTGCACGGAATTAACAAAGAGAAATTTATTTTCTCAGTCTAGTAGGCTAGAAATCCAAATTCAGGGCATCAGCTCCAGGGGAAGGCTTTTTCTCTCTGTCGGCTCTGGAGGAAGGTCTTTCTTGTCAATCTTCCCCTGGACTAGGAGCTTCCCTACACAGAAACCCTGGGTCCAAGGGACACGCTCTGCTCCTGATGCTTCTTCCTTGGTGGTATGAGGTCCCCAACTCTCTGCTTGCTTCCCTTTCCTTTACCTTCTTGTAAGATAAAGGGTGGTGCAGGCCACATCCCAGGGAAATACCCTTTACATTGGATCAGACATGTAGCCTGTGCAAGGGTACTACATCCCACCCTAATCGTCTTTAACCACAGGCAGAGATTGATTTATAACACATAGGAAAATTGCAAAATGGAGGACAACCACACATGGCCTAACCAAGCTGACACATATTTCTGGAGGACACAAGTCAATCAATTACAATAACCCTGTAGGACAGAGTAGAACTGCTCCGTAGGGTTTCCAAGGAATGGCTGGTGGATTCCGAGTGCTGACTTTTGGTTAGCAGCTGTAGCTCACTATAGCTCACTGTAGCTCTTAACCACTGTACCACCAGGGCTCCATGCTACCTATATCATTTTGTAATTCAACATATTCGAGAGACAAAGTATGCAGAGAAAAGCTAACATTTCAAAATGTCACATGTGAAATAAGTTATTTTATCTGAAAATTAATATATTAATATAGTCAGCACTGTAATTTTACATATTCTTTTTTCTGTATGTAGTTTAGTTTTCATTTCAGAATACATAAGCATATACTTACACCTTCAAGTTTTATTTTGATGTGCAGTGTTTGAAGTTGCAACTGTAATAAAAAAGTGGCTGAAAATTCTCTTTTATTCTTCGAAGAATATAAAAGGGAAATATGGGACAAAGAAATTTACCTATTTTTCTAGATCAAGGGTTGGCAAACTACAGCCTGTGGGCCAAATTCTGACTGCCACCTGTTTTTACAAATAAAGTTTTGTTGGAGCACGGTCACACCCATCATATCATTGTCTATGACTGCTTTCATGCTACGGTAGCTAAGTACTTGTGACAGAGACCATGGTATGGCTTCTCAAGCCTAAAATAGTTATTATTTGGTCTTTTGCAGAAAATGTTTGCTGACCCCTGATCTATATAAATGAAAGACAAAATCAAGACCTACTGAGTGCCAGGCATCTCATCTTCATTGCCTCATTTAAGATCCTAACAATCCTTTGAGGCAGAAGACAGCTGAATTTCTCCTAGCATCCTAACACATATAAATACTAAGTCCCTAATATTATCACACCCTATTCTGAGGAAAAGAGAGTCAGAAAGAATCAAATAAAATCTTCCTCAAGCTAGGCTGGGATCTTGTGAGAAATACCCTATAGCTCTTCAAATAGCTGCTATGACTCTTAGAGAAAGAACTTTTGCCCTATATTTTCAAGATGTAACCATTTAGCACTTTTTAAAGGTTAAAACTCACTTTTGCAAATAAATTATGAGGAGGATACATTTTTCCAATTTCTGATGAGACTGATCCAGAAAGAGCCTGAGCCTTACAGATTTTTGGCTACCTCAGAATACTAGCTAAATTGGTTTATCCTTTAATCCCAAAACAAGCTGCACAAAAAATCAATAAATACTATCCATTCAAAATGTTTTTCATTCCCCATTCCCATTTCTCTAGATATATATTCATTTCTATCTAGAGATTAATGATTAATAAAATGTTAATTTTTATCTTCAGTCAGTCTATGATGGGCTATAACAATATGAGCAGTTCTGTTTCATTTAGCAGAAATGGCTGTGTAAATTATTCTCTACTCCCTATAAAATAATAAGTTCTTGCTAGGCTGGAGGAAGAACAACTTTCTCCACCCAACTTTTAAAATGCTGAGGGGAAAACATCCTACTTAGCCAAAATCTAGCTCTCTGTAACAGTGTACATCCAAGGAAGCATAGCACGTGGGAGGATGGGCTAGTTTCATAGGGAAAGCTATCTATGTTGCTGATTCTCCTTGTTTGTTTTTAAGGAGAATCTAAATAGCATCCAGGAAGTTCCGTATTCTAAAGCACATACCAGGATAGCACAGCCAGTGGTATCATGAGTAACAAAATCTGTTTCCATTAGAGCCTTTTATCCTGCGTAAGAGACTTGCACACTGACAGAGGGCCCAGGCTAACGGTAACCAGCTACAGCTGGTTCATGCTATAAAAAGAACTCATGAAAACACAAACGTGAACTTCTCCATTTCCCTCAGCCCGGATGTCAAGGCTGCACAGAGACAGCCCTTTCCAAAAGCTCTGTGAGCTGAGTGCTGCAGAACCTGCCAGGTCTGGTTTTCTCAAGTTGTTTACTGAACAGTGTGTGCAAGAGACTCCAAGCACTAATGGGGGCGGGGGATAGGAATCACATGTCAGTTAGCACACAGAGCCAATTTTCCGGACAATCATGAATTAGTTCTATAACAAATAAGAGGCAGAGAAAATTTCAAAAACAGGGATAAAATACCTTGAGCAATTTCATAAAAACACACACATGAATACTGTTTTTATTATGAAAAGTGTGTCAGTAAATCTGAAATAAATCCATGGCTTATCAAATATTCTAAATTCTTAAGTAAATTTAAGTCATTTCTTATTAAGTGACTTGCTTCCCAAGTGGCAGTAATCTTATGATAGAATATCATGACTTTAGTTGTTTACATGGCTAAAGAGATGCAGAGTGCTGACACTAGAAGGGGCCACAGTGATTTTCTCCAGTCTGGGCATTCAGCTTATACTTGAGCACGCCATTTTTTTTTTATTATTGAATACACACTTATGGGGGCACTGTCATGTGCAAAGCTCTGTGCCGGATGGAACTGAGAGTGCTGGGAGAAAGAGGCATGTGCATACACAGATAAATGGAGGCACAGCCCCTCCCACAAACAAACTTAAGCCATGATGGGAGAGACAGAAACAATCAAATAATACAATGAGGTGAACAGAGATGGGGAAACAGATAATAGATGTATGGAAGTAAATAGGCCAGGCCACTCCTGAATCCAATCCCCTTAGCACTGACGATCCTTCCAGAAAGGTGGAGAGGGAGGGAAAGTGCACACTCTGCCCTGGACCCCCCCAGTTTGCTAGCTGCAGGAGTGCCTCTAAATGTTCTCCATGCTCTGATTCAAACCATTTTCTTTCCTCAACTCTCCGTCAAAATTTAGCTCCGGCACTTACCACAGACTATCTTGGAAATATGATTATGTTTTATGTATATTTTACTTGTTTATGTCATAAAATCGCCCCCTCCATGAGACTGCTCCCTCTACTAGGGCAGGGAGTGGGCCTTACTCAATGCTAATACCCTTCAAGGGCCTAGAACAGTGTATACATGGCATGTGCTCACTAGTATCTGCTGATGAAATGACTTATGTGAAAAGCTGTATTTTCATAAATGTGTTTTTTTCCAATGAATAATCAAGACTACTTAACTCTTTGCCAAAAAGAAGCATGGCAAAACCATTTAAAGTGTTAGTTCTGAGGTCAGATAGCTCTTTGAGGCCACTTACTACCTGTGGACTTTTAGACAATTATTCTAACCTCTTTAGGCCTCAGTCATGAGGGTGGGCCAAAGGAGCATAAGAGCTGCACCTAACTGATACAGATTAAATAGAAGAATACACTTAAAGCAAAGGGCACTCTATGTATCATATACAACACCCATTTAAATCTGAATTTTGGGTAAATAACAATTTTTGTGTCTGTTCCAAATGTTAAATACTAAAAATTATTCAGTGTTTATCTTTTAAATTCAAATTTAACTGAGCATGCTGTGTTTTATCTGCTAAGTCTGGCAATTCTAGTGGCATAGAAAGTGCTCAATAAATGACAGCCACCTTAACTATTATTAAATAGCAACTTCTTGCTGTAGAGGAAAACAGATCTATCATTTTTAGCATTGAGAAAATTAAAATGTTAGAACTTAGAGAGCACATAGTCCAAAATGTATTAATTTATAGATGAGATAGTGAAGGTGGCAAGAGATTCTATAGCCTGCACCAGCCCATTCATTTGGTACATTCTATCACAGTCAGGATAGTTCATGAAAGGAAATAATGTGCAAAAACCAAATGATCTAGACATAAAAATGTTAACACATTGTTTGATTCTATGTATATGAAATATCCAGAATAGGTAAATGCAAAGAAACAGAAAACAGATCCATGGTTGCCAGGAGCTGAGCTGGGGTGGGGGTGGGATGCAACGTGATGGGGAACGACTGTTTAGTGGTTATGGGGTCTCCACTTGGGATGAATGAGATAGTGGTGATAGTTGCAAAATTCTATGAATATATAAAAACCACTGAATTGTATACTTTAAAATGGTTAAAATTGCAAATTTTACCTAAAAAACAAAACAAAAACAAAAACACAAAAAACCCGAATGGTGAATACTATTCTGTGCTACCATCACACAAAGATCTAATTTGTCCTTCTGAAATCCTTGCTGAACTCTCTCTTCTTCTAAGTGTCGTCCTTGACTACTTGTAGCAATTGCTGTAATTCTTTACCTCTTACTCTGCTAGGACACATTCCGGTTTGTTTAATTCAAATCTATTAAAGCAGAATATGTGCATGTGGATGTGAATGTCTTAGTTATCTAGTGCTGCTATAACAGAAATATTACAAGTAGATGGCTTCAACAAACAGAAGGTTATTCTCTCACAGTCTAGGAGGCTACATGTCCAAATTCAGGGCATCAGCTCCAGGGGAAGGCTTTCTCTCTCTGTCAGCTCTGGAGGAAGATCCTTATCCTCATTCTTCCCCTAGTTGAGGAGCTTCTCAGCACTGGGACCCTGGGTCCAAAGGATGCACTCTTCTCCTGGTATTACTTTCTTGGTGGTATGAGGTCCCCCTGTCTGCTCGCTTCTCTCTTTTATATCTCAAAAGAGATTGATTTAAGATACAACTTAATTTTGTAGATTGAGTCCTGCCTCATTAACATGAATGCCACTAATCCCATCTCATTAACATCATAGAGGCAGGATTCACAACACATAAGAAAATCACATCAGATGACAAAATGGTGGACAATTACCCAGTACTGGGAATCATGGCCTAGCCAACTTGACACACATTTTTGGGGGACACAGTTCAATTCATAATAGTGAATATACTCTGTCTTCATAAAAAGATATTGGGCTTCTTCACCACAGACATAATATTATATAATTCTCTGGTCTACCTTCAGTATAAATTTCTTTCTCTCTCTCCTCCTCTTGCTTCCCTTCTTCTTCCCTCCTTCTCCCCTTCTCCTTCTACTAACACTGTACCTTAAAGGGAGCACATGAGGGAAATGGATTTCATGTGCTGGGACGGGTGATAAAAATTATTTTGTAACTAACATAATAAAGAAGCACAGAAGAAAAGAATGTGAATGTCAGTGTCAGAAAGAGTTAGTCCATTTATAAAAAAGTAGGGAGGAATGAAAGAAATTTTAGATGATAGAATCAGAATAAAAAAAAAATTGATCCATGGACTGAATTCGCTCACATGAAATTTAACAGAGATAAATATAAGGTCCTGCATCTGCATCCAAAAAACAACTCTGCAAGTTAGGATAGAGAAGATATGGTACAGCTGGCAGCTGTTTTAGACAGCTAAGGGATCAGCACAGAGGCTGGCCATTGTTTTGGCCCCCAGAGGCTGAAAAAACTTCTTGGTGTCCAAGGCCGTGTCTGTAGAGGGGATTTAAGAAGACAGTATTCCCCTCCTCCTTGGGAGTCAGATATTTAAAAAAATAGTCATCAGATCACCAACCACAGAGATAACAGAACAGAACATCAAGGAATACACAGTTGGAAAATTAGCTTGGGAGAGTCACAAATAGATGGTTCAAGCCCTCATCAAGCAAAAATTGGCAATCCCTAAGGAGTGGGAGAATTAGATTTCAGGTGGTACCATCACATACTACTCAGAATGTCCAGTTCTCAACAAAAAATCACAGCACATAGAAACATGAAAGTATGGCTCATTCAAAGGAAAAAAGAATTTGACAGACACCTTCCCTGAGGAAGCCTAGACACTGGAATCCTTAATCAGACATTAAATCAACCGTATTAAATATTATGTTCAATGAGCTTTAGCCAAGGACAAGAACTGAAGGAAATCAGGAAAATGATGTATAAACAAAATGAGAATATCAATAAAGAGACCAAATCATAAAAAGGAACCAAACAGAAATTTGGGAGCTGAAAAAAACGATGGAAATGAAAAACTCATTAGAAGCATTCATTGCATTTAAGCAGGCAGAAGATTAGTATCTTATATGATCTTGATGGAATGAAACTAGAAATTAGTAACAGAGGGAAGACTGGAAAATTTGCAAATATGTGGCAATTAAATAACACATTCTTAAACAACAATTGAGTCAAAGAAGAAATCACAAGGAAATTAGAAAGTAACTTGAGACAAATAAAAATGAAAACACTCCATACCAAAACTTATGAGATGCAGTAAAAGCAACGCTCAAAGAGAAGTTTATAGTTCCAAAGCATACATTAAAAAAGTTCTCAAATAACCTAATTGTACATCTTAAAGAACTGGAAAAAGAAGAGCATACTAAACCCAAAGCTAGCAGAAAGAAGGAAATAATAAAGATTGGAGCAGACATAATGAAACAGAAAAGAGAAAAACAATAGAGAAAAATCAATGAAACCAAAAGTCGGTTCTTTAAAAATATCAACAAAATTGACAAACTTTTTTAGCTAAATGAACTAAAAAAAAAAAAAAAGGTGGGGGACTTGAGGATCAAATTACTAAAATAAAAAATGAAAGCAGGGACATTACCACTGATTTTACAGAAATAAAAGGGTAAGAGAGTACTGTGAACCACTGCATGCTAATAATTTGGATAACCTAGATGAAATGGACAACTTTCTAGAAACACAATCTACCAAAACTCATTCAAGAAGAAATAGAAAATCTGAAGAGACCTATAACTTGTATGGAGATTGAACCAGTAACAAAAATACCCCAACAAAGAAAAGCCCAGGACCAGATGGCTTCACTGGTGAATTCTACCAAGCATTTAAAGAAGAATTAACACCAATTCTTCTCAAGCATTTCCAAAACAATGAAGAAGCAGGAACACTTCCTGTCTTGGGCTGAATTGTGTCCCCCCAAAATATGTGTCAAGTTGGCTAGGCCATGATTCCTAGTATTGTGTGATTTTGCACCATTTTGTCATCTGATATGATTATCTTATGTGTGTAAATCCTACTTCTGTGATGTTAACAAGGCAGGATTAGCAGCAGTTTTGTTTGTGAGGCAGGGCTCTATAAGATTAGGTTTTGTGTTAAGCCAATCTCTTTTGAGATACAAAAGACAGAAATGAGCAAAGAGACAGGAGGACCTCATACCACCATGAAAGTAATACCAGGAGAAGAGTGTATCCTTTGGACCCCAGGTCCCTGCACTGAGAAGCTCCTTGACTGAGGAAGATTGATGACAATGACCTTCCTCCAGAGCCCACAGAGGGAGAAAGCCTTTTCCTAGAGCTGGTACCCTGAATTTGGACTTCTAGCCTCTTAGGCTGTGAGAGAATAAATTTCTCTTTGCTAAAGTCAACCACCTGTGGTATTTCTGTTATAGCAGCATTAGCGGATGGCTCTAACAAAGAGAAATTTATTTTCTCAGAGTCAGTAGGTTACAAGTCTAAATTCAGGGTGTCGGCTCCAGGGGAAGTCTTTCTCTCTCTGTCGGCTCTGGAGGAAGGTCCTTGTCCTCAATCTTTCCCTGGTTGAGGAGCTTCTCAGGAGCAAGGACCCCGTGTCCAAAGGATGCGCTCTGCTCCTGGTGCTGCTTTCTTGATGGTATGAGGTCCCCAACTCTCTGCTTGCTTCCCTTTCCTTTTATCTCTTGAGAGATAAAAGGTAGTGCAGGCCACATCCCAGGGAAACTCCCTTTACCTTGGATCAGGGAGGTAACCTGAGTAAGGGTAGTGTTACAATCACAAATCCTCTCAATAAAAAATTACAATCACAAAACAGAGGACAACCACACAATACTGGGAATCATGGCCTAACCAAGTTGATACACATATTTTCGGGGGGACCTAATTTAATCCATGACAATAACCAATATAATAATATTTCGTCATAATTATCTTTATTTCTATTGGGTCAGTTGTAATGTCCTCTTTCATTACTTTGGTTATTTACACCTTTTCTTTTGTCAGTCTAGCTGAAGGTTTGTCAATTTTATTGATATTTTCAAAGAACCAACTTTGTGTTCCTGTTTTTAGTATTATTTATTTCTGCTTTCATCTTTATTTCCTTTCTTCTGGTAGGTTTAGGCTTAGTTTGCTCCCCTCTTTCTAGTTCTTGGAGTTGTCCAGTTAGGCTATTAATTTGAGATCTTTCTTCTTTTTCTAGGCATTTTATTGCTCTAAGTTTCCTTCTGAGTACTGTCTTCACTACATAAGATTTTGTATGTTGTGCATTCGCTTTCATTTGACTCTATGAAATTTGTGATTTCTCTTTAGATTTCTTCCTTGACCCATTGGTAGTTATATAGTGTGTTGCTGAATTTCCATGTTTGTGTATTTTCTAGGTTTTTTTTTCCAGTTATTGAGTTATAGCTTCACTCCATTGTGATCAAAGAAAATACTTTGCATGATTTCAATCTTTTTAAACTTATCAAAACTTGCTTTGTGATCTAAAATATGGTATATTCTGAAAAATGGCCCATATGCATTGAAGTAGAATGTACTTGTGCTATTTTTGGCTGGAGTATTCTATGTATGTATATCTGTTAAGTCTAGTTGGTTTACTGGGTCGTTCAGGTACTGTTTCCTTGTTGATCTTTCTAGATGTTCTGCCCAATATTGCAAGTAGCATATTGAAATCTCTAACTATTTCTCTCTTCAATTGTATCAGCAATTGCTTTATATATTTAGGTGAGTTTTTTTTTTTTTAATGTTGGGTACACATATATTTATGATTTTTAAATCTTCTCGACTAATTGACTCTTTTATCACTATATGATGTCAATCTTTAATTTTTCTGATAGATTTTGTCTTAAAGTCTACTTTATCTGATATTAAGATTGCCATCCCAGCTCCTTTTTGATTATTATTTGCATGGAATATTTGCTTCCATCCTTTGACTTTGAACCTATTTGTTTCCTTGGGTTTAAGGTGTGTCTCTTGCAAACAGCATATAGTTGTTGTTTTTTTTTTTTTTTTAAATCCATTCTGCCACTCTCTGCGTTTTGATTGGAGCATTTAGTCCATTTACACTCACTGTTATTACTGGTAAGGAGTGACTTACTTCTGGAATTTTGTTATTTGGTATTTGTGTGTCTTGAGCCTTCTTTGTCTTTGTCCTTAATACAGCTTGCTTTTGTCTTTTGTTGGTTTATCGTAATGAGCTTTTTTTGGTTCCATTCTTTCTTCTTGTGTATTTTTTTTTTTAAATTTATTTTCTTAATGGTTACCATGCATATTACATTTAAGGGCTTTATTTATAATTTCTACAGTAAGTTTGGTACCAATTTAACTTCAGTAACATACAAGAAATCATATATCTATACCATTCCTCTTCCCTGCTTTTGTTATCACCAATTACGTCTTTGTTTCATGTGTCCTGTAACATAATTTTTTCCTTGCCTTTTATATATTTGCTATTAAAAAACATGAAAGATAATACATGGTATAAACAGTATAAAAATATTACTAAGAATGCACAAACACTAGAAGAGAAACTAGATAAATGAGAGCTCCTAAAAATCAAACACTTATGCTCATCCAAAGACTTCACCAAAAGAGTAAAAGGATTACCTACAGACAGGGAAAAAGTTTTTAGCTATGACATTTCTGATCAGCATCTGATCTCTAAAATGCACATGATACTGCAAAAACTCAACTACAAAAAGACAAATAATGCAATTAAAAAATGGGTAAAGGACATAAACAGGCACTTCACTAAAGAAGACACTCAGGCAGTTAACAGATACATGAGGAAATGCTCACGATCATTAGCCATTAGAGAAATGCAAATCAAAACTACAATGAGATTCCATCTCACTCCAACAAGGCTGGCATTAATCCAAAAAACACAAAATAATAAATGTTGGAAAGGTTGTGGAGAGACTGGAACAGTTATACACTGCTGGTGGGAAAGTAAAATGGTACAACCACGTTGGAAATTGATTTGGCGCTTTCTTAAAAAGCTGGAAATAGAACTACAATATGATCCAGCAATCTCTCTCCTTGGAATATATCCTAGAGAACTAAGAGTCCTCATACTAGCAGATATATGCACACCCATGCTCACTGCAGCACTTTTTACAATAGTAAAAAGATAGAAGCAACCAAGGTGCCCATCAACAGATGAATGGATAAATAATGGTATATTCACACAATGGAATACTATGCATCGATAAAGAACAATGATGAATTCGTGAAACATTTCATAACATGGAGGAATCTGGAAGGCATTATGGTGAGTGAAATTAATCAGTTGCAAAAGGAAAAATATTGTATGAGATCACTATTTTAAGAATTTTACAGTTTAAACAGAGAAGAAAATATCCTTTGATGGTTACAAGAGTGGGGAGGGAGGGAGGGAGAGAGGGATTCACTAATTAGATAGTAGAAAAGAACTATTTTAGGTGAAGTGAAAGACAACACACAATACAGAAGAGGTCAGCACGACTGGACTAAACCAAAAGCAAAGAACTTTCCTGAATAAACTGAATGCTTCGAAGGCCAGCATAGCAGGGGTGGGGGTTTGGGGACCATGGTTTCAGGGGAAATCTAGGTCAATTGCCATAATAAAATCTATTAAGAAAACATTCTGTATCTCACTTTGGAGAGGAGCGTCTGGGGTCTTAAACGCTAGCAAGCAGCCATCTAAGATGCATCAATTTGTCTCAACCTACCTGGAGCAAAGGAGAATGAAGAACACCAAAGACACAAGGTAGTTATGAGCCCAAGAGACAGAAAGGGCCATGTAAACCAGAGACTACATCAGCCTGAGACCAGAGGAACTAGATGGTGCCCAGCTACAACCAATGGCTGCCCTGACAGGTAACACAACAGGGAACCCCTGAGGGAGCAGGAGAGCAGTGGGATGCGACCTGGAATTCTTGTAAAAAGACCAGACTTAATGGTCTGAGACTATAAAGACCCCAGAGGTCATGGTTCCCAGACCTTCTGGTTAGCCCAAAACAGGAACCATTCCCAAAGCCAACTCTTCAGACAGGGATTGGACTGGACTATTGCATAGAAAATGATAACTGGTGTAGAGTGAGCTTCCTGGATCAAGTAGACATACGAGATTATGTGGGCACCTTCTGTCTGGAGAGGAGATGAGGGGGCAGCGGGAGTCAGAGGCTGGCCAAATGGACACAAAAATAAAGAGTGGAGAGAAGGAGTGTGCTGTCTCATTAGGGGGAGAGCAATTAAGAGTATATATAGCAAAGTGTGTATAAATTTTTGTGTGAGAGACTGACTTGATTGGTAAACTTTCACTTAAAGCACAATAAAAATTTAAAAAAAAACATGAAAGACAAAACATTTAGAATTATCAAGCATGAATACCTTATTACTAGCCCTTATACTTGTCCATGTATTTCTCTTTATTATAGATCTTTCTTTTTATGTATAGCTAGTATTATAACTACTCTCTGGTATCTTTTTCCTTTCATCCACAGAATGCTCATTAGTATTTTTTTGTAGGGCTGGTTTGATGTGTATTAACTCTCTTGGATTTTGTTTGTCTGGGAATGTTTTAATTTCACCCTCATTCTTGAAGAACAGTTTCTCTGGGTATAGTATTCTTGGTTGACACTCTCCTCCCTTCCAGCACTTTAAATATATCATTCCATTGCCTTTGGCCTCCAACGTTTCTCGGGAAAAAAATGGCATTTAACCTTTTTGGGGATGCTTTGTATGTGGCTGTTTGCTTCTCTCTCACTGCTTTCAGGATTCTCTATCTTTAATTGAGAGCTTAACTATGGTGTGCCTTGGTGTAGATCTCTTTGGTTTATCCTACTCAAGGTTCTTTGAGCTTCTTGGATTTGTAGAGTCATGTCCTTTGTTTGACTGGGGAAATTTTCTGTCATTACTTCAGGTATTCTTTCTGTCCCTTTCTCTCTTTCATCACCTTCTGGAATTCTCATAATGCATATTTAGGTCCCTTGCTGTTGTTCCATAATTCTATTGAAACTGTACTCAGCCTTCTTGAGCCTCTGTTCTTGATGCTCTTCAGCACCTGTAATTTAAACCATCTTATCCTCTAATTCACTGTTTGTTTTGCCTGATTAAATCTTCTGTTAAGCCTATTGTGTTTCTCATTTCAGTTATTGTCCCTGGCAGTTGCAATATCTTTTTTTAGATACTCATTTTGTTCCTGCATTGTTTTCCTTATTTCTTTTAGCCCTGTTTATGTTTTTCCCTTAGTTTTAATTATAGTCTTCCACTTTTTCCCATTATTTGGTCATCCCTACATGCACTTTTACTCCCTTTGTCATGTTCGTTTCTCTGTTGTGTGCCTCGTGATTTTTTTATTGGGGCACTGGAATTTTTGAGGGTGTTAACTTTCATAGATTTCCCTGGTATTTGATGTTTTTGCCCACACTACTTTCTTCAAGAAACTCTTAGGTAGGCAGAGTCTTTGACTTTTGATTACTGTTTTCTCTCTCTTTTTTTTTTTTTTGTGATAGCTCCTTTCCCCTCTCTGGTTTAATTGGGATCTGAAAGTTCCAGATCTTGTTTTTCAACTTTAAATCTCTACCAAACACACCAGAGAACACGCTGTGGTCAGTCTGTTCACCAGTGGGCACTGTCACTCAGGCGAGATATCCTGTACTAATCAATCTGATGACAGGGGGTGCAATCCCCTCTCTCTGGTTATTATTCCTTTTCCTTCTTTGTTTCTGAAATCACATTTCTAATTGGAAAACACACCCCCATCAAGCCCCCTTCAGGGCTGGGTGTTGCCCTCTGATTTTGCCAGAGGTTTCCTTCCCTGCTTTGTGTGGGCTGCTTATATCTGAGCTAGCATTCAAGGGAAGTATAGGCAGGCTTTCCATCCTTTCAGGAGGAGGAAAATGGGCTGGTACTCCCTAGAAGTACCTCCAAGTGATCTATCTTGTTGATTTCAGAGCCCCAGCAGCCCTGTGGTGGCTGGGGGAGCTCCACTGAGGTGATCCCCCTCTTGACTCCACTATATGAAACCTTTGGTAGGAGTCTGTATCTGTCCAGCAGCTGACAGTTACCAATTGGGGGTAGGGTAGTCACACTTAAAATGGATCCCAGAGGTCTGCCTTGTTGCTCTCAGAGCCTGTCCTGTAGGTTGGCTGTGGGTGTAGCCTCTACTCAAGGGGCCTACTTCCAAGCATACAGCAGCCTCAGTTAGCAGTCCTCAGCACAGATTGTAAGGGGGAACAGATAGACCTAAACTGATCCACAGAGAGGTCTGTCCTTTTGGTTTCAGAGGCCTGAGCTATGGGTTGCACAGGGAGGCAGATAGAGTACTGACTATGGGAGCAGAATCCACTCTGGGGGACTCTGTAGCAGTTTGCAACATCCTGGCCACCAACAATTACCAGGTCGGGGAGGGGTGTCATACTCTGGTCAGATCCCCATGGAGGTCTGACTTGTTGCTATCAGAGTCCCGCTGATAGACTATTGGCTGTGAGTGCAGCCTCCACTCAAGACTCCTGCTTCCTAACACGTGGTAGTCTTAGGTAGCAGTCCTCAGCACCAACTGGAAGTGGAGACAGACTAATGCTAATTGACCCCCAGGGAGGTTTGTCCTGTTGGTTTCAGAGGCCAGCGCTATGGGGTATGAAGGGAGGCAGGTAGAGTGCTGACTACGGGAGCTTAATTCACTGCAGGGACTTTCTATAGCAATTCACTGCAGGTTTGCAGGTGACAGTGACTGGGTGAAGGAGGGGCTGTCATGCTCCAAACAGACCTCCAGGGAAGTCATCCTTTTTGCTATCAGAGCCCTCCCTGTAGTATGTTGGCTGTGGGTGTAGCCTCCACAAAAGACACCGGCTTATTAGCACACAGCCTCCTCAGTCAGCAGTCCTCAGCACTGCCCGAAAGAGGGAGCAGTCAGACCTAACTGACTCCCTGGAAAGTTTGTCCTGTTGGTTTCAGAGGCCTGAGCTCTGGGGTGTGCAGGGAGTCTGGTAGAGTGTTTACTATGGGAGCAGGCTCCACTGCGCGGGCCATCTGTAGCAATTTGCTGTAGGCTTGCAGCTGACAGTGTCTGGGTGGGGAAGGTGCTGACACACTCCAAATGGACCCCTAGGGAGGTCTGTTTTGCTGCTATCAGAGCCCCGCCAGGAGTATGTTGGGTGTGGGTGTAGCCTCCACTGAAGATGTCTGCTTCTTAGCATACAACAGCCTCAGTCAGCAGTCCTCATTAAATAGTGAAAGGGAGAGCAGACAGACTAGAACTGACTCTCCAGGAAGTGAGTACTGTTGGTTTCAGTGGCTTGAGCTATGGGGTTTGCAGGGGTGGGTAGGTAGGGTGTTGAGTATGAAAGCAGACTCCACTGCAAGGGCCTTCTGTAACAATTTGCAGTAGACTTGCAACCGACAGTGTTTGTGTGCGGGGAAGTGCTAGCACACTCCAATGGACCCCTGGGGAGGTATGCCTTATTGATTTTAGGGCAGAAGCTTGGGTTGCTGTCTCTTTGAACAGGCAGGGGCTGTGGTGGCCAGGAAAACAGGCTTTTTCTGGGGCCACTACCCCAGTTCACAGCAGCTGGTGGGCTGCGTGGCTGTGGGTGGGGCAAGGATGGCAGAGAAGTGATTTTCCTACTGTATTCAACTTGTTTGTTTATTGATCCTTGCCTGTATGTGGTTCCCTGCTGCTTTCCTCTGCTCCCGGATTCAGAGTCTTTTGATGCTGAGCACCATTTCCTTGTTGTATTTCGTCCTTATTGTATTTGTGAGGGAGGGTCAGAATGATGGTTTGTTTATGCTGCCATCTTCCTAGAATCTAACCCATGGGGTTTTCAATGGCTGGTTTTTTGGAAGTAGATCTCCAGATCTTTCTACTGAGGCACCTCTGGGTGGGCTTGAACCACCCACCCTTCAGTTAGCTGTTGCGAGTTTAACCATTTGTGCCATCCAGGTATTCCTGACCTCTCTCAGTTCTGCATTAATACAAGAAATGCTTCAAAAGTCTTAAATCATTACCAACTGGATATATTTTTTCTTTATGAACATCCTACCCCAAGGGCTGCCCTTATTTCTCCCTTGCCATCTTCAAAAGTGTCCCTTCTCTTTGTAGTCTTCCCTACTAGTTTACATTGACTGAACACTCCCAGAGACCTTGATTTCAAGTATCTTATCTTTTATCTGATTGGAGCTGATTAGACTTAACCTCTGTCTTAAAGCAGAGTATTCCTGGCACTTCCTACCAAACAGGTCTCCTTGTCTATTTTCTTACAGAACTTAAGCATTTATTAGAACATCTCCATGGACTGGCTAGTCCTGAGAAAAGAAAGGGAATACAGGTACTCCCTGACTTACAACGTATTTGAATTATGATGAACTGTACTTATGACCATCTGTTTTTTTGGTACATCTTATAATTAGTAAAATGTACTACATAAAATGTTGCAGTGCATAATTTTCTGATGTTCACTTGCAGATGTTATATGTAATGTTTCCACGCCCCAAAGACAAAGATTGGATTTATATAAAGATAATAATAATAAAAGGCAACAATAATGAAAACTAAAAAAAAGGAGGTATCTGACTTTTGTCAAAACTGACTTATGACAGAATCATTGGAATGGAAACCTGTTGTAAGTTGGGGACTACCTGTACATAAACTCACTGCACCTACTCAGCCGCTCACTTGGCCACTACTTCTTCGCATCAACAGATAACTGTTAAGTGTCCGCTGCATTCATGGTCCTTACCAAAACTGGATGAGTCACAGTCCTTGGCCTCAGAGGGCTTATTTATGGTTAAATGGGAGAGGTGAAATAGAAAAACAAACAAAAAACATGTACAGGCTTATTTTTAAGGCACTGGCAAGTACTGATGCAAGATATAATATATGACCATTATTCTTACTCCAGAGCTAAGCACCTGTCCAGATGCTGCCGTAGGTGTCACTTTCCTCCTGTATCTGTGCAAACATTTATAATGCCACTGCCAGGCAAACCATTTAGGAAGAGACAAAGCTACCTGTTTATATATCATAGTGTATCTCTTGAGGAAGAAAAGTACTCATCCGAAGAATTGCTTTGGGGGTTCAGTTTGCTCCAGTTTTCTGTGGTGCATGGGGCTGACTTGGCTCTGGCCAGTTAGAACTGTAAAGCCAAAAAATCAGCATAACAAGGCTGAGCTACCAAGACCGCCAGCTGGCTATACTAAGTGCTGCTCAATCTAGCAGCAGCTGGGAAACAGGGCACAGCAGGTCACATGACAGGGAGATAAATAGGGTGGATGAGGAGGGGGTGGCAAGGTATAGCAGCTCAGCTAGAATGGGAAGTCATGTCAGGTCAGACGGGATCTAACCACGCCTGTGTTTCCTTGGTCACAGTGGCATGCGCTGTCGTGTGTTTGCTCTTGGACGGCCCCCGCAGAATTTGCTAGGCCTGTGGGCTCAGTTTCTCATGGCTCTTCTCTTTGCCATCCTCTTAGAAAACAAAGCTACATTCTGGCTGACAGGAAACTTCTAGTATGATCACGGTACTGCTCCAGATCGCAGCTATACATATGAGGTCAGGGAGTGGGATGCAGATTCTGAGAGGTCTCCAGCCTTCTTGAGGAACATAAAGATTTCCAGGGGAAGGATATCAGGAACAAGGGGGAAAAATTTCATGCCTTTTATTCAGAGCCACTTTAAAATCATTTTTGATCTTCTTGATCTTGACGGATAACAGGTGCTGGATAATCACCATGTCCAGCTTAACATACAAACTTAGAGCTAAGGCTGCATGTATCATGTCTGGTTACAAGCATAGAAAAATTACTCTATCTCCATTCTGTTATGAAAGTTTTATTTTTATACTAATTGTTTGACTCAAATAATTAGGCTGTTGCCTTTCAATCTTTTCCTTTAATTGCATTACTGGTTTAATATATTTAAAAAAATGGAAATTTTTATTGCTGTTTTCATATTATCCTAAGTTCATCAAGGATTTTTTTTAAGGTATATAGCTATGTAGTATAAATGAAAATATCAATTAATACTTGATTCCAACTCATGGGGACCGAACATGTTGGAGCAGAGCTGTGCTCTATAGGGTTTTCAATGGCTGATTTTTGGAAGTAGATTGCCAGGCCTTTCTTCTGAGGTTCCTCTGGGTGGACTCAAACCTTCAACCTTTCAGTTAGCAGCCAAGTGTGTTAACCATCTGTACTACCCAGGGTTCAAAAAGTTGGCACTGTACAGTGTTTAAAGAACATGACTATACTGCATTGAAATTATCCGTAGCTCTGATTCTAGTCTGAAACATTTAAAATTCCAATCAGATAGCTGTAACTGGACTGTAGACCTATAAAATGATATAAGCTTAAAAAGGGGATAAAGGGTAGATATATGGATCCATTTTCTGCCATCTGGAAGGGGAGAAGTGATACATAAAGACATAATACATTGCAAACTGAAATAAATGCCAATAAAAAGATACTGAAATATGCTTACTGAAATATGCTGTTGGTGTTGTTAGGTGCCATCAAGCGCCTGATCCTGTGCCATCCTTATAATCGTTGTTATGCTTGGGCCCGTTGTTGCAGCCACTGTGTCAATCCATCTCCTTGAGGGTCTTCCTCTTTTCCCCTGACCCTGTACTTTGCCAAGCATGATGTCCTTCTCCAGGGACTGATCCCTCCTGATAACATGTCCAAAGTATGTAAGACGCAGAAGCCGAAGAAGTCTCACTACCCTGGCTTCCAAGGAGAACTCTGGCTGTACTACTTCCAAGACAGATTTGTTTGT
This sequence comes from Loxodonta africana, assembly GCF_030014295.1. Lineage (NCBI taxonomy): Eukaryota > Metazoa > Chordata > Mammalia > Proboscidea > Elephantidae > Loxodonta > Loxodonta africana. Next base: position 4,811,098 of record NC_087355.1, read on the forward strand.
TCTTCTGGCCGTCCAATTCTTCTTTGGTCTTCATTATTCTTTGTCCAGCTTTCACACGCATCTGAGGCAATTGAAAACACTATGTCTTGGGTCAGGTGTACCTTAGTTCTCAAAGTAACATCTTTGTTTTTTAACACTTTAAAGAGGTCTTTTGCAGCAGACTTGCCCAGTGCAATATGTCATTTGGTTTCTTGAGTGCTGCTTCCATGGGCATTGACTGTGGATCCAAATAAAATTAAATCCTTGACAACTTCAATATTTTCTCCATTTATTATGATGTTGTTTACTGGTCCAGTTGTGAGGATTTTTGTTTTATGTTGAGGTGTAATCCATACTGAAGGCTGTAGTCTTTGGTCTTCATCAGTAAGTCCTTCAAGTCCTCTTGGCTTTCTGCAAGCAAGGTTGTGTCATCAGCATATTGCAGGTTGTTAACGAGCCTCCCTCCAATCCTGATGCCACGTTCCTCTTCATATAGCTCAGCTTCTTAGATTTGCTCAGCATACAGACTGAATAAGTACGGTGAAAAGATACAACCCTGACACATACCTTTCCTGACTTTAAACCACACAGTATCCCCTTGTTCTGTTCTAACAACTGCCTCTTGATCTATGTACAGGTTCCTCATGAGCATAATTAAGTGTTCTGGAATTCCCATTCTTCGCAATGTTATCTATAATTTGTTATGATTCACATAGCTGAATGCCTTTGCACAGTCAATAAAACACAGGTAGACATCTTTCTGGTATTCTCATGCTTTCAGCCAAGATCTATCTCACATCAGCAATGATACCTCTCCTTCTATGTTCTCTTCTGAATCTGGCTTGAACTTCTGGCAGTTCTCTGTTGATGTACTGCTGTAACTGCTTTTGAATGATCTTCAGCACAATTTTACTTGGATAAATTGTGATATTAATGATATTGTTGGATAATTTCTGCATTCTGTGGGATCACCTTTCTTTGGAATGGGCACAATATGGATTCTTCAGATCGGCTGGCCAGGAAACTGTCTTCTAAATTTCTTGACATAGACAAGTGAGCACTTCCAATGCTGCATTCCTTTCTTGAAAGATTTCAGTTGGTATTTTGTCAGTTCCTGGAAACTTGTTTTTCATCATTCCCTTCAATGCAGCTTGGACTTCTTCCTTCAATACCATCGGTTCTTGATTATATGCTACCTCTTCAGTGGTTGAACGTCAACCAATTCTTTTTGGTACAGTGATTCCGTGTATTCCTACTATCTTCTTTTGATGCTTCCTGCATTGTTAAATATTTTCCTCATAGAATCCTTCAATATTGGAACTCGAAGCTTGAATTTTTTCTTCAGTTCTTTCAGCTTTAGAAGTGCTGAGTGTATTCTTCCCTCTTGGTTCTCTAGCTCTAGGTCTTCGCACATTTCACTATAACACTTTACTCTGTCTTCTTTAACTGTCCTTTGAAATCTTCTGTTCAGCTCTTTTACTTTATCATTTCTTCCATTCACTTTAGCTATTTTACATTCAAAAGCAAGTTTCAGAATCTCTTCTGACATTCATTTTGGTCTTTTCTTTCCTTCCTTTCTTTTTAATGACCTTTTGTTTTCCTCATGTAAGATGTCCTTGATGTCATCCCACAAATCATCTGGTCTTCAGTCATTAGCGTTCAGTGCATCAAATCTATTCTTGAGATGGTCTCTAAATTCAGGTGTAATATACTGAAGGTAGTATTTTGGCTTTGTGGACTTGCTCTAATTTTCTTCAGTTTCAACTTGAACATGTATATGAGCATGTTGATGGTCTGTTCCGTTCCGCAGTTGGCCTGTGACCTAGTTCTGACTGATGATATTGAGCTTCTCCATCATGTCTTTCCACAGATGTAGTCGACAGACACTTAAGGTAAGGTATATACAGACACATATTTTATCAAGACAATATAGCTAGTAAGTGGAAGAGCTGAGATTCAAAGCCAGGCTTGTCTGATTACAAAATCTATGCTGTTTTCACTCTACCATACTAAAGAAGAGATAGATTCAAATGGGGGAAATCAGGAGACATTTTGTAGGGTAAGTAGCCTAAGACTGAGTAAAGGATGCTCAGCATTTAGAAGATCAGCTGCTGGTGACAGCATCACAGCATCAAATAACCATTTCTCTTTTTCTGCCTTAAGAAATTTCAAAGAATTATTAGGGCAATTAAACAAGAAAAATAAATTAAAAAGGCATCCAGAGTGGAAAAAAGTGACAAAACAATCTCTATTTGCCGATTACATGATTTGGCATGTGGAAAATCCCTACAACTGGACTGATAAACAACATCATGACAAATGGAGAAAAAGTTGAAATTGTTAATGATTTCTTTTTACTTGCATCAAAAATCAATGTTCATGGAAGCAGCAGACAAGAAATCAAATGATGGAAAACAACAAATGTTGGTGATGATGTGGAGAAATTGGAACCCTTGTCCATTGCTGGTAGGAATGTACAATGATAGAGCTGCTGTGGAAGAGCCTAGTGGTTTCTCAGAAAGCCAAAAACAAAAATACTATATGACCCAGCAATTACACTTCTAGGTATATACACAAGACACCTAAAAGCAGTGATCCAAACAGACACGTGTACACCAATGTTCCCTGCAGCACTACCGACAGCAGCCAAATGGTGGAAATAACCTGAACGTCCATCGACAGAAGAATGGATAAACAAAATGTGGTAAACACATACAATGATTCATTACTCAGCCATAAAGAGAACTGAAGTCCTGATACATGTTACAACATGGGTGTACCTTGAAAACTTTATGCGAAGTGAAATAAGTCAATCACAAAAGGAAAAATATTGTATGATCTCACTTACATGAAACATTTAGAATAGGCAAAGATATAAAGGCTGTGTGGTGTGGAATCACATTACCAAAGAGGAGTTTGGCCCTGGATCCTGAGTTCTGCCAGGCTGACCTTTATCTGGATTGGCTGGTAAGCTCTGCCTGGTAACTAATCTTTACCCTGATTGGCTGCAGAGCCCCTCCATGTAACTGAACTTTATGTGGATTGGCTGGGCTTCCCTTATGACCCATCCAGTATTTGACCTTTATTGGGATTGGTTGGGGGCCCCATCCTACAGTTGACCTTCACATGGATTGGCCAGGGGTGAGGGGAGGCCCAGCTCAGTAGTTGACCTTTACCCAGATTGTCTGGGGGTCCTGCCTGGTGGCTGATAAAAACCCTAGAACATGGAGGCTCAAATGGGGCCTCCTGATCAATGAGAATCAGTAGAGGAGTACGTCTCTTGAACACGGGGGCCCTGTACTATGACCAGCAGTTATGGATTGAATTGTGTCCCCCCAAAATGTATATCAACTTGGCTAGGCCATGATTTCTAGTATTGCGTGGCTGTCCACCATTTTGCAATCTGATGTGATTATCCTGTGTTGTAAATCCTGACATCTATGATGTCAATGAGGCAGGATTAGAGGCAGTAATGTTTATGAGGCAGGACTCAATCTACAGGATTAGACTGCATTTTGAGTCCCTCTCAAAAATTTTGAGACATAGAAGAGAGAATTGAGCACAGATGACAGGGACCTCTTCCTATCACCAAGAAAGCAGAGCTGGGAGCAAAGTGCATCCTTTGGACTCAGAGTCCCTGCAATGAGATACTCCTAGATCAGGGAAAATTGACGACAAAGACATTCCCCCAGAACCGGCAGAGTGAGAGAAACTTCCCCTGGAGCTGGCGCCCTGAATTCAGACTTCTTGCCATCTAAATTGAGAGAGAATAAATTTCTCTTTGATAAAGCCACCCACTTGTGGTATGTCTGTTATAGCAGCACTAGGTAACTAACATGCTTTCCCAGAGCAGGAAAACCTATGACAGCAATGGAGGCAGCAGCTTTAATGGTACCAGGAGAGGTGGAGAAAATGAGCAGATCTGGATGATGGCCGCGAAGTGTAAAGGCCAAGTGACCAAGAGCTGTAACTCTCTGAGAGAGAGCAGGGGGCTGCCTGCAGGCCAGGGGCCATCTGAGAGCTGTCCTGGAGCTGATCAGGAGGGGCTAGGAGCCTGCTGAGAAGAGTGGCCAATAGCCAAGCCAGCCAAATCACGTCATTGAGGTTCCTGTTTGAAAGTTTCCTCATGGGTCAGAATAAACATTGCCTTATGGGAAGGGTTAGATGTTGACGCCCCGTGCTGGGATCCCTATCAAACCTTGCCCTGTGCATATTTTTGTTTCTGGTTATATCCTTCTGTTATTAAAGTTGTTATTGCAGTTACGGTGTTTCTGTGAGTTCTCTGTGACCACTGCAATGAATTATCAAACCCTATAGAGAAAGAATAGCATACCATGGTAAAAATGGCTGGTGTTAGAAATGGTGGAGAAATTGGAGAATGAGGGTGTATTTGACCTCTGCTTCACAGGAATCAGCCTTACGCTGAGAGAGCAATTAGTTCAGAGCTCGAGTTTTATTAGTGGTTACCACAAGCAGGAGGAAGTGAGGGGGAGTCATTGTTTAGGAAGTGGTAAGTTTCTGTTCATAGTGATGGAAAATTTGGCAAGGATTATTGGTGAGGGTTATACAACATGATTAATGTAATTGATATCACTAAATCATACAGGTGAAAAACACTGAATTCGCAAATGTTGTGTTATATATATTCTTACAACAATAAAACAAGTTATCTAGCCCCCATCTTGGACGATACCAGGAAAAACACAGATATAGGATATGTGTTGCTTGGTATGCTATAGTACTATGTTCAAGAAAATATTGAAACAAGGCAGAGGCTGGGCCTGGAAAAAAATGCATAGCTATGCAGTGACAAAATCGCGGTAGTCATTACTGGTTAACCCATGTATGATCTTCTTTCTCATACGTGGAAAACTAAAGAGTGCTGGAATAAGAAGGAAAAGGAAAACTATGACCACACATTTCCAAGCTGTATTAAGTAGAAAATAAAGGAAAAATAAATATGTGTGTTCTCTAATATAAAATAAAATGAATCAAAGGATTACAAATATAATTTTAGTTTAATATGCCCTATGACTATTAAAGTGTTATATCCAAAAAAGGAAAAGATAAAAAAGGCAAAAAAAAAAAAAAAAAAAAAAAGAAAAGAAATCAAATGATATGTTGCATTGGGCAAATCTGCAGCAAAAGACATCTTTAAAGTGTTAAAAAGCAAAGACGTCAGCTTAATGACTATGGTGCGCCTAACCCAAAACATGGTCTTTTTAATCACCTCCTATGTATGCAAAAGCTGGACAATGGAAAATGGAAGACAGAAGAAGAACTGATGCATTGGAATTGTGGTGTTGGTGAAGAATATTGAATACACTGTGGACTGCCAGAAGAATGAACTAATCAGTCTCAAAAGAAATACAACCAGAATGCTCCTTAGAAGCAAGAATGGTGAGACTTTGGCTTGCTTAATATGAATACATCACCTGGAAAGACCAATAGCTAGAAAACAGCTTCATGTTTGGCAAAGTAGAGGGCCAGTGAAAAAATTGAGGGAAGCCCTCAATAATATAGATTGACACACATAGCGACATCAATGGACTCAAACACATCAATGATCATGAAGATGGCATAGGACTGGGCAATGTTTCATTCTGTTATATATAAGCTCACCATGAGGCAGAGACCACTCAATGACAATTAAAAACAACAACAAGGATTCTACCAAAACACTATGGGAACTAATGAATGAATTCAGCAAGGCTGTAGGGTACAAAATCAACACATAAAAATCTGTGGTATTTCTATACAGTAGCAATGAACAGTCTGAAAATGAAATTAAGAAAACAATTCCATTCATAATAGTGTCAAAATGGCAAAATACTTGGGAATACGTTTAACCAAAAGAAGTACAAGACTTGTGGGCTGGAATACAAAACATTATTGAAAAAAATTAAAGATCTAAATAAACAGAAAGACTGAATATTATAAAATGGCAACATTTTTCATTTTGATCTACAGATTCAACACAATCCCTATTAAGATCCCAGCTGGATTTTGCAGAAATTGACAAGGGTAATCCTAGCCAACCAAACCAAACCCACTGCTACGGAGTTGATTCCGACTAATAGCGACCCGATAGGACACAGTAGAACTGTCCCATAGGGTTTCCAAGGCTGTAAATCTTTACAAAAGCAGACTGCCACATCTTTTTCCTGCAGAGCGGCTGATAGGTTCAAATTGCAGATCTTTTGGTTAGCGGTCGAGTGCTTTACCCATTGTATCACCAGGACTCCTGGAGTCCTAACACTCACATGGAAATATAAGAGGCCAAGAATTCCCAAAGCAACCTTGAAAAATAACAAAGTTGGAGGACTCAAACTCCTCCATTTTAAAACTTACTACAAAGTTGCCACGATCTAGACTCTGCGGAACTGGCATAAGGACGCTGTTAGGTCCGTAGAGTCATTTCCGACTCACAGTGACCCTACGACAGAAGGAAACACTGCCCAGTCCTGCACCATCTCTACAGTCGTTGTTATGCTTCAGCCCATTGTTGTAGCCACTGTGTCAGTCCATCTCATTGAGGGTCTTCCTCTTTTTCACTGACCCTCTACTTTACCAAGCATGATATCCTTCTCCAGGCACTGAGCCCTCCTGATAACATGTCCAAAGTATGTGAGGCGTACTCTCTCCATCCTCACTTCTGAGGAGCATTTTGGCTGTACTTTTTCTTCTAAGACAGATTTGTTTGTTCTTCTGGCAGTCCATTGTATATTCAATATTCTTCGCCAACACCATAATTCAAAGGCATCAGTTCTTCTTTGGTCTTCCTTATTCATCATCCAGCTTTTGCATGCATATGAGGCAACAGAAACCACCATGGCTTGGGTCAGGCATGTCTTAGCCCTTAAAGTGACATCTTTGCTTTTTAACATTTAAAGAGGTCTTTCACAGCAGATTTGTCCAGTGCAACGTGATGTTTGATTTCTTGACTGCTGCTTCCATGGGCATCAACAACTTCAATCTTTTCTCCATTTATCATGATGTTGCTTATTGGTCCAGTTGTCAGGATTTGTTTACTTTATGTTAAGGTGTAATCCATACTAAAAGCTGTAGCTTTGGTCTTCAGTCAGTAAGTGCTTCAAATCCTCTTCATTTTCAGCAAGCAAGGTTGTGCCATCTGCATATGGCAGGTTGTTAATGAATCTTCCTCCAATCCTGATGCCAAATTTTTCTTCATATAGACCAGTTTCTCAGCTTTTTTGTTCAGCGTACAGATTAAATAAGTATGGTGAAAGGATACAAACCTGACACACACATTTCTTGACTTTAAACCATACAGTATCCCCTTGTTCTGTTCTAACAACTGCTTCTTGGTCTATGTGCAGGTTCCTCAAGAGCACAATGAAGTGTTCTGGAATTCCCATTCTTCACAATGTTATCCATGATTTGTTATGATCCACAGATGAATGCCTTTGCATAGTCAATAAAACACAAGTAAACATATTTCTGGTATTCTCTGCTTTCAGCCAAGATCCATCTGGCATCAGCAGTGATATCCCTTGTTCCACATCCTATTCTGAATCTGGGTTAAATTTCTAGTAGGTCCCTGTAGATGTACTGCTATAGCTGCTTTTGAATGATCTTCAGCAAAATTTTACTTGTGTGTGATGTTAATGGTATAGTTGGATAATTTCCACATTCTGTTGGATCACCTGTCTTTGGAATGGGCACAAACATGGATTTCTTCCAGTTGTTTGGCCAGGCAGCCGTCTCCCAAATTTCTTGGTATAGACTAGTGTCCTAGGCTGAGTTCCCTAGAGAAGCAAAATCAGTAAAGGGTAAAAAAAAGAAAAAAAAAATATACATAGAGAACGAGAGCAAGATTTATATCAAGGAAATGGCTGACAAGGTTGTAGAGGCCGGAACGTCCCAAATCTGTGGGTCAGAACAGAGGCTTCTGATGATTCAAGTAGCTGCATAGGCTGGCGGAACCCAAGAGTGGCGGGTCAGAGAGCAGGGCTCTTGCTCACAGGCTGCAAAGATCAACAATCCCAAGATCAGCAGACAAGACCGCAGGTAAGCTGGTAGCTCAAGTTCTAAGAGCCAGAGGTCAGATGAATGGGAGCTAGCCGCAGGATCCAGAACAAGCAAAAGCCCAAAAGCCCTGCTAGAATGCCTGTTTATATTCAATGCAGGCCACACCCCCAAAGAAACTACCTTTCAGTGGATTAGCTACTCACAGCAGATCGCATCAGGAGGGTGATCACATATCAAATCTCAACAGTGAAGTGATCACAACATTATACAACTGCCAAAACACTGAGAATCATGGCCCAGCCAAGTTGACACACAATCTTAACCATCACAACTAGTGAGCACTTCTAGTACTGCATCCATTTGTTAAAACATCTCAATTGGTATTCCATCAATTCCTGAAGCCTTGTTTTTTTGCCAATGCTTTCAGTGCAGCTTGGACTTCTGTCTTCAGTACCATCAGATCTTGATCATACACTACCTCCAATGGTTGAATGTTGACCAGTTCTCTTTGGTACAGTGACTGTGTATTCCTTCTATCTTCTTTTGATGCTTCCTGTGTCGCTTAATATTTTCCCCATAGAATCCTTCGCTATTGCAACTTATGCTCAAGAGCAAGTTTTAGAGTCTCTTCTGATACCCATTTTGGTCTTTTCTTTCTTCCCCTTTTTGTTAATGACCTTTTGCTCTCTTCATGTGTGATGTCCTCGATGTCATTCCACAACTCATCTGATCTTTGGTCATTAATGTTCAATGTGTCAAATCTATTCTTGAGATGGTCTCTAAATTCACGTGCAATATTTTGGCTCTCGTGGAATTGTTCTAATTTTCTTTAACTTTAAATTTCTTTAGCTTCAAGGAGCAAATGAAGGTCTGTTCCACAGTCAGCCCCTTGCCTTGTTCTGAGTGATGACATTCAGCTTCTCCATCATCTCTTTCCACAGATGTAGCAGATTTGATTTCTGTGTATTTCATCTGGAGAGGGCCACATATGTAGTTGCCATTTACATTCTTGAAAAAAAGATATTTGCAATGAAGTTGTTGGTCTTACAAAATTCTATCATGTTATCTCCAGCGTCTTTTCAATCACCAAGGCCATATTTTCCAATTACTCTTCCTTCTTCTTTGTTTCCAACTTTCACATTCTAAACACCAGTAATTATCAATGCATCTTGATTGCATGTTTGATCAATTTCAGACTGCAGAAGTTGGTAAATATCTTCAATTTGCTCATCTTTTTCATTAGTGGTTGGTGTGTAAATTTGAATAATGGTCGTATTAACTGGTCATCCTTGTAGGTGTACGGATATTATCCTGTCACTGGGTACACTGTATTTCAGGATAGATCTTGAAATGTTCTACTTGATGGTGAATGAAATGCCATTCCTCTTCAATTTGTCATTCCTGACACAGTTGACCACATAATTCTCTGATTCGAAATGGCCAGTATTAGTCCATTTTAGCTCACTGATGCCTAGGATATTGATCTTTATGTGTTCCATTGCATTTTTGACAATTTCCAATTTTCTTAGATTCATACTTGTACATTCCACGTTGTGTTTATTAATGAATGTTTGCAGCTGTTTCTTCTCATCTTGAGTTGAGCCACATCAGCAAATGAAGGTTATGAAGGCTTGACTCCATCAACGTCATTAAGGTTGACTCTACTTTGAGGAGGCAGCTCTTCTCCAGTCATATTTTTTTTAAAAATAATTTTTATTGTGCTTTAAGTGAAAGTTTACAAATCAAGTCAGTCTCACACACAAAAGCCCATATACACCTTGCTACACACTCCCAATTACTCTCCCCCTAATGAGACAGTCTGCTCTCTCCCTCCACTCTCTTTTTGTATCCTTTTTGCCAGCTTCTAACCCCAGGCAGGAGAAGCCAACATAGTCTCAAGTGTCCACCTAATCCAAGAAGCTCACTCCTTACTAGCATCCCGCTCCAACCCATTGTCCAGTCCAATCCGTGTCTGAAGAGTTGGTTCCTGTCCTGGGCCAACAGAAGGTCTGGGGGCCATGACCACCGGGATACTTCCAGTCTCAGTCAGACCATTAAGTCTAGTCTTATGAGAATTTGGGGTCTGCATCCCACTGATCTCCTGCTCCCTCAGGGGTTCTCTGTTGTGTTCCCTGTCAGGGCCGTCATCAGTTGTAGCCGGGCACCATCTAGTTCTTCTGGTCTCAGGATGATGTAGTCGAGAGTTCATGTGGCCCTTTCTGTCTCTTGGACTCGTAATCACCTTGTGTCCTTGGTGTTCTTCATTCTCCTTTGATCCAGGTGGGTTGAGACCAATTGATGCATCTTAGATGGCTGCTTGCTAGCGTTTAAGACCCCAGACGCCACTCTTCAAAGTGGGATGCAGAATGTTTTCGTAATAGATTTTATTATGCCAATTGACTTAGATGTCCCCTGAAACCATGATACACAGACCCCTGCCCCTGCTACGCTGGCCTTCAAAACATTCAGTTTATTCAGGAAACTTCTTTGCTTTTGGTTTAGTCCAATTGTGCTCACCTCCCCTGTACTGTGTGCTGTCTTTCCCTTCACCTAAAGTAGTTTTTATCTACTATCTAATTAGTGAATACCCCTCTCCCACCCCACTCCCCCTTCTCGTAACCACAAAAGAATGTTTTCTCCTCAGTTTAAACTATTTCTCAAGTTCTTATAATATGGTCTTATACAATATTTGTCCTTTTGCAACTGACTAATTTCACTCAGCATAATTCCTTCCAGGTTCCTCCATGTTATGAAATGTTTCACAGATTCCTTACTGCTCTTTATCGATGCGTAGTATTCTACTGCGTGAATATACCATAATTTATTTATCCATCCATCCGTTGATGAGCACTTTGGTTGCTTCCATGTTTTTGCTATTGTAAACAGTGCTGCAATAAACATGGGTGTGCATATATCTGTTTGTGTAAAGGCTCTTATTTCTCTAGGATATATTCCAAGGAGTGGGATTGCTGGATCGTATGGTAGTTCTATTTCTAGCTTTTTAAGGAAGCGCCAAATCGATTTCCAAAGTGGTTGTACCATTTGACATTCCCACCAGCAGGGTAGAAGTGTTCCAATCTCTCCACAAACTCTCCAACATTTATGATTTTGTGTTTTTTGGATTAATGCCAGCCTTGTTGGAGTGAGATGGAATCTCATTGTAGTTTTGATCTGCATTTCTCTAATGGCTAATGATTGTGAACATTTCCTCATATATCTGTTAGCTCCCAGAATGTCTTCTTTAGTGAAGTGTCTATTCATATATTTTTCCCATTTTTTAATTGGGTTATTTGTCTTTTTGCATTTGAGTTTTTGCAGTATTATGTAGATTTTAGAGATCAGGCACTAATCAGAAATGTCATAGCTAAAAACTTTTTCCCAGTCTGTAGGTAGTCTTTTTACTCTTTTGGTGAAGTCTTTGGATGAGCATAAGTGTTTGATTTTTAGGAGCTCCCAGTTATCTAGTTTTTCTTCTACGTTCTTTATAATGTTTTCTATACTGTTTATGCCATGTAGTAGGGCTCCTAATGTTGTCCCTGTTTTTTCAACCATGATCTTTATCGTTTTAGATTTTATATTTAGGTCTTTGATCCATTTTGAGTTAGTTTTTGTGCATGGAGTGAGTTATGGGTCTTGTTTCATTTTTTTGCAGATGGATATCCAGTTATGCCAGAACCATTTGTAAAAAAGACTGTCTGTTCCCCATTTAACTCTTTTGGGGCCTTTGTCAATTATCAACTGCTCATATGTGGATGGATTTACGTTTGGATTCTCAATTCTGTTCCATTGGTCCATGTATCTGTGGTTGTACCAGTACCAGGCTGTTCTGACTACTGTGGTGGCATAATAGGTTTTAAAATCAGGTAAAGTAAGGCCTGCTACTTTGTTCTTCCTTTTCAGTAATGCCTTATTTATGTGGGGTCTCTTTCCCTTCCATATGAAGTTGGTGATTTGCTTCTCCATCTCATTAAAGAATGTTGTTGGAATTTGGATAAGAATTGCACTAAATCTATAGATTTGCTTTTGGTGGAATAGACATTTTTATAATGTCAAGTCTTCTCATCCATGAGCAAGGTATGTTCTTCCACTCACGTCAGTCTCTTTTGCTTTCTTGCAGAAGTGTTTTGTAGTTTTCTTTGTATAAGTCTTTTACATCTCTGGTAAGATTTATTCCTAAGTATTTTATCTTCTTGGGCGCTATTGTAAATGGCATTGATTTGGTGATTTCCTCTTCGATGTTCTTTTTGTTATAGGGTTCCTATGAGTCGGAATCGACTTGATGGCAGTGGGTTGCTGGTTTTATCTTGTATCCCGATACTCTGCTGAACTCTTCTATTAGTTTCATTAGTTTTCTGGAGGATTCCTTAGGGTTTTCTGTGTATAAGATCATGTCATCTGCAAATAGAGATACTTTTACTTCTTCCTTGCCAATCTGGATGCCCTTACTTCTTTATCTAGCCTGATTGCTCTGGCTAGGACTTCCAGTACAATGCTGAATAAGAGTGGTGATAAACGGCATCCATGTCTGGTTCCTGATCTCAGTGGGAATGTTTTCAGGCTCTCTCCATTTAGGGTGATGTTGGCTGTTGGCTTTGTATAAATGCCCTTTATTATGGTGAGAAATTTTCCTTCTATTCCTATTTTGATGTGAGTTTTTATCATGAACGAGTGCTGAACTTTGTCAAATGCCTTTTCTGCAGCAATTGACAAAATCATGTGATTCTTGTCTTTTGTTTTATTTATGTGTTGGATTACATTAATTGTTTTTCTAATGTTTAACCATCCCTGCATACCTGGTATGAATTCCACTTGGTCATGGTGAATTATTTTTTTGATATGTTGTCGAACTCTATTGGCTAGAATTTTGTTGAGGATTTTTGCATCTACATTCATGAGGGATATAGGTTTATAATTTTCTTTTCTTGTGGTGCCTTTACCTGGTTTTGGTATCAGAGATATGGTGGCTTCATAGAATGAATTTGGTAGTATTCCATCCTTTTCTATGGTCTGAAATACATTTAGTAGTAGTGGTGTTAACTCTTCTCTGAAAGTTTGGTAGAACTCTGCAGTGAAGCCGTCCAGACCAGGGCTTTTTTTTGTTGGGAGTTCTTTGATTACCATTTCAATCTCTTCTTTTGTTATGGGTCTATTTAGTTGTCCTACCTCTGTTTGTGTTAGTTTAGGTAGGTAGTGTGTTTCTAGGAATTCATCCATTTCTTCTAGGTTTTCAAATTTGTTAGAGTACGATTTTTCATAGTAATCTGATATGATTCTTTAATTTCAGTTGGGTCTGTTGTAATATTGCCCCTCTCATTTCTTATTCGGGTTATTTGCTTCCTCTTCTGTTTTTCTTTTGTCAGTTTGGCCAATGGTTTATCAATTTTGTTGATTTTTTCAAAGAACAAGCTTTTGGTCTTGTTAATTCTTTCAATTGTTTTTCTGTTTCATTTAGTTCTGCTCTAATTTTTATTATTTGTTTTCTTCTGGTGCCTGTGGGTTTCTTTTGTTGCTCTCTTTCTATTTGTTCAAGTCATAGGGGTAGTTCTTTGATTTTAGCCCTTTCTTCTTTATGGATGTGTGCATTTATTGATATAAATTGGCCTCTGAGCACCGCTTTTGCTGTATCCGAAAGGTTCTGATAGGAAGTGTTTTCATTCTCATGGGATTCTCTGAATTTCTTTATTCCATTCTTAATGTCTTCTATAATCCAGTCTTTTTTGAGCAGGGTATTGTTCAGTTTTCACGTGCTGTATTTCTTTTCCCTGCTTTTCCTGTTATCGATTTCCACTTTTATGGCTTTATGGTCAGAGAAGATGCTTAGTAATATTTCAATGTTTTGGATTCTGCTAAGGCTTGCTTTATGACCTAATATGTGGTCTATTCTAGAGAATGTTCCATGCGCACTAGAAAAGAAAGTATACTTGGTTGCTGTTGGGTGGAGTGTTCTGTATATCTCTACGAGGTCAAGTTGGTCGACTGTGGCATTTAGATCTTCCGTGTCTTTACTGAGCTTCTTTCTGGATGTCCTATCCTTCACCGAAAGTGGTGTGTTGAAGTCTCCTACTGTTATTGTGGAGCTGTCTATCTCTCTTTTCAATGCTGATAGAGTTTGTTTTATGTATCTTGCAGCCCTGACATTGGGTGCATAAATATTTAATATGGTTATATCTTATTGGTGTATTGTCCCTTTAATCATTATATAGTGTCCTTCCTTATCCTTTCTGATGGATTTAACTTTAAAGTCTATTTTGCTGGAAATTGATATTGCCACTCCTGCTCTTTTTCGATTGTTGTTTGCTTGATATATTTTTTCCATTCTTTGAGTTTTAGTTTGTTTGTGTCTCTAAGTCTAAGGTGTGTCTCTTGTAGGCAGCATATAGATGGATCTTGTTTTTTAATCCATTCTGCCACTCTCTGTCTCTTTATTGGTACATTTAGTCCATTTACATTCAAGGTAATTATGGATAGGTAAGAATTTAGTGCTGTCATTTTGATGTCTTGTTTTGTGTGTTGACAGCTTCTTTTTCCCACTTGATTTTATGTGCTGAGTAGATCTTCTTTATATATTGTCCTTTCCTCATATTTGTTGTTGTTGACTTTGTTTCTGCTGAGTCTGTATTTTTCCCTTATATTTTTCTAAATTTATAAGTAACTTTTATTTCTTTGTATCACCATATCTTCCTCTCCATATGGAAGGTGTATGGTTACATTTCTTAGTCCCTCTTTATTATTTTAATGTTGTGTTCTTTTATATAATAACTTCGCCGTTACCCTGTGTTGGGCTTTTTTTTTTTTGGATTTCCCTATCTGGTTAGACTTCTGGTTGCTCTGCCCAGTGTTTTTGTCTTAGGTTGATACCTGATATTATTGATTTTCTAACCAAAGAACTCCCTTTGGTATTTCTTGTAGCTTTGGTTTGGTTTTTACGAATTCCCTCAACTTGTGTTTATCTGGAAATGTCTTAAATTCACCTTCATATTTAAGAGACAGTTTTGATGGATATATGATTCTTGGGAGGCAATTTTTTTCCTTCAGTTTTTTAAACATGTCATCCCATTGCCTTCTTGCCTGCATGGTTTCTGCCGAGTAGTCCGAGCTTATTCTTACTGGCTCTCCCTTGTAGGTGACTTTTCTTTTATCCCTCGCTGCTCTTATAATTGTCTACTTATCTTTGGTTTTGGTAAGCTTGATTATAATATTTCTTGGTGAATTTCTTTTAAGATCTACCTTATGTGGAGTTCGATTAGCATCTTGGGTAGGTATCTTCTCATCTTTCACAATATCAGGGAAGTTTTCTGCGAACAAATCCTCAACAATTTTCTCTGTATTTTCTGTTATCCTTCCCTGTTCTGGTACTCCAATCACTTGTAGGTTATTTCTCTTGATAGTTTACCACATGATTCTTAAGGTTTCTTCATTTTTGAAAATTCTTTTATCCGATTTTTCTTCAAATATATTAGTGCCAAGTGATTTATCTTCGAGTTCAGAAATTCTAGCTTCTACTTGCTCAATTCTGCTCCTCTGACTTTCTATTATCTAATTCTGTAATTTTATTATTAATCTTCTGAATTTCTGATTGCTGTCTGTCTATGGATTTTTCCAGCTTAGTAAACTTTTCGTTATGTTCCTGAATAATCTGAGTTCTTCAGTTACTTTATCTGTGTGTTCCTTGGCTTGTTCTTTGTACTAGCTCATCTCCTTCCTGATGTCTTGAAGGGTTCTGTACATTAAACTTTTGTATTCTGCATCTGGTAATTCTAGGAATGCACTTTCATCTAAAAGATCCCTGGATTCTTTGTTTTGAGAGACTGTTGAGGTGATCGTGGCCTGTTTCTTTATGTGACTTGATATTGACTGTTATTTCCGAGCCATGTATAAGTTATTGTATTAGTTTATGCTTGCTTACTGTGTTATAGCTGCTTGCTTTCTTTTGTTTTGGTATACCCCTGTGGGTTGCTTGAGTGAGCTAGCTTGATTATTTTGGCCTTCGGAGCTCTGGTGTCCTGTCCCCAGCTGGCTAGAGCTGTTATTAGGTATATCAGTCTAGGAGTCCATTCAGTTTTCTTGTATGAATTCAGCTCAGGTTTCCAGGTAGCTGATATGAAGTGTGTGGTACAGGCTCTGTCCTACAGTCTTAGAGAGGCAGGGGTGATTGGTGTATATACCCGTATCTGATTGCAGCAGGGGATCATGCTCTGAACAAAGCAGGGGGCTGAGAACCAACCCCCAAGTGTCTCTGAGGAAAACGCGTCTCTGTTCCCTAGAGCGTGCTGGTGGGTGGGCTCTGCAGAGGGACCGTGGGCACCCAAAGATTTTGTTGTAAGGACTGGGAGGTACCAGTTATCCCTGGGCCCCTGTCGCGGGTGGCTGGGCGACCCAAGTGGAGCCACGAGTCCTTAGGTCCCTGTTGTGGGTAGGTGAGGACCTTGTTTAATAGGCAAATCAATGTCAAATGTCAAATAGACACCTCTCCACCGCACCGCTGAAATGGTTGGAGTTTGCCAACAAGGGCCTATTCTACCAAAATAGGCCCACACAGGTCCATGCAGAAGGGAAAGGTACTCAAGGTCCATGGAGGGTTTATGCCTGGACAGGAGCTGCTTCCATCCTGAGCTCCCCTAGTCAATGGAGCTAGGAAATTATCTTTTGCCCCCAGTTGGGAATTTTTTCCTTCCCCAAGGCCTGGAGGACGGCTCTAGGTGCTCACCAGGGTGTATCTCAGGCCTAGGGATTCAGCCACTGAAGCTGGGTTGGGGGTGGGGGTGGGGGCACGGTAAAATATACTCAAGTACTCCTTTTGCCGAGAGCACCCTTCTGCTCAGGTTCTGGAGGTGTGAGTGGGCTGTGTGGCTGGCTGCTTCTCCCTGAGGAAACTGCAGCCGAATGGTAGGACCAGCCCGCCGCTGCCGCTGCAACAGCTAGCTGCTCAGGGAATGGTGCCTGAGGGCTCCCCGCCTTTCAGGTCCGGCAACTCCTCTCCCCTTCTGAATGGTCTCTTTCTTCCCCTGCCCCTCAGTTCGTTGTCTAAGCTTGCTTTTGATGCTTAGGGCTCCCAGCTTGTCAGAAATATACTCCTTTCACTTGTTTTTTCGGGTCTTTGTTGTCAAGAGGGCTCGATGGAAGCGTCTGTCTATTCCGCCATCTTGGCTCCACCTCCCCTCCAGTCATATTTTGAGCTCCTTCCAACCTGTGAGGCTCATCTTCCCCCACTGTATCAGATAATGTTCTGCTGCTATGCTTAATGTTCTCACTTGCTGATTTTTTCAGAAGTGGACTGCCATGTCTTTCTTCCTAGTCTGTCTTAGTCTGGAAGCTCCCCTGAAACCTGTTCACCTTGGGTGACCCTGCCGGTATCTGAAATACTGGTGGCATAGCTTCCAGCATCACACAAGCCAGCACAGTACAAAAAACTGACAGATGTGTGTGGGCATAAGGATAGATATATAGAAAAATGGAACAGAATTGAGAATCCGGAAACTAACACTTAATTTTACGGTGAATCGACTTGTTTTAAATAATATTTTATTGTGTTTTTGGTGAAAGTTTACTTAGTAAATTAGGTTCACACTGAACAATTTCTATGCATATTGTTCAGTGACATTTGTTACATTTTCCATAATGTGTCAATTTTTTTTATTAGGTCAGCTGATTTTTGACAAGGGAGTCAAGAAAATCCAATAGACAAAAAATAATATTTTCCACAAATAATGCTGGAACAACTGAATAGCCACATGCAAAAGTATAAAGTTAGAACCCTGACTCTCACCATACACAAAATTTAGCTCAAAATGGATCTTAGATCTAAACGTAAGAGCTAAAAATACAGAACTCTTAAAAGAAAACATAAGAGTAAATATTTGTAACCTTGGGTTAGGCAACAGTTTCTGAGATATGACACCAAAAATCACAAGCTTTTGTGCTTTTTCGTACTACAAAGGACTTTATCAAGAAAATGAAAAGACAACTTACAGAATGCGAAAAAATATTTATAAATCATATAACCAATAAGGGCCTAGTATGTAGAACACACAAAACATCTTGCCCAAAGGTGGGGAACCAATGCACCACAGCTGAAGGCTCTCTTTTCAGAAAGATTCTAACAAGCTTTGTACAAGAGCCTCTCTCTTCTGTCCAGGCACACACCAAGGCTAATGCTTCTCATCATCACATCACTACTAGGTCACCCTCCTCATTCTGCTTTTAATACTGGGCTATGTTCACCATCAGGAGTCTGATATGACTTTGTTTAATGTTCTAGACAAAAAATAAAAATATATCAGTCATCATCAACCAAAATTACCAGCAGCATCCAATATAGGACCCAGCATTCCACCAAGTAACTCAATCTGAGGCTCATTATTAACATGTTCACTACAGAGTAACTTCTATACCTCCATCACTTACACGCAGGAGATGTGGGTTCATTGCAGAGTAACTTCTATACCTCCATCACTTACACGCAGGAGATGTGGTTACATTTAACATTAATTTAAATAAACATTAGTTTCCTAAAGTAAGTGGGCATCAACTCCTTGTTGGTAGGAGGTGTGAGGGGGGCAAGGATAGCAAAAAGTATAGAATTAAAAAAGAACTACAATCAAGCCTCCTCTAAAGCAGCCAATGACAGACTCGATACTGACACAGTACGCTGATTTACAATCTCACATCTTTTCTTTGCTTATTTTGGGTTCCTATTATTGTAACACAAAAACAAACCGTGCTGGTGTAATGGTTAAGAGCTACTACAGGTGCAAACCAAAAAGGTCAGTTGCGCGAATCCACCCAGTGCTCCTTGGAAACTCTATGGGGCAGTTCTACTCTGTCCTATAGGGTCGCTATGAGTCGGAATCAACTCGATGGCAATGGGTTATTTTTAACATTGTTGTTCAGTATCAGTACTCCATAATTTTATGTATTTGTGCCTGCTTATAGAACAGCTAGTAAGCTGCCTTTTACCGAATGCTTATTATATGAAAAGCATCCAGTTAATCTTCACCACGAGCTTGTATTGTGGTATTATAATTCCAATTTTATACATAACCCAGAACCCAGTGCCGTCGTTGATTCTGACTCATAGCAACCCTATAGGACAGAGTAGAACTGCCCCATAGAGTTTTCAAGGAGCACCTGGCGGATTCGAACTGCCGACCTTTTGGTTAGCAGCCATAGCACTTAACCACTACACTGCCAGGGTTTCCAAATTTTATACATATGGGAACATAATTTGCCCAAAGTCAGCCAGCATTTGAACCCAAGCCAGTCTGTTTCCACAATTTCTGCTCTATTAAACAACCTGCCTATACCCAAATGTATTTTTAAAAGAAAAATGATGCTTATCATTTTTAGAAACAATATACAATATACAGAATGTTTTCATTGTGATTGTGCTGTTCTGATTAAGGTGGGATATTCTCTATTCTCTATGTATCAACAATCATTAGCTTTCAAAGCTTGTCTCTCCTTCCACATCTCCATTCATTTATCAACTCCATTCCAAGCTGGCTTCTGTCCTCACTGTTTCACTATAGCTCCTGTTCATAAAGTTACCATTGAACTTTTTCTTGCCATATCCAATGCATATGTTTTTAGTCCCTATTTTATTAAGCTTCTTTACAGCATTATACCTACTTACCCATTCCCACAATATTGAAAACCCCTCCTTCTGAGTGCTTGAGACACATACTTTTTGAGTTTTCCACTTGTATCACTAGCACCTTTGCTGGTGCCTCTTCTATTTATTCTCCAAATTACCAGAAGACCCAGGATTGCAATGCTAGGATTTCTTCTTTCCTTGTCAAAATTATTTCCCTAAAGTGATCTCAGAGCCTTGGTGGCTGCTAACCAAAAGGCTGGCAGTTTAAATTCACCAGCCACTCCTTGGAAACCCTAAGGGGCAGTTCTACTCTGTGCTATGTGGTTGCTATCAGTTGGAACTGACTTGATGGCACCTAACAACAACAAAATGATTCATCCGTTGATCTGAGACAGCCTCATCTTATCCATGACCTTAAATACTAGTTCTGATAGACTGCCTCTGCAAGAGTGTGCAGAAAGTGGAAAGCAGGTACAGCAGTGTGCCTATAAAGAGGCCTGTTAGGAGGAGGAGGCCTGCTAGAGGGGGCTGGGAGTATCTACCTTTCACTGCAGACCCCTCGTCACTTTGAAGCTTAGTACCATGGACAAAAATAACCTACTCAAATGAGCAAACAAAAATGAATGTACATAGAAATATACATGCTGACCAGTTGTGGGCTGAGAATCTCCAAATATGTATCTTCAATGTAAAGTCCTTCTCTGAACGTGAGATTTGTGTGCCCTTCTTTCTCACCTGACATCTCTTCTTGGATGTCTCGTAGGAATCTCAAAATAAAAAGGCCCCAAACTGCATTCTCAGGCTTTCCCTCCAGTTTTTCTCACCTCAGTAAATGGACCATCATTCCACCAAGTAAACCAATCTCAGCATCATTCTTAATACCTTTCTACTTTCCTCCCCATGTACATGTAATTCACTGCTGAGTCATTGCACATGTCTAGAACATGACCCTTCTTCAGCTACAGTGGGACCGTGCAAGTCTCAGGGCCCCATCATCTCTGACCTGGACCCTTGCAATAGCCTTTGCCTTGCTCCCTCTGCTTTCCCTGTGCCCCTGACCCATGAGCCCCTTTCTCCCAAATAGTCTTACCTGTAGCAGCTAAAGTTGTCTCTTCTAAATGCAAACTTTGCCCTGCCACTACCTGCTTGGTTCAGCGGGCAGCTCTGGCGATGCTACGGCTCCTGCATGTGGCAGATGAGGCTCTGGGGGCAGCAGGCCTGCCTCTCTGACTTCTCCAGCCTGTTCACACATCCGGCCCGCTGGCTTCTTCCCTCCCACCAAAGCGCCTTCAAAGGTACTCTCCCCGTAATGTGCACATATCTTTCACCTGCCCTTTACCTGACCAGCACTTACTTATCTTTGAGGTCTCGGCCTAAGCAGTACTTCCTTAGAATACCTAGTTTTTAATCCTCAAAGTCAAATTCCATCTCTTACCCATTGTTCTCTCTCATAGTGCCCTATTCCTTCTTACCAGAGCATTTACCACAACTCGTGCTCATACATGCACTTGTTCTTAATTGTTTCCTCAGGCTTCCCCCACTAGACTGTGTTCCATGAATGTGAGGGTAATGTCTGGCTTTGTTAACCACCAAGACCCAGAATCTGGGTCAATACAATTCTTTTTCCATAATCAAAAGAAGGAAGAAATATAGGACAAGAGACTAAAGGAAGGCTCAAAAGAAGACAAGAAGGAATAAAACACCAAGGTGTAGGAAAACGAAAGTATGCTTTTTTCCTGAGTCTAGTTCAAGGAATTAACATAAAGCTAAAATGCAACATAACTATTAAACTGGAAAGTTCTGTCTTTCCAGGTTTTTATCCATAGGCATGACCATTGAGGAAGTTCTATGAATTAAATGTTTTCACTAGAGAGAATAACCCTCCCCATTATAAGTATTTTTGCAATAACACGAAAACTAGAAATGTGCATCTATAAGGGATAAAATTAAACAATTTGTCCCTAAGTTAAATATCTCAAGGAGAAAAAAAAAAAGGAATGCTTAAGGAAGAAAGAAAGAAAAGTAGTATTAACGGAAATCACCAGGGGCTGGGAGCCAGGCAGTAATGTTCTGGACCCTGCTCTGCTGTGAAGTAGCAGAATTCACTTAGTCTTCCTTTGCCTCAGTTTGTGGTAAGTTACTTCCAAGACAAGTATTCCCTTTCTTTTAAAAGATCCTACAGTTTTATTAGTCATGCATTTATTTAACAAGGATTCAACATGCAGTGGATTTGGAAAAAGGTACGCTTGGGCTCTGAGCTGATCTTCTTATCATGGTGGGTAGGAGGGACTGTCTTCTGAATTGGTTTTTGTTACCTTTGATTTTAGTGATTTATAAA
Source organism: Loxodonta africana (assembly GCF_030014295.1). Lineage (NCBI taxonomy): Eukaryota > Metazoa > Chordata > Mammalia > Proboscidea > Elephantidae > Loxodonta > Loxodonta africana. Next base: position 4,833,000 of record NC_087355.1, read on the forward strand.
ACTTAAATTTGTGTTGCTTACTTTAACCTATGACACCTTGAGAAACATCACAGAAACGTTTTTGTTAATAGATTAAGGTAAAGGAAGCCACCCAAAAGAACAATGAATGGGAGACTCTTATATTCCTGAAACTATAAGAATATTTTTGATAATGTTTTACAGCTCAAAGGATATAATCATTTTGACTGAATAATAAGTCTGACCCTAAGCAGGACTTTTTGGCTTCAAATAGCTTTCTTTTAATTTCAAAGTTGACACAAATGGGCTGTTTCTGCCTTCAGAAGATCAGTACTTACTGATCTAAGAAAAGTGAGACTGTTGGAGTTCTGGGAACAGACTGAGACTGGCATCCGTGGCTGAGGTGCTAAGGTGAAATGAGAAATACCACTATCATAGTATTTCAACAGAAATCATTTGACCTGGCTTGGGCAGGGAAGGAGGAACTATGATGGTAAAAGGGCATACCATAACACATAGTCCTTTGTTTTTTCATAGGTCTTAATTTATTCAGACATAGTAATTTCTGGCACTTTAGAGAAAACACATAGTGATCAAAGTTGTCTTTGAGTTCACTGACAGGAAGATCTTGGAGGTAAAGCAAATTATAACAAGAACTTAAGAAAAGCCATTTTGAAAAACAAGGAAACAAGATGTAAAGCTGCCTTTCGTTGCAATTGGAAATCCTGGTGGTATAGTGGTTAAGAGCTATGGGTGTTAATCAAAAGGTCAGCAGTTCGAATCCACCAGATGCTCCTTGGAAACTCTATGGGGCAGTTCTGCTATGTCCTATGGAGTTGCTATGAGTTGGAATTGACTTGACGCCAACAGGTTTGGTTTTTGGTTTTAGTTGCAGTGGGTCACTGGTTGTGCCATTTCCCTTCTCTGTATCTGCCACACTGATAAGCCTGGACAAGATAGAGTTCAATATGTCTTATATTTGGTCATGTAAAGTTACCTATGATCACAAACTTAAAACTACACACTGGAAGTAGAAAAGAATCTTTCAAGCTACACATTTAAGTTTAATAATGCTTTATCTTACCTCATTAATAAAAATATAAGTATATACTTCATATGCGATATATGAAAGCATGTTTCTTCAATAAATATTATACATACGTATATTGTTGCTGTTGTGTGCTGTCTAATCGATTCCGACTCATAGCAACTCTATAGGGCAGAGTAGAACTGCCCCATGGCTGGTATATATGCTTTTTAAAATATATTAAAAAAAAGAATTATAAGAGTAAGGAATTAGTAGAAGGTTAGGCATAATTTTAATTATATTTAAAAATTGGAGAGCTTGATCATTATCAAAGCTAATGAATCTAGAAAACATTAATGATCAGTTAGAGAATATTTTTTTTAGAGAATAAGACCTTCTTAACTAAAAGACACATCAGACACCCTGTTCTCAAACATTCCCAGTAATCAAATGCTACATCCTCTGTCCAAAAGTCCACCAAGGTCTGACAATTCTCCTCATGGCTAGGCATGATATGACCCCCAAGTTAGTCTTAATCTAAACCCAGCTTAGTTCTAACTCAATTTTCTCTTTTCATTTGGTTCCAACACATGCCACAGCCCTGCCATTTTGGGATTCTTTATCTTGTTACACTGTTCTTTTTGTCCAAGTATATAACTATGTATAACCATGATCAGTACCCTCTCTGTGGCTCAATTCTCTGCAAATAGGGGCTACAGCTTCTAAAGTCAGTGTTGCTACCTTCACGTATACTCAAAGATATGCACCACGCACGGTACAAATTCACTGCATTGGAAGGATTAATTATTGCTTTCTTGTGCTTGAAGTTTATGACTGTCCTCCTTTCAAGCATGTCCTCGTGTGATATTTACTGGTATGTGCTCCAATTATAGATCCAAAGCATTCAGAATGCCAGCAACTGGCAACAGTTCACCATCCTTTAGCTTCCAACTTTGTTTTCTTTGTTTAACAAGTAAAACAAGTATCACCAAAGGAGCTGAAGGAACAGCCTTGGAGACACACACTGTTTCTGATTACTCATAGCACAAATACCAAAGAAGTAGCAGCACTGTCAGTTTCATGTGACACAGTGGTTAAAGTGCTCAGCTGCTAACTGAAAGGTTGGCAGTTCAAACCCACCAGTCACTCTGTGGGAGAAAGATGTGGCAGTCTGCTTCTATAGATGTCACAGCCTTGGAAACCCTTGTTAAGAGCAGATAGGAAAAAAATAACTGACTTGATGAAGTGGCACCTATACTTTTTATTTCTGTTCTAATAGTGCTTTGAGGGTAATTTAATACTGCAAGAAAGATAACCTCAAAAGGTGATGCCAAGGCTCTTACATAAATGCCCTTTATTGACAGTAACACAAGACAACATTCACACTGAAAAATCTCTGGACAACACAGCCCCTCTGGAAAACATTCTGGCAGTTTCTTATAAAACTAAATGTGCCATTACTACACAGCCCCATAACCACTTTGGACATTTATCCCAGAGGTATGTTCACACAAAAACCTGTACGTGAGTATTTATTACAGCTTGGTTCGTAATAGCCCAAAGCTGGAAACAACCCAGATGTCCTTCAGTGAGTGAATGTTTAAAAAAACCATAGTGCATCCATACCATGGAACACTTCACCATAAAAAGCAACAAGATAAAACATGCAACAACTTGAATGAATCTCCAGGGAAGTATGCTGACTGAAAAAGGCAAAAAGTCAATCCCAGTAGGTCTACTTCTATAAAATCTGTTGTCATCGAGTCGATTTTGACGCATAGCAACCCTATAAGACAGAGTAGAAGTTCCCCACAAGGTTTCCAAGGCTGTAATCTTTACGGAAGTAGACTGCCATATCTTCTTCCTGTGGAGTGGCTGGTGGTTCAAACCACTGATCTTTTGGTTAACAGTCAAGCGCTTGGCTCCTTTCTACTTCTGTAACATTCTTGAAATTAATGGTTGCCACAGGTTAGAGAGGAGGCTATGGTTATAAAAGGCAACACAAGACATCATTGTGGTGTTGGAACTGTTCAGTATCTTGACTGTGGTGGTCAACAAACAAACCCTTCCCCTAAAACCAAAAAACCATTGCCATCAAGTCGATGCCAATTCATAGTGACCCTATAGAACAGAGTAGAACTGCCCCACAGGGCTTCCAAGGAGTGGCTGGTGGATTCAAACTGCTAACCTTTTGGTTAGCAGCCAAGTTCTTAACCACTGCACCACCAGGGCTCCCCCCCTTCCCCTAGGCACATATAAACTCAAATAAGTATAATAAAACTAGAGAAATCTGAATAAGATCAATGGATTGCATCAATGTCAAAATCCTGGTTGGGATACTGTTTTGCAAAACTTTACCATCGGGGGAACTGCATAAAGGATACATGGCATCGCTCTGTATTATTTCTTATAAACTGCATGTGAATCTATAATTATCTCAATAAAAATTTTAAAAAAAAAAAGCACTTTGGGCTCCACTTATTGAAGCCTTGGCCTCCACTCTCTGAAGGCCACAGATTTACTAATTGTCATTTATTTACTCAGGATTTCAAGATATATAAAACTTGATATTGCAGCAATCTTTCTAGGCATAGTAACCACATATCTTGGCATTTTCAGAACAGTACTAGTATTTCTTATATTTTTATTACTTTCAATAGTATGGACTGTTACAAAGGAAGAAGTGAAAAAATTTAAATTTTTTAGTAAGATTTTTTATGTAAGCAAAAAATTAGACATTTTTTTTTTTTTTGTCAGACCATGTGTCCCAATTTTTGATGGAAGAAAAAAAGAAAACACATATATGGTGAGTTCAGCTAAGCAATTGCCCCAGGAAGCTCCTGCACTTTCTGGGGTACTTTGTCTTGGTGACATCAGGCACCTCTGTGTGTGTTTAGTCACTCACCGAGCATGGGATGGGCCTGTGTCTGAGCAGGAGGCACACGAGGCGTCATCTTTGCCAGGAAGCAAGTAAACCCTCTGCACCACCACTCGGACCCGGGCTCCTGACCCTGCTGCAGCTCCCTGGCTTCCCACCACGTCCAGGAGAGAGTCACTTGGGGAAGTGTGGGCTGGGAAGTGCTGTTTGGCTTCTTCCTGCTCTTGGGTTAAGTCTGTCTCCATGGCGGTCACAGCTCCACATGTAACCTGTCCGAGACATGCAAAGGGAATACTTTTAGTTTGACTCATGATGGCATAAGTTGCTGACCCAGCAGTGACATTCCTGGGCAATCCTCTGATGTAACTGCACCACACTAAAGGAATAATGAGATGGGAACAGAGTCTCCTACTGCACGGTGCTCTGTGTTGGCCAGGGCCCTCAGACAGTAAAACCTGTGAAAGCCGGAAGCTGTGTAAGGCAGAAACCTGTCAAAGAATGAAAAATATTTTCCACTAATAGACAGTGACAGAAAAGTGGTAAGACTGCACCCCATCAAAGGTGAAAAACTTGCGAAACCTGGAGAAACAAGGTAGTCCCTTTGACTTCCGGTTCTCACAGGTTTTGCTGTGCTGCTGAGGATGGGGAGGAGAAGATGAGCAAGAGTACCACAGGAAACTGCAGGGTGTTTCCTCCCCTAAAATCATAGACCGTCTTGGGTCTTTAAAAACACGTAGAAAGTCCTGTTTAGTAGTAGGTAATCATCTCACGTTGACGGCACTGGGTTTTGGGTAATCATCTCACAGAAATTAAAAAATCTATGTTAAACAAATAGCAATGCACTTTGAGCCATGTTTTAAATCTGTTACAATTAAATTGGCTAAAGAGTCTTCCTTTTGCATAATCCCCTCCAAACCAGAACAGTCAAAGGGAGGTTTTGCTTGCTTATACATACAGAAAACAGCTTGTCTACTCTATCTTCACATTGCCCCTTGAGCTATTTGTTGTTCAGCACCAGTGATCTTGAGAACTGTGCACTGGAGCCATGTAAACACTTACGAATGATGCTTACGCCCCTGCTAGCGAATTTCGGTGGCTTCCTAAGTTCCTCCTGGCAGATGATTATGGCTAAGGGTCAATAAAATTCCAACAAATAATCTCCAGGGTACAATCTCAAGCTTATGCAGCTCTTTTTATCCCAAGGGGTATAAATATTGTGGAAAGAAAAACATCATTTTTTTAAAATAAATAAAAGGATTAAAAAAAAATCTTGGACAATTGTAAGATGAAAACAAAGAAAATAAAAATTGTCATATATTTTATGAATTAGAAGGTTAAAAATATCTAATTAAAAAAGGAAATACTATAAAAGAACATGATAAAATGCTGAACTGAACTTTAATTTTTTCAGGTGTATCAATAATCACAAAATGCTCCGGCACACACATTTGCTGTTTATTTGGAGGGCGCCAAAAGGTAAATGTTCTCACACCACCAAAGTCCCTTCAAAACTGGTCACCAATGTTATCACAAAGCAGAAAACCTGCAAGCCAGTGAGAGTTTACCTGAATTTCTGGTGTTAGACCCTTCAGTCTAAATATTTGTGCCAGAGTGATGCTCCTTCTTGGAAGTGGCGGGTCCTGGCAGTGTACCAGCCCTGTTGTTTCTGAGTCTTCTGTGGCAGTAATTTTCTGACAAAAATAAGTATTCAGAATAACAGGGCAACTTCCATCTGGGATAATAAGCTTTTGCCTGGAAACAAGGAAGAAGTACAACAGTTTATTTGCAATGTTGGTTTTCCTTCATATTCTTGCTAAATCAGGAATGCAAACAGCAGTGACCCACCTGACCTGAACTACGGAAATCAAGATACCCTGAATCCTGGATGCCTTTACACTCTCTAAGAGGGGATGCCAATAGACCTCACTATTTTTCAGGGCAAAGCCCTGTGTAAGGAGAGGGAAGCATGGAGGAGAGGCTGCCTAAGCGCTTGGGCTTGTTCTCCCTCAAGTCCTCCCAAGTCAGGAGACTATGACTTCAGGGCAGCTCAGGGAGACACAGGGAGTGAGCAGACTATTGACAGGCTCACAGTAGTGCCCAGACACAACACAAATGAAGTAGAAAATGGGAAAACATAGACAAAATTCTCTTGGCTCCTCTCAGAGCTCTTATTGGAGAAAACTCCTTAATCTAATACTCATTCCTGAAAACAGGCAGAGCTGCTTAATGTGAAAAGTTTAGGACTTCTGCTTCCAGGAAGATGAAGTAGGCATACGTTCCCCTATTACTCCTGCTAAGTAAAACTAAAAGCCCTGGGCATTATATATAAAATAAACACAAGAAGATCCTGAAAGGTGGTGTGAAGGCAGTCTGGCTAGGGACCTTGGGACCTAAGGGGCAACACGGTGGTGAATTCCCTCAGACTTTCGTTTTGCATATCCCAGATTTGGAGCTGAATAACTTCGCAACCCTGAAACACCAATGGGTGTAGACAACAAAACAAAACAAAACAAAACAAAACAAAACAAAACAAATGAAAGCCTACTCTCTTCCATGAAGGAAAGGAGAGGGGCAGACTAGTGAGATATACTTTGAAACAATACTCACTCTATTCTAGCCAAACACCACAAAAACAAACAAAACAAAACAAAACAAAAAACCAAAACTGTGGCCCACCCCAATTCTTTGCCAGCAAAGGCGGGTAGGGAGCCTAGACTCCCACCCTCACCAGGCTGTAATGAGACAGCTGCACTCAGTTGGGTGATTATCAGAGAAGCAGAATAGGGAGCCAGAGTTTTCATCCCCACAGGCTTGTAACAAGACCTCCTCCCCAGGCAGTGTCGCTGGAGACCACATTAATAGCCTGGACTTCTACCCACATCAAGCAGTAGTAACCAGGCAGCCCTCCTCTTATCCTCTGGGGTAGTGTCAGATGAGAACTAATGGAGAATGAGGACTTTCGTTACTGCAGAGTGGCTGTGAGGCTACCCCCTCCCAGTAATGAAGTGCCCTTCACCTTCCCAGTCAGGGTAGTATCACTGAAGGCCTAGTTCAGAGCTAGAACTTCCACCCCTGTCTAGCAATAATGAGGAGTCCCTTCCCCTGTTGGTGTCAACAGAGGTATAGAGGGGGACCTTGATTTCTACCTTTACTTGGTTGTAATGAGGGAGCTGTCCCCTTCCCCTGCCAGAGCTGTGTCTGGTAAGGTCATCTATAACATGTTTAAATAAAATCCAGAGTTTCATAACATACTACCCAAAATGTCCAGGTTTCAATCTAAAAACAGCTCATCATACTAAGAACCAGGAAAAATCTCAATTTGAATAAAAAGGCAATCAATAGATGCCAATGCCAAGATGACACAGATGTTGAAATTATCTGACAAAAATTTTAAAGTAGCCGTTATAAAAATGCTCCAAAGAGTAATTCAAACACACCTGAGACAAATTAAAAAACAGAACGTCTCAGTAAAGAAACAAATTTTGGCAAAGAAACTGAAGATACATACAAAATGGAAATTTTTGAGCTGAAAACTAAGAAAACTAAAAAATTTCAATAGGTGGGCTCAACAGAAGAATGGATGGGACAGAGAAAAGAATCAGTGAACTTGAAGATAAAATGATAGAAATAACTCAATTTGAATGACAAAAAGAAAATAAGTTGGAACAGGTGAGAATAAACAAGATTCACCTATGGAAAGGAGGAACAAAAAGTGGAAGTGCAAAAAACAGGAAAAAATATTATAGGCTTTCCTATCGCTCTTGAGTTTCTAAATTGTACTTGGTGGTTGAAACAAAGATTCTAACACTGTTTGAAGTGGTTTGACATATATGTAGAGAAAAACATTAAAATAATCACATTATATTGCAGAGGAGGATAAATGGGCATAAAAGGAGGTGATTACACTTCACAGAAACTTGTAAAATATCAGCACCAGTAGACTGTGTTGTTATTATGTGTATATATTTATATATATAGTAATGCCTAGAATGGAAACCCTGGTGCATAGTAGTTAAGAGCTGCGGCTGCTAACCAAAAAGTCAGCAGTTTGAATCTATCAGGTGATCCTTGGAAACCCGATGGGGGCAGTTCAACTCTGTCCTATTGGGTCACTATGAGTTGGAATTGACTCGATGGCAACAGGTTTGGTTTTTTGGTTTTAATGCCTAGAGCTACTACTAAAAAAAAAAAAAAAAAAACAACTACTAAAGCAGCTATAAAGAGATACACTCAAAGATACTACAGATAAATCAAAATAAAACTCTAAAAGACATTCAGGCAACTCACATGAAGTCAGGAGAAAACAAAAAATAGAGAGCAAAGAAAATAAAAAAATGGTAGACTTAAGTCCTAACATATCAATGATTATATTAACTGTATGGTCTAAATACACTGATTAAAAGACAGGGGAATGACAGAGTGGATTAAAAAAACATAATCCATCTATATGTTGTCTACAAGAAACTCACTTCTAATATAAATATATAGGTAAGATGAAAGTAAAATAATGGAAAACATAAATCATGCAAACATCAATCCAAAAAAGGAGTGGCTATATTAGTATTAGATAAAAGAGGTTTTAGAAGAAAGAAAATTACCAGGGACAGAGAAGGGCATTATGTAAGGATAAAATCCATCAAGAAGACACTGCAATCCTAAATGTGTATGCACAAAAAACATAAATTCAAAAAACATGAAGCAAAAACTGATAAAACTGAAAGGAAAAATAGATAAACCTATAATTAGACAAATTCATCCCTCTCTCAACATTTGACAGAATAACTAGACAGAATATTAGCAAGGATATAGAAAAAATAAAAAAATCACCAACGAGCAGGATCTACTCGACATTTGCAGAACCCTCTACCCAACAACAGCAGGATACATATTCTTTTCAAACACCTACAGAACATATGCCAAGACAGACCACATTATAGACCATTAAACAAACCCCAACAAATGTAAAAGAATTGAAATTGCACAGAGTGTGTCTCTGATCACAAAGGAATCAGATATCAATGGTCTAAATACACAAAAATATACTAAATAACACAAAGATAACAGGAAAATTTCCAAACGTGGAAATTAAGCAACATACTTCCAAAAAATCCATGGGTCAAAAGAAGTCTTAAGAGAAATTACAAAATGCATTGAACTGTATGAAAATGAAAATATATCAAAATATGTGGAAAATAGCTAAAGCAGAGCTGACAGGGAATTTTATAATATTATAAATTTTAAATGCTTATTACATTAGAAAAGAAGAAATGTCTCAAACCAATAATCTTAGTTGCCACCTCAAAAACACAGAAAAAATAGAGCAAGTTAAACCCAAAGCAGCAGAATGAAATACTGAAGAGCAGAAATCAATAAAATTAAAAACAGAAGAACAACAAACAATGAACAAGAGTTGGCTCTTCGACGTGATCAATAAAATTGACAAATCTCAAGCAAGACTGATGAAGGAAAAAAGAGAAAATACAGGTTACTAATATCAACAATGAAACGGGAAACCACAACAGACTTCTGAAATCACAAAGTGGAAAGGGAATACCACTAACAACTCTATGAACATAAATTTGACAACTCAGATGAAATGAACCAATTTCTTGAAAAGCACAAACTATCACAACTAACAAAATATAAAATATATAATTTGAATAGCGCTATAACTACTAAGGAAACTGAATTTGAAATGCAAAAATTTGCCAAAAAGGTATCTCTAGCACAGATAGTTTCACTGGAGAATTTCAGAAATGTTAAAGAAGAATTAACACAAACTGTACACAATCTCTTCCCAATTCATTCTATAAAGCTAGCACAGGTAACCCCCAACTTAGGACTGGGTTCTGTTCTAATGACTCCATTTAAATAGTTTCTGATGTAAGTCAAATATCTCTTTGTTTGTTTGTTTTTTTTAGTTTTCATTATTATTGCTTTTTATTATCAGTGTCTTTATACACCTGATCTTTGTCTTTGGGAGTTAGAAACATTACATATAAACTTACAGATATATTTTAATACATACATATTACTAATGATAAGATGTACCAAAAACAAAAAACAAACAAAAAAACCCCCAAACAAATACAGTCATAAGTGCAGCTCATCATAACTCAAATACATCGTTGGGGACTACCTAATAACCAAACTAGACAAAGACAGTACAAAAAGGAAAGCTACAGAGCAGCATACCTCAAAAGTGTAAGTAGAAACTGTTTAAAAAATACTAGCAAACAGAATTCTGCAATACACAAAAAGAATTGTACATTATAACCAAGTGGGATTAATTTCAGAGATGCAAGGCTGGTTCAATATTCAAAAAGCGATGAATGTAATCAAAGGACTTTATCAACAAAGTGAAGACACAAACTAGAGACTGAGAGAAAATTTTGGGAAACTGTATCTGAAAGGGGCTTAATACACAGAATATAGAAAGAACTTCTACAACATAAGAAAAACACAAATTACCCAATTTAAAAATGGGCAAAGAACTTGAATAGATATATTGCTAAGGAGAAATACAAACAGCCAACAAACATATGAAAAGATGCTCAACATCTTTTATTGTTGTTAGGTGCCGTCGAGTTGGCAGGGACTCACAGCGACCCTATGTACAACAGAATGAAACACAACCAGGTCTTCCACCATCCTGACAACCGTTGCTATGTTTTAGTACACTGTTGCAGCCACTGTGTTGATCTATCTCATTGAGGATCTTCCTCTTTTTTGCTGACCCTCTACTTTGCCAAGCATAACAATCCTTCTCCAGGGACTGGTCCCTCCTGATAACATATCCAAAGTACCTGAGAAGAAGTCTCGCCATCCTCGCTTCTAAGGAGCATTCTGGCTGCACTTCTTCCAAGGCAGATTTGTTTGTTCTTCTGGTAGTCCATGGTATAATCAATATTTGTCACCAGCACCATAATTCAAAGGCATTAATTCTTCTATGGTCTTTCTTACTCACTGTTCAGCTTTTGAATGCATATGTGACAACTGAAAAATACCGTGGCTTTGATCACACACACCTTAATCCTCAAAGTGACACCTTGGCTTTTTAACATTTTAAAGAGGTCTTTGCAGCAGAATTGCCCAATGCAATGTGTCATTTGATTTCCTGTGTACTGCTTCCATGGGTACTGACTGTGAATCCAAGTAAAATGAAATCCTTGACAACTTCAATATGTTCTCAGTTTATCATAATGTTGCTTATTGGTCTAGTTGTGAGTTATTTTTTTAAGACTTCTTTTAAAAATTTTTTTCAGTGTTCTTTACATGAAGGTTTACAGAACAAACTAGTTTCTCATTAAACAGTTAGTACACGTATTGTTTTAAAACATTGGTTAACAACCCCATGAAATGTCAAAACTGTTTTCAACCTTGGGTTCCCTATAACCAGCTTTCCTATTCCCTCCTGCCTTCTAGTCCTTGGCCCTGCGCTGGTGTGCCTCTTTAGTCTTGTTTTGTTTTATGGCCTGTCCAATCTTTGGCTGAAGGGTGAACCTCAGGAGTGACTCTATTACTGAGCTGAAAAGGTGCCAAGGGGCCATACTCTAAGGGTTTCTCCAGTCTCTGTCAAGGCAGCAAGTCTGGTCTTTCTTTTTGAGTTACAATTTTGTTCTACATTTTTCTCTAGCTCTGTCCAGGACCCTCTACTGTGATCCCTGTCAGAGCAGTCAGTGGTGGTAGCCGGGCACCACCTAGTTGTACTGGGCTCAGTCTGGTGGAGGCCATGACAGTTGTGGTCCATTAGTCCTTTGGACTAATCTTTCCCTTGTGTCTTTAGTTTAATTCATTCTTCCTTGCTCCTGAAGGGATGAGACCAGTGGAGTATACTAGATGGCTGCTCACAGGCTTTTTAAGATCCCAGACGCTACTTAGCTGTGAGAATTTTTGTTTTCTTTATGTTGAGGTACAATCCATACCAAAGGCTATACAGTCTTTGATCTTCACCCAGTAAAGGCCTCTTCACTTTCAGCAAGCAAGATTGTGTCATCTGCATATCATAGGTTGTTAATGAGTCTTCCTCCAATCCTGATGCCCTGTTTTTCTTCATATAGTACAGCTTCTTGGATTATTTGATCAGCATACAGATTGAATAAGTATGGTGAAAGGATACAACCATGACACACACTTTTTCTAATTTTAAACCACGCAGTATCTCCTTGTTCTGTTCTAACAACTGTCTCTGGACATATGTACAGGTTCCCATGACCACAATTAATTGTTCTGGAATTCCTGTTCTTTACAACGTTATCCATAATGTGTTATGACCCACAGAGTCGAATGCCTTTGCAAAGTCAATAAAACACAGGTAAACATCTTTCTGGTATTCACTGCTTTCAGCCAGGATCCATCTGACATCAGCAATGATATCCCTCCTTTCATGTCCTCTTCTGAATCCGGCTTGAACTTCTTGCAGTTCCCTGTTTTTGAATTATCTTTAGCTAATATTTTGATTTCATCCCTTTCTTCTTTTTTGATGTATGCATAGATTATTATTAATTGACCTCTAAGCACTGCCTTTGCTGTATCCCAAAGGTTTTGGTATGATATGTTTTCATTCTCTTTTGATTCTAAAATTTTTTGATTCCAGCTCTGATTACTACCCAGTGGTTTAAGTGGGGTGTTATTCAGTTTACATGTAATTGTAAGAAATTCTTTTCCTTACCCTTCCTGTTGTTAATTTCTACTTTGATGGCATTGTGGTCAGAGAAGATACTTTGTATTATCTTGATGTTTTGGATTTTGCTGAGGATTGTTCTGTGGCCTAAGACGTGGTCTATTCTGGAGAATGTTCCATGTGCACTGGAAAAGAATGTGTACTTTGCAGCTGTTAGGTGGCATCTTCTATATGTCCATGAAGTCAAGTTGGGTGATTGTGGCCTTTAGCTCTTCTGTATCTTTGTTGAGTTTCTTTCTAGATGTTCCGTATTTTACCGAGAGCGATGTGTTGATACATCCTTCTATTATTGTAGAACTGTCAAATTCTCTTTTAAGTGCTTTTAGAGTAAGCTTTATGTATTTTGGAGCCTTGTTGTTGGGTGTGTAGATATTTATTATGGTTATGTCTTTATGATGGATGGTCAATTTAATCATTATATAATGTCCTTCTTTGTCTTTTATGGTGCAGTTTGTTTTAAAGTCTATTTTATTTAAGGTTAGTATTGCCACTTCTGCTCTTTTTGGTAGTTGTTTGCTTGATATATTTTTTTCCATCCTTTGATTTTTAATAAATTTATGTCTTTGCTTCTAAGGTGTGTTTCTTGTAGCCAGCCAGCATATTGATGGGCCCTGTGTTTTTATCCATTCTGTCACTCTCTGTCTCTTTATGGGTACGTTTAGGCAATTTACATTCAGTGTAATTATTGATAACCAAAAAAAAAACCAAACCCAGTGCCATCGAATTATTGATAGGTGCGAGTTTATTGCTGTCATTTTCTTTGTTCCTCTTATGCTCATGTGCTGAATTCCTTTCCTTTTGTTGATGGATATTTTTTATTTCTTTTGTTTTTGTATATTTTGATTTTACTGAGACTTTATGTTTTTCTTCTTTATTTTGATGAGTAGGTTTGTTAACTTTCTTTGTGGTTACCCTGAAATTTGCCCTTATCTTCCTAGGTTTGAACCAGTCTATTATTACTTGGTATCACCTTGCCTTCCTCTACATTAGAAAGTTCTATACCTACACCATTTATTCCCTCTTTTATTCTGACATTGTTGTCATTTAGAGCTTAACCTCTCTGGTTCCCTGTTGTAAATCTTTTGGTTTTGGATAGTTCTTCAGAGGTCATTTCCTAGGTTGGTATCTGGCTGGAGAGACCTTCATCCTAGATTCAGGCTGTCATTTTATGTATTTGTTCTCAAACTGAAAGATTCCCTTTAAATAATTCTTGTAAATTTGGTTTGGTTTTCACATAGTCCCTTAAATCTGTTTATCTAGAAATATCCTAACTTCACCATCATATTTGAATGAAAGTTTCGCAGGATATATTATTCTTGGTTGGCAATTTTTTCTTTCAAAGTTTATGTATGTGTCATCCCTTTGCCTTCTTGCCTGCATGGTTTCTGCAGAGTAATCAGAGTTTACTCTTATTGTTTCCCCTCTGTATGTGACTTTTTGTTTTTCTTGAGCTTCTCTCAGGATTCTTTCTTTGTCTCTGGTTTTAGCAAGTGTGATTATGATAAGCCTTGGCGATTTTCTTTTGGGGTCTATTCTATGTGGGGTTCTTGGATGGTCAGCTTTTCATCTTTCATGACATTAGGGAAGTTTTCTGTCAACAATTCTTCAATGATCCTGTTTTCCAATTTCTCCTCCTGTTCTGGATCTCTGATCACTTACACATTTTTGCTTTTGATTGTATCCCACACCATTCTCAGGGTTTCCTCATTTTTCTTTGTTTTTTTTCTGATTTTTCCTCAAAGTTGTGTCCAAGTGTTAGTCTTCAATTTCAGTGATTCTGTCTTCTATTGTTTCAAACCTGCTCCTCAGACCGTCTATGACACTGTCCATTTCTGAAATCTTGTTATCTTTTGGATTTCTAATTGTTGTTTTTATATGATTTCTAGTTGTGAATTTATTTTGGCCTTTTGTGACTGTATTATTTTCCTGAATTCTTCCACTTTTTTGGTCTGTATTTCTCATGAATTCGTTTGTCTTTTCCATGAATTAGTCTATTTTTTCCTTATTTTTGTTTGCTTTTTGCTTCAACTCTTGGATAGCTCTGAATATTAGAGATTTGAATTCCCTAACAGGTAGTTCTAGTGCTTTTTCTTCTACTGGAAAGTCATCTGGAGTTTTATTTTGGAGACCTACTAGAACCATTGTCCTTTTTTTTAAAAATATGTTTCAATATTGTGTGCTATCTTCTGGGCATTCAGTAGTTATTTTCTTCTGTTTATTAATTGTAGATTTGTTTGTTTCTTCTTGTTTTTTTGTTTTATTTGGTTATATCTGAGCAGGTGGGCTGTATATTCTTTGTTGTTTGCTCATATGTGGGCATGATACTTTTCACCTCCATGTCCAATGGGCAAGGCCAGTTGCTGAGCTATGGTGCAGCAGGGTAGGTTCAGCTGAAGGGGATGGGCTGGGCTGGGTTGTTTGTGGCACATGCTAGGGTTGACAGGGTAGGCCAGGAGTCAGTGCAGGTAGGCTGTGCCTGTGTTGCTTGGGGGTGTGATTTCAGTGCACAGTGCTGGTAGGCAAGAAGGTGAGGGAAGAAGGATTGTAACGCGTGGAGCTAAGATGGGTATTAGAAAGAAGACAGAGAGGAGAGAGAAAACAGAGCCAAAAAATAAACAGACAGACAAAAAAAAAAAAAAGGCTGAGGGAGCTTGCCATTGGAGTGGACAGACAAGAAACTGAGAAATGGAGAAAAACAAAAAGGAAAGAAGAAAAAGAAAAAAATTAAAAAAAAAAAAAAAGAGAAAGAAATGCCCCCAGGGATCCTACCAGTGACCCAGGGAAGTGGTTCCCAGGCCCCGGAGCACAGCCCACCTAGAAATGGTGGAGATGGCACAGAGTGCCAGGCATTTAGGAAAACAAAAGGGAAGGAAGCCAGAGAGGCATGAGAAACTGGAAATGAAGAAAAGCAAAAAAGGAAAAGAAATTAAAAAAAAAAGGTCCCCAGGGATTCCACTGGCTTGGCTACGCAGACCAGGGGAGTGGCTCCAAGCTGTGCAGTACTGCCTGGCTAGAAGGGGCAGACATGGCATACAGTGCCAAGTATTCAGGGGACAAGAAAAGAAGATAAGTAGAAACTGAGATTTGAAGAAAGACAAACAGGAAAAAAAGAATAATAACAAAAAGAAAGAAAGAAAAAGAAGCCCCTAGGGATCCCACCAATGTGGCTGCACTAAACTGAGAAGTGGCACCCAAGCTGTGGAGTACAGCCTAGCTAGAAGGGGCTCCCATGTTGAGAAAGGAAAAAGGAAACAAACAAAACAAAAAAGTCCCCAGGGATCCTGCCAGCTGGTGGCACAGACCAGGGAAGCAGCTTTCCAGCCAAGGGGCACTTCACAACCTGTTAAGAAGAAGCAAAGATGGCACATGGATCCAGGTGTTCGAGAGAAAGGATGGAGAGGAGGTGAGAGGCAGGGAAGGAACCAAAAGAAGTGGAAAAAAGCAAAACCAGCAACAAAGAAATGGCACTGAGGGAGGTGGCCAGTATGGGTGGGGTGAATCCAAACAGCATGGAGCCATTGCCTCCCAGCCAAGAGACTGTGACCAGCAAGAACCGGCGGAGGCCAAGCAGGGAGTAGAAGAGTCGGGGGTGGGAGAGTGTATATCTCTGGTTACAGGGAGCTCTGTCTCCTGCTGGGAGCTCCATGAAGCTGCTTACCACTGCTTACCGTTACTCTGTCTGCTGATCTCCTATGTGGGTGGGGCAAATCCAAGCGGCATGGAGCCAGAACTTCTTGGATGGCTGAGCGACTGCAACCAGCTATGAAGTGGCAGAGACCGAGCAGGGGTATGAAAGATGGGAGGGGTGGGAAAATGTACATCACTGGTTACAGGGAGCTCTGTCTCCTGCTGGTAGTTCCGTGAAGCTGCTTTCCCATACTCCCTGTCCACCGATTTCCGAAATGAGTCCAAGATTGCAAATTCATGCTACCTTTGCTCGTATCTCTCCTTGCTCTCTGTTTTCTGTCAGTTTCTTACTCCATTCGGTGCTTGGCTGAGCTCTTTTTCTCTTCATTTGATGCTTCAGGTTCCAGGATTGACATGTCTCTGTTTTACTTAGTTTTCGGGTCTTTGCTGTGGAGTGACAGCGTGGCGCTTCTGTCTATAGCGCAATGTTGACTCCCTTTTGAATTATCTTTAGCAGAATTTTACTTGTGTGTAATATTAATGATATTGTTTGAGAATTTCTGCATTCTGTTTGATCACCTTTCTTTGGAATGGGCACAAATATGGATATCTTCCAGCTGGTTGGCCAGGTAGCTGTGTTCCAAATTTTGCTTCCAGTGTTGCATCCATTTATTGAAACATCTCAATTGCTATTCTGTCAATTCCAGAGTCTTGTTTTTTGCCAGTGCCTTCAGTGCAGACTGGACTTCTTTCTTCAGTAACATTAGATCTTGATCATACCTCCTGTAACGGCTGAATATCAACCAATCCTTTTTGGTAGTTACTCTGTTTATTCCTTCCATCTTCTCTTGATGTTTCCTGCGTTGTTCAGTATTTTGCCCATAGAATCCTTCAATATTGCAAATCAAGGGTTGAATTTTCTCTTCAGTTCTTTCAGCCTGAGAAATGCCAAGCATGTTCTTCCCCTTTGGTTTTCTAACTCCAGGTCTTTGCACATTTCATTATAATACTTTAGTTTGTCTTCTTGAGCTGCCCTTTGAAATCTGTTCAGCTCTTTTATGTGATCATTTCTTCCATTTGCTTTAGCAACTCTATGTTTAAGAGCAAGTTTCAGAGTCTCTTCTGACATCCATTTTGTTCTTTTCTTTCCTGCCATTTTAAAGATCTTTTGCTTTCTTCATGTATGATGTCTTAATGTCATCCCATAACTTGCCTGGTCTTCAGTCACTAGTGTTCAATGCGTCAAATCTATTCTTGAGATGGGTCTTTAAATTCAAGTGGGGTACTGGATCTCATGGACTTGTTTTATTTTCTTCAGCTTCAACTTGAATGTGCATACGAGAAATTGATGGTCTGTTCTGCAGCTGGCTCCTGGTGTTGTTCTGACTGATGATATTGAGCATTTCCACGGTCTTTTTTCACAGATGTAGTCAATTTGATTCCTTTGTATTCCATCAGGCAAAGTTCACATGTATACTTGCTATTTATGTTGTTGAAAAAATATATCTGCAATAAAGAATTCATTAGTCTTGCAAATTCTATCATGCTATCTCCACCACTGGTTCTATCACCAAGGCCATATTTTCCCTCTACTGTCCCTTCTTCTGTTTCCAACTTTTGCATTTGAATCACCAGTAATTATCAATGCATCTTGATTGCATGTTTGATCAATTTCAGACTGTGGAACTTGATAAAAATCTTCAATTTCTTCATCTTTGGCATTAGTGGTAAATTTGAATAATACTCATATCAACTGGTCTTCCTTGCTGGCATATGAATATTATCCTACCACCGACAGTGCTGTACTTCAGGATAGATCTTGAAATGTCTATGTCTGTCTGGTTTAAAATGGCCAATACCAGTCCATTAACCAATTAAGCTAACCTATTTTTTCTTTTATTGTTTGGTTTAAAGAAGGCTTCAGAACATATTTTTGGTTTTAGGTTTAAAGGTGATATCAAGGCAACAGTTTCTTGGGTCCATCCAGCCTCCATGGCTCTGGAAAGACTGGGTTCCATGAGAATTTAAAATTCTGTTCCACATGTCCCTCCCTTTTATCAGGCTTCTGCTATAGAATTTCTGATCAAAATGTTTAGTAATGATAAAAAAAACAAAAACAAAAACCCAGTAATGATAGCAGGATACAATCAGTTCTTTTGGCATAAGAACAAAAGCAGGCAGTTGTTCATGGAGGCAATTTGCCACATATTCCATTTCTTCCTCCTATCCCTCACTCTCCTTCTTCCTCTATTGCTCCAGGTGAATATAGGCCAATTGTTACACCTTGGATGGCTGCTTGCAAATGTTTAAGACCCTATGCACTATACAACAAACTAGGAAGTAGAACTGTCTCATAGGGTTTCCAAGAGAGTAGCCTTTACAGAAGCATACTGCCACATCTTTCTTCACGGAGAGATTGGTGGGTTCAAAATGTTGACCCTTCGGTTAGCAGCCAAGGGTCTAACCATTGCGTGACCAATGTGAGGTATGGATCTTGCTTAATTTTTTGGATGTGTAAAGCCAGCACCAGTACCATTTGTTGAAGACACTCTTCCTTCCCCCTTGAGCTGACTTAGCACCCTTGTTGAAAATCAGTTGACCACAGATGTACAGATTTATTTCTGGGATTTTAATTCTATTCCATTGGTCTATGTGTCTATCATGAAACCAGTACCACACGGTTTTGATTACTGTAACGCATTTTGAAGTAGGGAAGTGTGAGGCCCCCTGCTTTGTTCTTCCTCAAAATTGCTTTGGCTATTGAAGGCCTCTTGTCATTCCATATAAAGCAGAGGATCTGTTCTTCCATTTCTGTAAAAAATGCTGTTAGAACTTTGATCCAGACTGTGTTGAATCTATAGATCGTGTAGGGTAGTATTGCTATCTTTACTATATTAAGTCTTCCAAGCCATTAACACAACATCTTTCTGCCTATTTGGAATTCTATAGTCTGTTTCAGCACTGTTTTATAATTATCATTGTAGAAGTCTTTCAGATCCCTTGGTAAACTTATTACTAGGTATTTTACTCTCTTAGATTCTATTGTAAAATGGTGTTTTCTTAAACTCCTTTTCAGGTTTCTGATTGCTGGTGTATAGAAACCCAACTGATTTTGTGTGCGTGTGTGTGTTAAAATTGTATTCTGCAACTTTGCTAAATTCTTCTATTAGTTCTAGAAATTAAATAGATTCTTTAGGATTTTCTATATACAGGATCATGTGATCTTAGAATAGAGATAGTTTTATGTCTTCCTTTGCAATTTGGATATCTTTTATTTCTTTTTCTTGCCTTATCATTCTGGCTAGGACTTCTAATACAATATTGAATAGGAGTGGTCAGAGTGGGCATCTTTGTCTTGCCCCCGATTTCAAGGGAAATGCTCTCAATCTTTCTGCATCGAGTATAATGTTGGCTGTTGGTTTTTCATGAATGTCATTAATCATGTTAAGGAACTTCCATTTCATTCGTATCCTGTTGAAAGTTTTATCAGGAAAGGCGCTGGATTTTACCAAATACCCTTTCTGTGCCAATTGAGATGATCACGTGGTTCTTTTCCTTTGTTCTATTAATGTAGTGTATTATAGTGACTGATTTTCTAATGCTGAACCATCTTTGCATTCCTGGAATAAATCCGACTTGGCCATGCTTTACAATTCTTTTAATATGCTGTTGGATTTTGTTAACTAGTATTTTGTTGGCTCTTTCATCTTGATAAATTATTTCAACTTTTTGAATATTAACTTTTCATATGTAAAATGGGGGCTAATATCTACCTAATGGTATTGCTGTGAGATTAGATATATATATTCATGTAAGTAAGCAACACACACAGTGACAGATATACAATGTTTGGCACACATGTTAGCTATTACTTGAAGCAGTAGCTAATAAAGCAAGGTACTATTTCTAAAATGTAGAGAAAAAAAGTAGAGGTTAATTTAATTTTTCTAATGCAAGATAGGATACCCTAAAAAAATTAGTGTTCTAAGTGTTCACAGCAATATTTACATTCCTATACATAATTTGATAATTAAAGGCCTTAAAAATGTTCATTTTCAAAGCTTCTAATTACCTTTTTACCCCACAAGGTCACTGATAAGAAGTTACATAAAGAAATAATCAGAGAAGTGGAGAAAAAAAATTTATGTACAATAGTATTCATTGTAGTCTTATTTGTTACAGTGAAATATTGCAAACAATCTAAATTTCTAATAAAAAGTAGATAAATGCATGAATCAAACTACAGAAAATGATGGCAATAAAAATCTTAATTCAAAAAACACTTCTAACGACATTAAGGGAAGCACTCTTGTAATATTCTCGAGTTATAAAAAAGATGCGGGCCTATGTGAACCATGTGTTCCTAAGATGGCAGGGATATACATTATTAATATAATATTCTTGCAAAGAGAAAGTCCTGGAGGAATGTACACCAAAAAAACTAGGCAATCATTTCGAGATGAAAGGATTACGCACAGGTGAGTTTTTATTTTCTGCCTCGCATAATTTTTTTTTCTCACTAAATGTATTTTTTAATACTAATAAAAAATACTCTATTCTTTAATAGAAAATTGTCTCATACTTCAATAGCTGTCTTAGGTTGGGCTCTCCAGAGAAGAAAGCCAGCAAAGTATATCAATATCTATATAAAAAGATTTATATCAGAAGAAGGGGCCAAGTATGCAGAGTAGTCAGATGCTTCTGGTGGTCCCTTTTAAAACAAAGACTCTAAAAAACAAGAGAAACGATTACATATATGACAAAGTAGGAGCTCTGAACATCAAAGGCAAAGTTAGTAAATCGGACTGAGCAGCAGGAGAGACAGTTCAGAAGCAGCGAGAAGTTGCCGGACCAGAATCAGCGGGAATTAGTGCCCCTCAGGCATGAAACCCTGGAGAGACTGAGGTGGGGCTGGTGGCAGCACTGGGGACACAGTTACCTCAGGAAAGGACAGCAAGCTGCACAATCTACTCACACCTCCAGAACCAGAGGAGAATGGCGCTCTCAGCAATAGCTAAGTACTTGTGTATATTTTACCACACCCCCAGCCCCCAAGCTGGCTTCAGTGGCTGTTGATTTCCTTGGCCTGAGATAGTTGCTGCTGCATGCCTGAGCCATTCTCCTGGCCTTGGAGTAGGAATAAATTAACAATTGGGGGAAAAGATAATCTGTCAGCTCCACTAAGCTGGGGAGGTCAGGACAGAAGCGGCTCCTGGCCAGATACGAATGGTCTGTGGACTTTGAATAGCTTTCACCCCTGCATGGACCTGTGTGGGGCCATTTCAGGAGATTAAGTCCTTGTTGGTAGGCTGAAATGGTGTATGTGCTTGAGATCTGACTTCAACTGTTTTAGCTGTGCGGTGGAGAGGTGGGTTTTTGATGGTTGACACCACTTTGCCTATTAAACAGGATCCTCACCTACCCACATCAGGGGCCTGAGGTCTGGTAGCTACAGCCACATCACCTAGCCACCGTGATGGGTCCAAAGATAAGTGGTGCCTCCCAGTTCTTACAACTGAAAGCACTTGGTGCCCATGGTCCGGCTGCAGAACACACCCACCTGTGTGCTCTAGGGAACAGGGATGCGCTTTCCTCACAAACACTCAGAGGATGGTTGTCAGCCCTTTGCCTTGTCAAGAGTGTGACCCCCTGATGCAACCAGATACCTGTAACTACACAAATCACCCCTGCCCCTCTAAGACTGTAGGACAGAGTCTGTACCACACACGTGATGACGAACTACCTGGACAGCTGAAGTGAAACCATACAAGGAGAGGGAATGGACTCCTAGGCTCATATACCTGGTAACAGCTCTAGCCATCTGGTGACAGGACGTTAGAATTTCCAAGGTGCAAATAATCAAGCTAGCTCACTCAAGCAGCCTATTTGGGTATATCAAAACAAAACAAAACAAAGCAAGAAACTAGGATACAGTAAGCAAACAGAATATAAACTTATACAATAACATATAGATGGCTCAGAGACAACAGTCAATACCAAATCACATAGAGAAGCAGGCCATGATCGCTTCAACAAGCTCTCAGAAAAAAGAATCAAGGAATCTTCTGGATGAAGGTGTCTTCCTGGAATTACCAGATGCTGAAAACAAAAGATTAATATACAGAACTCTTCAAGAGATCAGGTAAATTGCAGAACAAGTCAAGGAACACACAGATAAAGCAGGTGAAGAAATTGAAAAGGTTATTCAAGAACGTAATGAAATATTTAACAGGCTGCAAGAATCCATACAGAGATAGCAATCAGAAATTCAGAAGATTAACAATAAAATTACAAAATTAGACAAATCATTAGAAAGTCAGATTATAAGAAATGAGGAAATGGATGGCAGAATTAGGGAGATTGAAGATAAAACACTTCGCACCAATGTATTGAAAGAAAAATCGGATAAAAGAGTTAAAAAAATGAAGAAACCCAAAGAATCATGTAGGGTTCTATCAAGAGGAATAACCTGCAAGTGATTGGAGTCCCAGAACAGGGAGGGATACTAGAAAATAGACAGAGAATTGGTGCACATTTGTTGACAGAAAACTTCTCTGATATTGTGGAACATGCTCATTGAACCACATAAGGTAGATCTAAAAAGAAAGGAACCAAGACATAATCAAAACTGCCCAAACCAAAGATAAATAGAGAATTTTAAGAGCAGTTAGGGATAAACAAAAAGTCACCTACAGAGGAGAGTCCATAAGAATTAGCTCGGACTACTCAGCAGAAATCATGCAGCAAAGAATGCAATGGGGTAACTTAAACCAAACCAAAACTATAAGAAATACTAAAGGGAGTTCTATGGTTAGATAATCATTAATATCAGATATCGACCCAAGACTAAAACATAGGACAGAGGAAGCAGATATTACCAGATAGAGACATCATAAAAACAAATCAAGATTAAAAAAAAAAAAAAACAGGAAAATACCGATGTCATTATGTAAAAGATGACAACATTAAAACAATAAAGCGGGACTAGAAAATGCAGTCATAGATCTTTCATACTGAGAGGAAGTCAAAGTGATATAAGAAATAAAAGTCAGGTTTAAACTTAGAAATATAGGGGTAAATATTAAGGTAACTACGAAGGAGACTAACAATCCTACATATCAAAATAAAATACAAGAAAAACGTAAAGACTCAGCAGAAACAAAATCAATGACAACAAAATAAGAGGAAAAGACGATAATAAACATAAACTACTCAGCACAAAAAATTGAGTGGAGAAAAGAAACTGAACAACACAAAGACATCGAAATGACAGCACTTAACTCATACCTATCCATAATTACGCTGAATGTAAATGGACTAAATGCACCAATAAAGAGACAGAGAGTGGCAGAATGGATAAAATAACACGATCTGTCTATATGCTGCCTACAAGAGACATACCTTAGACTTAAAGACACAAACAAAACTCAAAGGATGGAAAAAAAATATAACAAGTAAACAACAAACAAAAAAGAGCAGGAGTGGTGATACTAATTTCTGACAAAATAGACTTTAAAGTTAAATCCACCACAAAGGATAAGGAAAGACAGTACATAACGATTAAAGGGACAATATACCAGGAGGATATAACCATATTAAATATTTACACACCCAATGACAGGGCTTCAAGATACATAAAACAAACTCTAACAGCACTAAAAATGAGATAGACAGCTCCACAATAATAGTAGGGGACTTCAACACACCACTTTTGGTGAAGTACAGAACATCCAGAAAGAAGCTCAATAAAGACACGTAAGAGCTAAATGCCACAATCAACAAGCTTGACCTCATAGACATATACAGAACATCCTACACCCAACAGCATCCGAGTATACCTTTTTTTCCAATACACATGAAACAATCTGTAGAACAGACCACATATTAGGTCATAAAGCAAGCCTTAAAAGAATTCAAAACATCGAAATATTACAAAACATCACTGACCATAAAGTGATAAAAGTAGAAATCAGTAACAGAAAAAGCAGTGAAAAGTAATCAAACACTTGGAAAGTGAACAACACCCTTCTCAAAAATGCCTGGGTTATAGATGAAATTAAGGATGGAATGAAGGAATTCATAGAATCCAATGAGAATGAAAACACTTCCTATCAGAACCTTTGGGACACAGCTAAAGCAATGCTCAGAGGTCAATTTATACCAATAAATGCACACATCCAAAAAGAAGAGCCAAAATCAAAGAATTATCCCTACAACTTGAACAAATAGAAAGAGTGCAACAAAAGAAACCCACAGGCACCAGAAGAAAGCAAATAATAAAAATTAGAGCAGCATTAAATGAAATAGAGAACAGAAAAACAATTGAAAGGGCTAACAAGACCAAAAGCTGGTTCTTTGAAAAAATCGACGAAATTGATAAACCATTGGCCAAACTGACAAAAGAAAAATAGGAGAGGAAACGAATAAATAAAATAAGAAATGAGATGGCCGATATCAAAACAGATCCAACTGAAATTAAAAGAATTATATCAGATTACAATGAAAAATTGTACTCCAACATATTAGAAAACATAGAGAAATGGATGAATTTCTAGAAACACACTATCTATCGAAACTAACTCAAACAGAGGTAGAACAACTAAATAGACCCATAACAAAAGAAGAGATTGAAAAAGTAATTAAAAAACTTCCCCCTCCCCTCCAAAAAAAAAAAAAAAAGCCCTGGACCTGATGGCTTCACTGGAGAGTTCTACCAAACTTTCAGAGAAGAGTTATCTCCACTACTACTAAAGGTATTTCGGGGCATAGAAAAGGATGGAATACTCTAATAATCATTTCATGAAGCCGGCATATCCCTGATACAAAACCAGGTTAAGTTTACACAAAAAAAGAAAATTAGAGACATATATCCCTCATGAACTCAGATGCAAAAATCTTCAACAAAATTCTAGCAAACAGAATTCAACAACATATCTAGAAAATAATCTACTATGACCAAGTGGGATTCATACGAGGTATGCAGGGATGGTTCAACATTAGAAAAACAATCAATGTAATCCATCATATAAATAAAACAAAAGGCAAAACCATATGATTTTATCAATTGATGCAGAAAAGGCATTTGACAAAGTCCAGCACCCATTCATGATAAAAATTCTTAGCAAAATAGATACAGAAGGAAAATTCCTCAACATAATAAAGTGCATTTATACAAAGCCAAGAGCCAACATCATCCTAAATGGAGAGGGTCTGAAAGCATTCCTCTTGAGATCAGCAACCAGACAAGGATGCCCTTTATCGCCACTCTTATTCAACATTGTGCTGGAGGTCCTAGCCAGAGCAATTAGGTTCGATAAAGAAATAAAGGGCATCCAGATTGGTAAAGAAGGAGTATAAGTGTTTCTGTTTGCAGACGACATGATCTTATACACAGAAAACCCTAAAGAATCCTCAGGACAACTCCTGAAAGTAATAGAAGAATTGAGCAGAGTATCAGGATACAAGATAAACATACAAAAATCAGTTGGATTCCTCTACACCAACAAAGAGAATGTTGAAGAGGAAATCACCAAATTAATACCATTTTATAGTAGCCCCCAAGAAGATAAAATATGTAGGAATAAATCTAACCAGAAACTTAATAGACCTATACAAGAAAACCACATTGCACAACTACAAGAAACCAAAAGAGCCTTACATAAGTGGAAAAACATACCTTGCTCATGGATAGGAAGACTCAACATTGTGAAAATGTCTATACTATCGAAAGCAATCTATAGATACAATGTAATTCCAATCCATATTCCAAGGACATTTTGTAATGAGATGGATAAACAAATCAACAACTTCATATGGAAGGGAACGAGGCCCCGGATAAGTAAGGCATTACTGAAAAAGAAGAACAAAGTGGGAGGCCTCACACTACCTGATATTAGAACATATTATACCACCACGGTAGTCAAAACAGCCTGGCAGTGGTAGGAGAACAGACAAATAGGCCAATGCAACAGAATTGAGAATCCAGACATAAATCCATCCACATATGAGCAGCTGATATTTGACAAAGGCCTAGAGTCAATTAAATGGGGGAAAAGACAGTCTCTTTAACAAATGGTGCTGGCATAACTGGGTATCCATCTGCAAAAAAATGAAACAAGACTCATACCTCACAGTATGCACTAAAGCTACCTCAAAATGGATCAAAGACCTAAACATAAAATTTAAAATGATAAAGATCATGGAAGAAAAAAATAGGGACAACACTAGGAGCCCTAATACATGGAATAAACAGTATACAAAACATTACTAACAATGCAAACACACCAGAAAAGAAACCAGATAACTGGGAGCTCCTAAAAGTCAAACATCTATGCTTACCCAAAGAATTCACCAAAGGAGCAAAAAGATGACCTACAGACTGGGAAAAAGTTTTTAGTTATGACATTTCTGATCTGCGTATGACCTCTAAAATCTACATGATACTGCAAAAACTCAGCCACAAAAAGACATAACCCAATTAAAAAATGGGCAAAAGATATGAACAGACACTTCACCAAAGAAGACATTCAGGCAGCTAACAGATACATGAGGAAATGCTCACGATCATTAGCCATTAGAGAAATGCAAATCAAAACTGCAATGAGAAAGCATCTTACTCCAACAAGGCTAGCATTAATCCAAAAAACACAAAATAATAAATGTTGGAGAGGTTGTGGAGAGAGTGGAATACTTATATACTGATGGTGGGAATGTAAAATGGTACAACCACTCTGGAAAGCGATTTGGTGCTTCCTTAAAAAGCTAGACATGGAACTACCATATTATCCAGTAATCCCACTCCTTGGAATATATCCTAGATAAATAAGAGCCTTTATATGAACAGATATATGCACAACCATGTTCACTGCAGACTGTTTACAACAGCAAAAAGATGGAAGCAACCAAGGTGCCCATCAACGGATGAATGGATAAAGGAATTGTGGTATATTCACACAATGGAATACTACACATTGATAAAGAACAATGGCAGCACTCAGAGGTAAATTTATAGCAACAGAAGTGCAGATCAAAAAAGGAGAAAGACACAAAGTCAAGACATTAGCTACATGTCTCAAACAAATAGAAGTAGAACAGCAAAAGATGCCCAGAGCCACCAGAAGACAGGAAATAATAAAGATCAGAGCAGAAATAAATTAAATATAGAATAGAAAAACAATAGAAAGAATTAACAAAAGCAAAAATTGTTTCTTTGAAAGGATGATCGAAATCGAAAAACCATGTGCCAAACTGTCAAAAGAAAAATGGAGAGGGTGCAAATAAGCCAAATAAGAAATGAAATGGGACGCATTACAACAGACCCAAATGAAATTATAGCAGAGTACTATGAAAATCTACACTCCAACAAATGAAACACACTACCTACCCACACTAACACAAAATGATGTTGATAACGTGAACAGACCCATAAGAATAAGACTTCCAACAACAACAAAAATCCCTGGCTCAGACAGATTCACTGGAGAATTCTATCAAACATTCAGAGAAGAGCTTACACCAGTACTATTCAAACTATTTTAGAACACAGAAAAAGGAAAGGATACATCTGAATTTGTTCTATGAAGCCAGCATAACCCAAATAACAAAACCAAAGACACCATTATAAAAAAAAATTACAGACCAATATCTCTCATGAATATAAAACCAAGAAAACAAACCCACTGCCGTTAAGTCGATTCTGAATCATAGCGACACTATAGGATAGGGTAGAACTGTCCCATAGAGTTTCCAAGGAGTACCTGGTGGATTTGAACTGTTGCACTTAACTGCTACACCAGTATTGTTTCCACCTCATAAATGTAGATGCAAAAATTCTCAACAAAACTTTAGCCAACAGAATTCAGCATCATTAAAAAAAAAAAAAAAAGCGACCAAGTGGGATTCATACCAGGTATGCAAGGGTGGTTCAACACTAGTAAATCAATCAACGTAATCCACCACATAAATAAAAGAATCACACAATCATCTCAATCATCTCAATGCAAAAAGGCATTCAACAATGTCCAACACCCATTTCTGGGAAAAAAAAAAAAAAAAAAGCTCCCAACAAAATAGGTATAGAAGGGAAATTCTTCAACAAAATAAAGGGCATCTACAGAAAACCAACAGTCAACATAATTCTTAAGGGAGAGACTGAAAACATTTCCCTTGAGAACAGGAACAAGATAATGATGCCCTTTATTACCACTCCTATCTAACATTGTGCTGGAAGTCCTAGTTAGGGCAATAAGATAAGAAAAAGGAATAAAGGGCATCTAAACTGGTAAGGAAGAAGTAAAATTGTCCTTATTTGTGGATATGATATTATTCATAGAAAACCCAAAAGACTCCAAGAGAAAACTACTGCAACTAATAGATTCAGCAGAGTAACAGGATACAAGATAACAAACAAAAATCAGTTGGATTCCTACATACCAATAAAGAGAATGATGAAAAGGAAATCAGGAAAACAGTACCTTTTATAATAGCCCTTTCCCAACTGAAATACTTAGGAATAAATCTAACCAGGGATGTACAAGACCTATACAAACAAAACAAAACAAAAAACTACAAAACACTACTGCAAGAAACCAAAAGAAATCTACATAAATGTGAAAACATACCATGCTTATGGACAGGTAGACTCAATATTGTGAAAGTGACAATTCTACCCAAAGCAATCTATATATACAATGCAATCCTGATTCAAATACCAACAACATTCTTTAAAGTGTTGGGAAAACTAACCATTAATTTCACATGGAAAGGGAAGAAGCCCTGGATAAGAAAAGCACTACTGCAGAAGAATAAAGTAGGGGGACTCGCATTACCTGACCCCAGAGCCTACTATACAACTACGGTAGTCAAAACAGGCTGGTACTGGTATGACAGATACATTGAGCAATGGAACAGAATTGAGAACCCAGATGTAAATCTCTCCACCTACAGTCACCTGATCTTTGACAAGGGACCAAAGTCCATCAAATGGAGAAAAGACAGTCTTTTTAGCAAATGGTGCCGGCAAAACTGGGTGTCCATTTGCAAAAAAAATGAAACAGGACCCACACCTCACACCATACACAAAAACTAATTCAAAATGGATCAAAAACCTAAATATAAAACCAGAAAATATAAAGATCATAGAAGAAAAAATAGGATCGACGCCAGAGGCCATAGTAGATGGTATTAACAGAATACAAACCATAACTAACAACACACAAACTCTAGAAGGTAAGCTAGATAACTGAGATCTTCTACAAATTAAACACTTACACTCATCAAAAGACTTCACCAAAATAGTAAAAAGAGAACCTACAGACTAGGAAATTTTTTTGGCTACTACAAATCAGACAAAGGTCTAATCTCTAACGTCTACAGGAAAATCCAACACCTCTACAACAAAAAGACAATCCAATTAAAGAATTGGCAAAGGAAACGATCAGACACTTCACTGAAGAAGGCATTAAAGCAGTTAACAGACACATGAGGAAATACTTGCAATCAGTAGCCATTAGAGAAATGCAAATCAAAAGCACAATGAGATACCATCTCATCCCAGCATTGGCACACGAATAAGAAAACAGGAAATAACAAATGTTGCAGAGGCTGCAGGGAGATCAGAACTATTATGCATTGGTAGTGGGAATGTAAAATGATACAACCATTTTGGAAAACGATATGGCGCTTCCTTAGAAAGCTAGAAATAGAAATACCACATGATCCAGCAATCCCACTCCTCGGAATATATCCTAGAGAAATAAGAGCCCTCACACCCATGTTCACTTCAGCATAGCTCTCAATAGCAAAAAGATGGAAAACAGCCTAGATGCATACCAACAGATGAACAGATAAACGAACTATGGTACATACAAAGAATGGAGTACAATGCAATGATTAAGAACAATGATGAATCTAAGCATCTCACAACTTGGATGAATCTGGAGGGCATTATGTTCAGTGAAATAAGTCAATCACAAAAGGGCAAATATTGTGTGAGACCACTACTATAAAAACTAATGAAAAGGTTTACACAGGAAAAAAAAAAAAATCTTTGCTGGTTATGACGGAGGGGTGTGGGGATGGAAGAATACTAAACAGACAATAGGTAAGTGGTAACTCTGGTGAAGGGTACCCCAGTGGCCCAGTGCTGTGAAGTGTAAGACAGTGCAATTCTGTTCCATTGCACAACTTGCCCAAGGCAAGGTCATGGAAACTCCATAGGCACATTCAAACCCTATGGGGGACCAAATCACTGGGTTGATGGCTTTGGGGATCATGGTCTCCAGGAACATCTAGCTCAACTGGCATAACATAGTTCATAAAGAATATGTTCAACATTCTACTTTGGTGAGTAGCGTCTCATGTCTTAAAAGCTTATGAGTGGGCATTTAAGATACTTCACTGGTGTCACCCCGTCTGGAGCAAGGCAGAATGAAGAAAACTAAAGACACAAGGGAAAGATTAGACTCACAAAAGAAGACTTACTGTCTGACAGAGACTGGAGAAATCCCAAGAGAATGGTCCCTGGATACCCTTTTAGCTCAGTAATGAAGTCACTCCTGAGATTCATTCTTCAGCCAAAGATTAGACAGGCCTATAAAACAGAGCAAGGCTAAAGGGGCACATCAGTCCAGGGGCAAGGATGAGAAGATAGGAAGGGACAGGAAAGCTGGTAATGCAGTATCTAAAGTCAAGACGGAGAGTGCTGACACGCTGTGGGGTTGGCAAATAATGTGACAAAACAAAATGCTCTGTAAACCTTCATGTGAAGCGCGCGCACACACACACACACACACACACACCCAAAAGGATCCGTGACCTAAATGTAAGAACTAAATCACAGAACTCTTAGAAAAATACATAGAGGTAGAGCTAGAGTAACGCAAATCAAAACCAGAATGAGATACCACCGCACACCCCATAGGAAGGGTATGATTAGAAAAATGGAAAAAAAAAGCGTTGACAAGGATGTGGAGAAATTGGAACCCTTATGCATTTGTTGCTGGTAAGAATGTAAGACGGTGACGCCACTCTGTAAAACAGTTTGGTGATTCTCACGAGACTTGAAAGCAGATATCTGCATGCCAATGTTCACTGTAACATTAATCACAATAGTCAATAGGTGGAAACAACCCAAGCGTCCATCAATAGATGAATGGATAAATAAAATGTGGTACATACATACATACAATGGAAAATTACTCAGCCATAAAGAGAAATGAACTGTGATATATACAATGACACTGACGAACCTTGAACAACACATTATACTGAAGGATATTATTCAGATACGAAAGGATAAATATTGTATAATTACACTTTTATCAAATATCTAGGATAGGCAAATGCGTAGAGACAAGAGTTTATTAGTGGTTACCTGGAGTTGGGGGAGGAGGGAACTGGAATTATTGCTGAAGGGCTACTGAATTTCTGTTTGGAGTAATGTAATACATTTGGAAATGGACAGAGATGAGGAAGAACAGTTAGATGGTGAAAACAGTTAATGTTACTGAATTGTACACTTAAAAATGGTTAAAATGACAAATTTTTAGTTTTACATATTTTCAATTACAATAAAGTTAAAATGAGAAAAAATAATAAACTGACTCATTAGTTTGGGTAAACTAAGTTACCACCATCTTCTATGAGAAATTCTCAAACATGCCAAGCCTGAATAAACTAATATTCAACATATTTCTCCTATCTTTCTTGTCTTTGCATCACAATAATTTATGTATAATTTGTGATGGTTACGATTGTGTGTTAACAACAGAGAATCCCTGATGAAGCAGGAGAACAGTGGATTGCAGACCTCAAATTCTCATAAAAAGACCAGACTTAATGGTCTGACTGAGACTAGAAGGACCCTGGAGGTCATGGTCCCCAGACCTTCTGTTAGTCCAACACTGGAACCATTCCCAAAGCCAACTGTTCAGACAGGGATTAGACTGGACTATAAGATAGAAAATGATACTAGTGAGGAGTAAGCTTCTTGGCTCAAGTAGACACGAGACTATGTGGGCAGCTCCTGTCTGGAGGGGAGATGAGAAGGCACAGGGGGACAGGAGCTGGCTGAATGGACAGGGAAATAGAGGGTGGAGAGAAGGAGTGTGCTGTCTCATTAGGGGAGAGCAACTAGGAGTACATTAAAAAAAAAAAAACAACAATCCATTGCTGTTGAGTCAATTAAGACTCATAGCGACCCTACAGAACAGAGTAGAATTGCCCCATAGAGTTTCCAGGAGTACATAGGAAGGTGTATATAAGTTTTTGTATGAGAGACTGACTAAATTTGTAAACTTGCACTTAAACCACAATTAAAAAAAAAAAAAAAAGACTGTGTTAATTTGGCTGGGCCATGATTCTCAGTGTTTTGGAAGTCATATAATGTGATTACTTGCCTGTTGAGATTTGACATGTGATCACCCCCATGATGGGATCTGCTGTGAACAGGCAATCAGTTGAAAGGGAATTCCTTGGGTGTGTGGCCTGCATCAAATATAAGCAGACTTTCTGGCAAGGCTGGGGGCTTTCTGCTCACGTTGTATCCTGAAGCTGGCTCTTGTTCCTCTGACCTCCAGTTCTTGGCATGTGAGCTAGTGGCTTACCTTCCATCTTGCTGCCCATCTTGGGATTCATTGATCTTCACAGCCTGTGAACAAGAGTCCTGCTCTCTGACCTGCCTATCTTGGGTTTGCCAGCCCCTGCAGCTACGTGGATCAGGAAAAGCCTCCATCCTGACCCATGGACTTGAGACATTCCAACCTCTACGACTACATGAGCCATTTGCTTGGTATAAATCTCTTTCTCTATATATTTGTACACTTTACTGGTTTTACTTCTCTAGAGAACCCAGCTAAGACAACTTCTAATTTTAGATTCATGTTAGGAGAGTACTATCTCACTACAGAGTTTGTGGTTTGTGGGTTTAGTACTCAAGTCTGATTATCATCTTTCACATACTTTGCTTGATTAAAACATGTCATCAGTGGGTCAACAGGATAATGGTGTTGCTATGGCTGGCCTTCCTATAGGTATGGTTTCCGAGTAAGGAATTATACTTGTTTTATTTAATGATGTTTTTGTAAATCAGAAGTAGAAATGTTTATGAGTTCCAAATATGCGTGTACCACAATGAGATACCACTCCAACCCAACTGGAATGGCAATGATCAAAAAAATGGAAAACAGGAGTTGGTAAGGTTATGGAAAAACTATAACTTTCACCCATTGCTGGTGGAATTGTAAAATGGTATAGCTGCTGTGGAAACAGTTCAGCAGTTTCTCAAAAAGTTGAACATAGAACTAATATATGACCCAGCAATCCTAATCCTAGATATAGACTCAGAAGTGAATGGCAGACATGCAAACAGAAACCTGTACATCAACGTTCACTGCACCACTTTCCACAACAGCTGAAAGACAGAAACTGAAATGTCCATCAACAGATGAATGGCTAAACAAAATGTGGTATATACATACAATGAATATTACTCAGCTATAAAGAGAAATGCCACAACATGGATAAACCTTGAAAACATTATACTGAGTGAATTAAGTCAGTTGCTAAAGGACAGATACTGTATGATCTCACTTATATGAAACTAGCAAATATATAGAAACCAAAGATTATCGGTTGTTACGGGGTGGGAGGCAAGGGTAAGGGGATGGGTTTGCTCAGGGGACACTGAGCTTATGTTAACGGCAGTGAAATAATTTGGAAAAGAAGAGTGAGAGTGGTTCCACAACTTGAAGAATATAACCAATGAGTTACATGTAGAAATTACTGAATTGGCATATGTTTTGTTATGCATATTTTATAATGTATATTTTCACCACACGCACAAAAAAGTGAAGTGCATATTGTAGTTCTGAAAGAAAATTGGACACCTTAGTAATCAGCAATCTTTAAGGATTATCCTCACCAGAGGTAGAAGTATCTCCTATAACATAAACCTAAATTCACTCCCACCCTTGCAATCATTGTTCTTTCCACGGCAATCCTAATCCTTTATCTCATGCTCTTACATTTTCCTGCACGGGTCTGGAACAGAAATTCTCAAACTTTAGCATGAGTCAGGATCACATGCTTGTTGAACCACAGGTTGCAGAGCCCAGTCCCTAGAGCTTCTGATTCAGTAGTCTGGGCTGGGGCTTCCAAATTTGCATTTTTAATTAGTTCCAAGGTGATGCTGATGCTGTTGGTGCAGGGATCACACTCTGAAGATTGCTGCTTTAGAAAAATACACATGATTATTTATGCCTTGCTAAATTTACTCAAGGAGCCCTGGTAGTGCAGTGGTTAAGCGCTTGGCTGGTAACCGAAAGGTCAGCAGTTGAACTCCACTGGCAGCTCTGCAGGAGAAAGATGTGGCAGTATGCTTCTGTAAAGATTTATAGCCTTGGAAACCCTATGGGGCAGCTCTACCCTGCCCGGTTGGGTCACTATGAGTTGGAGTTGACTCCATGGCAACAGGTTTAATTTTACTGAGGGAGGTATAAATGGCTATTGTGCTCACGTGCTAATGGAAAGGTTGGAGGTTTGAGCCTCCCAGGAGGTGCCCTGGAAGTAAGGCATGACATTCCACTTCTAAAAAATCAGACACTGAAAACCCTACGGAGCACAGTTCTACTCTGACAAACCAGGGGTCTCCGTGAGTTGGAATTCATTTTATGAAAACTGTTTTTTTTTTTTTTAATTTAATTTTGTTGTTGATGAGAATACACACAGCAAAACACCAATTCAATTGTTCCTACATGTACAATTCAGTGACATTGATTATATTCAAGTTGTGCAACCATTTCACCCTCCTTTTCTGAGTTGTTCCGCCACTATTAACATAAACTCATTGCCCCCTAAGCTTCCTATCTAATCTTTCAACTTGCTGTTGTCAATTTGATCCCATATAGATAGCTCTTAATAGAGCATGATGCTCAAGGAAGACATTTTTTATAGGTTAAGATAAACTATTGTTTGGTTTTAAGAAGAATTCAGGGGGGTATTTTTGGTTTAAGGTTTAAGAGTATTATCTCAGTGCAATAGTTTCAGGGATTCATCCAGACTCCATGGTTACAGAAAGCCTGGGGTCCATGAAAATGTAAAATTCCGTTCTACATTTTCCCTCATTCGATCAGAATTCTTCTATAGAATCTTTAATCAAAATGTTCAGTAATGGTAGCCGGACACTATCCAGTTCTTCTGGTATAATGGTAAAGGAGACAATTCATGGAGGCAATTAGTCACACATTCCATTTCCTTCTCCTATTCCTGACTCTCCTTCCTCTCTTACTCCACGCAAAAAGAGACGAATTGTTGTGCCTTGGATGGCTTCTTGCAAGCTTTTAAGACCCTAGAAATTATACAATGAACTAGGTGGTAGAACAGACGCACTAAATAGATAATTAGGCTAATTAACTGGGATGTCCCATGAAATCATGACCCTAAACTGCCAAACCAAGTAACCAAATCCCATGAGGTGCTTAGTTGTACATAAGCAGCCTCAGCAGCTGCGCTTTTTTTTTCTGTCATTGTTGTAAATATATCATACAATTTTTGCCGATTCAACTTTTCACAGGTTTAATAATTAATTGACAGCATTTACAACAACATGCAACCCGACCATTAATCAATGTGATTTTTCTATCACTGTAAAGCAAAACTCAGTATTCCATAAGCAATAACCCTCTCCTTTCCCCTCCCTCCCTCCCCTGGTAAACACTAATAAACTTTGGTCTCTATATATTTGCCTGTTCTTGCCTTTTACGTAAGTGAGGTCATACAATATTTGTCCTGTTGTGATTAGGCTTATTTCACTTAGCATAATGTCTTCAAGCTCCATCTGTATTGTAGCATGTATCAAAACTTCATTGTTCCTGCTGGGTGAGTTGTATTCCACTGCATACGTACCACATTTCATTTATCCTTTCATCTGCCGATGGGCATTTGGATGTTTCCACCTTTTGGCTGTTGTGTATGGTGCTCCAATGAACACTGGTGTACAAGTATCTGTTTGAGTCTCTGCTTTCAAATATTTTGGGTATATACCTAAGAATGGAATTGCTAGGTTATATGGTAGTTCTATGTTTAGTTGTTTGAGGAACTGCCACACTGTTTTTCAGAACAACTATACCATTTTCCATTTCCACCAGCAATGGATAAGGGTTTCAATTTTCCCATACCCTCGCCAACATCTGATATTTTCAGATTTTTGTCTTAGCTATCCTGTTGTTGATAGGTGATGTTGAGTTGGTTCTAACCCATAGCAACCCTATGTAAAACAGAAGGAAACACTGCACCATCCTGTACCATCCTCACAATTGTTTTATGCTTCAGCCACCTGACTGGGAGCGAAACCCTGATTGTGTAGTGGTTAAGAACTATGGCTGCTAACCAAAAGTTTGGCAGTTCGAATCCCCCAGGCGCTCCTTGGAAACCCTATGGGGCAGTTCTACTCTGTCCTATAGGGTTGCTATGAGTTGGAATTGACTTGATGGCAATGAATTTGTTTTTTTAGTGGGAATGAAATGATATCTTTGTGGTTTTTATTTGTATCTCTCCAATAGCTAATGACATTGAGCATCGTTTCATGTGTTTGGTGGCCATCTGAATGTCCTCTTTGATAAAATGTCATAGTACAGCTGGGTTTGTGTACAACAGCAATGAAAAATCTGAAAAAGGAATCGGTGAAACAATTCCATTTACAATAGCATCTAAGAGAATAAAATGCCTAGGAATAAATTTCACCAGGAACATGAAGGATTTATATACAACATTCGCCTGGGAGGATACCTTTGGAAACCATATATTTGAATACATATAAAACTTCGATGATTTAAAACAAAAAGACAAATAACCCATTCATTAACTGGTTTGGTTTTAACTTTACTCAAGTCCCTAGAACGCACCTCATGCTGATCTCTTTTACCTGACAAAATGCTTATTCAAGTATTAGAACTTAGTATAAATGACATCTCTATGAAACCTCTCCAGCCTTGGCCAATTATAAGAATGAACAACTTCTTTTTATTTCATTACATCTATAACATCTTAATACATGAGCTTGTTGACAAGAGTGGCTTAGCTTTTCAGCCTCCTAATTAACAGTAAATATCTCACTCCATGCAGAAGAGATTAAAAAAATTTAAGTCTCTGGGCTAGCAGCTTAATTGCTGCAGATAAACTACAACTTGAAGAACTTTTTTTCTTCACGTAACTGATTTAACAAAGCCTCCAAAGTACCTAATCTTTAGTGATTATGCCAACAAGTTAATACAGGCAGTCCTCAACTTATGACATATTCAAATTACAAAGAACTGCCCTTACGATGGTCCTTTTTTTTGGTATACCTTACCATTAGTAATATGTAATACACATAACGTATTTGTATTTGCTGACGTACAGATTGACTTGTACAGATTTAGTTTTCTCAACTAAATTGGGGCTTCTGTTGCTTGAAAGCATGAACCCAAATGCTGACTACTTTGTTAAAGCCAACGGGCAGATAGATTCAGGAAGCAGGGAAATGTTACTGCAAAATATATGAAGAAAAAAAGAAAAGAACCATACAAACAACTCTCACCAACCTCCTGACTAGAAATGCCACCAGTGGAGCTATTACTGCAACCAACAAAATGCCAATGTCATCCAAATTCTTCATTTCAGAGTAAATTTTTATGATTAGTGTATTTTTTATACATGAATGTATTATTAAAATATATCTGTGAGTTTACATGTAATGTTTCCAACCCCCAAAGGCAAAAATTGGATTTATAAAGATACTGATAATAAAAGGCAATAATAATGAAAACAAACAAAAAAAAACAAGGTATCTGACTTACTGTGGAGTTGTTGGAATGTAACCCTTTGTAAATCAGGCATTACCTGTTTATATATTTTTTAAAAAGTATTTTATTGTGCTTTAGGTGAAAGTTTACACACAGAGCAAATTTGTTTCCCATTGGATAGTTTATATATAAAGTATTCCATGACATTAATTTCATTCCCGACAATGTGTCAGCACTCTCCCCATTTCTGACCTGGGTTCCTTTTGTCCTGACTTTCTACCCCTTCCTGCTTTCTCATCTTTGCTTTTGGGCATCTTCTGCCCTTTTGATCTTATATAATTGATTGTTCTAAGGAGCATGTTCCTCTCAGGTGTTATTTATTTTATGGGTCTCTCTATGGTTTGGCTGAAAGGTGGTCTCCAGGAATGGTTTCAGTTCCAGTTCAGAAGGGCATCCTTGGGCCACAGTCTTGGGGGATTCCTCCAGTCTCTGTCAGACCAGTATGTCTGGGCTTTTTGGTGAATTCGATTGTTTGTTCTACAATGGTTCTCTTGCTCTGTCTGAGACCCTCTGTTCATGCATATACTTTTTAGGAAACATCCAAGACACCATTACATTTTTTTTTCCTAGCTGCAAACTGGCTGTTTAGAGAAGCTGTGTGTAATAGTGGATAGAACACAGAATCTGCAGTCTAAAGACTTCGATGCAAGCCCCAGTTTTCATAATTAAAGCCATATGATCTTGATTATATCACCTAAACTATCAGAATTCGTTTTGTCTTGCACAACATTTAAGTCAGTAATGAATATGAAAGTATTTAATATATTAAACTGCTTTATATGATAGTGTTTATTATTCTTCAAAGAACCCGGATATATAAAAATTAGTCTATTCTGGAAAAATTTTCAATACAGTATGTTATCTCCCTTATTAGCAAATCATTTAAAACCATCATTTAAAGACAGCAGTACAGTTTTTTTTATAAAATATTGAAGTTTTTTTTAAACTATGGAAATTAAGAAATATTTAGTGTTATCTTTTTGTTTTTAAAAGAATTTAATTTTTATAGCAATTTTAGGTTAACAGAAAAATTGTGCAGAAAGTACACAGCTTTTATATACCCACTGGACTTCTCCACCTTTTCTTCCATTACTGACATCTTTCATTTCTGTGGTGCATTCGTTTCAATTGATGAAACCACAATGACACATAATTATTAACTAAAGTCCAGTTTGCATTAAGGTTCACTTTTTGGGTTGTATAGTCCTATGGGTTTGACAAACGCATAATGTCAAGTGTCTACCACTAGAGTGTCATACAGAATAGTTTCACTGCACTAAAATTGCCCTGTGTTCCACCTATCATCCCTCCTGCCACCCCCTGGCCCTTTGGCAACCATTGATCTTTTCACTGTCTCTATAGTTTTGTCTTTCTCAAGGCAAAACTGCCATATATATTGGAACGTCATATACTTGGAATCATACAGTATGTAGCTTTCTTGGACTGGCTTCTTTCATCTGGTAGTATTTAAGTTTCCTCTACATCTTTTCACGGCTTGATAGCTTATTTCTTTTTATCTCTGGGTAATACTACATCGTATGGCTGTACCACACTTTATCCATTCATCTGTTGAAGAACATCTTGCTTGCTTCCAACTTCTGTCAATTAATAAAACTGCTATATTTGTTTGTCAATTAAGAATAAAACTGCTATGGAATAAAACATTTGTGTACAGGTTTTTAAGTGTGCATAATGTTTTTATCTCATTTGATAAACCAGTGAGTGTGACTGCCAGTAGTCTGTGTTCAGCTTTGTAAAAAACTGCCAACTGTCTTTTGAAGTGGATGTACCATTTTGCATTCTTACCAGCAATGAATGAGAGTTCATTGCTCTCATTCACAGGGGCACAAGTATGTGTCCATGCCAGCATCTGGTGTCAGTGTTTTGAATTTTAGTGTTATAATAGGTGTGTAGTGGTATCACTGTTGTTTGATTTGCAATTCCCTACGACATATGATGTTGAACATTTTTTTCACATGCCTATTTGCCATCTGTTTATCTTTTTTTGTAAGGTTTATGATCAGATTTTTGGCCTATTTTGTAACTGGGTTTTTTCTTATTGTTGAGTTTTAAGAGTTCTTTCTATCTCCTGGATACAAGTTCTTTTTGCAAATATTTCCTCCTGTTCTGTGGCTTGTCTTTTCACTTTCTTAACAATGTCCTTTGCAGGGCAGAAGTTTTTATTTTTTAATGAAGTACAAATTATCATTTTCTCCTTTTATGGATCATGCTTTTGGTGTTGTAGCTAAAAACTTATACCAAACTGAAGATCACCTAGATTTTCTCCTATGTTATCTTCTAGAAGTTATATAATTTTTCTTCTTACATTTAGGTCTATGATTCATTTTGAACTAATTTTTGTTTTTGCATGTGGATGTCCAAGTATTTCAGCATCATCTGTTGAAAGGATGCTGTTCTTAATCAGAAATATATGAAGTTTCAAATACACAAGTAACAAAGCCTATTTCAATTCAAGGACTTCAATAATTACACATTTCAACCAAGGAGACTACCTTCAAAGAAAACTGAAACTTAGAAACAAAAATATGAGAAACATAAACCCAAAAGACTTCATGACACGACTACTGGAACTAGTAGAAAAGATTCAGCAGAGTAGCAAGATACAAGATAAACATACAAGTATCAGTTGGATTCCTATACACCAAGAAAGAGAATGATGAAATGGAAATCAGGAAAACAATACCTTTTATAATAGCCCCTAAAAAAATTAAAATACTTAGGAATAAATCTAACCAGGGATATAAAAAGGAAACACTAGTGCAAGAAACCAAAAGAGACCTATATAAATGGAAAAACATACCATGCTCATGGATAGGTAGACTGAACTTTGTGAAAGTGAAATTCTACCCAAAGCAATCTACATACACAATGCAATTCTGATCCAAACACCAACAACATTCTTTAAAGTGATGGGAAAACTAATCATTAAGAAAATCATAAGAAAAGCACTATTAAAGAAGAAGAATAAAGTACGAGGACTCGCACTACCTGACCTCAGAGCCTACCATACAGCTATGGTAGTCAAAACACCCTGGTGCTGGTACAATGACAGATATATTGACCAGTGGAACAGAACCGAGAGCTCAGGTGTAAATCTCTCCACCTACGGTCACCTGATCTTCTACAAGGGCCCAAAGTCCATCAAATGGGGAAAATACAGTCTTTTTAACAAACGGTGCTGGCAAAACTGGACGTTCATATGCAAAAAAATGAAACAGGACCCATACCTCACACCATGTACAGAAACTAACTCAAAATGGATCAAAGACCTAAGTATATAGCCAAACACCATGAAGTTCATAGAAGGAAAACAGGATCAATGCTAGAGGTCTTAATACATGGTGTTAATAGTGTATAAGTCATAACCAACAACACGCAAACTCCAGAAGATAAGCTAGATAACTGGGATCTTCAAAAATTAAACACTTATGCTCATCAAAGGACTTCACTAAAGGAGTAAAAAGACAACCTACGGACTGGGAAAAAAATTTTGGTTATTACAAATCAGGCAAATGTCTAATCTCTAAAATCTACAGGAAAATTCGGCATCTCTACAACAAAAAGACAATCCAATTAAAGAATGGACAAAGGAATGAACAAAACTTCACTGAAGAAGGCATTAAAGTGGCCT
Organism: Loxodonta africana; assembly: GCF_030014295.1. Taxonomy (NCBI): domain Eukaryota; kingdom Metazoa; phylum Chordata; class Mammalia; order Proboscidea; family Elephantidae; genus Loxodonta; species Loxodonta africana. The sequence goes on from NC_087355.1 coordinate 4,874,664, forward strand.
ACAGACACATGAGGAAATGCTCGTGATCACTAGCCATTACAGAAATGCAAATCAAAATGACAATGAGATACCATCTTACCCCAGCATACTGGCACAAATAAAAAAAACCCCAGGAAATAACAAATGTTGCAGAGGCTGCAGAGAGATCAGAACTCTTGCGCACTGCTGATGGGAATGCAAAATGATACAACCATTTTGGAAAACAATATCGCACTTTCTTAAAAAGCTAGAAATAGAAATACCACGTGATCCAACAATCCCACACCTAGGAATATATCCTGGAGAAATAAGAGCCATCACATGAATAGACATATGCATTATCCATGTTCACTGCAGCATTATTCACAATAGCAAAAAGCTGGAAACAACATAGATGCCCATCAACAGATGAATGGAAAAACTATGGTACATATATACACAATGGAGTATTATGCAAGGATAAAGAACAACGAAGAATGTGTGAAGCATCTCACAACATGGATGAATCTGGAAGGCATTATGCTGAGTGAAATAAGATAATCACAAAAGGACAAGTATGAGACCACTACTGTAAAAACTCAAGAAAAGGTTTACATATAAAAAGATACAATCTTTGAGGGTTACAAAGGAGGGCAGGGCTGGGGATGGAAAAACACTTAATAGATAAGTGGTAACACTTGTGAAGGATAAGACAGTACACAATACTGAGGAAGCCAGCACAACCTGTACAAGGCAAGATCATGGCAGCTCCATAGACACATCCAAACTCCCTGAGGGGCTGAATTCCTGGGCTGAGAGCTGTGGGGACCGTGGTCTCGGGGAACATATAGCTCAACTGGTATAACATAGTTTATAAAGATAATACTCTACATTCTACTTTGGTCTTAAAAGCCTGTGAGTGGCCACCTAAGATACTCCACTAGTCTTACCCTTTTGGGAGCAAGGGAGAATGAAGAAAACCACAGACACAAGGGAAAGATTAGTTCAAAGGACTTATGGACCACAACTACCACAGGATCCACTAGACTGAGTACAGTACAACTAGATGGCACCTGGTTACCACCACTGACTGCTCTGACAGGGATCACAACAGAGGGTCTCAGACAGAGCGGGAGTAAAACGTAGAACAAAATTCAAACTCACACACACACACACAAAAAGACCAGACTTACTGGCCTGACAGAGACTGGAGAAATGCTGAGCGTATGGCCCCCGGACACTCTTTTAGCTTAGTAATGAAGTCACTCCCAAGTTTTGTTCTTCAACCAAAGATTAGACAGGCCCACAAAACAAAACAAGACTAAGGGGCACACCAGCCCAGGAGCAAGGACTAGAAAGCAGGAGGGGGCAGAAAAGCTGATAATGGGGAACCCAAGGTCGATGTCGTGGGGTTGTTAACCAATGTCATAAAACAATATACGTAGTAACTGTTTAATGAGAAGCTAGTTTGTTCTGTAAACTTTCATCTAAAATGGAATAAAAAAAAAATGAGAAACTTAGAAACTGACCCAAAACAAGCAAGGCATTAGAATGTGTGATTCGATGTTTACTTTAGGCTAATTTTTACTAGATTTCTTGGAAGGGATAACTGACTCAGGAGAGGCTGAAAATCACAGCAGTAAATAGAACTAGGGGTTCCTTTTTTTGTTACTAGCTTTTTTTTTAAGTCTATTTGAGACGAACACATCTGATTTAAAAAATCACTTTATTAAGAAACATCACAGTAACTATTCATATGTATAATTTAATACTCTGCAAATAGAATCTGATCAGTAAAAATCAAGAAAGGCAGAAAGATAAAAGCATTGTGCCAAAGGTATAAAAAGAAACTAATCTATGTACTATTGTAGTAATGGCGAACATAATGCAGGTCATCTCAAATGAGGCTCACACTGTTCATATGAAAAATATGTTTTAACGGTCAAATGTTTTCATTTCAGAAGGTTGCAGAGGAGAAATAAAAAATGAGATAGCACAAGATATGAAGAACAGACAGACTACAGTATTTGAAGAGTATACTGAGAACACAAAGGAAAAATCAAATCAAATGAATTGAAAAATGTTTTTTTAAAATCCATGAAATGTCCCAAATTGAACAGTCAGTAGAAAATTTAAGAAGAAATTCAAAACAAAAGGATTCACATTGTTATTGTCAGGTGCCATCGAGTTGGTTCCCACTCATAGTGATCCTATGTGCAAAGAGATCAAAACATTGCCCAGTTCTGCACCATCCACAAAACCATTGCTGTATTTGAGCCCACTGCTGCAGCCACTGTGTCGATCCATCTTGTTGAGGATCTTTCTCTTTTTCGCTGACCCTCTACCAAGCCTGATGTTCTTCTCCAGGGACTGTTCCCTCCTGATAACATGTCTGAAGTATGTAACATGAAGTCTCACAATTCTCCCTTCTAAGGAGTATTCTGGCTGTACTTCTTCCAAGGCAGATTTGTTTGTTCTTCTGGCAGTCCATGGTATATTCCATATTCACATTCAATGGCAATAAAAGGAATTTGGGAAGACAATGGCCACAAAAGAGCTGAAGTTGACACTAGTGAGATAAAATAACCAGTAAAATAAGACCAAGAAATATTGTCCTCAAAAATCATGAAGTCTAGGTTTAATTATTACCACACAAAGGCAAATACTAAACTTAGCCTAGCTTCAAACAGAACAAACCCCAGTTAAACTAGGTAAATGTGCAAGACTGGTTAAAGGACAATGCTTTAAATTACAAAACAAGTTAAGAAGTTTCTCAGATTAAAACTGTATTTTACAGAGAAAGTGTAATTTCTTTTGATGACACAGCTCATTTTCACAAACAAAGAATTTGGGGCAATGATGACAACAATAACAAAAACTGTTTTGGTCACATAGCAGCCTAAGCACACGATATCCACGGTAGGATATGTCACATGGTAAAGTCAAAACAATGCCTCAAGGTGAGCTTCAATGACAAAAATCAGACTTCACCATCCACAAGAGGTGTTACAATAAGCAGAGTCAGGAACATATATACACAATTTACCACTCTTGGCAAGTGAGACTGCCTCTGAAAAGGAAAACTTTCCATGAGACCCTACAACTACTTGAAGGCTACAGCCCTGTAAGGATATATCCAGGGAGGGAGCTGAGGGTCCTGGTCTTTGCTTCTCCTCCTCGAACTTGATCAGTTACCTATCTTCCAGGCCAGTGAGAGTGGAAGACAGACCCCATTCCCTCTGACAACACGACTTGCCCAAGTGCTGCCTTGCTCTGGCCTCTGATGTCATGTTGTGTGCTACAAGTACAGCTGCTGAGCAGAGGCTGCTTGACAGTGTCACTGCTCACCCTAATGACAGGCCACAACATGCTCTGACACTCCTGAACAGGCCCCAAAGGAAGGTGAAATACATGTCCTCCATCAGGTAACAGAATAAACTCAGAAGTCAGTATGCCATTACACTTTCAACTGTTCACCTTTGAAGTTTAGTAGTAACCAACTTGAAACATAAACTTCTGACAACAATCAACTGCTTCGTCTATCCACGCCTGGAAAGCTCCCCGGGTGTCTGGCGCTGTGCTAACTCCTCTGGGGAACAACCAGGACAAACACCAAGTGGAGAAACATTATAAAGTTAATATGCTTCATAAGCTTCCCTTCATAATTCAGACACCCTATCTTATATAGAATTTCAAGTCTTTTTACACTTTAGACATATCTATTTTACACTTATTCCCTTAATAAGGTGAATGATTATCTACTTAGTAAACTAAAATGTTCTCATTTATTAATATAAAGGGAAAGACAAAATAATTTGTTTTAATCAATGATGGAGTCATTCCTTCTCTCCACATGATGGTCTTCAAAGGAAATGTATAGTAATCAATTGCACAAATATTTGTACTTATTATTTTTTTTTTTTACAAGTGTATTATTGATAATAGCTACCAGCTGAATTCTTGGCAGCAGTGGTAGGGGAGGGATCTGAAGGGAAAAAAGCTGGGGAAAAAAAATTTTTTTTTTTTTTTTTAAATTTATCCTTAATATATGTTAAAGTGGAAATCCTGGTAGCGTAGTGGTTAAGTGCTACGGCTGCTGACCAAGAGGTCGGCAGTTCGAATCCGCCAGGTGTTCCTTGGAAACTCTATGGGGCAGTTCTGCTCTGTCCTATAGGGTCGCTATGAGTCTGAATCAACTCGACAGCAGTGGGTTTTTGGCTTTTATATGTTAAAGTTGTAAACTATTGCTTTGATGAGCTGTAAATACAGTGGTAAGGAAAATCTAAGTTACCTTTACCAAAATGAACCAAATAGGCTATCGACATTAGATTCTAAATACTCTGTAGCAGCTTCTCAGGAAAACACAATAATACTCAAATGTTTTAATTGTCTCCTTTTCACCTCTTTGGTGAAGAAGGGATTCTTGTCCTAGAGTTATGAGGGTGGCTGAACACAGGACACTGCAGAGCAGTTTATTAGTTACATATACTCACAGCCTGTGGGACGAAGACACCATACACTATGCAGGGCCATATGAGGGTTGCACTTAGGAAAGCAGAGTGAACCCAAAGGGGCTGTGGAAAGCAGGCATTGTATTACCAAGAGGATGGGGTGCTCCCTGGTTCCTGCAGGAAGATGTGATTGGATTGACTGAATAATTTTGTGAGCTGGCAAGGGTTATTTGGCTAGGAAAACTTATCCATAGGAGCAGAGTGGGGAAGGGAACTTGTGGTTAGATCATTTGAGGTCCTTTGAGTTTTACCAGATGTCAAGGTGGTACATAATGTTAAACCTTAATTTTAGGTCTTACACCACCCAAGTATCTTATACTATTTCAAAACAATTTTATAGTATTTCCATTCAATTCAATCCTTCTATAGTATACTTGCTGAACACACTTTGTTCTTTTTTTTCAAGATCGTATTAGTTATTCTGGGATCCTTGAGTTTACCTATAAATTTTAGGATCAGCTTGTCAACTTCTGCAAAGAAACCAGCTAGGTTTCTGATGGGAATCACATTAAGTCTATAGATCAATTTGAGGAGTATTGCCATGTTAACAATATTAAGTCCTCTGATCTATGAACATGGGATGCCTTTCCATTTATTTAGGTCTTCCTTTAATTTCTTTCAACAAATGTCTTGAGTCTACGAGTCTTACACTTCTTTTGTTAAATTTATTCCTAATCATTTTATTCTTTTGGATGCTATTATAAAGGGGACTGTTTCCTTAAATTTATTTTCAGATTGCTCATTGCTAGTGTATAGAAATATAACTGATGTTTGTATACAGATCTTGTTTCCTGCAACTTTGTTGATTAGTTTTAATAGGTTTTTTAGTGGATTCCTTAGGATTTTGTATATACAAGATCATGTCATCCTTGAATAGAGATCATTTTACTTCTTCCTTCCAATCTGGATGTCATGTATTTCTTTCTCTCTCCTAGTTGCCCCGTATAGAACCTCCAGTACAATGTCCAATATAACTGTCTTGTTTCTGATTTTAGGGGACAAACATCCAGTCTTTCATCATTAAGTATAACGTTAATCCGTTGCTATCAAGTTGATTCCAACTTATAGTAACCCTGTATGAGAGAGCAGAACTACCCCAGAGTTTCCAAGGAGTGTCTGGTAGATTTGAACTGCCAACCTTTTGGTTAGCAGCTGTAGCACTTAACCACTATGCCATCAGGGTTTCCAGTATAACATTAGCTATGGGCTTTTCATAGATGCCCTTTATCAGGTTACAAAAGTTCCCTTCTGCTCCTTGATGGTAGTTTTTTGTTTTTTAAATCATGCAAGGGCATTGGGTTTTATCAAATGCTTTTTCTGCTCCTATTTAGATGATCATGTGAATCATTGTCTCTATACAGAAATATACATATTCCCTGGTAGAAACTGATTACATAAGAAACAAATGCAAACTCAAATTGAAGTAAAGATCATTTTCAGCCCAAGGGACTAAGGAAATATTAGATTTAGAATTTTAAAGTAGTATGAATATTGTTATTATTAGTATTAATAGTATAATAACAAAAAACCCCCACAACAATAGCTAATATTTATTGAGCACTTACTCTGTGCCAAGTACTGCTCTAAGCACTTTTCATTATCATAGCAACCCTATGAGGCCATGTACATTTTAAAAATGAGGAAATGGAGGCAGAGTATTCTGCCTAAAGGCAGACAGTAAATGGAGGATCTAGGACAAAAACAAAGCACTTTAACATCACATTCATGCTCATAATCATTACATACAGGTACGTCAATAGAGGTAGAAAACCTCTTACAAATCATCAAGTCCAGACTATTCGTTTTACGAATAAGAAAACCAAAGTCCAAGGAAGTTAGTGAACTGTTGAAAGGTCACACAGGAAGTCTACTAATGGCAAAGCAATAAACACAACAGTCTAATTTTAAGGAGCCCTGGTGGCACAGTAGTTAAAGCGCTTGGCTGCCCCCTGGAAGGCTGGCAGTCCGAACCCACCAGCTGCTCCATGGGAAAAAGATGTGGCAGTCAGCTTCTGTAAAGATTACAGGCGTTGAAACCCTATGGGGCAGTTCTACTACATTGCTGTGAGTCAAAATCAACTTGACGGCAACGGGTTTGGGTTTGTGGTCTAATTTCCAGCTCAGTGTCCCTTTCTACTATACATCTTTGCTTCCTGAGCATTTGGGCATTTAGAATGGGAGTGAAAGTGTTTTTCTAGGCAGAGGAATCTTTGTAAGCAATAGCACAGAGAAGTCGCATTCTTTAGAAATATTGCCTATCCTCTAAACCCAGCTTAAAACCCATTTTCTACAGGAAGCCAGCCCACACGAGTCAAGTACAACAAGAAATAATATAGTCCTCCCCCTCCTGGTGCACACTGGTTTATACTACAATTATTTACGTCTTTGTATGTATAAAATCTTCTAAAGGGAGTAGAAATTGTTTCCTATTTATCTGCTCCACATGCCTTAAGAAGATGACATATATAACTGGGTCTTAACAAATATTTGCTGAGTGAATGATAAATGAAACCATTCTTCCCAGAATCATAAGATTAATTCCACTGAAAATACCACTTCCATCATGGCCACTTCTATGGCTCCCAGTATAGAGAACTAATAAAGTCTAAAGTCCTTACTAGGATATTTGAGGCCTTCTGATCTCCACAACTGGCTTGTGTGGTCTTTAGGGCTGAAACTTTAGTTTGTATACTTCTTGAACTCTATGGAGCTGTTCTACTTTGTAACACATGGCATTGACATGAGTCAGGGGCCCAACTCAACAGCAGGTAAGAACAGCAACAACAATAGTACATCACATCACGTCTTTCATGTGGCAGATACGCAATGACTATTGACAGGGGTTTAAGCTACATCAAGCATGATTTAAGATAGATCTAAAAAGCCAGGAGAACGATCTGAAATATGCAGCAGTGTTTCCAGGGAGAGTTATGAAATCTCTTTCCCAGGAGATCTTCAAAGATAAAAATGATATTTCTCTGTCACTGGTGACTTAGTGTCGCCCCTGTCTAGAGGCAAGACAAGTCTCTTCTAGTCCCATGATTCTATAATAACCCACTTATAATTGTTTATTAGCTGATGGGGGGGGCGGTTAAGAAGTTGATTGCACTTGAGGCTGAATATAGAAACTCAGGGAAGCTAGTAATTTATGACCAGGGGGATAAAAAAAGTTTCAAGTTTAAAAAAGAAAAAACAACAGATTTTTGTACATGCTTATATAAGTTTCATGCAAATAGAAACAAGAATTTCCTCCTTGATGTCTTATTCTCTCTCTCTTCATAAAATCCTTAATAATAAAATCTTGTTAATAAAATAAAGGTGAAACAATATGGAACTGGATTAATAATTTATGGGGCAGCAACATGAAGGAGTATTATATAAGTATTGAAGCAATATATAAAGACCATAGAATCATACAAAGCCCTGGCTGCACAGCAATTAAGAGCTCAGATGCTAACCAAAAGGTCAGCAGTTTGAATCCACCAGCCACTCCTTGGAAACCCTATGGGGCAGTCCTACCCTGTCCTATAGGGTCTCTATGAATTGGAACTGACTCGATGGCAACTGGCATTGTTTTGTCTTTTTTTTATAGAATCACATGTAAGATGTTTAACAAAATATTAAGAAAAAAAAGCATAATGTAAAATGGTATAATAATTTAATTACAACGCTAAAAAATTAGGATACTAATGAGTAAGGAGTAGAAGAAAATATGAAAAAAATCGAAACAGTTACATTATACTGACGGGACAATTAGGTATCCTCTGTTTTGAAAAGTTTTCTTTATTGTGGTCATAAAATGAATTTTTCAACATTAAACTTACTATACATGAAACTGAACAGAAAATTCTTTATGATGATATTTAATGTATTAAAAATGTTTCTAAAAGCATAGAATTACACAGCTAATATCTTTATTTTCTCTTAAAGAACCTGACAGTATTTCCTTAGATATACTTTAGGAAGCTAGTGTAAATATTACTCTGTGATCTAACATAATGATGCTCCTTTTTATTGCCCAAAGTACACAGATCACCCAAACAGTAAATTAGCCTTAGCCATTCAATTTCTTTTACACAAAGGAAATAAACTTATGAAGGAAAGAAAAAAGAAAAAAGAGTGGTACCCAATTTTGTTTAATATTCCTAATACTGAGAAGAAGCGAAAAAAAAAGAGGAGTTAGTAGTTCTAGTTAAGCAAGGAAATATTTTCAGTAAGTTTATCTGAAAAATGATAACATACTTACATGATATATGTATTAATGTTTTTAAAAATAATCTCTGTATTAACAAAGAACACATGTATATACAGTGAATTATGAAAATATAATTAGCTACTAAATTCTATAAAAAGTAAATATTTGAATTTAATTTCCTAAAAAGACTAAATAGTGAATAAGTATGATTAATTTGGCTAGATTAAGTTCTTTTCCATACTTTGAAGATTTTACTACAATGAATGATATTTAACCTCAGACTGAGCAAGAAAGTAATTAGGGGGCCAAAAGAATAGTCAGACCTCATGCTTATTTCAAATAAGAATAACTAAAAAAGTATTCAGAGATAGTAATCCCACAAAGATGGCTTTCTCCTATTCAAAAACTTCTGGAAACTTGCCCAGTCTCTTAAAGAATTAGAAACGAATTAGACCAGTTTACAGATGATGAGCTTCTCTATGGTAAGAGTGTTCTTACAAACGCACTTGCATGCTAGACAAATACGTAGGCCTTTGCAGATTCCAAATCTTCTTTTTCTAATACTACTACCACCTAGAGAGGCTTATCCTAAAGCAAGTGACAGTCACAATTACTGCGGACAGATAGAAGTACAAGATCACAGGCTAACTCAAGGTAGAATGAAATGTAGTGTGGTCCAGTAGAGAGAATAAAGGATTTAGAATCAAACTTGGATTCCAAGAAGGCCTGTGGGAGGCCTCCTTCCCTGAGATTTTCAGAGAATTTAATGTAAAAATATGTGTAAAAGAATAAAACATGTAGTTGTCTTTGATGAGTGTTGGTTTATTTCTTAGCTTTGCTGGTAAAGAAGAAATAACAGTAAAATACTGATTCTAATTAGCCAAAAGATTTTTACCTGCATGGTTTCTGCCAGGTAGTCTGAGCTTATTCTTATTGACTGTCCTTTGTAGGTGACTTTTCATTTATCCCTAGCTGCTCTTAAAATTCTCTCTTTATCTTTTGGTTTTTGATTATAATACGTCCTGGTGACTTTCTTTTAAAATCTACCTCAGGCGGAGTTTGATGAGCATCTTGGATTGATATCTTCTCATCTTTCATGATATCAGGGAAGTTTTCTGCCAGCAAATCTTCAACAATTCTGTTTTCTGTTATACTTTCCTGTTCTGGTACTCCAATCACTCGTAGGTTATTTCTCTTGATAAAATCCCACATGATTCTTAAGGTTTCTTCACTTTTTAAAACTCTTTTACGTAATTTTTCTTCAAATATACTGGTGCCAAGTGCTTTATCTTCAAGGTCACCAATTCTGCCTTCCACTTGCTCAATTCTGCTCATCTGACTTTCTACTGAGTTGTCTAATTGCGTAATTTTGTTGTTAATCTTCTGAATTTCTGATTGCTGTCTCTCTAAGGATTCTTGCAGCTTATTAAATTTTTCATTATGTTCTTGAATAACCTTTTTAATTTCTTCAACTACTTTAGCTGTGTGTTCCTTTGCTTGTTTTGCGTATTGCCTGATCTCCTTCCTAATCTCGTTCCTGATGTCTTGAAGAGTTCTGTATATTAATCTTGTGAATTCTGCATCTGGTAATTCCAGGAATGCACCTTCATCCAGAAGATCCTTTGATTCTTTGTTTTGAGAGTTTGTTGATGTGATCACGGTCTGTTTCTTTATGTGGTTTGAAATTGACTGTTGTCTCTGAGCCATCTATAAGTTATTATATTAGTTTATTTTATGTTTGCTTACTGTATCCTAGTTTCTTGCTTTGTTTGACTTGTTTGACTTGATATGTCCAAATGGGTTGCTTAAGTCAGCTAGCTTGATTATTTTTGCCTTTGGAGCTCTGATGTCCTGTCACCAGATGGCTAGAGCTGTTATCAGATGTATGAGCTTATGAGTCCAATCACTTTTCTTGCGTGGATTCAGCTCAGGTGTCTAGGTAGCTGGTCATCAAGTGTGTGGTACAGGCTCTGTCCTACAGTCTTAGGGCAGCAGGGGTGTTTGGTGTAGGTACTGGTATCTGATTGCAGCAGGGGTCACGCTCTGAACACACTAGGAACCATCCCCCGAGTATCTCTGAGGAAAGCGCGTCCTTGTTCCCTAGAGCGTATAGGTGGGTGGGTTGTGTAGACAGACCATGGGCACCCAGTGCTTTTGGCTGTAAGGACTGGGAGGTACCAGTTATCCTTGGACCCCTGTCGTGGGTGGCTGGGTGACCTGAGTGGAGCCACCAGTCCTTTTGTCCCTGATGTGGGTAGGCAAGGGCCCTGTTTAATAGGCAAAGCGGTGTCAAATATCAAACACCCACCACTCCACTGCACAGCTTAAACAGTTGCAGTCTGCCATCAAGGACCTCTTCTCCTGAAATAGGCCCACACAAGTCCATGCAGGGGAAAAGGTATTCAGAATCCATGGGCCGTTTATGCCTGGACAGGAGCTGCTTCTGTCCTGAGCTCCCCAAGTTAGTGGAGATGGAAAATTATCATTTCCCCCTGTTGTGAATTTATTCCTTCTCCAAGTCTGGGAGCATGGCTCAGGGTGCTCAAATGGGCCTATCTCAGGCCCAGGGAAATCAACAGCCACTGAAGCTGGCTTGGGGGCAGGGGGCATGGTAAAATATACGCAAATACTTAGCTTTTGCCAAGAGCGCTGTTCTTCTTTGGGTCTGGAGGTGTGAGTAGGCTGTGTGGCTGGCTGCTTCTCCTTGAGGAAACTTCAGCCGAATGCTACTACCAGGCTACTGCAGCCGCTCCTGGGAATGGTGCCTGAGGGGTCTCAGGAATTCAGGTCTGGTAACTCCTCTCTGCTTTTGAAGTGGCTCTCCCTCCCCCTGCCGCTCAGTCCGTTTTCTAACTTTGCCTTTGATGTTCAGGGCTCCTAGCTTGTCATAAATGTAATCGTTTCACTTGATTTTTTGGGTCTTTGTTGTAAGAGGGACAGATGGAAGCATCTGGCTATTCTGCCATCTTGGCCCCGCCTCTAGCCCAATGATTTTTAAATACCAAGAAGCACACTTGCCAAAAAGAAGTGTCATAAATCAAATGGGAGTTAAGAAATTCTTTCTAGCCTGCAGTTAGAAATGTTCCCATCCAGTTGGGCACAGACTAGACCTGAAGTGCATTCGGGCTGGACAGGTAAGAGTGAGGTTGGAGGTAACAGACTTGGAAAGGGTGGAAGGTGAGACTATGACAAATGAGTATGAGTAAAATGTTATATTATGAAAATATATAATTTTCATATGATTTCCCCCATGTCCTATAACTGGTTGCTAAAAATAGGTGTGAGCTGTAACAATGAAAAACAGCTTTTAAAAATTAAAAAACTCATCTTAAGACTTTTTTTTTTCTTTTTTGGTGCCTGGCTACCAGCAATGACCGTCCCGACGGGGAATACAACAGAGTCCGTGATGGAGCGGGAGAAAAGTGGGGTGCAGAACTGAAATTCTAGTAAAAAGACCAGACTTGATAGTCTGATTGAGACTGGAGGGACCCCAGAAAACATGGTCCCTGGATTCTCTGTTAGCCCAGAACTAAAACCATTCCCAAAACCAACTCTTCAAAGATTAGACTGGGCTATAAGACATAAAATGATACTGGTGAAGAGTGTGGTTCTTGGCTCAAGTAAATACATGAGACTATATGGGCAGCTCCTATCTGGAAGCAAGGCGAGACAGCAGAAGGGGACAGGAGCTGGTTGAATGGACACGGGAAATACAAGGTGGAGAGGAGCAGTGTGCTATCACATTATAGGGAGAGCAACTAAGGTCATAAAACAATGTGTGTATAAGTTTCTGTATGAGAAACTGACTTGAATTATAAACTTTCACTTAAAGAACGCACACACACAGAAATATCCAGCTCACCAGGCAAGAGTAACCACGTGATGGGCACAAGCTCTGTAATTAGTGACAGTACAGCTCTTAGAAAAATACACAGATGATATAGTTCAAGGCCGAGATCAACATACGCGACCAGGTTGCACTCTGCATACAAATTTGCAGAACGTACACTGTTTAAGGAGAGTGTAATATACTGGATTTCACCAATCCCTTTGACAATCGACCACCTGCCAGGGCACAAGAGAAACTCCTTGAAGGGTTTTCAAACTGTGGGCACAGATTTTACATATAGAATCATTGAGTGCAATCAGCATATATTGTAACTGCTTTGCCTGATGGGGCACATTGTTTTGCTATTGCTTTTTATTCATTTGTAGCCTACTTTATAAGAAATGATGTACTCTTCTTTTTTTCTTAGTTTTAAACTTGGTTCATATAAAGTAGAATTAACTGAAGTACTAAAACTTTAAGCAACTCAGCTGTTTATTATCCTCCCAAAGTATTATTATTTCTTTAAATTTTCAAAGAACATCTTTTGTTTTCAGTGTTACTTTTAGAACATTGACTAGTTTCATTACAAATTACAACTTCAATGGTGGTATTTACATTTAAGAACTTATATCCTGATAAATCATAATTCAAAAATAATGGGTAGCTAAAATTATGAGTATTCAGACACATATATTGTTGAGTTGTAAAAAAGAATGAAGTACAGATGCATGCTACAATATGGATGAACCTCAAAAACATTATGCTAAGTGAAAAAAGGTCACACATTGTATGATTCCATTTATATGAGATGTCCAGATGGCACAGTGGTTAAGCACTTGGCTGCAGACCATAAAGATTATAGCCCTGAAAACCCTGTGGGGCAGTTCTAGTCTGTCCTATAGGGTTGCTATGAGTCAGAATAGGTAAATCCACAGAGAGCATGTGCCAGGGCCTGGGGGAAGGGATGAATGGAGAATGACTCCTTAACGGGTACGGGGTGTCCTGCTGGAGGATACAAATGTTTTGGAACTAGACAGAGGCAGTGGCTGCACAACATTGTGAGTGTACCAAATACTGCTGAATTTTACCCTAAAACAGTCACTTTTATGTTACGTGAATTTCACCTCAACAAAAAAATTGCGTAGGGAAAAAAGAAGACTTCCTTTTCCTTTAAAAAAAAATATATACCTTTACAACTGGGGAAAAAAAGGTCCATTTTATCCCAAGATTAAAAGGTGGCATTTACAACGTCAGGTCGTTTGTGGACCGCAAGTCATTTTTAGCGATTCTGTCGTCAAAGGCGCAGTCACCTCAAGTGACAACATTTGTTGGCATCCTCTTTGCTGACTCTGTACTTTGTAGGTTTGGCCTCAGTCAGTTACCCTTCCTGTCTGAATAGGGGGTGAGGGTGAGAGCGCAGAGAAATCCTTTGCCTAGGGATTCCAGATCATTTCAATTGTTCTCATTTTACGTTTAAGGAAACTTAGAGCATCAGATGTGAAACAGAACTCACACCTGACCACCACCATCTGTCACATGGGTATTACTGAGGATATTGAAGGGTATTTAAAACTGGGCATCCTTTTAAATCAATGGAATACTATGACATCAATAAGATAGTAAAAAAAAAAATACCACACAGAAGAATGGGGAAAATATGCCAAATGGAATAAGGACGATAGAAACTTATAATTGGGGCTACAGGTGTAATACCTTAGTTACATCTGGACAAGGGCTGAAGGAGGAAAAGAAAAATAGTAGATCTTTAGGGTAGTGAGCCAGTATGTATTTGTATAATTAACGCCCAATAAATACATGGAGAATAATAAAAAGAAATACCCAGGTTAAAATTTTGAAAAAGTTACTGGCATTGAGTTTTGTCCTGAGTTTAAACATTCAGGTGTGGTAACACCACCTCCACCATGCTGGGCTGTTTCTGGGTATTGCTGGCCTGTAGGAGGAGGGGTTGCTCATGACCACACTGATCACAGACACAGCTGCTGACAATCACCCCTAGGGCAAAAGGGACCTTCAGAGGAGTGGCCAAAGTCACCTTTTGGCAAAAAACACCTGACAATTTCTTTTGGAAAACAGCTAAGATTATTTCAATGTAACCTTTTTACAGTTATGCATGGGAGGGAGAAGATGTGGCTACATCTCAGTAGCTGATAGGCTTCTTCTACAGACTTGGTGCACTCAGAGTCCACATTCTGCAAACCATTCGAACATTAATCATTCATAAAACCAGTTGCCTTGAGTTGATTCTGACTCATGGCGACCTCATGTGTGTCACAGAACAGAGCTCCATAGCATTTTCCATGGGTGATTTTTCAGGACTAGGTCGCCGGAACTGGTAGCGGCGGGATCCAGTCCTGGCAACCTAGTCCTGAATCTCCAGTCCCTGGAGAAGGACATCATGCTTGGCAAAGTACAGGGTCAGCGGAAAAGAGGAAGACCCGCAACGAGGTGGACTGACACAGCACCTGCAACAATGAGCTCAAGCATAACAACGACTGTAAGCATGGCACAGGACCGGGCAGTGTTTTGTTCTGTTGTGAATAGGGTTGCTATGAGTCGGAACTGACTCGACGGCACCTAACAACAACAACAATAGGTTGCCAGGCTTTTCTTGTGAGGCCTCTCTGTATAGACTCAAACCTCCAACCTTTTGTTAACAGCCAAGCACATGAACCATTTACACCATCCAGATGCTATCATTTATAGCATCTCTGAAACAAGGCTTTCATGATTCCTATTACTACTTGCTAACTAGTCTCTAGTCTGCACATTTTTTTCTTAAATTCATTCTGCACTCCAGTCATTCATTTACCCATTTGTTCATTTAATTTCTCATTAAGCACTTATTCAACAAATACCATATACACAGAATTATGTTCAGGATATAATTACTTATACTCCCCTAAATTGCAAAAAGCATTTGAAGAAGTTATGGAATCCTACTATATAAAAATAATAAAATGTTATTATTATAGATTTAAACGTAACTGTCATACACACAGCACTCTGTGTATATTATATATAATAACTATGTACATGTGCTGGGAGAGAGAACTCAAGTGCATGCTCTTCCTAGTTAGGCACTGTATTATCTTAATTAAGATAAAAACCCACTAAAACCAAAAAACCAAACCCAGTGCCGTCAAGTCAATTCCAACTCATAGCGACCCTGCAGGACAGAGTAGAACTGCCCCATAGTTTCCAAGGAGCGCCTGGCGGATTCCAACTGCCGACCCTTTGGTTAGCAGCCGTAGCACTTAACCACTATGCCACCAGGGTTTCCGAAAAACCCACTAGGTAGGAATTATTATTATTTCCCTTTTGCAAATAAGGAAATGATTACACAGAATAGCTAAGAACTTTGACCAACGTTACACAACTAATAAGCAGCAAATCTGGAATTAGAAGCCAGGCAGTTTATTTCAGATTCTATGCTTAAAGAGAAAAAGTTAAGAGGAATTGCTGCGAGAAAAAAATATAGGAAAGCTGCCGTGAGAGTTTGAAGGAAGAAAAAAATGAAGACTGACTTGTAAGAATGACTGGGCATTAACGAAATGCGTCCAGCGACGTGCCTGTGCTGGCACCGGGGGACTGTTCTTGCAGAGTGAGTGAGGGTGACAGGGTTGGAGTGCCAGGCAGCCTCTGTAACTTCTCTGAACACCAAATTCCTTATTGGTGAGGTTGTGAACTATGCCTACCTACCCTCCCTATCTCTAAGGCTGGTGATGAGACTCAGCATGTGCTGGCCTGGAAACATCTTACTAAAAAAAGCAATTTAGCCTTTTGGTCCTAGTTTCAAAGCCCCATACCGTCTGACCTTTACTGGGATTGGGTGGGGAGCCCCACCTGGTAAGGGACATTTAACCAGCTTGGCTGGGGAGTCCCACCCAGTAACCAGCCTTTTCCTAGATTGGCTGCCACCCTGACCTTAACTGGGATTGGCTGAGAGAGCCCCACCCTAGAGTTGACCTTTACATGGATTGGCTGCCCCCCCACCCCATTGACCTTTACACACATTGCCTGGGGTGCTGTCTAGTGATTGAGGAAAACCCTAGAGCACAGAGGCTCAGATGAGGCTTCCTGATCAACCAGAACCTGGAGTGCATCCTTGGACATGGGGCCCTGTGCTACCATCCTCCCAGACCTAGTAAACTGCAACAGACATCCAATTATACCAGAAGAAGCAGAGACAATAAGCAGACCCAGAGAGCAGCAGCAGAGTGTACAGACTGAACCCCAGCTGACATGTGAGAGAACGGACCAATAGCTGAGCCTGCAAAGTGATGCTGAGTTTCCTGTTTGAAAGCTTCCTGATGAGGGATAATACACTGGATTTTGGGAAGGGTAAGCAGGTCCACTTTGAGACATAAGGGGGTCTCCTTTTAGACAATAAAGCCTGTGCTGAGACCCCTCTGAAACTTCCTCCTTTGCATACCTTCGTTTTTATTTATATACTTTGCTTATATCCTTCTCTACCACTTGTCTGTCAGTTTGTCATATGTGGCGGCTTGTATGTTGCTGTGATGCTGGAAGCTATGCCACTGGTGTTTCAAATACCAGCAGGGTCACCCGTGGTGGACAGACTTCAGCGGAGCTTCAAGACTAGATAGCCTAGGAAGAAGGCCCTGGTGATCTACTTCCAAAAAAATTAGCTAGTGAAAACCTTATGGATATCAGTGGAACACTGTCTGATACAGTGCCAGAAGATGAGGCCCTCAGGTTGGAAGGCACTCAAACTATGAATGGGGAAGAGCTGAAGAGGGAGCTGGCCTTAATGATGTAGATGGAGTCACTTTCAAGACCTTCATTTGCTGATGTGGCATGACTTAAAATGAGAAGCAGCTGCAAATATCCATTAATAATCAAAATGTGAAATGAAATAAGTATAAATGTAGGAAAATTGGAAGTTGTCAAAATGAAATAGAATGCTTGAAGATACATATCCAAGGCATTAAAAAACCCATTGCTGTAGAGTTGATTTTTACTTATAGTGACCCTATAGGACAGAGTAGAACTAACCCATAGAGTTTCCAAGGAGTGCCTTGGTTAGCAGCTGTAGCTCTTAACCACTACGCCACCAGGGTTTCCATCCTAGGCATTCGTGAGTTAAAATGCACAGGTATTGGTCATTTTAAATTGGACAATCATATGATCCCCTATGCCAGATGTGACGCATTGAACAGGAATGGTGTTGCATTTATTGTCAAAAAGAACATTTCAAGATCTACCCTGAAATACAACATTGTCAAGGATAGGATAATATCCATACTCTTAGACAGAAGACCAGTTAATATGACTATTACTCAAATTTATGCAACAACCACTAATGCCAAAGATGAAGAAATTGAAGATTTTTTACAAACTTCTGCAGTCTGAAGATGATCAAACATGCAACTAAGATGCATTGATAATTACTGGTGACTGGAATGTAATAAAGTTGGAAACAAAGAAGGAACAGGAGTTGGAAAATATGGCCTTGGTGATAGAAATGAGGCAGGAGATGCATGATAGAATTTTACAAGATCAACGACCTATTCATTGGAAATACTTTTTGACAACATAAATGGTGATGACACACGTGGAGCTATACACAACTATACGTGCAGTCAGTGAAAAAGAGGAAGACCCTCAACGAGATGGACTGACACAGTGCCTGCAATAATGGGCTCAAACTTAGCAAAGATTTCGTGGATGGCACAGGACTGGGCAGTGTTTTGTTCTATTGTACATAGAGTCACTATGAAACAGAATAGACTCGACTGCACCTAACGACAACATATCCTTCTCAGTTATAGAAGTTGTTATTGCAGTTATGTTGTTTTCATGAATTCTGTGACTTTTCCAATGATTTATCAAACCCAACAGAAAAAGAGTGCCCTAGGTGGAATGGCTGGTATCAGAAATGTTGGAGTTCAGGGGTATATTAAATCTCCACCTCACTGGAACCAGTTTCGTGCTGATTCTTATGGTCAGGATTGCCCTTTCAGTTGGTGTCAAAGAAGGTTCCCTTATTTCAGCATGCGATAGCACTTTGGTGACCTCACCTAGCAGTGCAAGGTGAGGGCGATTGTGAACAATGTGGCATTCTGTGAACGTGTAGGCTTGGGGGGAGAGGGCCAGGGAACCCACAGAGAAGTCCAGGTGTGTGTGTGTGTGTGCACACGTGTGTGTATATGTGGGGGGTAGGTGGGTGAGGACGGAGTAGGGTATCTGAAAAGAAATTGGATGAGGGCAAAGGGAGAGTTTTCTTAAGAGTATAGGATGGTCAAAGGGTAGAGTGAGGACAATCAAGACCAGTGTCTCAAGCACTCCACGGAGCTTGGACTTTACGTGGCAAATGAGGAAACAAGGAAGTCTCAGTAAAAGCAGAAAGTGAACAGACAGAAGATCCGTCCCTAGGAAGGTCCACAGTCTGCAGCATACACTTCGCTTGAGAGAGAAACAGTTAGTGTGGAGAGTACTGGGGTCAGTGGATGCAGTGGAAATATTACTGGCCCAGCAAAGCAGTCAGTTACTAGGGCCTTATCCAAGATTTCAGCAGGGTACGTGAAGGAGAGGGACAGTTTTAAACAGGATTATGACAGGAGAATCCATATAACTGGGCAACTACCTGGATTGGGTCAAAGAATGGGAGGGAACATGTATGTCACCAAAGTTTGTAGGCTGGATTACTGGAAAGATGATATAAGAAAAATATGCACTAATATGCCTCTTGATAAAGTCACTGACGACCTCAATATTGCCAGATTCAATGGAGATTTTTCAGCTCTTATCTCAATTGCCTTTCTCCTCAATAAGATATTGTTGACTATACCCTTCTTTCTGGGATTCATTCTCTTAACGCTGGCTCCCACGATATTAGTCTCTTATGGTTTTACCCCGCTCTCTCTAGCCCTTTCTTTTTAGCATCTTCCATGGAGTCTTCTCATATTGAGATCCTCCAGCATCCCATCTTTGGCCTCTTTCCTTCTCACCTGTAGATATGCTCCATTATATGACCTAGTCCCATGGTTTAAATTACGAGAATTGCAGAGACTCCTTACACCACAGGGGTACAAATCATGGTCTCTGGAGTCAGACTGCTTGGGATGAATCCTGGCTCTGTCACTATCGGCCATGAGCTCTTGGGCACAGTTCTTCACCTCTCTGTGCCTCAGTTTCCTGATCTGTACAGTATATTCAAATCGAATCAAACCAAACCCATTGTGATCAGGTCGATTCCAAACCATTGCGACCCTACAGGACAGGGTAGAGCTGTCCCATATGGTTTTCGAGGAGCGCCTGGTGGATGTGAACCGCCAGCCATTTGGTTAGTAGCCATAGTTCTTATCCACTATGCACCAGGGTTTCCAATAAAGTAATTATGGTAGGTAATGGTAGAGTAGATAATGACTTTTACCTCATAGGTCTGGTGAAATTTAAATGAATTGATAAATGCAAAGGACTCAGAATAGTGCCTGGCACACAGTAAAAACCAAGTACACTTACTTTTATTAGTGTTATCATAGCTCATTGAATTTAAGATAACATCATTTGTAAGATGCAGCCCAATTTCAGAGATGTTAAAACGTAAAAAAAAAAGGCCTCAAATTGAAAATGGAATTCTTGCTCCTAGATCTATCTTTTTCATTTAGTCCTCTCTCTGAAGGGCAAGGAATGAATAATCAGAGTTAACGGGGCATGTTCTCCTGGATATGAATAGGTGCACCTCACATGTGACATACTAAAAACTGAACTTACCATCTTTGGTAAAAGAACTCTCTTACCCTTCACTTAAGGAAAATTAAGTACGTGGCCATTTAAGTTGGAAATCTGGGACTCTGTTCCCCACATAAGACCGAAACTAACACATACAGATTAACCTTATCTTTTTTTTTTTTTCTTAGTTTACACATCTTATACCGAGCTTTTTTTAAAGCTCTGATTAACCATTCCTTAGAGTTACTTATATAAGGCTGGGTCCAAAGCCTTGGGGATAAAATAAAAAATTCAAACACAAGCTATGCTCATAGTGTCATGAGGCAGAGAGATGTGCCAGTCATTATTATCCCCTGAAATGAGCACTGAGAGTATCTCTACACTCTATACTTGGAAGTACAGTGTGGTGTTGTAGACAGTGCATGGGCTCTAATGTCTACCAGAGTGGTTTTAAATATTAATTGTATGCTTTTAGGCAACTTATTTAACCACCAGCTATACAATGGGAAGAACGTTACCTTCCTCACTTATATGAACAGCTTAGTTAAAGTAAGATATCTAGTACACAATACTACTATAATATTTCAATAAATAAATAAGTTCTTCTCTCCAATATTCTTCAGATAAGGACTTAACTCTATAAAGTATAGCTTCAAGAAAGCTTCACGCACGATATAGTTGATCCGGAGGCGGGGCCAAGATGGCGGACTAGGTAGATGCTACCTCGGATCCATCTTGCAGCAAAGACTCGGAAAAACAAGTGAATTGATCACATACATAACAATCTACGAACCCTGAACAACAAACACAGATTTAGAGTCGGAGAACGAACAAATACGGGGAAGCAGCGATTGTTTTCAGAGCATGGAGCCAGCGTACCAGTCAGGTAACCTTCAGCGCCCGATTTGGGGCAGAGCCCAGGGGAGGAGACGGCACAAACAAGGGGCCCAGCCCTAGCCCCCGAACTCACTCCGGGAGGGAGTCCAGCCGGTTCACACGGGCGGCGTGGTGACGCAGCCGGTGGGAGAAGTCCCCGGGAGGCAGTGACGGATCTTGGAGCGGGGAGAGCAGCGTCCCAGCTGGGGAAAAGTCCCGCCGGAATATTGACTGGGCGCAGGCACGGCATAAGGACGGAGAGCTGCTCCACCCCCCTGAACTAACCCCGGGAGGGGGCCCAGCTGGTTAGCGTGGGCGGCGTAGCGACGCAGCCGGTGGGAGAAGTCCCCGGGAGGCAGTGACTGGTCTTGGAGCGGGGAGAGCAGCGTCCCAGCCGGGGAACCACCCCGTCGGGACTTTGGCTGGGTGCAGGCACGGCATAAGGACAGAGAGCTGCTCCACCCCCCTGAACTAACCCCGGGAGGGAGCTCAGCCAGTTCACGCATGAGGTGTGGCGACGCAGATGGTGGAAGAAATCCCCGGGAGGCAGTGACTGGTCTTGAAGCGAGGAGAGCAGCATCCCAGCCGGGACACACGGTCATGGCACAAGCACGGAGAGCTGCTCCACTCACCTGAACTAACCCCGGGAGGGGGCCCAGCCATTTCGCAGAGGCGGCACGGCGACGCAGCTGGTGGGACGAGAAGTCCCCGGGAGGCCCCGACTGATTTTGGAGTCGAGAGTGCACCGTCCCAGCAGGGGAATCTTAACGTTGGGCGTGGGGCTGGCAGCGGAGGATCTGACCATGACTCCAGCGGGCCAGACTCCCCGGGGGCAATCTCTACACAGCCAGCACATATAGGCGACGTGCCCCGCAGGAATCTCACATATAATAGTCATTCCAAGCAAGACAAGCAACTCTGGCTATATTCTGAGGTGCTACTCTCCTATCTCTCTGATGCCTCCTCCACCCTCCCCAGGCGGCTCCATTAACATCCGCATAGCCTGAGCCAGAGGGAGAACTCTGATAGGGATCTGACTGCATTTTTTTTTAGCGGATTTTCTGGAAAAACTAGTTTCCCAGTGATGGCTCGGAGACAGCAGTCCATATCAAACCACATAAAGAAGCAGACCATGACAGCTTCTCCAACCCCACAAACAAAAGAATCAAAATCTTTCCCAACTGAAGATACAATCCTGGAATTATCAGATACAGACTATAAAAAACTAATTTACAGAATGCTTCAAGACATCACAAATGAAATAAGGCAAACTGCAGAAAAAGCCAAGGAACACACTGATAAAACTGTTGAAGAACTCAAAAAGATTATTCAAGAACATAGTGAAAAATGAATAAGTTGCAAGAATCCATAGAGAGACAGCATGTAGAAATCCAAAAGATTAACAATAAAATTACAGAATTAGACAACGCAATAGGAAGTCAGAGGAGCAGACTCGAGCAATTAGAATGCAGACTGGAACATCTGGAGGACCAGGGAATTAACACCAACATAGCTGGAAAAAAATCAGATAAAAGAATTAAAAAACATGAAGAAACCCTAAGAATCATGTGGGACTCCATCAAGAAGGATAACTTGCGGGTGATTGGAGTCCCAGAACAGGGAGGGGGGACAGAAAACACAGAGAAAATAGTTGAAGAACTCCTGACACAAAACTTCCCTGACATCATGAAAGACGAAAGGATATCTATCCAAGATGCTCATCGAACCCCATTTCAGATTGATCCAAAAAGAAAAACACCAAGACACATTATCATCAAACTCGCCAAAACCAAAGATAAACAGAAAATTTTAAAAGCAGCCAGGGAGAAAAGAAAGGTTTCCTTCAAGGGAGAATCAATAAGAATAAGTTCAGACCACTCAGCAGAAACCATGCAGGCAAGAAGGGAATGGGACGACATATACACAGCACTGAAGCAGAAAACCTGCCAGCCAAGGATCATATATCCAGCAAAACTCTCTCTGAAATATGAAGGCGAAATTAAGATATTTACAGATAAACACAAGTTTAGAGAATTTGCAAAAACCAAACCAAAGCTACAAGAAATACTAAAGGATATTGTTTGGTCAGAAAACCAATATTATCAGATACCAGCACAACACAAGGTCACAAAACAGAACGTCCTGATATCAACTCAAATAGGGAAATCACAAAAACAAACAAATTAAGATTAATTAAAAAAAAAATACACATAACAGGGAATCATGGAAGTCAATAGCTAAAAGATAACAAAAATCAAAAAGAGGGACTAAATACAGGAGGCATTGAACTGCCATATGGAGAGTGATACAAGGCGATATAGAACAATACAAGTTAGGTTTTTACTTAGAAAAATAGGGGTAAATAATAAGGTAACCACAAAAAGGTATAACAACTCCATAACTCAAGATAAAAGCCAAGAAAAACGTAACGACTCAACTAACATAAAGTCAAACACTATGAAAATGAGGATCTCACAATTTACTAAGAAAAACGTCTCAGCACAAAACAGTATGTGGAAAAATGAAATTGCCAACAACACACATGAAAAGGCATCAAAATGACAGCACTAAAAACTTATTTATCTATAATTACGCTGAATGTAAATGGACTAAATGCACCAATAAAGAGACAGAGAGTCACGGACTGGATAAAGAAACACGATCCATCTATATGCTGCCTACAAGAGACACACCTTAGACTTAGAAACACAAACAAACTAAAACTCAAAGGCTGGAAAAAAATATATCAAGCAAACAATAAGCAAAAAAGAAGAGGAGTAGCAATATTAATTTCTGACAAAATAGACTTTAGACTTAAATCCACCACAAAGGATAAAGAAGGACACTATATAATGAAAAAAGGGACAACTGATCAGGAAGACATAACCATATTAAATATTTATGCACCCAATGACAGGGCTGCAATATACATAAATCAAATTTTAACAGAATTGAAAAGTGAGATAGACACCTCCACAATTATAGAAGAAGACTTCAACACACCACTTTCGGAGAAGGACAGGACATCCAGTAAGAAGCTCAATAGAGACACGGAAGACCTACTTACAACAATCAACCAACTTGACCTCATTGATTTATACAGAACTCTCCACCCAACTGCTGCAAAGTATACTTTTTTTCCTAGCGCACATGGAACATTCACTAGAATAGACCACATATTAGGTCATAAAACAAACCTTTGCAGAGTCCAAAACATCGAAATATTACAAAGCATCTTCTCAGACCACAAGGCAATAAAACTAGAAATCAATAACAGAAAAACTAGGGAAAAGAAATCAAATACTTGGAAACTGAACAATACCCTCCTGAAAAAAGACTGGGTTATAGAAGACATCAAGGAGGGAATAAGGAAATTCATAGAATGCAATGAGAATGAAAATACTTCCTATCAAAACCTCTGGGACACAGCAAAAGCAGTGCTCAGAGGTCAATTTATATCGATAAATGCACACATACAAAAAGAAGAAAGAGCCAAAATCAGAGAACTGTCCCTACGACTTGAACAAATAGAAAGTGAGCAACAAAAGAACCCATCAGGCACCAGAAGAAAACAAATAATAAAAATTAGAGCTGAACTAAATGAATTAGAGAACAGAAAAACAATTGAAAGAATTAACAAAGCCAAAAGCTGGTTCTTTGAAAAAATTAACAAAATTGATAAACCATTGGCTAGGCTGATTAAAGAAATACAGGAAAGGAAACAAATAACCCAAATAAGAAACGAGAAGGACCATATCACAACAGAACCAACTGAAATTAAAAGAATCATATCAGATTATTACGAAAAATTGTACTCTAACAAATATGCAAACCTAGAAGAAATGGATGAATTCCTGGAAAAACACTACCTACCTAAACCAACACATTCAGAAGTAGAACAACTAAATAGACCCATAACAAAAAAAGAGATTGAAACGGTAATGAAAAAACTTCCAACAAAAAAAAGCCCTGGCCCGGACGGCTTCACTGCAGAGTTCTACCAAACTTTCAGAGAAGAGTTAACACCACTACTACTAAAGGTATTTCAAAGCATAGAAAATGATGGAATACTACCCAATTCATTCTATGAAGCCACCATCTCCCTGATACCAAAACCAGGTAAAGACATTACAAACAAAGAAAATTATAGACCTATATCCCTCATGAACATAGATGCAAAAATCCTCAACAAAATTCTAGCCAATAGAATTCAACAACACATCAAAAAAATAATTCACCATGATCAAGTGGGATTTATACCAGGTATGCAAGGCTGGTTTAATATCAGAAAAACCATTAATGTAATCCATCGCATAAATAAAACAAAAGACAAAAACCACATGATCTTATCAATTGATGCAGAAAAGGCATTTGACAAAGTCCAACACCCATTTATGATAAAAACTCTCACCAAAATAGGAATTGAAGGAAAATTCCTCAACATTTTTATGCAAAGCCAACAGCCAATATCACTCTAAATGGAGAGAATCTGAAAGCATTTCCCTTGAGAACGGGAACCAGACAAGGATGCCCTTTATCACCGCTCTTATTCAACATCGTGCTTGAAGTCCTAGCCAGGGCAATTAGGCTAGACAAAGAAATAAAAGGTATCCGGATTGGCAAGGAGGAAGTGAAGTTATCTCTATTTGCAGATGACATGATCTTATACACAGAAAACCCTAAGGAATCCTCCAGAAAACTACTGAAACTAATAGAAGAGTTTGGCAGAGTCTCAGGTTATAAAATAAACATACAAAAATCACCTGGATTCCTTTACATCAACAAAAAGAACACCGAAGAGGAAATAACCAAATCAATGCCATTCACAGTAGCCCCCAAGAAGATAAAATACTTAGGAATAAATCTTACCAAGGATGTAAAAGACCTATACAAAGAAAATTACAAAGCTCTACTACAAGAAATTCAAAAGGACATACTTAAGTGGAAAAACATACCACGCTCATGGATAGGAAGACTTAACATAGTAAAAATGTCATTCTACCAAAAGCCATCTATACATATAACGCACTTCCGATCCAAATTCCAATGTCATATTTTAAGGGGATAGAGAAACAAATCACCAATTTCATATGGAAGGGAAAGAAGCCCCGGATAAGCAAAGCATTACTGAAAAAGAAGAAGAAAGTGGGAGGCCTCACTCTACCTGATTTCAGAAGCTATTATACAGCCACAGTAGTCAAAACAGCCTGGTACTGGTACAAGAACAGGCACATAGACCAATGGAACAGAATTGAGAACCCAGATATAAATCCATCCACATATGAGCAGCTGATATTTGACAAAGGCCCAGTGTCAGTTAATTGGGGAAAAGATAGTCTTTTTAACAAATGGTGCTGGCATAACTGGATATCCATTTGCAAAAAAATGAAACAGGACCCATACCTCACACCATGCACAAAAACTAACTCCAAGTGGATCAAAGACCTAAACATAAAGACTAAAACGATAAAGATCATGGAAGAAAAAATAGGGACAACCCTAGGAGCCCTAATACAAGGCATAAACAGAATACAAAATACTACCAAAAATGATGAAGAGAAACCCGATAACTGGGAGCTCCTAAAAATCAAACACCTATGCTCATCTAAAGACTTCACCAAAAGAGTAAAAAGACCACCTACAGACTGGGAAAGAATTTTCAGCTATGACATCTCAGACCAGCGCCTGATCTCTAAAATCTACATGATTCTGTCAAAACTCAACCACAAAAAGACAAACAATCCAATCAAGAAGTGGGCAAAGGATATGAACACGCACTTCACTAAAGAAGATATTCAGGCAGCTAACAGATACATGAGAAAATGCTCTCGATCATTAGCCATTAGAGAAATGCAAATTAAAACTACGATGAGATTCCATTTCACACCAACAAGGCTGGCATTAATCCAAAAAACACAAAATAATAAATGTCGCAGAGGCTGCAGAGAGATTGGAACTCTTATACAGTGCTGGTGGGAATGTAAAATGGTACAATCACTTTGGAAATCTATCTGGCGTTATCTTAAACAGTTAGAAATAGAACTACCATACAACCCAGAAATCCCATTCCTCGGAATATACCCTAGAGAAATAAGAGCCTTCACACAAACAGCTATATGCACACCCATGTTTACTGCAGCTCTGTTTACAATAGCAAAAAGCTGGAAGCAACTAAGGTGTCCATCAATGGATGAATGGATAAATAAATTGTGGTATATTCACCCAATGGAATACTACGCATCGATAAAGAACAGTGACGAATCTGTGAAACATTTCATAACATGGGGGAACCTGGAAGGCATTATGCTGAGCGAAATCAGTCAGAGGCAAAAGGACAAATATTGTGTAAGACCACTATTATAAGATCTTGAGAAATAGGAAAAACGGAGAAGAACACATACTTTTGTGGTTATGAAGCGGGGAGGGAAGGAGGGAGGGAGAGGGTTTTTTATTGATTAATCAGTAGATAAGAACTGCTTTAGGTGAAGGGAAAGACAACACTCAATACATGGAAGGTCAGCTCAATTGGACTGGATCGAAAGCAAAGAAGTTTCCAGGATAAAATGAATGCTTCAAAGGTCAGCGGAGCAAGGGCGGGGGCCTGGGGAACATGGTTTGAGGGGACTTCTAAGTCAATTGGCAAAATAATTCTATCATGAAAACATTCTGCATCCCACTTTGAAATGTGGTGTCTGAGGTCTTAAATGCTAACAAGCGGCCATGTAAGATGCATCAGTTGGTCTCAACCCACCTGGAGCAAAGGAGGATGAAGAACACCAAGGTCACACGACAACTAAGAGCCCAAGAGACAGAAAGGGCCACATGAACCAGAGACCTACATCATCCTGAGACCAGAAGAACTAGATGGTGCCCGGCCACAATCGATAACTGCCCTGACAGGGAGCACAACAGAGAACTCCTGAGGGAACAGGAGATCAGTGGGATGCAGACCCCAAATTCTCATAAAAAGACCATAGGTAATGGTCTGACTGAGACTAGAGGAATCCCGGCGGCCATGGTCCCCAGACCTTCTGTTGGCACAGGACAGGAACCATCCCCGAAGACAACTCATCAGACATGAAAGGGACTGGTCAGTGGGTGGGAGAGAGATGCTGATGAAGAGTGAGCTAATTATATCAGGTGGACACTTGAGATTGTGTTGGCAACTCCTGTCTGGAGGGGGGATGGGAGGATAGAGAGAGAGGGAAGCTGGCAAAATTGTCACGAAAGGAGAGACTGAAAGGGTTGACTCAATAGGGGGAGAGCAAGTGGGAGTACGGAGTAAGATGTATGTAAACTTATATGTGACAGACTGATTGGATTTGTAAACGTTCACTTGAAGCTTAATAAAAGTTAAAAAAAAAAAAAGATACAGTTGATCCTCATTATCTCACCATAATGCAAAAAGTTACTTGCTAAAAGTTATTTGTAACTCCCAAATCAATACTCGCTGCAGTTTAGAGGTCATTTGTGGACATGTGCAAAGCTGTGATGTTCATATTCCCAGCTGAGGTCTAACAAGGCAGTGCTGTGCCTTCATGTTTCTGGTCTCATAAATAAGTGCTCTTTTTGCAGTACATTGAATGCCATGGTTTTTGCATTTTTATGTTTTTTTGTTGATGATTTCACTTACTTAACATAGTCCCCAAGTGTAGTGCTGAAGTGCTATCTGGTGTTACCTAAGTGCACAAAGGCTTTATGGAGAAGGTAAGCGTGTTCAGTAAGCTTCATTCAGGCATGAGTTACAGTGCTGTTGGCTGTGAGTTCAATGTTAATAAATAAACACTGTATATTAAATAAGGTGTCTTTTAAGTGAAACACACATAAATCAAGGTTATGTATTGATTGGTTGACCAAAAATGATGTGATCTGAGGCTTGCAGGAGCCTTACCCTATATTTCTGGCAGGAACAAGGGTTCGGTATTTGCTAAATATATAGTCTAACCCTGTATTTCTCACAGGAGCTAGTGTTCATGGTAACTTTACAGAACAAAACTACTGCAAATAAGAGTTAACTGTTCATTTGATTGCAACAGAAAAGTATAACATATGCAAGATAAGCAGGCAGAGGAGGAGCATTCCAGGTAGGAGTACACAGCTGATTATATGTTCAAAGAATGATATTTGAAGGACTATCAAGTCATCTACACTGGCTAGAGGTACCGGAAGAGGATGTGTGGAGGGGAAATGGCAGAAATAAGGTTGGAAAGGATGTTTCAAAGCAGACTGTAACAAGCTTAGCCTACTAGAATGTAAGTGCCAAAGAAAAAGGCACTGTCTATTCATTATTATGGACCAC
The DNA here is from genome assembly GCF_030014295.1 of Loxodonta africana. Classification (NCBI taxonomy): domain Eukaryota; kingdom Metazoa; phylum Chordata; class Mammalia; order Proboscidea; family Elephantidae; genus Loxodonta; species Loxodonta africana. The sequence goes on from NC_087355.1 coordinate 4,904,048, forward strand.
CTGGAACAGTGCCTGCCAAAGAGATAGTTTAAGCTTAATTAATACTTGATGAATGAATGAACAGAGACCATGATAAACGGTTCAGGGTTCCAAGAAAAGTTGATAGTAGAAGAGATTCATGTTTTAGAAAGATTATTCTTGAGAATGGATTATAGTGGGGAGAGAATGGAAGCATTGAGACCAATGAGGAGACAACAGCCTAGGTGAGAAGTGATGACAACATGAGGACAGTGAAGGGGAGATGGTAAGAGAGATGGCTTCTAGAAATATGCAGAAGAGGAGTGACCAGGATTTACGAAACATTTCAACGTCCGGAATAAGGGCTCAGAAATTAGAGGTATGGTGAAGGAATGAACTAAGATAGAGAGGTCAAAAGAATGGATGGAAAATTAGGTTTTGACAAGAATTTGAGGTACCTATCATTTTTTTTTTTTTTTTTTTTTTTATCAGAAACATTAAGGAGGGATAACCAAGGAGAAGAACAGTCAGTTGGCAAATGGCACTAAAGATCTAGAACTCAATGAAAAAGTCAGGATGGGAGATACAGATTTGGGAGTCACTGAGGACTTTTGAAGAGATGCCATCACTCAGGATACACATAAAGGCGGGGGGAGGGGGATAGAAGACAGGCAAGGAGAAACTATTTTTCTGATTATAAAAGGAATAAAAGATCATTTTAAATAGTTTAGAAAAATGAGAAAAGTGGAAGGAGAAAAAATATCATTAGGGAGACTGACATAATAAAAACTTTGATGCAGTTGCTTCACATTTTCTACTCTGAATAATTTTTCATGGTTATAATTATGTTTCACATACAAAATTCAGTATCTCATTTATCAGTGTTATCACATAAGCATTTTCCTATATTAACATAATTAATATAGTGACTGGAACGAAAGGCCTAGCGGTCTATATTTGAAAATCTGCTAATGAAAACCTATGGATAACACAAATTCAGAATGGATTAAGGACCTAAGTACGTAAACTAAAACATAAAATTCTTAGAAGAAAATGCAGGGTCAATGCTGTCTGGCCTAGCTTTTAACAATGGATTATCTAATATAATAACAAAAGCACAGACAGCAAAAGACAAAATAAATAAATGGGATCTCATAAAAATTTAAAACTTTTGTTCATTAAAAGACTTACCAAAAAAGTGAAAAGACAAGCTACCAACTGGGAGAATATCTTCAGAAAACATATATCTGACAACAATCTAATAGCCAAAATGTACATAAAACTTTAACATGTTAGCAACAAAAAGACAAATTACTCAATCATAAGGGCACAGGACTTGAATAGACATTTCACCAAAGAGGACATTTGAATGGCCGCCAAACACATGAAAAGATGCTCAACATCATTAGCCATCAGAGAGATGCAAATCAAAACCACAACGAGATATCATTTCACTACCACTAGGATGGCTAAGATTTCAAACAAACAAACAAATAAACAAAAACCACAGAAAATAACAAATGTTGGCAAGGATGTGAGAAAATTGGAATCCTTATCCATTGCTGGTGGGAGCACAAAATGGTACAGGCATTGTGGAAAACAGTGTGGCGGTTCCTCAAAAAATTAACCACAGAACTACCATATGACCCAGCAATTCCACTCCTAATTATATACCCAAAAGACCTGAAAGCAGAGACTCAAACAGAGATTTGTAACACCAATGTTTACTATTCGCAACAGCAAAAAGGTGGAAACACCCTGAATGCCCATCAACAGATGAATGGATAAATAAAATGTGGTACATACATACAATGGAATACTACTTAGCCAGTAAGAGAAATGAAGTCTTGGTACATGTTACAATATGGATGGAGTTGGAGAACATTATGCTGAGTGAAATAAATCAATCACAAAAGGATAAATATTGTATGACCTCACTTATATAGGAAGACAAGGCCAAAAAAAAAAAAAAAAAAAAAGGAAAGAAAACTTAGGGATAACAACACTGCCCAATAAAGAGCAGGAAGAGCCCGTTATGTTGGAAGGTACTCAGAGCACAAATGGGAAAGAGCTGCCATCTTGAAGTAGAGTCACCCTTAATGGTGCAGATGCAGTACAGCATTTGGGACCTTTATTTGTTGATGTTGTATGACTCAAAATGAGAAGTAACAGCTGCAAAAATCCATTAGAAATTGGAACTTGAAATGCATGACATATGAATCAATTAAAATTGGAAGTCATTAAAAATGGAATGGAATGCTTGAATTTCAATATCCTATGTACTAGCGAGCTGAACTGTACTGGTATTTGCCATTTTGAATCCAACAATAATATAGTCTACTATGGTGGGAATGACAAATTGAGGAGAAACAGCGCTGCATTTATCACTAAAAAGAACATTTTGAGATATATCCTGAAATATAATTCTGTCAGTGATGGGATAATATCCACATGCCTACAAGGAAGACCAGTTATTATGACCATTATTCAAATTTACATACAAACCACAAGTGCCAAAGGTGAAGAAATTGAAGATTTTTATGACCTTCTGCTGTCTGAAAATGATCACATGTGCAATCCAGATGCATTGGTAATTACTGGAGATTAGAATGTGAAAGTTGGAAACAAATAAGAATCAGTAGTTGGAAAATACAGCCTTTGCGATAAAAATGACACAGGACATTGCATGATGGAATTCTGTAAGACCAACTACTTATTCATTGGAAATACTTTTTTTTTCTTTTTTTAAGCACAATCATCAAGTATACATGTGGACCTCTCCAAGCAGATTACACAGGAATCAAATCGACTACACCTGTGGAAAGAGAGGATGGAGAAGCTCAATACAGTCAGTCAAGACAAAGTCAGGGGGCCAGCAATTGCTCATGTACAAGTTAATGATTGTGAGAATGGTGCAGGTTTCTCTTTGTTATACATAAGGTCACTATGAGTTGGAGTCGACTCAATGGCACCTAACAACAAAAAGAAGTTCAAATTGAAGCTGAAGAAAATCAAAGCAAGTCCACAAGAGCAAAAGTATGACCTTGAATACATCTCACCAGAAGAATTTAGATAGCATCTCAAGAATAGATTTGATGCACTGAACACTAATGACCAAAGACCAGAGAGTTGTGGGATGACATCAAAGACACCATGTATGAAGACAGTGGCAATCATTACAAAGACTAAAAAGAAGGAAAAGATCAAAATGGATGTGAGAGGAGACTCTGAAACTTGCTCTTAAGTGCAGAGTAGCTAAAGCAAATGGAAGAAACGAGGAAGTAAAAGACGTGAACAGAAGATTTCAAAGGGTGACTTGGGAAGACAAGGAAAAATATAATGAAATGTGCAAAGACCTGGAGTTAAAAAATCAAAAGGAAAGAACATGCTTGACATTTCTCAAGCTGAAAGAACTAAAGATAAAAGTCAAGCCTTGAGTTGTATTAGTGAAGGATTCTATGGGCAAAAAATTGAATGACACAGACAACATGAAAAGAAGATAGATGAATACACAGAGTCAGTGTACCAAAAAGAGTTGGTTGATGTTCAACCATTTCAGAAGGTAGCATATGATCAAGAACCACTGGTACTGAAGGAAGAAGTTCAAGTTTCAATAAAGACACTAGTAAAAACAAGGCTCCAGGAACAGATAGGATACCAACTGTGATGCTTTGACAAAGGCTGGAAGTACTTACTTGCCTATGTCAAGAAATTGGAAAAACAGCTATCTGGTCAATCAGTTGGAAGAGATCTATGTTTGTAACTATTCCAAAACAAAACAAACAAACAAAAAAGGTGAACGGAACCAGATATGAAAATTATCAAACAATATCATTAATATCACATACTAGTAAAATTCTGAAGATAATTCAAACATGATTGCAGCCATACATTGACAGGAAACTGCCAGAAGTTCAAGCCAGATTCAGAAGGGGACATGGATTGAGGTATACCATTGCTGATATCAGATATATCTTGGCCTAAAGCAGAGAATACCAGGAAGATGTTTACTTGTGTTTTATCAACTATGTGGAGGCCTTCGACTATGTGGATCATAACAAACTGTGGTGCAATTAATTGCTTTGATATGGCCTTTCTAGCCATGGTCTTTTAACTCCCACAAAATGATTGGCATGGCCACAGTCTTGCAAGGGATTTGTCAACTAATATGCAAACGACAGTGTGAAAATTCACCCAGTAGGACTCACTGGCTTGCAGTCCACCAAGGGGATTGGTCACTTTGTGGTCATGTTGGGACAACCATGGCTAAAAATTGACAAGGCATTTGCTTATATAAGGGCCAATCACACAGAGGTTCAAGGGGACCTCACTACCACCAAGAAGAGTCTGGAGTGGAGCACATTCTTTCAACCTGGAGTCCCTGTGCTAAGAACCTCCTCGACCCAGAAGGGAGAGCTGTGACCCTGAAGATGGTCTGCGACAGCAAGAAACAGCAGCAAGCACACACCGAGGAGTGGCAGAGAAATGGCACCAACAGTACGAGTAGCAGGAACCATGAGACCAGCAGACAGGTGCGGTGGGCCTGCGGGCCCACGGAGAGAGGTGAGTGCCTTTGGGAAGAAAGCTCGCTGATGGAGTTGAGTGCCTACAGGGACAGGCCCAGACACAAATGATGAAGAACATTACAAAGCATATGAACTCCAGAACCCTTAGCCATGCTCACGCAGAACCCGTACATGGGCCAAGAGGCAGCTGATTGAGAAGAACAAGGGGATACTGTGTGGTTCAAAATCAGCAAAGGCGTATGTCAGGGCTGTATCCTCTCATGTCACTCAATCAATCTGCAAACTGAATAAATAATCTGAGATGCTGGACTGTATGAAGAAGACTAGAGCACCATGATTGGAGGAAGACTCATTAACAACCTGTGATATGCAGATGGTATAACCTTGCTTAACAAAAATGAACACATTGTGAAGTGATTGCTGATGAAGGTGAAAGACTACAGCCTTCTATATGAATTACACCTGAATGTGAAGAAAAGGAAAATCCTCACAACTGGACCAATAAACAACATTGCAATAAATGGAGCAAAAATTGAAGCTGTCAAGGATTTTATTCTACTTGGATCAATAATCAATATGGTAGCAGCAATCTAGAAATGAAACAATGTATTATACTGGGCAAATCTGCTGCAAAAGATCTCTTTAAAGTGCTAAAAACCAAAGATGTCACTTTGATGATTAAGATGTGTCTGACTCAAGCCATTGTCTTTTCAATCGCCTCATATACATGCAAAAGTTGGATAGTGAAAAAGCAAGACAGAAGAACTGATGTGTTCGAACTATGGTATTGGTGAAGAATACTGAATATACTGTGGACTGCCAAAAGAATAAACAAATCAGTCTTAGAAGAAATATACTAATAAGAAGGCTCCTTGGAAGGTAGGATGGCGAGACTTTGTTTCACTTAATTTGGACAGGCCATCAGGAAAGACGAATTGCAAAAAAAAAGACATCATGTTTAGTAAAGTAGAACCATTTGCCGTGGAGTTAATTCTAACCCCTGGCAACCCCATGTGTGTCAGAGTAGAACTGTGCTCCATGGGGTTTTCAATGGCTGATTTTTGGAAGTAGATCACTGGCATCTTCCCAGGCATCTCTTAGTAGATGCAAACCTCCAAACTTCTGGTTAACAGCCAAGTGTGTTAACCCTTTGTACCATCCAGGGACTTCTACTAAAGCAAGGGAAACTTCCAATGTGATGCTCTGATGAAATACTGGGGTGCACCTGGAGCTTGATGTACATGCATGCAGGTGTGAGTTGAGTAGGTGTCCACACCAGGCTTCTTGCTGGCATTCTTAGGCAACCTAATAAAACACATAGAAAAGACACCTGTGGGTGTAAGAGAATGGACTTGGTTTCCTTTTATAGCAAACAGTCCTGAAAGGACTATTTAAAGCAAAATGCTTATTATTTCCTTGGAGGAAAATACCTACAGATACTAACTCTTAAAGTGGCAAAATGTGGGAGTCATTGAGAACCTAGGAATGGATAGATAACCCCAAGACACATATAAAGGCAGGATAGAAGAGAGGCAAGAAAAAAAATTTTTTTCTGATTATAAAAGTCACAAATGGCCATTACAAACAATTCAGAAAACTCAGAAAAGTAGAAACAAAAAGAAAAATAAAGACAACATTTGGCAGCAGACATAACGAACACTCCACTGTAATTCTGGTGTAACATGTAAAGGTAATTATGAAGGGATTCTGACCCTCAGCATACCCAAGAGATTCCTGGCAATGGCCTGAAAGTCTTTATTTAGCTGTCACTGAAAAGCTTTTCAGGGAACTGTGAATCCCAAGACAACTGCCGGATAAAAGGGGATAGCTGCAAAAGTTGGACAGGAGGAAAAAAGCTTGCTTAGATGTCTGGCACCTAAAGACACCAGGAATGGAATTTCTAAGTGAGTAATTTGAGGGGCTGCTAGAAAGAACCTGAATTCTAGAAAGCAGGGAAAAGGAGAAGTCTTATCCCCTGGCCAACAGAGACTATGGGTGAAAAGGCATATTGGGAAGGCAACAGTCAAGAATTCTAAAAATATGCACCCTGGTAAAAAGGACAGCAATTCTTATCAGGATAGTTAGACAATTTTCATGTTTCACATAGTGACATTAACATTCCATGGTGCAGGAAAAAAAGTTAATACAGGGGAAAATTATGAAATGCTGTTCAGCTAAGACAATAAGAATAATCACTTTCGATAAGATCATTCAAAATTTTATGAGCTGTGGCCTGATAAACAAGGAAATTTTTATCATTTTAAGAATTAGTGTCTGTTTCTATTACCCCCAAAGGGAGTAAGCATTCTACTTTAAACAGATAACAATACGCATATTAACTGCTGTTCTTACTAGCAGCTGGTCTTCCCTAGGTTACTTAAAATTAAAACCAATAATCAAAGTTTCTGTTTATTCTTACTAAAGTTAACGTGATCTGAAAAGCGAAAACTTGGATTTCAGTCATGCAAGATACAAGATGCTACCACAGTGAGACTTTCGTACCCAGAATTCTTCTGAGCTTTACTGTACTTCCTTTTCGTTGTGCTAATGAGTGACAGCTCAAGCTCCATGAATATAGTTGGCTGTCCTGTCCACTCCTTCCCACCTGCCTCAAACAAGCGGGCTTCTCCTCGGCTTCAACAGATGCCTAGGCTAACTCTCCCTTACAAGAATGTAGAATGTTCCTTCTCCCTGTCACAGACATTTTACAGATGAGGAAACAGAGGCATGGAGTGATCAGATGACCTGTTCACAGGGAGTCATGGCTCAGGGGTGCTCACTTCATGCTCAGAGCACCAGCCTGTCCACTGTGCTACACAAACAAACTGTGTTCTAATGGAGTGTGCAGGCGTACACCATGGTCGACATTCACACTCAGGCACAGCACAACTTGTTTTTATTTTTAAAATAATATATGATGTAATTTTAGTCAGATGGCATAAGAAACACTTGTAGGTGTCTAATTTGCTAGGTAATGTATTGTTATCATTCAAGACACTATGTAGCTTAAAAATTTCCACTATCCGTAAACCGATTTTTAAAAAAACCTTGAGGTGAAACCCACATAACATAAAATGAGCCTTTTTTTTTTTTTATTAACTTTTATTGAGCTTCAAGTGAGCGTTTACAAATCAAGTCAAACTGTCACATATAAGTTTACATACACCTTACTCCGTACTCCCACTTGCTCTCCCCCTAATGAGTCAGCCCTTCCAGTCTCTCCTTTCGTGACAATTTGGCCAGCTTCCAACTCTCTCTATCCTCCCATCCCCCCTCCAGACAGGAGATGCCAACACAGTCTCAAGTGTCCACCTGATACAAATAGCTCACTCTTCATCAACATCTCTCTCCTACCCACTGTCCAGTCCCTTCCATGTCTGATGAGTTGTCTTCGGGAATGGTTCCTGTCCTGGGCCAACAGAAGGTTTGGGGACCATGACCGCTGGGATTCCTCTAGTCTCAGTCAGACCATTAAGTATGGCCTTTTTGTGAGAATTTGGGGTCTGCATCCCACTGATCTCCTGTTCCCTCAGGGGTTCTCTGTTGTGCTCCCTGTCAGGGCAGTCATCGGTTGTGGCCAGGCACCAACTAGTTCTTCTGGTCTCAGGATGATGTAGGTCTCTGGTTCATGTGGCCCTTTCTGTCTCTTGGGCTCTTAGTTATCGTGTGACCTTGGCGTTCTTCATTCTCCTTTGATCCAGGTGGATTGAGACCAATGGATGCATCTTAGATGGCCACTTGTTAGCATTTAAGACCCCAGACGCCACATTTCAAAATGGGATGCAGAGTGTTTTCATAATAGAATTATTCTGCCAATTGACTTAGAAGTCCCCTTAAACCATGGTCCCCAAACCCCCGCCCTTGCTCCGCTGACCTTTGGAGTATTCAGTTTATCCCGGAAACTTCTTTGCTTTTGGTCCAGTCCAGTTGAGCTGAACTTCCATGTATTGAGTATTGCCCTTCCCTTCACCTAAAGCAGTTCTTATGTACTAACTAATCAGTAAATAACCCTCTCCCACCCTCCCTCCCTCCCCCCCTCGTAACCACAAAAGTATGTGTTCTTCTCAGTTTATACTATTTCTCAAGATCTTGTAATAGTGGTCTTATACAATATTTGTCCTTTTGCCTCTGACTAATTTTGCTCAGCATAATGCCTTCCAGGTTCCTCCATGTTATGAAATGTTTCACAGAGTCGTCATGGTTCTTTATCGATGCGTAGTATTCCATTGTGTGAATATACCACAATTTATTTATCCATTCATCCGTTGATGGACACCTCGGTTGCTTCCAGCTTTTTGCTATTGTAAACAGAGCTGCAATAAACATGGGTGTGCATATAGCTGTTTGTGTGAAGGCTCTTATTTCTCTAGGGTATATTCCGAGGAGTGGGATTTCTGGGTTGTATGGTAGTTCTATTTCTAACTGTTTAAGATAACGCCAGATAGATTTCCAAAGTGGTTGTACCATTTGACATTCCCACCAGCAGTGTATAAGAGTTCCAATCTCTCCGCAGCCTCTCCAACATTTATTATTTTGTGTTTCTTGGATTAAATGCCAGCCTTGCTGGAGTGAGATGGAATCGCATCGTAGTTTTAATTTGCATTTCTCTAATGGCAAATGATCAAGAGCATTTTCTCATGTATCTGTTAGCTGCCTGAATATCTTCTTTAGTGAAGTGCGTGTTCATATCCTTTGCCCACTTCTTGATTGGGTTGTTTGTCTTTTTGTGGTTGAGTTTTGACAGAATCATATAGATTTTAGAGATCAGGCACTGGTCGGAGATGTCATAGCTGAAAATTCTTTCCCAGTCTGTAGGTGGTCTTTTTTTGGTGAAGTCTTTAGATGAGCATAGGTGTTTGATTTTTATTTGTTCAAGTTGTAGGGACAGTTCTCTGCTTTTGGCTCTTTCTTCTTTTTGTATGTGTGCATTTATCAATATAAATTGGCCTCTGAGCACTGCTTTTGCTGTGTCCCAGAGGTTTTGATAGGAAGTATTTTCATTCTCGTTGCATTCTATGAATTTCCTTATTCCCTCCTTGATGTCTTCTATAACCCAGTCTTTTTTCAGGAGGGTATTGTTCATTTTCCAAGTATTTGATTTCTTTTCCCTAATTTTTCTGTTATTGATTTCCACTTTTATGGCCTTGTGGTCTGAGAAGATGCTTTGTAATATTTCGATGTTTTGGATTCTAGAGGTTTGTTTTATGACCTAATATGTGGTCTATTCTAGAGAATATTCCATGTGCGCTAGAAAAAAAAAAGTATACTTTGCAGCAGTTGGGTGGAGAGTTCTGTATAAGTCATTGAGGACAAGTTGGTTGATTTTTGTAATCAGGTCTTCCGTGTCTCTATTGAGCTTCTTACTGGGCGTCGTGTCCTTCTCCGAAAGTGGTGTGTTGAAGTCTTCTTCTATAATTGTGGAGGTGTCTATCTCACTTTTCAGTTCTGTTAAAATTTGATTTATGTATCTTGCAGCTCTGTCATTGGGTGCATAAATATTTAATATGGTTATATCTTCCTGGTCAATTGTCCCTTTCATCATTATGTAGAGTCCTTCTTTATCCTTTGTGGTGGATTTAACTTTAAAGTCTATTTTGTCAGAAATTAATATTGCTACTCCTTTTTTGCTTATTGTTTGCTTGATATATTTTTTTTCCATTCTTTGAGTTTTAGTTCGTTTGCGTCTCTAAGTCTAAGGTGTGTCTCTTGTAGGCAGCATATAGACGGATCGTGTTTCTTCATCCAGTCTGAGACTCTCTGTCTCTTTATTGGTGCGTTTAGTCCATTTATATTCAGCATAATTATAGATAAGTATGTGTTTAGTGTTGTCACTTTGATGCCTTTTTATGTGTGTTGTTGACAATTTCATTTTTCCACTTTTTTTTTGTGCTAAGACGTTTTTCTTTGTAAATTGTGTGTTCCTCATTTTCATAGTATTTGACTTTATGTTTGCTGAGTCGTTATGTTTTTCTCGGTTTTTATTTTGAGTTATGGAGTTGTTATACCTCTTTGTGGTTATCTTAATATTTACCCCTATTTTTCTAAGTAAAAACCTAACTTGTATTGTCCTATATCGCCTTGTATCCCTCTCCATATGGCAGTTCTATGCCACCTGTATTTAGCCCCTCTTTTTGATTATTGTGATCTTTTACATATTGCCTTCAATGATTCCCTGTTTTGAGCATTTTTTTTTAAAATTAATCTTAATTTGTTTTTGTGATTTCCCTATTTGAGTTGATATCAGGATGTTCTGTTCTGTGACCTTGTGTTGTGCTGGTATCTGATATTATTGGTTTTCTGACCAAACAATTTCCTTTAGTATTTCTTGTAGCTTTGGTTTGGTTTTTGCAAAGTCTCTAAGCTTGTGTTTATCTGTAAATATCTTAATTTCGCCTTCATATTTCAGAGAGAGTTTTGCTGGATATATGATCCTTGGCTGGCAGTTTTTCTCCTTCAGTGCTCTGTATATGTCATCCCATTGCCTTCTTGCCTGCATGGTTTCTGCTGAGTGGTCTGAACTTATTCTTATTGATTCTCCTTTGTAGGAGACCTTTCTGTTATCCCTGGCTGCTTTTAAAATTTTCTCTTTATCTTTGGTTTTGGCAAGTTTGATGATAATATGTCTTGGTGTTTTTCTTTTTGGATCAATCTGAAACGGGGTTCGATGAGCATCTTGGATAGATATCCTTTCGTCTTTCATGATGTCAGAGAAGTTTTCTGTCAGCAGATCTTCAACTATTTTCTCTGTGTTTTCTGTTATCCCTCCCTGTTCTGGGACTCCAAACACATGCCAGTTATCTTCTTGATAGAGTCCCACATGATTCTTAGAGTTTCTTCATTTTTTTAAATTCTTTTATCTGATTTTTTTTCAGCTATGTTGGTGTTAATTCCCTGGTCCTCCAGATTTCCCACTCTGCACTCTAATTGCTCGAGTCTGCTCCTCTGACTTCCTATTGCGTTGTCTAATTCTGTAATTTTATTGTTAATCTTTTGGATTTCTGAATGCTGTCTCTCTATGGATTCTTGCAACTTATTACTTTTTCCAGTGTGTTCTTGAATAATCTTTTTGAGTTCTTCAACTGTTTTATCAGTGTGTTCCTTGGCTTTTTCTGCAGATTGCCTTATTCCATTTCTAAGGTCATCCCTGACGTCTTGAAGCATTCTGTAAATTAGTTTTTTATATTCTGTATCTGATTTTTTATCTGATAATTCCAGGATTGTATCCTCATTTGGGAAAGATTTTGATTCTTTTGTTTGGGGGGTTGTAGAAGCAGTCTATGTCTGCTTCTTTATGTGGTTTGATATTGACTGCTGTCTCCGAGCCATCACTAAGATATTGTAGTGATTTATTCTATATTTGCTCACTGAGTCTTATCTTGTTTTCTTTTCTTTCAATATACGTGGATGGGCTACTAGATTGTGCTGTCTTGATTGTTGTAGCCCTTGACTCACTTATGACCTATTACCAGCTGGTTTGGGCTGTTACCAGATATATATGCCTGAGTCCATTCACTATTCTTGAGTACAATCTGATTTTGGGTCATCAAGTGTGTGATGCACCCTGTCACCTATCCACCTGGAGAAGTAGTGGTGATAGTTGTGTGCACCAGATTCTAATAGCAGCTGGGGTTCACACTCCAGGGGGGGCAGGATGCTGACAGGCTTCCCCCAAGTGCCAGTGAGGTAGGTGTGTCTCTATTCCTAAAGCACCTTGGTGGGTGGGCTCTGCAGCTGTACCTCAGGCCCCCAATGCAAGCACCTCTACAGATTGGTAGGTGTCACCCTCCTTAGACCCCTAAGGCAGGAGGCTAGGTGGTCTGGGGGGAGCTTCAGCCCTCAGTTCCCTGTTGTGTGTTACTGAGGGCTCTGTTGAATACGCAGAGATATCAGACCTGGGAAACTTGTCTTTCCAGTAAATCCACTAAAAAAAAAAAATGCAGTCAGATTCCTATCAGAAATGCCTTTGCATTATAATAGCCACGTTGTTCCCTGTAGGGATGAAAGCAGGAGACTGTGGATCATATATGCTTGGCTGGAGCTGGTTCTGTTTTTAGTTCAATTAGGAAAGGATTTTTGGTCCCTGGGTTTTTTGTGGTTGCTTCTCTCAGGCTAGAAGAATGGGTTAGGAAAAGACCAAAAAAAAAAAAGAAAGAAAAGAAAAGAAAAAGCGTGGAGCAGTTCTCCCTCTGGCTCAGGAAATTCCAATGTTAATGAAGCCTCCTGGGAAGGGGAGGGGAAGGTTTAGAAAAACAGGAGAGAGTAGCACCCCGGAATATAGACAAAGTTACTTATCTTGCTTGGGATGACTGTTTTATCTGAGATTCCCGAGGGGCGGGTCGCCTGTGTGCGCTGGCTGGGTAGAGATTGCCCCCGAGGGTCAGGCCCACATCCCGTGCTTGCGCTATCTCAGAAGCCACGGTCAGTTCCTCCACTGCCAGTCCAAAGCCCAGCATCAACATTCCCTGGCTGGGACACTGCACTCCCAGCTCCAGAAACAGTCTCTGCCTCCCGGTGACTTCTCCTCCCGCCAGCCGCGTCGCCGCACTGCCCAGACGGACCAGCTGGGCCCCCCCAGGTCAGTTGTGAGGGCTGGGGCTGCACCCCGTGTTTGCACCGTCACAGGATGTGGTGCTCCGCTTCCCTGCTCCCAGTCCAAAGCCCGGCGCCAAGGTTCCCTGCCTGGGATGCTGCACTCCCGGCTCCAAAACCAGTCGCTGCCTCCCGGGGACTTCTCCTCCCGCCAGCTGCGTCACTGTGCTGCGTGCGTGGACCGGCTGGGCCCCCTCCTGGGGTCAGTTACGGGGGGTAGGGCTGTGCCCCGTGTTTGCCCCTTCACAGGATGTCCTGCTCAGCTCTCCTGTGCCCAGTCCAAAGCCCCACGCCAAGGTTCCCCGGCTGGGACGCTGTACTCCCGGCTCCAAAACCAGTCGCCGCCTCCCGGCGACTTCTCCTCCTGTCAGTCGCGTCACCCGCCGCCCACACTGACCGGCTGGGCCCCCTCCTGAGGTCAGTTTGGGGGGGGTAGGGCTGCGCCCCGTGTTTGTGGTATCACAGGATGTTGTGCTCCGCTTCCCTGCTCCCAGTCCAAAGCCCGGCGCCAAGGTTACCTGACTGGGATGCTGGCTCCAGGCTCCGAAAAGAGTCGTTGCTTCCCCGTAGCTGTTTGTTCACGGTCTCTGTCACTCAGGTCAACTCTTGAAATCTGTGTTTGTTGGTCAGGGTTCGTAGATTGTCACGTATGTGATCGATTCACTTGTTTTTCCGAGTCTTTGTTGCAAGAAGGATCCGAGGTAGCGTCTACCTAGTCAGCCATCTTGGCCCCCCAAAATGAGCCTTTTTAAAGTGTACACTTCTGTGACATTAGTCCATTAACATGGTTGTGCAACCACCGAAACATTCTAGTAACTCCAAAAGAAACCTCGTACCTATTCCTTTCTTCCCCCAGTCCCTGGCAACCACTAATCATCTACTTTCCATCTGTATGGATTTAACTATTCTATACACTTCTTTTTTGGGGGGGTATACAGTTCTATTCTATACAGAGCCCTGGTAGCACAGTGGTTAAGTGCTATGACTCTTAACCAAAAGGTAAGCAGTTCGAATCTACCAGCCGCTCCTTGGGAACCCTGTGGGGCAGTTCTACTCTGTCCTATAGTGACCCTATGAGTTGGAATCGACTCGATGGCAACGGATTTGGTTTTGATTTATACACTTTATATAAGTGGAATCTTTCGCTTCGCATAATGTTCAAGCTTCATTCACACTGTAGCATGTATCAGAACTTCCTTAATTTTTATGGCTGAATAATATTCCATTGTATGGATATTCCACAATTTGTTAATCCATGAATCCCTTGATGGACATCTGGGTTGTTTTCATCTTTTGGGTATTGTAAACAATACTACTATGAACATGCCTGTACGAGTATCTGTTTGAGTACTTGTTTTCAATCTTTTTGGGTATATGCTGAGGAGTGGAATTGCTGGTATATTTAACTTTTTGAGGAACTGTCAAACCATACAACTGGTTTTCTTGCCATTTTATGCCACAAACTGCTTTCATTTATTTCTTTTTGTGTTACACAGCTAATTATATAAAGAAATACTCTGATGAACTACTGACAATCTTTGCTCTTGATAAAACAAAACAAAACAAAAAACCAAACCCACTGCCATCGAGTTGATTCCGACTCATAGCGACCCTATAGGACAGAGTAGAACTGCCTCCATAGAGTTTCCAAAGAACGCCTGGTGGATTTGAACTGCTGACCTTTTGGTCAGCAGCCATAGCACTTAACCACCATGCCACCAACGTTTCCATTGCTCTTGATAAATACCCAAAACCCACTAAATAGGAGTAAAACTTCCTCAGTGGCTAAAACAACCAGTGTCACTTGCAACCATAAAGAATATTAAAAAGCTACATATAAGCATTAGATACTGCAAGATACACCATTGTATATATATCACTGGCTTGTGAGAAGATTAATTTGAATTTCAAACCCCGTGTAATGTTCAATAAACAATGAAGCTTACTACTTATCCAAGCTCCTGGGTGGTGCAAATGGTTACGTGCTTAGTTCTAAGTAAAAGGCTGAAGGTTAGAGTTGTCCACTCAGAGATGCCTTGGAAGAAAGACCCAGTAGTCTAGTTCTGAAAAACCAGCCATTGAAAACCTTATGGAGCACAATTCTTCTCTCACACACATGGGACTGCCATGAGTTGGAACTGACTCAACAGCAACTGGTAGTGGTTATTATTTATTCAGATCTGGCTCTGTAAAGGCAATAATCATTCAAAAATTCTGAGTATAACATTAATTTGGCTATTATCTACTGGTATGTATTCTTTGGGGGAAAAATAATTTGTGTTTGATTAGTCTTATTTATAGGTTCAATACATACTGTTTATATGATATGTGTATAAAGTTAAAGAGAAGAGCTTTGTCTGGTTTTAAGAATATCAGAACTATATTACATAATATAAAGCACAACTCTTTTTTGCATCAGAAGCATCAAAGTAATGTACAAAATTAAGGAACCAACTAAAGCAACTCAAACATTTGGTACTTATCTCAAAACATCTGAGTTGTCTTTAGTAATCAACTTAGAAATGAGATGAACAGCCTGTATATCATGTGACTCAACATCAAGTAAGTATTTAAAAGACAGCTATGTAGTATGGCTTTCCAACAGCATAGGAAGAATACAACCAATGCTAGTTTCTACCTTTTAGGTACTTACAATCTAAGATAGTAGCTTAACATGCTAAAAAAAAAGAGAGAACTAGGCACACCAAAGACTATAAATCAGTTTCTGAGTTGCATCCAACTTATGAAATAACCAAGCACAGGAATAAATGATCAAGCATGAAAGACATCACCCTCTGCCATTGGTCATCCATCTGACCAGTCTCCCATAGCTGCCCTTTGTGTTACCAGCTCAGAACAGAGGAGCAGTGATGGCATGACAGGTGTCTTCTCTAAGCATGCACAGAGACCTAAGGTTCTGGTGTTCAGGAATGGTTTTCTAACTGATTAAGACCCTCGGCCACACCTTCCAAGTTGTCCAAATTCTCTCCTTTTTCCCATCCCTCTCATTCTTCCTGCTCCTGGAGGAGATATGTTCATAGCATCTTAACTTGGATTCGATAATTTTTTCTCAGAGAAATAATGTTATAAATGTGGTTAAGGTGAGCTAAAGTCGTATTCCTAGTAAAAAATATTATGAAATAGATTTTTAGGGGCTGGCCTAGAAATGGAATCATGATTTACATTATTGTTCTTTGGGAAAATAAAGTCTAAGTTCGAAGTGAGAAAATTTCTGAAAACAGTTCATTTATACTTTGGGGTGTGTATATACTTTAAAAAAATATATATATACTTTAGGTTGAGAAAACAAAAAGAAGCAAGGTGGGGATAACCTAACACCCTAAATTAAGCTTACTAAGTTTTTACTCAAACCAGCATACTTACCTGTGGCAACTTCTAGTCCTAAACATTCACCCACAGGTTTAACTTACAAGAGGAAGTTTGGGCTCTTATGTTTATGACTAACCACAGGACCTCATTCCTTAAGTAATGTGAAGGCTAGATATGTTACTATAATAATTTGTGTTCTCGGAAACAAAAACCATGAGTTTTATAGCTTATATAAAACTTAGGAATGGATTTTTATACCTATTCCGCAGTTTTATACCTTCTCCCTAAATACGTCCCACCTGACAATTCTGGGAGGCACTGTTCACCCTTCAGTGGAAGTATGAGATTGGACATGGCATCTACTCAGTAGAATGCAGTACATGAGTGGGCAGAGTGGGTGGACATGGGCTAGGATTCAATAAGTGACAATCATTATTTCAAGCTAAGGCACTAGTTCATAAAACTGCACACCAATCCAGTCTTCCATGTGGTTTACTATGGGATGATTGAGAGCTCATCTGAGGTTAGCTTGTCTTCACACTTCAGTGAAGAAGTAAAGGGTAAGATCACAGCTGAAGACTTACTCTTAAGGTTACTAGGCCTACCACTAGCTCTCACTAGTTGTCTTTTCTTTAGCCTACCAGAGACAGAAAGTTATCCCTGGCTTACAAGAGAAAATGCATCAGGAACTAGCATGGCCTTCAGGACGTTCCCCTACATCGCTTTCAGAGTTGGGCACCTGGGTAGGGTCATGTAGGATTCACCAGCATTCCTAGGCCATCTCTACTTGTCCAAGTGTTTTACTCTCATTATTTTATTCAGTTTTCATAACAATCCTATCAGGTGAATACGATAATGTCAACTTATTTGATGGGTGAAAAAGTAATGTTCTGAGAATTTCTCATGGTTGTTTTGCTTTTAAGTGGTATTGAAAGGGCACAGGTCTCCTGACTCCCCGTGTAATGTTCTTTCCATGCTGTTATGATTTTTACCAGATGGAGTAAACAAATATAAACAGAGTACCTTGATAATGAACCCCACAAGAATTTGTCACTATTAATTGAGGGAAGATAACCTGTATACAGAAAACCATAGATCTCACTTCATGGGGGAAGCTACATCACAGTCCAAAGAATAATCTAAGCTCCCACCTCAAAGATCTAGCAAACAAGAGCAAAATAATCCAAAGCTTCATTGACATATCCAAACTCCCTGAGGGACCACATTACTGGGCTGAGGGCTGGGGACCATGGTCTCGGGAGACTTCTAGCTCAACTGGCATAACATATAGTTTATAAAGAAAATGTTTCACATACTACTTTGGTGAATAGCATCTAGAGTCTTAAAAGCTTGTGAGCAGCCATCGAAGACACTCCACTGCTTCCACCCCATTTGAAGCAAGGGAGAATGAAGATAACCAAAGACACAAGGGAAAGATTAGTCCAAAGGACTAATGGACCACAACTACCACAGCCTTCACCAAACTGAGTCCAGCACAACTAGATGGTACGCGGCTACCACTGACTGCTCTGATAGGGATCACGATAGAGGGTCCTGGACAGAGCTGAAGACAAATGCAGAATAAAATTCTAATTCACAAAAGAAGACCAGACTTACTGGTCTGACGGGGACTGAAGAAACCCCGAGAGTATGGCTCCCGGACACTCTTTTAACTAAGCACTGAAGTCACTCCTGAGGTTCACCACTCAGCCAAAGATTAGACAAGCCCATAAAACAGAATGACACTAAATGGGCACACCATCCCAGGGGCAAGGATGAGAAGGCAGGAGGGGACATTAAAGCTGATAATGGGGAACCCAAGGCAGGGGAGGGGAAAGTGTTAACATGTCATCGGGCTGACAACCAATGTCACAAAACCATATGTGTATTAATTGTTTAATGAGAAACTAATTTGCTCTGTAAACCTTCAACTAAAGTACAATTGAAAAAAAAAAGTTTATCATAGTCAATTGAGGGAAGACAATCTGTATACAGAAAACCGTAGGTCTCACTTCATGGGGAAAGCCACACAATATACTCTAAAGAATAATCTAAGCTCCCATCTCAAAGACCTAGCAAAGAAAAGCACGATATACCCAAAGCAAACAGAGGGAAGGAAAATAATAAAGAGCAGAAATCAATGAAGTTGAAAATAGAAAAATGGAGAAAAGTCAACAAAACAAAGACCTGGTTCTTGGATCAATAAAAATTTAAAACTTCTAGCAAGACTGAAAAGAAAAAAAGGGAGAAGACACAAATTGCCAACAAAAGAATGAAATAGGAGATATCATTATAGATAGACCCCACAGACATAAGAAGGATAACAAGAGAGTGCTAAGGAGCCCCTGGAAATCCTGGTGGCACAGTGGTTAAGTCCCATGGCTGCTAACCAAAGGCTCAGCAGTTTGAATCCACCAGGTGCTCCTTGAAAACTCTATGGGGCAGTTCTACTCTGTTCTATAGGGTTGCTATGAGTCGGAATGGACTTGACGGCACTAAGTTTGGTTTTTTGGTTTAAGGAGCCCTGGTGGCACAGTGTTTAACCACTCAGCTGCTAATTGAAAGGCCGATGGTAGGAAACCACTACGTGCCCCATAGGAGAAAGATATAGCATTCTGCTTCCATAGAGATTTACAGACAAGAAAACCGTTTGGGGCAGAGTTCTACTCTGTCCTATAGGATTGCTATGACTCAGAATCACCTCAATGGCAATGGGTTAAGGGAGTACTATGAAAAACTTGGAGCCCTGGTGGTGCCGTGCTTAAAAGCTCGGCTGCTAAGCAAAAGGTCAGCAGTTCAAATCCACCAGGCACTCCTTGGAAACCCTATAGGGGAGTTCTACTCTGTCCTATAGGGTTGATATGAGTCGGGATCAACTTGACGGCAATGGGTATAAACAACTTAACGCATGTAAATTTGACAACAAAGATGAAATAAACCAATTTCTCAAAATAACTCAGAAACTATCACAAATGATTCAATATGAAATAGACAATTTAAAAATCCCTATAACCATCAAGGATATTGAATTTGTAATTAAAAAAATCCAAAGGCGGGGGAAGCTACAGTTTCACTGAAGAATTCCACCAAATATTTAAAGAATAATTAACACCAATTCTACACAATCTCTTTCAGAAAACAGAAGATGAAAAAATTCCCAATTCTTTTTATATAGCTAGAATTATTGTAATAATAAAACCAGACAAACGTAGTACAAATTTTAAAAAACTACAGACCAATATCTTTTATGCATAACAAAATATTACCAAGTAGAATTCAGCAATATATAAGAATTACACACCATAACCAATTAAGGTTTGTTCCAGTGATGCAAGGCTGGTTCAACATTTGAAATACAATCAGTGTAATCCATTATAGTAAAAGCTAAAGAAGAAAATTCATATGATCACATTAATCCATGCAGAAAAAGCATTTGACAAAACTCAACACTCATTTGTGATAAAAACTCTAAGAAGTTAGGAATAGAGAGGAACTTCCTCAACTTGGCAAAAGAATGTCTACAAAAAAATCTGCTAACATTATACTTACCCAGGAAAGAATGTATCATTTACACTAAGATCAGGAACAAGTAAGGATGTTCACTTTCACCACTGCTATTCTGCATAGTGCTGACAGTTCTATGTAGCGTAATAAGGCAAGAAATGAAAAGAAACAGTATTCAAATATGAAAGAAAGGAGTTCAATAGTCTCTATTTGCAGAAGACATGACGGCCTACATAAAAAATTTAAGGAGTTTACAAAACACCACCTATAACTAATAAATAAGTTCTGCAGGGTCACAGGACACAAGATCAAGATACAAAAAATCTAGTGCATTTAAATCCCAAAGAATCTACAAGAAAACCACTGAAGGTGAAGAATCCAACAATGATGCAGGGTACAACAACAACACACAAAAATCGGTTATGTTTTCATACTCTAGCAATGAACAAGTGAGAAGGATACTAAGAAACCAATTCCATCTATAATAGCAGCTAAAAGAATAAAATACCTAGGGATAAATTTAACTAGGGAGGTGAAAGACTTGTACACTGAAAACTATAAAATATTGCTGAAAGATATTAAAGAAAACCTAAGTAAATGGAAAGACATCTAGTGTTCATGGATTGGAAGACGTCATATTGTCACGATGCAATACTATTGAAAGGGATCTACAGATTCAATGCAATCTCTCTTGAAAGGCAGGGCCAAGATGGCGGAATAGCCAGATGCTTCCTACGATCCCTCTTACAACAAAGACCTGAAATAACAAGTGAAACAATTACATTTATGACAAGCTGGGATCCCTGAATACCAAAGGCAAAGTTAGAAAATGGACTGAGAGGCAGGGGGAGGGAGAGATGGTTCAGAAGCAGAGAGAAGTTACTGGACCTGAATCACTGGGATCCCTAAGGCACCATTCCCGGGAGTGGCTACGGCAGGCGGGTGGTAGCGTTTGGTCGTAGTTTCCTGAGGGAGAAGCAGCCAGCCACACAGCCTACTCACACCTCTGGAACCAGAGGAGAATGGCACTCTCAGCAAAAGGTAAGTACTAGTATATATTTTTACCACATCCCCAGCCTCCAAAGCTGGCTTCGGTGGCTGGTGATTTCCCTGGGCCTGAGAGAGGCCATGTTGAGTGCCCTGAGCCATCCTCCTGGCCTTGGAGTAGGAATAAATTCACAACTGGGAGAAGAGATAATTTGCCGGCTCCACTAACCGGGGGAGCTCAGGACAGAAGCAGCTCCTGTCCAGGCGTAAATGGTCCATGGACTTTGAATACCTTTCCCCTCTGCATGGACCTGTGTGGGCCTATTTCAGGAGAATAGGCCCTTGTTGGCAGACTGCAACTGTTTCACCTGTGCGGTGACGAGGTGGGTGCGTGACATTTGACACCACTTTGCCTACTAAACAGGGTCCTCACCTACCCACATCAGGGGTCTAAGGGCTGGTGGCTCCGCTCAGGTCACCCAGCTACCCACAACAGGGGTCCAAAGATAACTGGTACATCTGCAGAACCCACCCACCTGTATGCTCTAGGGAACAGGGACATGTTTTCCTCACAGACATTCGGGGGACAGTTCTGAGCCCCCTGCCTTGTTCAGAGTGTGATACCCTGCGCTAACAAGATATTGGTACCTACGCCAATCACCCTTGCCCCTCTAAAACTGTAGGACAGAGCCTGTACCACACACTTCATGATCAGCTACCTGGACACTTGAGCTGAATTCATACAAGAAAAGTGAATGGACTCCCAGACTGATATACCTGATAACAGCTCTAGCCATCTGGTGACAGGATGTCAGAACTCCAAAGGCGAAAATAATCAAGCTAGCTCACTCAAGCAATCCATCTGGGCATGTCAAAACGAAACAAAGCAAGAAATTTGGATACAGTAAGCAAACATAAAATAAACAAATATGATAACTTATAGATGGCTCGGAGACAACAGTCAATATCAAGTCACATAAAGAAACAGACCCTGATTGCCTCAACAAGCTCTCAAAATAAAGAATCAATTGATCTTCTGGATGAAGGAGCCTTCCTGGAACTACCGGCCGCAGAATTCAAAAGATTAATACACAGAACTCTTCAAGACATTAGGAACAAGATTAGGAAGGAGATCAGGCAATACGCAGAACAAGCCAAGGAACACACAGATAAAGTGGTTGAAGAAATTAAAATGGTTATTCAAGAACATAATGAAAAATTTAATAAGCTGCAAGAATCCACAGAGAGACGGCAATCAGAAATTCAGAAGATTAGCAACAAAATTACAGAATTAGACAACTCAATAGAAAGTCAAAACCCAAAAACCAAACCGACTGCCATCGAGTAGAGTCTGACTCATAGTGACCCTATAGAACAGAGTAGAACCGCCCCATAGAGTTTCCAAGGATCGCCTGGCAGATTTGAACTGCTGATCTTTTGGTTAGCAGTCGTAGCACTTAACCACTATGCCACCAGGGTTTCCAAATAGAAAGTCAGAGGAGCAGAATCAAGCAAGTGGAAGGCAGAATTGGTGACCTTGAAGATAAAGCACTTGGCACCAATATATATGAAAGAAAAATCAGATAAAAGAGTTAAAAAAATGAAGAAACCTCAAGAATCATGTGGGAGTCTATCAAGTGAAATAACCTTCGAGTGGTTGGAGTACCAGAACAGGGAAGGACAAGAGAAGATACAGAGAGAATTGTTGAAGATCTGTTGGTGGAAAACTTCCCTGATATGGTGAAAGATGAGAAGATATCAATCCAAGATGTTCATCGAACTCCACAGAAGGTAGATTTTAAAAGAAAGTCACCAAGACATATTACAATCAACTTGGCAAAACCAAAGATAGAGAATTTTAAGAGCAGCTAGGGATAAACGAAAAGTCACCTACAAAGAGAGTCAATAAGAATAAGCTCAGACTACTTGGCAGAAACCATGCAGGTAAGAAGGCAAAGGGATGACTTACATACAGCATTGAAGGAAAAAAAAATTGCCAGCCAAGAATCATATATCCAGCAAAACTATGTCTCATATATGAAGGTGAAATTTGAACATTTCCAGATAAAGAGAAGTTTAAAACCCAGTGCCGTCGAGTCAATTCCAACTCATAGCAACCCTAGAAGTTTAGGGAATTTGTAAAAACCAAACTAAAACTACAAGAAACACTAAAGGGAGTTCTTTGGTTAGAAAATCAATAATATTAGGTATCGACCCAAGACTAGAGCACTGGACAGAGCACCCAGATGTCAATCCAGACAGGGAAATCACAAGAATGAATCAAGATTAAAAAAAAAAAGGCTCAAAACAGGGAAACAGCGATGGTATTATGTAAAAGAAGACAACATTAAAACAATAAAGAGGGAATAAGAAACGTAGTCACAAATTTTTCATATGGAGAGGATGACAAGGTGATATAAAGAAATAAAAGTTAGGTTTAAACTTAGAAAAATAGGGGTAAATATTAAGGTAACCACAAGGGAGACTATTGTACTCATCAAAATAAAATACAAGAAAAAAATAGAGACTCAGCAGAAGCAAAATCAATAACAATGAATAAGAGGAAAAGACAATATATAAACTACTCAGCACAAAATATTAAGTGGGAAAAAGAAACTGTCAACAACACACACACAAAAAACATCAAAATGACAGCACTAAACTCATACCTACCTATAATTATGCTGAATATAAGTGGACTAAATGCACCAATAAAGAGACAGAGAGTGGCAGAATGGGGAAACAAACATGATCTGTCTATATGCTACTTATAACAGACATATCTTACACTTAGAGACACAAACAAATTAAAACTCAAAGGATAGAAAAACCACAATAAATTTTTTTAAAAAAGGATTATACAACTTGATCAAGTGGGATTTATCACAGGAATGCAAGTGTGGTCGAACATAAGAAAATCAATCCATTACAGAATAATTTGAGATGATCAAATGACACAGACAAAGCATTCGACAAAATCTAACACCCTTTCATGATAAAAACACTCAGGAAACATAGGATAGAAGGGAACTTCCTCAGCACAATAAAGGGCATTTATGAAAAATTCACAGCTAATATCATATTCAGTGATATTGAATATGGTATTGGCTGTGATGAAAGCCTTCTGCTTAATACCTGAACAACACAAGATGCCTGCTTTCACCACTGCTATTCAACATTATACTGGAAGTTCTAGTCAGAGCAATTAGACAAGAAAAAAAGAAAAGGTATTCAAACAGGAAGGGAACAAATAAAACTATATTGACAGATGACATAATCTTACATAGAGAAAATCCCAAAGTATCCACAAAATAACTACAAGAGCTAAGAAACAAATTTAGCAAAATTATAGGATACAAGATCAACACAAAAAAAAGTTTTGTTTTCTACATATCAGCAACCAACAATGAAAAAAGGAAATTTAGAAAACTCCATTTTCAAGAGAATCCAAATGAATAAAATAACTAGCAATAAACTTAACTAAGAAGGTGAAAGACTTGTGCACTGAAAATTATAAAACACTGCTGGCAGAAACTAAAGAAGACCTAAATAAATACAAAGACCTTCTACGTTCATGAATTTGAAGACTTAATACTGTTATGATGGCAATACTCCCCAAACCAACCTACAAACTCAATGCAATCTCTATCAACTTCTCACGGCCTTTTTTTTTTTTTTTTTTGTAGAAATGGAAAAGTTGATGCTGAAATTTATATGGGATTGCAAGGGGACCAGAATGGCCAAACTATGTTGAAAAAGAAGAATAAAGTTGGAGGATTCCCAGTTCTCGATGTGAAACTGACGACAACAATACAGTATTCAAAACAGTGTGGTACTGGCATAGGAATAGACACAGAGACCAATGAAACAGAACTGAAAACTCAGAAATAAATCCATTCATCTATGGCCTTGACAAGGGTACCAAGACCATCCAATGAGGAAATAACATTCTCTTTTTTTTAAAAAAGGGGCTGGAACAACTTGGTGTCTACATGCAAAAGGATGGCATTGGATTCCTAACTTATGCTATATACAAAAATTAATCCAAATTGATCAATGATATAAATATAAGAACAAAAAACTATAAAACGCATAGAAAAAACATAGGGGTAAATCTTCATGCCCTTGGATTTGGCAATGGATTTACAGATTGTTGTTGTTGCTAGGTGCCGTCGAGTCGGTTCCAACTCATAGCGACCCTATGCACAACAGAGAGAAACACTGCCCGGTCCTGAGCCATCCTTAAAATCATTGTTATGGTTGAGCTCAATGTTGCAGCCACTGTGCCAATCCACCTCATTGGGGGTCTTCCTCTTTTCCGCTGACCCTGTACTCTGCCAAGCATGATGTCCTTCTCCAGGGACAGATCCCTTCTGACAACACGTACAAAGTATGTAAGACGCAGTCTTGCCATCCTTGCCTCTAAGGAGCATACTGGCCACACTTCTTCCAAGACAGATTTGTTCGTTCTTTTGGCAGTCCATGGTATATTCAATATTCTTCGCCAACACCACAATTCAAAGGCGTCAACTCTTCTTCGGTCTTCCTTATTCATTGTCCAGCTTTCACATGCATATGACGCGACTGAAACTACCATGGCTTGGGTCAGGTGCACCTTAGTCTTCAGGGTGACATTTTTGCTCTTCAACACTTTGAAGAGGTCCTTTGGAGCAGATTTGCCCAATGCAATGTGTCTTTTGATTTCTTCACTGCTGCTTCCATGGCTGTTGATAGTGGATCCAAGTAAAATGAAATCCTTGACAACTTCAATCTTTTCTCTGTTTATCATGATGTTGCTCATTGGTCCAGTTGTGAGGATTTTTGTTTTCTTTAAGTTGAGGTGTAATCCATACTGAAGGCTGTGGTCTTTGATCTTCATTAGTAAGTGCTTCAAGTCCTCTTCACTTTCAGCAAGCAAGGTTGTGTCATCTGCATAACGCAGGTTGTTAATGAGTCTCCTCCAATCCTGATGCCCCGTTCTTCTTCATATAGTCCAGCTTCTCGTATTATTTGTACAGCATACAGATTAAATAGGTATGGTGAAAGAATACAACCCTGAAGCACGCCTTTCCTGACTTTAACCCAATCAGTATCCCCTTGTTCTGTCCGAACAACTGCCTCTTGAACTATGTAAAGGTTCCTCATGAGCACAATTAAGTGTTCTGGAATTCCCATTCTTCGCGGTGTTATCCATAGTTTGTTATGATCCACACAGTCGAATACCTTTGCATAGTCAATAAAACACAGGTAAACATTCTTCTGGTATTCTCTGCTTTCAGCCAGGATCCATCTGACATCAGCAATGATATCCCTGGTTCCATGTCCTCTTCTGAAACCAGCCTGAATTTCTGGCAGTTCCCTGTCGATATACTACTGCCGCCGTTTTTGAATGATCTTCATCAAAATTTTGCTTGCGTGTGATATTAATGATATTGTTCCATAATTTACACATTCGGTTGGATCACCTTTCTTGGGAATAGGCATAAATATGGATCTCTTCCGTCACTTGGCCAGGAAGCTGTCTTCCATATTTCTTGGCATAGATGAGTGAGCACCTCCAGTGCTGCATCTATTTGTTGAAACATCTCAATTGATATTCCATCAATTCCTGGAGCCTTGTTTTTCACCAATGCCTCCAGAGCAGCTTGGACTTATTCCTTCAGTACCATTGGTTCCTGATCACATGCCACCTTTTGAAATGGTTGAATATTGACTAATTTTTTTTTGGTATAATGACTCTGTGTATTCCTTCCATCTTCTTTTGATGCTTCCTGTGTCATTTAACATTTTCCCCATGGAATCCTTCACTATTGCAACTGGAGGCTTGAATTTTTTCTTCAGTTCTTTCAGCTTGAGAAACGCCAAGCGTGTTCTTCCCTGTTGGTTTTCCATCTCCAGCTCTTTGCACATGTCATTATAATACTTTACTTTGTCTTCTTGAGAGGCCCTTTGAAATCATCTGTTCAGTTCTTTTACTTCATCAATTCTTCCTTTTGCTTTAGCTGCTCAATGCATAAGAGCAAGTTTCAGAGTCTCCTCTGACATCCATCTTGGTCTTTTCTTTCTTTCTTGTCTTTTCAGTGACCTCTTGCTTTCTTTATGGATGATGTCCTTGATGTCATTCCACAACTCGTCTGGTCTTCGGTCACTAGTGTTCAATGCATCAAATCTATTCTTGAGATGGTCTCTGAATTCAGATGCGATACACTTAAGGTCATAGTTCGGCTCTCGTGGACTTGCTCTGTCCTTTTTTCGTGTCTGTCAGTTTGTCATACTGTGCGGGCTTGTGTGTTGCTGTGATGCTGGAAGCTATGCCACAGGTATTCAGATAGCAGGGTCACCCTTGGAGGACAGGTTTCAGCTGAGCTTCCAGACTAAGACAGACTAGGAAGAAGGACCCGGCAGTCTACTTCTGAAAAGCATTAGACAGTGAAAATGTTATGAATAGCAGCAGATTTACAGATATGATACCAAAATCATGAAAAGAAAAGATAAATAAATTTGGCTTTTTCAAAATTTAAAACTTCTGTGCATCAAAGAACATTATCAAGAAAGTAAAAAGACAACCTATGGGATGGGATAAAATATTCGCAAGTCATCTATCTGATAACAGTCAAGTATCCAGAACTCTTACAACAAAACAAGAAACAGTGCAATTAGAAAATGGACAAAGGACTTGAATAGACATTTCTCCAGAGAAGATACAAAGTGCCAACAAACACATGAAAAGATGCTCAACATCATTAATCACTAGAGAAATGCAAATCAAAACCATAATGAGATTTCATTAAGACTAGAATAAAAAAATTGAAAATAATAAGTGTTGGTGAGAATGTGGGGAAACTGGAACCCTCGTGCATTGCTGGTAGGAACGTAAAATGGCTCAGCTGATGTGGAAAAGAGTTTGGCAGTTCCATGAGAAATAAAACATAAAATGCCCATGTGACCCAGCAATACTACACCTATACCCAAAAGAATTGAAACAGGTACTTAGTACTTGTATGTGAATGGTCATGGCAACATTATTCACAATAGACAAAAGGTTTAAACAACCCAAGAGTCCATCAACTGATGAATGGATAAACAGAACATGGTTTATCATTCCACACAATGGGACATTATTCAGCCTTAAAAAGAAATGAAGGCCTGATATGCACCTCAAAAACATTATGTTAAGTGAAAGAAGTCAGACAAAAATGGTGATATGGTATGATTTCATTTGTATGAAATATCTAGAAGAGATAAATACATAGAAAGCAAATCGGTGTTTTCCAGGTATTAGAGGAGGGAAGAACAGAGACTGATTGTTTAATGGAAACGGAATTCTACTTTGAGGTGATTTAAATATTTTGGAACTAAATAGAGGTGGTGGTTGCATAACTTTGTGAATGTACTAAATACTACTGAATTATATACTTCGAAGAGTTGATTTTATGTTATGCGAATTTTACCCAAAACTTTTTTAAAAAGGAAAATGCATCACTTTGGCTCCATGTGGAAAATAAATGAGAAAACAAGTGGGAACAGGAGGACAAGTACTGCAGTACTCTAAATGGAAAGGTGAGTCTTCTTCGATGGCATCATTTCCCCTTTGGACTCTCTCTGGTAGTGTTCTTCCATCTCCAATCACTCAACAACTCCTACCCATTCATACAATATTCTTTATATTCAACTCTTCGCTTTCATTCATGATCACCCTCATCCAGGTACCCATAGTTCAAGCACCCACTCACTCAGTTCCCATTTTTCCCCTTTTGTAATCTTGCTCACTAGAAAATACTGCTTACAGAAAAATTTTTCCTAAAAGATAAAGAAAAAGAAAATGCTTCAGTTTCTTCTTGAGATTTTCTAGACCTTCATTTGATAAAGGAGAGCAGTCTTTCGTATCAAAAGAGTACATGAATGTTTGCAATTGATTTGAGAGGGATTTCCATCATGTGCTGGGGACACTGTAATTAAAGATTAGAAGTATGTATATGTATGTGTATGGATTTGTGCAAATATGTGTAAATATGTTTTTATTTCAAATAACTTTAATTATTGGATATTAAGATAAAACTGCTGCATTTCAGAGCTTTCATTTGAAACATGGAAGAACTGCCTTAAACTTCATCCTAATTTCTAGATGTTGCTAACATTAACATGAAGATAAATCACAGTGATTAAAAAAATTCTTCTCATTATATTTTAAACTAAACTAACTAAAAATATTTTCTCTTTATTATGGGAAGATGTATACTGTTGTAGTGAGGACAAAATCTTCTGAGTCAGAGAGGCTCAGGCAGGAGTTTCAACTCTGCGTTTTACTAGCAATACAAACTTGAGCAAGTTTCTTCACCTTTAAAGTAGGGTTAACACCAGTTAACTCTCAGGATTATTGTGAGGATTAAATGAGTTAATTCATATCAAGAATTCAGCTCAAAGACTGGTACATAGCACGTCTTTTAACAGTATTAAAACTTGTTTTACACTGTTAATTAAAATCAGACATATTTTGATTCCTCATTAAGTCAATAACTATTTCTTGAACGCCTGATATGTTCTAGGCATAAAGTTTCATTAGATAGTTTCTGACTTGAAGGTGCCTATAGTCCAGCAACAGGGAAAAGGCTGGGTTCTCTAGAGAAGCAAAACCAGTAAAGTGTATAAATATATATAGAGAGAGATTTATATCAAAGAAACGGCTCATGCAATTGTAGAGGCTGGAATCTTCCAAGTCTGTGGATTAAGATAGAGGCTTCTCCCAATTCACATAGCCGCAGGCTGTGAATATCAACAAATCCCAAGGTTGGCAGGCAAGACCGCAAGGCTTCTCCTGATTCACGTAGCTGCACTGGGTGGAAGCCAAGATTGGCAGGTTGGAGAGCAGGGCTCCACTCACAAGTTGTGAAGATTGACAAATTCCAAGACTGGCAAATAAGCTGATAGCTCAAATCCCAAGAACCGGAGGTCACACAAACAGGAGGCAGCTGCAGGATCCAGAGCGAGCAAAAAGCCAGAGCGTCTGCTTATATTCGGATGTAGGCCACACCCCCAAGGAAACTCCTTTTCAACTGATTGGCTGCTCGGAGCCCATCCCATCATGGGAGTGATCACATATAAACACTGAGAACCATGGCCCAGCCAAGTTGACACACAATCGTAACCATCACAAGTAAGAAGAAAATGCCAAGAGTGTGGCAACTGTATAAGTAATATTGTAAATCACACAGTTTAGAGTTATGTCTTAGAAGGAAGTGTTCTGAACTGGAGGTCTTAATGCCGACTGGAGTTAGAGAAAGTTCCTAAGAGAAGGTGATGCTGGATGCTCAGCCTTGAAATAAAAAGTAGAAGGGTAGGCTGGTACTAGGGGCAGAGAGAGGGCTGGGGGCTGTCCAACAGAGGATTAAAATACTTTATTGCCTTTCTGCAGTTACACTTTTTGAATACCTTTCCTGGTAGTATGAGCTCGCCTAAGAAGAAAAAAATAATCACCCTGTGTAATAGGAATACTAGCTAGGAATGCTTTTTTTTAAAAAATAAAATTAAAATAAACCTATATTTTCTTTTCCCCTTTCACTTATTTATACACAAAATGTCAGCATGTTATATTGCATTTTGAATGTCAATATTTACTTTCCCCTGTGCCTCAGGCCAGCTAATCCATCTCCCAGACAAAGGGGAAATCTAGGGAATAATTTTAATGACTGTTTTATTAGAAAATTAGGGTTATACAATAATCTTACAACCTTTTTATGGTAGTACAGTTAGTCCCTAACTTAGGACGTACTCGAGTTACCAGAAATCACACTTACGACTGTTTTTATTTTTATTTTTTGGGTACATATTATTGTTAGAAATATGTACTGCATACAATTTTGCGGCAAGTAATTTGCTGATGTCATTTTCAGATGTTCACTCACTGATGTTCAAAGATCGAATTTATAAAGATACTGATGATAAAGGGCAATAATAATGAAAACTAAAAAAAAAAAAAAGAGGTACTCGACTTAGGTCAGAACCGACTTACAATGGAGTTGCTAGAATGGAACCCAGTTGTAAATTGGGAACTACCTGTGTTCATAAATGTGTTTTAAACTCAAACCTCATCTCACTGTGGTCCCTCAAACAGGGAGCCAAGCAGGTTTCAGAAGTTTAGTAACTTCTTTTCACATGTTGACTTGGTGGAATAAACAGTCAAGTTGGAGCAATAGATTCAGCAAAATTCCTCTTACTCAATTCTTACTCATATAAAACATGTTCTTCCCTCTCTCTCCCTCTTATTCTCTCCCGGGTGTATAGAATTTTCTACTTCTTCCTTTAAAAGTTATTGTTGGATAAGGACCAGAAGGAAGTCAGTCTAACCCATACACAAGTAGTTATGAATGGCACCCACCCTAGGATGGGAAAGCAATCCTAAATGTGTTTCAGGGTGGAGAATAGTAATCAAACCACCAGCCACTTCCCTTGGGAAAAAAAGGGCTTTGCTAGGAGGAAAGGGAAGGAACTTGGATTATCAACCTCTTTCCCAGGAATTACCCTCCAAGGGTAATAAAAAACAAACCAACCAAGCCATTGCCTTCGAGTCTACTCTCCCTATAGGAGAGAATAGAACTGTAAATCTTTATGGAAGTGGCCTGCCACATCTTTCTCCCTCAGAGCAGTTGGTCGGTTCGAACTGCTGACTCTTTGGTTTGCAGCTGAGTGCTAAACCACTGAGCTACGAGGGCTCCAGCACCCTATCTTTATTCCAGCCATATTGAACTATGCAAGGTTCACTGGATTTGGTTCTGCGCCTTGGGGGGATGTCTTTACTTGGGGTACTCCTTCTCTATAAACATGTTAGCACACCTAGAAAACTTCTAGTCCTTCTAAATCCAGATGGCACACCTCCTGGCTCTTCCCTGATACGTTCTCTAACTCACCGCATTACATATCCCTATTATAACACTCTTCAGACTATATTTAATCTGTTTACATGAAACTGGTTGTTTACATGTGCCTTATTCACCTTTGTATTCTTAGTGCCTGACACCTAGTAAGGGCTCAAGAAACCTTTGTTTTATTTAAACACTGCTGCTTTGTTCTCTGGGTATCATTAATCAAGATCTATCACTCTGGTACTTAAGTTGTATCAAGTTCTTTATGAAGTAACCAGCATTATAAAATATAAATAGATAGATAGATATCGATACAGGCAGTCCCTGGGTTATGAATGAGTTTCGTTCCTAAGTCTGTCTTTAAGTCAAATTTGTATGTAAGTCGGAACAGTTAGGTACAGTTTGTTATTTAATGTCAGTTAGTCAAATGTCAGTTAGTATATAGCATACCTTTCTATGCATAAAAAACATTAAAGAAACACTTCCAGATACACTAAAACATGGTTAACATAACAATACAGTAATAATAATGTTTTGATGTGTGTAGCAAAGTAAAATAAAGTAATGCCTGTTTGTTATTATGAATCATTCTATGTACCTAGAATTTTTAACATAATAGGCTTTATGGGGCTTGGTTCATAAGTATGGGTTGCATGTAAGTCTGCCATTTGTAACCCGGGGACTGCCTGTAGGTGATAAAGATAGATAATAGACTAGTAAAGATGATAGACAAACAGATAGATAGACAGACGGACAGACAGCCATTCTTATTCTCTATAAAATCATGCCCAGGAAGATATAAATCAATAGGGAAATTTGTACAAAAAATATAACACCTGCTTTATAAAGTGTTTATATGATTTCTATCAATAGAAAAACATCAAAGTAATAACAGACAAATAGGTAAAAGACTTGGACAGAAGTTTCTCAAAAGAGGATATCTGAAACACTTGAAAAAGTGTTCAACCTAATTAATTAAAAAATGCAAATTAAAATGATGTGCCAATTATCATCTACTGAAGCAAATACTTCAATATGACACCACTCAATCTTGTACTGACTGTACAGGATGGGCTCTGTACGGTCCCTGTCTGGTCATACGCCCCAGAGCTAAAGGACATAGCTATCTGAAACCTGCACACCGGCGCCCTCTTCTAACCAGACTAACTCCGGGGACCCCAGGATTCCCTGACCAAATTGAGCTCTTCTCCAGGCCCAACCTCTCCAACATAGCTGTGGGCAGTTGTTTGGGGGGGCGGGCAGGCACCCACACACAGCTATGTGAAGGTGCTTTGTGTGCAAAGAGACAAGGGGTATGCGGCCCAAGCCACAGATGGAATCTTTCTACACTCAAAATCTGAGTTCAAACCTGGTCTTCTAGGTTTTCATGGAGGTACATCTGTCAAGGTAGAGGGATATGAAAATAAACAAAAAAACCAAACTCACTGCCGTTGAGTCAATTGTGACTCACAGAGACCCTACAGGACAGAGAACTGCCCCATCAGATTTTCAAGGCTGTAAATCTTTATGGAAGAAGATTGCCACATCTTTCTCCCTTGAAATGGCTGGTGGGTTCGAACTGCCAACCTTTTGGTGAGCAGCCAAGTGCTTTAACCACTGCACTACCGGGGCTCACACTATTTAACAGTTTGGTAGACTGATCAATAATTTATTCAAATGTGTGTAACTTCTGGGGGTTCAATATGTGGGCCTCTATTTGTACTCTCGTCCTAGGCCCTGCACACGTGAGGTGACAGTAAGAGGAAATGGGTATGCTTGAATCCTGCTGGGGCTGAGGACACCTATCTGGTAAGATCTGGTGAGCTTCACAAATATTTGTACCTTTTGACTCAATGTATCAAAAGGAAATAAAAAAAAAAAAAGGAAAGAAAATATTTTTAAACAAACCTAGAGTCAGAAGTAATCTATAATTCATTCAGAGCCCTGGTTAAAAGCTCTAGTGCTAACCAAAAGGTCAGCAGTTCCAATCCCCCAGTCATTCCTTGGAAACCCTATGGGGCAGTTCTACTCTTTCCTATAGGGTCACTATGAGTCAAAATCAACTTGATGGCAACAGGTTTATCATTCATCCATTTAATCAAATATGACATAACCATTATAAATGTTTAGGAGCATTTTAATGACACAAGAAAGTACTTATATATAACGGTAAGCAAAAAATAACAATACAAAATTTTATATAATATCAACTATTTTAAAAAAAGATACCAACTATCTTCAAAAAAAAGTGCAATAACAGCTTATTTCTAGTCTCTTATTTACATTTCTTAGCACCTTTTCAAGTGTATTATCATACTCATTTCTTACTGTAATAATCAGGAAAAATAAAAAAAAGAGGAAAATGTGATTCAATTTACACAAACTCGTCTTGGAAGGATTTTGGATTACCCTCTATTTTACAAAGCAATGAGTGCTGTAGCAAATTAATAGAAGTAAAAAATGAAAAGTCAAACATTATATACAATGCCTTGGATCAGAATGAATAGGGCTTTAAAACTGAGAATGAAAAACAGCACGTGAGGATATATCTCTGGCAGACAGTGCACATTAATTTTGCTTCCATATTCTTCTTTCCTCCCAGCCACAGTGAGTCTTCACAGCAACTTCTGGGAAGACCTGTGCTGAAGGCTTCCCTCTGGGCTCTTCCAGTGCTCAGTGAGCCTCATCTCAGTAGTACCCTGTAACTAGTTTTGGGAATCTTCGTAATATTTTCTACATTTTACCCATTTGGCTGCTCTGAAAACTAGTCTTCATAAAACATCCAAGCAGCAGACCTGTTTTTTTGTGTGTACGGTCTGCTGTTATGAGAGTTTGCTGGTTTTTTATTCAAAAGAAGACCATAGGTCCCTGTGAACAAAGCCTATCTTAAAAGTCTTTTTAAGAACCTGGCAAAGTTGAGGAACTCTTTGCTCAACGTAAACTAAAAATTCATTGATATTTACTCAATTAAGCATTTAAATTCCTCCTAGTACATAAAACTACACCTAAACCAAAAGTAATTCTGGCTACAGCGCAATGGGCCAGACCGAAGTTACATAACACAACAAGGGTAGCTGGAGATGCAGAGGGCATACATCAACAGGGTGTGTGGTGCCCAGCTGTGCACCACGTGAGACTTCCTATCTTGGTGCCTGGTGGCACTGCCTCGCTGTGAGGAAGCACAGCTGGGGAACAGGCCACTGTCCCTTATACTCTGGAGGCTCTACACTGAGCTCAGGGAGATTAAATCCATTACTCCTAAGGGCACCTTGTTTCATTTTGAATTCCTCCAAATTTAAGGCCCTCTCTCCTTGTTGCCTTCCTTCATCATAACACTTTCTCACTTACATTTGTTAACAAAGTAGGGGTATTAGGCTGGCAGTGCTAAAGCCAGAGCCATGAAAAGACAGAGTCGGCTTTTTGTTTATTCTGTCTCCTATTCCAGTAAATGGAATATTAGGATTCTCTACAGAATCATGTGCTAAGGAGGCTGGCCATCCTCTGGTGTGGCATGTAAATGAACTCAGTCACCCTCTGGGTTTTCCCCTTTCCTTTCCCTGTCACACGATGCAGGACACAGCATCACACGGAGTCACTAGCTGGAGTTTGTGCTGTACTTTAATAGCAGGCAGGAAGCCAAACTGCAAACACAATGACTGGATTCAGTTTTACAAGCAAACACTGGAACAGAATTCAACCTAGTCCGGGAAGAATGCCTCTGATCAGACCGAGCAGGAAATCCAATTCTACACAGGGCGTGTCGTCCTCAATTCACAGGGTGGCCTTTACACCTTTAATGAGGTCCTTTGGAAATAAAAGCTTCCTTGTGCAA
Organism: Loxodonta africana; assembly: GCF_030014295.1. Lineage (NCBI taxonomy): Eukaryota > Metazoa > Chordata > Mammalia > Proboscidea > Elephantidae > Loxodonta > Loxodonta africana. The sequence goes on from NC_087355.1 coordinate 4,939,633, forward strand.
AGAGTCCACAACAAAAGACTAAAAAATTTTACTCACATGAGATTAGAAACGCTGTAGAAAAAATGTTGGGATTCCCACAGCTAGTACCTTGGGTAAGGACCCTTCTCCTTTGGATACTGATTGGGAAGTCTGAGAAGATATTAATAGTTAATATTAGCTATTTGATCAGTTAATATTCTAATCTCTCAACCCCTTCCAACATCTGACCCTTATCTTACATAATGTATTTTAGCAACTCTTCTCTTGTTCTGAGGGTCGCCTGAGTAACTTAATGTGAAAATGCTTTGAGAGCCTGAGAGAATTATGACAGTCATTTACTTTAGCCAAAGTATCACTTAACTTTTGTGACTAACCAAAATAAAACAAACACCAGTTGTTCTCCAGTTGATTCCGTCTTATAGAGACCCTATAGAACAGAGTAGTACTACCCCATAGGATTTCCAAGGAACGTGTGGTAGATTCGAACTGCTGACCTTTTGGTTAGCAGTGCAGCTTGTACCCACTGCGCCACCAGGGCTCCTTCGAGACTAAGGGTGCATATAAACCACGTACACTGGCCATCTCTGGAGGATTACTGAAGGCATCAGCGCCACTTTAATACATGCTGATGTAAGGGCTGGGGCTTGTGTACCTGCGTAAAAAAATCCGGAAGCTGGCTGGCACCATATTTAAGTGTTGAGAGTCATTTGTATGACGGGATGCATCTTGGAAGAGTGATTTTGTGAAACTTTTGTGACTTTGGACTTCTGTACAGTGCAGTAAGGCTTGTAAGTACGTGTGCTATTCCCTGTGTGTCAGCGGGGAGGTACGGTTCCCATGATTCGGTAATATTCAGTTACGTCCAGGATCAAAACAGTGTAAGCGCCTATTCTTGACATATTTCTTGCCCAGTGGTACAGATAAGTGCCATCTTCCTTTTTTGCCTCTTGGCATTCTAAACAGTGAGATAAGACTTGTAAGTTTATTTCCTGTTTCCTGTGTGTTGTTGGGAAGGTGTGGTTTTGGGGATTAGATTATATTCAAGTGCGTAAATTATTTTCAGGCACAAAAAGGTGTCCGTTGATAAAGGTAAGTGCCATTTACAGTGTACACATACATTGTAGTGTCCTTGACATATTGTCTCATTGCACCTATCCCACCTCAGAGTCCACTGGGAGATACATTTCCTACATCATACTTATAAAAATCCATCATTCATAAGAAAAAATGTTCAACAGTAAAGGATTCAGCATGCATTCAATTACTGGAAAAACATGACATTGACATAAAATTACAAACAGAATAATTCGGTCATGAAAGCGTTAAATCATGGCTGGGAGGTTTTACCTGTACCTTGTCTCACACCTCCAGCTGGCCTGGCTGTCAGAGCACCCAGAGAAGAACAAATGCTGAGGGTCTGTGGTTCTGGGAGAGGGCCAGGAGAAGTCAGGACCTCACCCACCCCTGCTATCCATGGCCTGGCCTTACCCAAATGATACTGTGATTACCTGGGCCGACTGCTCCTTGCCGTTCCAAATGGGGCTGGGAATCAAAATGAGCGCTGTCAGGTATGTGAAACAATGTGCTAGATGCCAACCACAATATTTTTATTTATGAGAGAAGAGTATCTAAGAAATGATGAAGAAGCAACGGCTTCCTAAAACGTGAAGGTTTTGGTGAGGAGGAAGAAAGAGAGAATAATTATCATCCCCATGATGATATTATTTCGTATAAATTCTTAATAGTTTATAGAACCTAGACTCAGGTATAGAGTTGCCAGAATTAGCAAATAAAAATACAGACTGCCAAGTTAAACTTGAATTTCAGAAAGATAATGAATAATTTTTTATTTTTTTAGTATATGTATGTCCCATGCAGTATTTGGAAACCCTGGTGGCATAGTGGTTAAGTGCTGTTAACCAAAAGGCTGGCACTTCAAATCCACCAGGTGCTATTTGGAAACTCTATGAGGCAGTTCTTCTCTGTCTTGTAGGGTCGCTATGAGTCAGAATAGATTCAACGACAATATGTTTCTTTTTTTTTTTTTTAATGCAGTATTTGGGACATAATCTAACAAATTATGCATTATTTATCTGAAATCCAAATTTAATTGGATGTTCTGTATTTTATTTGGTAACCCTACTCAGTTCTCAATTCAAAGGGAAGGATCTCTAAAGTCATTTTCAGTGCTGGGAGTTCAGGATAGGGAATTACATAAATCAATACCTGCTATGAAAGGCTGCAATGATCTCTGCCTCCCCCTCCATCAGAAATAGTTCAGCCATAACAGCACAGTTCTGCGGGAAGACTTCATAATACCTCTCAAAAACAAGAATTTAAACTCCAGAGAAACTAGATTATGGTATGGCATATACTGCACTTTAGTTTCCTGAGGAGGTCAGCACTTATTAAGAAGACAGTCTAATCGCACTGTTATTATATGAAAAGAAGAATCTGTGAGATCTCCCCCAGGCAACTTGGCACTACATAATAAAGAGAAAAGAGTAGCAAACCTGGACGTAATCTGCTGTACAAATATTATCTGTATCATCAACCAACACAGAGGCAACATAAAGACAAAGGGCAACAGCCCCTGGGACTGCAACTTGGACTGACCTGGACTCCAGATGGTTCATTTCAGTAATTTCTAATACCTGTAGTGTTTTTTTTTTTTTTTAGTAGTGTTATAGTTACATTTTAAGAAATTACTGTAGTAAAATATATATAATGAAAAGTTTGCCATTTTAACCACTTTAAGTGTAAAGTTCAGTGATATTATATTCACTGAATTGTGCTACCATCATCTCTACCCATTTCCAAAAGTTTTTCATCACCCCAGCATTACACTTTTCAGCAAATACTTTCTATTCTTAATTTTCTTTTTAAAAGCAATAGAATATTGCCCATGGAACACAGTGATATCTTGTAATTCTTTATATGAACACATTGGAACTCAGGCCATTCTAGCAGCCAGGCAAGGCAGGGCTCCTCCCCCATCTTCCATGATCTCTGAAGTCCTGGGTGAAATCCCCTCTTAGAGCTCACAAGGTCTTTGCATTTCCACTCTGGTTCTGACCAAGCCTTCAGTAGCCTTTCCTGCTGCCGACAACCAAATGGGGAAAATAAATGAACTTTGAAATGGTTATTTTCTCCACAAATGTGGGGCAAGAGCCCACAAAGGGGGAAGCACACGTGGGTCAACACCATAGTGTACCAGGCATCCAGCAGAGACCAGAGGGGCAAAACATACCCTGTGAGGCACCGCACAACAAGCACGTCGGCTCAGAACTAACACTTGTTTTCTGCTGCTCCACTGTTTCCACATTAGCACAAGATACTTTGCTATCTTGAAGATTAGATTTCCATCTACAAAAACTAACTAGAATGCTTCCAAATGCAAAATGGATCTCTTCTCTATTAGAACAAGAATAATAATGTCTGGGTATTGTTTCTGGTATCTTCTCCGTATGTTATATATTTCCTTCATTTACAGTCACATATTCCATAACAACCAAAATGGAAATTTCTGGTTTTAATTATTTGTCCTTAAAGAGAAAGTAATAAAGAAAGGAAGAAATGTGAAACATGGTCATTACTAGTTTATTAGTTAAAGCAACTTCAATTAAATCTCTATAGTAAAACTTTTTCTTGCAGCCTCCTTTGAAGAAAACAAGTCAGGCTTCCAGTGCCTCAGGGGATTCTATGAACTTGTCTCTGATCTGGCAGCCCACTCTTAGGAACCTCTGTTGTCAGTCGACTTGGATCCAACATTCTTACTGAAATGCTATATATGCATTTTCCTCTAAAGAAAAGAAGCCTTTTTACTTCTCTTCATAGTAAGACAATACCCACACTACACAGATGCCACATGAAGCTAGCAGGACAGGGCAACACTGTACCCCCACAGGAAGGGGCAGGTCTATGTGCCTTAGGACTTTTTGGAGCCTCGCACCTGTGAGGAGTTAGTATAAATTTTCTCAGGAGTCATCAGTATTCCCCATTCCCACTAACGGACAGGCTATATTCCATCTACAGACTATGAGAGACTCGTGAAAACTTGACACTCCTAGGTATGCATTAAATACTAACGCAAGTCCAAACAAAGAGAGAGGCTCTTTTCTGAGGCCAGAACATCGTTTTGGAGTTACATGCTCAGGGTCACACAGCGTTGTGACCCAGGGCGATGAGACATTCAGCAAATTATTTAATTTCTGTGACCTCAATTTACCCATCTGCAAATTTACAATAATAATGTCTCCCTTATGACTGTGTAAGGATGAAAAGAAATAACATACATGAAGCATTAAATACGCTCAGCTTCTTTTTAAAGGAACAAGCTAAGAATTTCATGCTATCGCCAGCACAGTTTTTCTGGGCTGCCAAGGTCAGACTAGGAAAGGTGGGGATCAGTGCAGAGGCTGGAGAAAAAAATCAAGGTACAAAGGTTAGCAAGGTTAAATTTTAAAATGACCAAAACACAATGCTCTCAAGGAGGACTTTTTGGACCTTGCCTGTTGTCAGTATAAAACTCAACAATCTAAGTTTTGTTCCATTCATATCAAACTCTCAGCGTGTGTAAGATATTGTACATTAAAAAATAAACAGAACAAGGTCCCTGCCACAAATGAAGCTTACACATTAGATCACTAATGAACTAGGTAATCATTAACAACCTAGTTGATCAATATAGGAATGTGTACAGTGCTTAAAAAATATTTTGTCTCTTGGTGTTACAAGAAGCATATCACTCTAAACTTCCTTTTTAGAATTTCTCAGGAAAACTAAGAAACAAAGATAGTAACTGGGAATAGTGTAATAAATGCTCCCCATTCAAAACGTCCACGCAACTAGACACACAATGGATAGTGAAGCTAAGGTTATGGGCTGTTTGGCAGCTGACACCCCCTCCCTCCAGCATTCAGGATGAATTTGTACAAGACTCTAAATTATAAAGCAAGAGGCAGAGTTTCACACTCTGTCAGACTCTGTGCTCACGGACTAGTTCATTTGCCTTTTAAACTGATAATCTGTCTTGTTGGAGTCCTGGTGGCGGCACTGTGGTTAAGAGCTTGGCTGCTCACCAGAAGTTCAGCAGTCAGAATCCACCAGCCGCTCCCTGGAACCTCTATGGGGCAGTTCTACTCTGTTCTATAGGCTCGCTGTGAGTCGGAATCGACTCAACAGCAACAGTTTTTTTTTTTAATGTACCTTGTTATGGAGTCCCTAGGTGGCACAAATAGTTAAGCGCTCAGCTACTAATCAAAAGGTTACAAGTTCGAATCCACCCAGAGGTACCTCAGAAGACAGACCTGGTGATCTACTTCTAAAAGATCACAGACATTGAAAACCCTGTGGAGCGCAGTTATACTTTGAAACACATTGGGTTGCCATGAGTTCGGAACAGACTTGACAACTTTTTTTTTTTTAATGTACCTTGTTAGGAAAAAAAAAAAAAACTTAAGTACACATCCCTCAATTCAAGCATACTTGTTAATAAATTACACATTCACATAATCTGTTGCTGTTGAATTGATTCTGACTCATAGTGACCCTGTAGGACAGGGTAGAACTGTTCACAGGGTTTCCGAGGCTGTAATCTTCATGGAAAACAGACTACCATATGTTTCCCTAACAGAGTGGTTGGTGGGTTCAAATCTCCAACCTTTTGGTAAGACCAAGCACTTCACCAGTGCACCACCAGGGCTCCTAGAACACATAACGAGGGCACAAATTTAGGGCAAAGGTTTTTTTTTTAATAGTGGATATAAGTCTATATTTATAATCTCAATATTCTTTGCCAACTTACCAGTTACGATCAAAGCATTCTTTTATTTATCTTTGTTATATGGCTTGGAGCCCTGGTGGCACAGTGGTTAAGCATTTGGCTGCTAACCAAAAGGTTGGGAGTTCAAATCCACCATCTGCTCCTGGGAAACCCCATTTGGCAGTTCGACTCTGTCCTAGAGGGTCGCTATGAGTTGGAATCGACTCAATGGCAATGGGTTGGTTTTATTTTACATGGCTTGCAAAGAACTCACAGCAGGTCAGAGAACTGTCAACTTGATCATTTTCTTGATTGTGTTTACTTGCATTGTTAGAATTATTTCCAAACTACAGTTCTTTTCAGGAGTTTTTTAAAAGTACGTATGTATTTGTCAGGAATTAAACAAGATAAAATAATTTGTAAATGCACTTAACTGAGTGCACTGTGGCACTTCACAATAATTAAACAACAAGGACAGTAACACTGTAACCCTTTCAGATGGGACACACCACCCACCTTCTCCCTACGGATTCCTCCTGAATCAACATGACCTGTGACCACTCACAGAAAAGCCAGTCAATGGTAGCAGCAATCACTATTTCAAATACAAGTAAAGCCTAATTTGTTTCTTAAAAACAAAAAACAAAAAAACAGCTATCTAGAAGTTCCCTCCTCCTTTCCATGCCATTCTGGGTCACCCTTGAGAGTACCTGGGCCCTATTCAGAGCCCAGAGGAGGGACCACTCTTACCCCGCTAGTCTCAGTAAACAAGTCTTACACCCTGGCTTTCATATGTTTCACCAATTATTCCTCTCTCTTCACCTTTATGTTACTCTTCAAAAATAACAACTGAGTGATATGATAAAATACACCATGTCCCAGTCTCACTGAGTGACCCACTGCTGTGGGGACACTGAGGAAGGGGTTCTCATCTCACTGCCTAGCCACACACACCACACAGGGCTGCACGCATGGCAGACCCATTACAAACATGTCTTAATGAAATAAAGAGAAGATCATCAAGAATCCTAATTAAAATATCTGTTTCAAAGGAAAATGTTAAAAAACAGTCATATCCTTCCAACAAATAATGATTAGGTGAAGCTCAACACACAACAGTTGACAGAGAATGTCCCAGCAACCCAGACGGGAACATGACAACTATTGCTAGCTAATATTTAAAGTTTTTAGTATATTGTTATTAGTAGATTCAAGGACTTCTAGTCATTGACACAAAAGGTACAATCACATGAATCTTTTTCTGAGCCAACCTCCTGTTAAAAATAATAAAAACTCAATAAAATTGGAACATAAGGTTTATTCTGAGCAGTTATTCTATACGCATATAGGGAGACCATGTCAATTCCAGAAAAAGCAAGTGGCTAAAACAAAGTAAGTTAGGTACAACGAGGCTTATAAAGAAAAAACAAGGGAGAAAAACAGAAGATAAACCATTGGCTTATCTTGACATGATTGAGAGAACCCTGCCCTCCCCCTTTTAAGAAGTCTTAGTGACACGGTGATTAAGTGCTTGGTTGCTAACTGAAAGGTCAGAGGTTCAAACCCAGCAGCCGCTCCACGAAAGAAAAACGTGGTAGTCCGCTTCCATAAAGATTTACAACCTTGGAAACACGATGGGGCAGTTCTACTCTGCCCTATGGGTTGCTATGAGGCGGAACTGACTCAACAGCAATGGATTTGGCTTGGTTTCCCCCTTTTACTGAGATCAGGTCAAAGATGGTCTCTGTCCTTCCACCCACCCACCCATATCTCTTGAAATCCAATTTAGTAAGTTTGACTTCTAACCAGAAAGAGAAAATTAGCAACTTTGGATAAAAGAAAAGCTGGAGGCAGGATGAATTTTGGTCAGGAATTTCTTTACAATGAACACTTGGCTTTGTGGGTAAGAAAACCTTGAAATCAAAATAAGATGTCTGTTATTAATTCTTTTCTTTGACACCCCTAAATGCGAACACCCATGTGATAGGCTTATTATAAGTGTACAGCCTGATGAGCGAGGTGATTCACCTGTGGGATAAGAGATAAAGCAGAATAGTAGGAGACTGTACCAAAACAACCTGTTTCCAAATTCTAATAATAGGCTGTAGAAAAACACACATTCACATACATACCAAATCCTAGAACTTTTAGTCATTTTATAGCTATAAGCAAGGATGTTATCACAAGCAACAGTCTCTCTTCCACCCACAAATCTAAAAATAAAATAGAACATTACATTCACATATTTTGTCTGCTTCACCCAATGCTCAAAAAGCCCCTTCAAGCTCTACTGGGGCTGGATCTGTTCACTGAATACTGTGAGTCAGCACTTCTCCACATTTCTGGAAATTCCTTACAAGCAACATGACCTACAGCAGGAAGCAGACTTTCCATTTCAATGTACAACAGGAAGTATTCAGATAGATTTCACCTAAACTGCAGAACTGTTGTTAATGTGACTGCTGTCACAGTCAAATAAGTGAAAATCTACTGGAAGTCATCCATTACAGGAAAAAGTAATATATTTCATTTTGAAATGCACAGACCCACAAATGGAATTTACTAAACCAATACGGTGAATTTGAACAAAGTAACATAAATGAAAGACAAGAAAAACACAAATTTAAAATTTAACTCAATTCTTACCCACTTTTCTATTCCATGTGTTATTTCAAAGTTGCCTGGCTTTGGCAAACCTTTTTATTATATTAAGAATCTGTTAAATTCTGTTTTGAATATCTGTTTTGGACAATAATGTAACATGCAGAAGGAATAACGGAAATGTAAATTATTTTGAGGAAAAAAAAACTGCAGCAGACGCTAAAATAGTTTACCTCTCCCCTCAATTAATGGTTTGAATTTATTTGATCAGCATAAATTCGTTAATGGATTACAGAGATTTTGTTTCCAGAAGTGACCTGAAAACAACCTGTAAATTCATCAGGGTGCCTTTTTCTCACTTTACATTTGGAAAACTGCTTTCATGTTTTACATCTCAACTGGAAGAAGTTGTTTTACTATAATTTTAAAAGAGAGTCTCAAGATTTAAGTTCAGTAAAAAGCCAAATGCCTCAGCGATTACGGTCATTAGTAAATGTATTTAACACTCGTGCAGCATCAGAATGCAAGACATCTGGTTCTAATTTCAATTTTGGCTCAGAATGAAAGTGCCTCCCCCACAATACTTTGATTATAAACTGTTCTTTTCCTCCTCCTTTTTTCTTCTTTGGAAGCTGTTATCCTTCATTCTTGCTGGAAGCCACCTGACCACTGCCAGGAAGAGGAATGCAAAACACTCCCAGGAGCAGCCATGACGTGGGCACTGCATTCCGCCTCTTAGTGGTCAGGGCTGTCGGGAAACTCCAGCCTCCGGCAAAACCCAGAAAATGAGATAACAGCTGAGGCCTTCGTTAACTCTTAATAAGAACTCCTTCACATTATGCTTTCAGATGGATATTATCTTTACATAAAAGAGACAGCTAGGAAAGCAAGGAGAACAGAGCTGGCTTTCAATAAAGCCATATTTACTAATAATCTTTAAAACTCTGTGTTTGTGTGTGTCTGTGTTTGAAAACACAAACAAAAAAGACAGAAAAAATGTCGGAATGGCAATCATGGCAGACCAATTAGCTTTGACATCAGTGTGTAGAAAAAGAAGAGCACCAGGAGAGTTTAGCCAGCAGTCACCCCCAAAGATCCTGTCCTCAGAGCTGCAGAGAGGAAGGGAGCAGAAGGTCCTCCCAGGGATACCTTAGGAGTGCTAAGAAAGCACTGGATACATTTTCTCCTCAAAAGCTATCACACAGTTACCATATTAGAACAAATCAAGCTCTGCAGAAATACAGAAATTTCCTGGGCACATTTTAAAGAGAAACATATAGTGATAGAAACGGAATGCATGTAAATAGGACAAAGAAAATACAAACGTGTATAGGATTCTCTCACATGCGGTTTTCTTCTTGTAACTGTTTCTACAAGCATATCTGTTAACATTCTTGCAAATATATTAAATCTAACATTCTGTATTGGTTTTTTCATATATCAGGTATTTTCCTGTGCGATATTAGGAACGTTCCATAATTTAGGAAACTCTAAAACTAGAAAATGTTCGTTTTGGGAGGATGGGTTCTACTAGAAAAAAGGCTTTATGCACATAACTTTTGTTTCTGCTAAATAATTCCTTTAAATAAATTTGTTGTGGTGGCTGGTAGTTGCCATGGAGTCGATTCTGACTCACAGCGACCCCATGTGTGGAGAGTAGAACTGCTCCATAGGGTTTTCAAGACTGTGACTTTTTGGAAGCAGATGGCCAGACCTGTCTTCTGAGGCACCTCTGGGTGGGTTCTAACGGCAAACCTTTTGGCCAGTAGTCGAGAGCTTACTTTTTGTGCCACCCAGGGACTCCTTCACAGGCATGAATATAAAATTTCAAATTTTCTGAATATGAAATTCAAACTAAATACAAAATTTCTTATGACATTTGTTATGTAATATTGATTTCTAAAGACTTGTACCAAATTTTAAGACAGTTATAAGTTTCAGCGTGCCCAGTGTACTGTTAGCATTCATGTGTATGTGTGCACGCATAACTGCACGTACCTTAACGTTTTCTCAAAGATAGTTTCACTTCCTTTTTTTTTATTAATAATGACACTGAAGATTCTTTGAGTTAGGTTTTAGGCAACTTTTGTGGTGGGAATTTTTAGAAAAAAATGCCATAATCACAAATAATGATTATAGGTATTATCAAAAGGCAGAATTTATATTCATCCAAACAGAATAAACATTGTCGTATATGAGTTTCTTAATAATATAATGGTACTACTAAGAGCAATCAGAAAAAAAACTGAAGTTATCAAGGATTTCATTCTATTTGGATCAACAATCAATGCCCATGTAAGCAGCAGTCAAGAAATCAAACAACAATATTGCACTGGGCAAATCTGATGCAAAAGAGCTCTTTAAAGTTCTAAAACAGCATAAACGTCACTTTGATGGCTAAGGTGTACGTCCCTGATCCAAGACACGGTCCTTTTAAGTGCCTCATACGCATCAAATATTATGCCTATGAATTGTGATGTTGGTAAAGAATACTGAATGTACCATGGACTGCCAGAAGAATGAACAAATCAGCCTTAGAAGAAATAAACCGGAATGCTTCTTAGATGTGAGGATGGCAAAATTTCATCTTGCTTGCTTTGGACACACTATCAAGAAAGACCAATCCCTAGGAAAGGCCATCATGTTTGCTAAAGTACAGGGTCAATGAAAATGAAGGAAACTCTCAGTGGGATGGAATGACACAGCAGCCACAACGGTGAGCTCAAACATATCAAAGATCATGAAGATGGTGCAGGACTGAGAGACATTTTGTTCTGTTGTACATAAGGTCACCATGAGTCGCAAATGACTCTGATGGCAAGTAACACCAACAAAAGAGGAGTAACTAGGAGGCAGAGCCAAGATGGTGGAGTAGTCAGAGGATTCCTGTGGTCCCTCTTACAACGAAGACCCAAAAGAACAAGTGAATTGATTATATATGACAATCTAGGAGCCCTGAACAATCAAAGCAAAGTTGAGTAGTTGGAGTGAGCAGCAGGGGGGAGGGAGACATGGTTCAGAAGCAGCAAGGAGTTGCCAGACCTGACCCAGTGGGAACCGGCACCCTATGGGCTGGATCAGCTGGCACGTGCAGTGAGGCAAGCAGTGGCGCTCTGGACATGTTTTCCACATCAGGAGAGAAAGAGCAGCAGAGAGTCTACTCAAGCCTCCAGAACCAGTGAAAAGCAGTGCTCGATTGGCAAAAGATAAGTATATGCATCAAACCTACTGCATGGATGAAAAAACACCCCCTTTGGGAAGAACTTCTCTCCCATTTACCTTGCCCCCTCCCCACGCTGGAATGGGTCCCGGCCTGGCTTCAGCGATTGCTGCGTCCCCTGGGTTGGAAGTAGGACCCGCCGTGAGCCCCCGCCCCCTCCCCCCCAACAGCCATTCTCTTGGCTTTGGAGAGGGAACAAAGTAACAAACAGGAAGAAGTAATCTACCAGCTCTCCTAAGTGGGGAACTCAGGGCAGGCAAAGCCCCTTTGCCTAGGCACAGGCATAAGGGGTCCACAGACTTTGAATGCCTTTCACCTCTGCATAGACTTGTGTGGGCTAATTTCAACAGCGTAGGCCCTCATTAGCACAGTACAATAGGGTACATACCTGAAGCCTATTTTTAACTGTATCGATTATAAAGCGGAGTGGCAGATTCATGACATTTGACACTGCTCTGCCCATTAAGCAGGATCTCAACTACCCACATCAGGGACCTGAGGACTGGTGACTTCACCCACACCACCTAGCCACCTGCGACAGGGGTCCAAGAATAAGTGGTGTCTCCAGTCCTTACAGCCAACAGCACTGGGTGTCCATAGTCCAGCTGGAAAACCCACCCACCTACACACTCTAGGGAACAGGGACATGCTTTCCTCCCAGATACTCAGGGGCAACTGTCCCCTGCATTGCTCAGAGCATGGCCCCCTACTGCAGCCAGATACCTGTACCCAGTCCAATCACCCTTGCCCTTCTAGGACTGTAGGCGAGAGCTTGCATCACACACTTGGTGACCGACTACCTGGACACCTGAGCTGAATCCATATGAGAAAAGTAAATGAACTCCTGGGCTCACATACCTAGTAACAGATCTAACCACTTGGTGACAGGACACAAGAACTTCAAAGGTGCCAGTAATCAAACTAGATCATATGACCAGTCTCTTTGGGCTCATCAAACAAAAGAAGCTAGAACACAGTAAGCAAACATTAAATAAATAAATATAATAAGTTGTTGATGGCTCAGAGACAACCAAACCAAAAACCAAACCCATTGCCATTGAGTTGATTCCGACTCATAGCAACCCTCTAGGACAGAGTAGAACTGCCCCGTAGAGTTTCCAAGCAGTGGTTGGTGGATTCAGACTGCCGACCTTTTGGTTAGCAGTCATAGCACTTAACCACTACGCCACCAACACAGTCAACATCAAGTCACATAAAGAGGAGTAATCGACATCTTACATGACTGAAAACTGCAGTTTTTGTATAAAGGCGTTTGTATGGGTGTGTCCATGTGCATGTCTGTGTGTGTACGTGTACTGTATTATATACACACACACATATCTACATGCCACTCAGGTGCTATGTCATAAAGAAAGAGTACAAGAAGACAAAAGATCTATATTCTAGTTCCTGATGTGCCTCCGGAAAAATCAGTTACTTTTTCTGAGTTTATTTCCTCATCTGTAAGAATCTAGTTCTACCTATATCCAAGGTTATCTGAAGAAGAGACAGAACACAGACACGGCAGTATTCTGAGACATAACTTGATTCGCTTGTATCTGTCAGGTGTTACCATTAGGAAAGGTACAAAAGTTATCAAACTGGGAATTCATCACAGTTGTCAAGATGTCTGTTTCTAATGGCACAAAACTGGGCCCTAAAACAAAGTAACAAAGTTTCATCCTTCTGCATGGTATGACAGAACCCCAGATTAGAAATCAAAATATCTAGATGCTAGAGGAAGAAATATGAAGATTTAGGGAGATGCATGTATCCTTCTCATCCGCCTCCTAACCGTATTCTCCAAGTAGCCACAGAGAAGAATGTAAGGACTCTTTACAAGCGCTACGGAAGGATTCTTTGAAACTATCATTGCAATGGGCTTCCTGACTTCAAGGAGGACAATGAAAAGCTAGAGTTCCTAGGTGGTATAAAGGGTGAATGCTCTTAGTTGCTAACTGGAAGGATGAAAGTTCGATTCTACCAGAGGCTCCTCAGAAGAAGGGCCTGGCAATCTACTTCTGAAAAATCAGCCACTGAAAACCCAATGGAGCACAGTTCTTCTCTGACACACATGGGGTCTCCATGAGTCATAAAGGACTGGACAGCAACTGGTTAATAAAAAGCTGAGGTCACAGAGCTAAATGGCCAAAAGCAAGATGGGCATGGTTGATGTAATAAGTAGGAGGGCCAAAGGAGTCAGGAGAATGGTTTTGGCCACAGGGATTTTTGGTGGTGGATAGTTAAAGAGGGTGTTCCTATGACTAGAATAGCTGGGAAGACTTGTTTTTGTCAGTTGCTGGGAAGTCGGCCCCAACTCATGGTGATCCCATGTACAACGAAACGAAACTTCGCCCGGTCCTGCACCATCCTCTCCGTCAGTTGTAGGTTGGACGATTGTGACCCACAGGGTTTCACTGGTTGACTTTTGAAAGCAGATCAACGAACCTGAATTCCTAGCTGTCTTAGGCTGGAAGCTCCACTGAAAGCTGTTTAACATCATAGCGACACACAAGCAGACACTGACAACCAAGTGTGGCTGCAGATCAGGTGCATTAGCTGGGAATCAAACTCAGGTCTCCTTCATGAAAAGCAAGAATTCAACCACTGAACCACCACTGCCCCCTACTGGGAAACCTCTTATCTGTTCTACAGGTCAAGTGACAGAGGCCCAGTTTGAGTCAGTACAATAGAGAGTCAGTGGCCCCTTGTTCTAGCTCCAGCCTCGAGTTAGTCCTAGAACATCTAACCAAAGGAGAAGTCGGTTTCTTTAGGGAGGAACCCTCCTATTATACCACAATTATGTAACTTAAATCTCCTTTCTACCATTTCTCAGAGGATCTGCAGCTATTCTCAAGGACAACTGGGCACTGGAGAAAGATGACTAAACCTTTCAGGGCTTACTGGACAGTGTCCCTAAGCTATGCAGTCCCTGAGGGCTCAATACCTCTGTGTTCTACCAATCAAGTACAATGCTCTATGGGTAACAGAACACAAGTGGAGTTTGTTTAATGATTATCTGCTCAGATCTTGAGTTTACAGTTAGAACATATATTAAGAAACTGGCACAATTTCGCATTTGTGCCCTGACCCATGTAAAAGAACTGTTAGGATTAGAATAGCTAAAGAGAAGCTCTTCCCCTTGAGCTTTTCTTTCCTGCCAAAATAATAAGCCAAAAGCAATCTGTATCTTTTGGGAGAACCACAAGGATTAATGTCACCAATCAAGATGTAAAAAATGCAGTGGTGGTGATTCTTATCACATCTTTTGCATAAGCAAAAGGCAGGTCTCTTGGAGTTGCTGATCCAGAATGTGGCCTCTATTAGATCAAATCAACTCATACCTTGAATAGTGAATTACTTGGCAAATAAATATGTGGGTTTTGTTATTATTGTTGTTGTTTTCCTAACCTATAATACTGCTCACCTGGCAGGGGAGCAGTATACCTTCACCATTGTGCCTCAGTGCCGTGTCAACACTGGTTTGGGGTTGTGGTGAAATGAGTTTCCTTTATGTGGCCTTTTGTCTTGGTTCTTTAGAAAAACAGCTTAATTTTTCCTCCAAGCCCTCGTTTTCTACCCCAGAGGGTTTGTTACTTTTGTTCAGGTTGATGGACATTTCCTGGGAAAGCTGTAAACAACTTGGTTTGATTGGTATATTTTTCTGATCCTGGGCTGCAGCTACCGTGTGATTGATACGCACCTTACAGAAATTGGTCAATAGACTATGCAAATGAAGTATCTGTAGCCTACTATGCAAATGAAGTATCTGTGGCCTACTGAGAGGGGTATCTGTGGCCTACTGAGAGGGGATTGGTCTGTTTGTGGCTCTGGTAGGACAGCTATGCCTTTAAATTGATGAGAAGTTTGTATATATAAGCAGCCAACCCCACAGATGTTTTAGAGACAGAAAGAAGCAGGAAGAGAAGCAGCAGGAATAAAGAAGAGAGATAAAACTGAGAGAAAGAGGAAGCAAGGGACCCCCTAAAAGAGCTGTAACATGGGTCAAGAGTTGTAACACCGAAGACAGTAAGAGGCCCAGAAGGGGCCTGGTGGCAGAGTTGGTGGTGACAGACAGCAGGGCCAAGAGGAGCCTGTCCTCAGGGCTGGGAGGAGACTGTCCTTGTGGGGGCCGAGAGGAGGCCTGCACAGTAAAGGGAGCTGAGAGAGTTGTCCTGCACTAAAGAAGGGAGACTTTGCCTACGTGCTTCCTGATCCTGAGTTGTACCCTGTTACTACCTTAATAAACCACTTAACTGTAAGTGGTTTGTGAGTTCTGTGAAACACTGCAGTGAATTGCTGAAGAGGTGCTGCGGAGAGGGACAGTGGCTGGTGTCAGAAATGGAGTGGTATAGCAGCTTAGACAATGTGGAAATCAGATACATTTGGCCTCTACCTCACAGGAAATGGCTTTATATTGATTGGTATATTTGAAGTTATTCGTACAGAAGCCATAAGTCAGTCTTCATGAACCTTAATCATTCTTGTCCCATAGGACAACATGGCATCATGCTGATAGAATTTGGTAACAGGCATTAACAAGTGTTCTAGGATACTCTGGTAAGAAAAGTGTATGCCAGAGGGTAGAAAAAAAATACCACAGAAATTAAGGAGCCTGTTTCCTGAGTGAAATTTCTGTTAAGGTAATGATCTGGGGCAAGTTGAGATATTTCCTTCAAAATGAAAAAAATGTTGTTGTGCTTTGTAGACCCCCCTCATCAAAAAAAGAGGCACAAATTCTTACAGATTTAATTGAATTTTGGAGGCAACATAAGGCACCTTTTTATGTGCTACTATGACCTATTTACTGAGAAACGTGTAAAGCTGCCAGCTTTTAGTAAGGCTGAGAAATAGCTCTCCATATGGTCTAGGATAAAATACATTCTGGCCCTTGTGACCAGTGGAAATGTCTATGGCTAACTGGAATACTCTAAATCACAACAGCAGAGTGGAAATCCCCCAAGTTTTGGGGCCAAGGTATATCCTATTTTCCTTTCGATAAACAGAACTTGACTTGATACTGGCTTCTAGTAGAGGCTGAACACCTGACCACAGGATATTAAATGACCATGGAAACCTGAACATGGGATACCAGATGGCCATGTGACCCACCATAAACTGAGTACTGTCTGATTCACCTGGCCACAAAGATGGATAAGCACAGGAATACTTGGTCCTTTAGGTCTAAGTGGTAAATGCAGCAATTCAGATATCAATAGCACCTGGAACTGGTTTTCATGAAAAGAAAGCTTGTATTGTTAATATGCCTACTCCTGCCACACCTGCCATCCTTCCCTCAACCTACACTTATGGCCTCATGGGAAGGTCCCTATAACCAGGTAGCTGAAGAGAAAAAATATAGGCCTGGTTTACAGATGGACTGATATGATATGCTGGCCGCAGCTTGAAGCAGACTGTTACAGCCTTACAGTTCCCTGAAGGAAAGCTCCGACAGATCAGCAGTGTTTCATGTGGTCCACCTGAGGTCCAGTTTTCCCAGTAGAAATGGCATGAGGTGTGGATTACGCTGATTCACAGCTAGAAGCAGACTGTTACAGCCTTACAGTCCCCTGAAGGAAGGCTCCGACAGATCAGCAGTGTTTCATGTGGTCCACCTGAGGTCCAGTTTTCCCAGTAGAAATGGCATGAGGTGTGGATTATGCTGATTCACAGCTAGAAGCAGATTGTTACAGCCTTACAGTCCCCTGAAGGAAGGCTCCGACAGATCAGCAGTGTTTCATGTGGTCCACCTGAGGTCCAGTTTTCCCAGTAGAAATGGCATGAGGTGTGGATTACGCTGATTCACAGCTAGAAGCAGACTGTTACAGCCTTACAGTCCCCTGAAGGAAGGCTCCGACAGATCAGCAGCGTTTCATGAGGTCCATCTGAGGTCCAGTTTTCCCAGTAGAGATGGCATGAGGTGTGGATTACGCTGGTTCACAGCTAGAAGCAGACTGTTACAGCCTTACAGTCCCCTGAAGGAAGACTCCGACAGATCAGCAGTGTTTCATGTGGTCCATCTGAGGTCCAGTTTTCCCAGTAGAGATGGCATGAGGTGTGGATTTCACTGATTCACAGACAGCCATAACTGCCTAACTAGATGGTTTGGAGCATTCTCTGAGGGCACATCTCATGGTCTGCTTGACTCAGGAGTAAAGACAGCTTACAGTGTGGGCCATACTGATTAACAAAGAGCCAAAGTTTAGAGCCATTATCACAGATATGGAAGGAATAAGACTGAAGAACTGGCAACAAGGTGGCTGGAGAAGAGGCTATGTGGATGGATCTCTTGAACCAAGAGGGAAAGAAAATCTACATCCTATTTGAATATCTACTGGAAAGGAGACTCCCAATTAACCACGTGGACATGACAAGTCACCCTACAAATTCTTATCTAACTCTTCCTGTGATAATCTAGGGCTTGTTCAATAAGCAAAGTGACCATGGTGGCAAAGGCAACAACATGGAATGCCTTTCATCTTGGCTAACCTGTTCACCAATACTAATGAGTACCCAACTTGCCAGGTGCAACAATCTCTCCTGAGGGAGCAGCCTGCCACAGAGTAGCAGGTTGATTATTTTGAACCCATTCTATCAAGAGAAATTAACAGTTTATCCTCAGTGGAATATACACTTACTCGGGTATTGGCTTTGCCTTCCCTGACTGCCATAATTCTGCCAGCAACACTGTATGAGTAGTTCAACTTACTAGGTAACACGCTTTGTCTACCATAGGGCAAATGGACCATGGAATGGGTAATAACCACTTGTAGGAAGTGAGAACTGTAATAGGTATGCATATTTCTTCCTTCCTCAGTGTGTCATGTTATATTTATGTATGTTAAATCACTTCCTCCTCCCTTTCCCCTAGTTTGGACAGGGTGTGTTGGTGATATTATCCACGCAATGGAGTCCTTAGATTATAGAACTCCAAGACAGGGTGGTGCCTCAACCAGAGGAACAGGATCCTCACTTAAAAAGCCTACACTTGTGGACGTCAACCTAGCAGATCTTAGGTCCGTGCTTTTACAGAGTAAAAGACCCTTGCTACTTCTACAATGGAGAGTTGTATTATGAAAGATGTAAATATGCTGTTGCTGCTTTTTTTTGTTTTTGAAATATAAGAGGGGTTTATGTTGATGCAGGAGAGCCAAACATGTTGGTAACATGTGGTTGTAATGGCAGGATTTAAGCTAGAATTCTCTCTTAGCTTCTTTCCTGCTTCTGTCACCTCCAGATGAGTAGCATTCAAATGTCTTCTTCTTGGTTTTATAAACTAGACTGGATTTTGTAGTCAGCAACTGAACTCTGCAGATACTCAGCATTACTGGAAGGATCAAGTAAGGTAATATATGTAAAATGTTTTGAGAAATAAAGTACGAAAACATATGTAAGGTACAATTTTCCATTTTATACATAAAGATTGAGAAAATGGATCAGAAGATACATTGGAAGTATCAGGAGGGAAATATTCAACAAAAATATGAATTCAATATATTGATATAATGTATAAGATATAGGCTAAATACACACACATATGGTTGAGTAGTGAGTAGAAAAAAGAACTCACAATAGTTAAAGGTTCAGAGAGTGTAGAGATTAAAATCTCAGCTGAGAAACCTGGGTTGTAATTCAGGTTTTGTTGCTAGCCCTTTTTCACTTAGGTCATGGCAAATCGATGCATTTGAAATGCTCTTACCTAATTTAATGATCTTTGTATCTGAAAGCCACGGTACTCAGTTCTCCATTAGAAGTGCAAATGTTTTAATTCCTTTTTCCAGTAAGTGTTTTAATTTTTCATTGACCCATCTACATTTTCTCAGCCTCCTAGGTAAGCATCAACACACAGCTGGCTGAAGTTAGGATAATGCCTGTAGTCACAGAACAGTCTAAGTTTTCTTGGCTTTTTAGTGCTATTTTCTTATCAAATTTTATCAATTCAGCCATTGATGGGCTAGAGATAAAAAAAAAAAAAAAAAAGAAATAGCAGGCAATAAAAAGCTACCTAAATACACTTCTGGGGAAACAGGCATATATCTACTAGTTAGAAAAAGAAATTGCTGATAGTAGCTTGTTCAGGTATGTTCAGACACACTTTGGAAGCCAAAGTGATCCTAGAGGCACCCCACACATCTGAGTCTGCGCAGCAGGAGAAATAGTCTAGGGCAGAACAACCTTTTAGAACAATCTCAAAACTACAAGAGACTTTCAGAGTCAACTCCAGTGCAAAGAAATACCCTGAAATTTAGATGACGTCAATCTATTTTCCAGAAATATGAAGTCATAGACTTTGTCTGAGCTTATATCCTTTCTCACGTATCAATGTAGTGTGTCTGTGAAGACATGTCTCAAGCAAACATTGTGTTGTGTATGCTTCCTCTATTCTGGGCTGTTTATTCAAAGTGATACTTCTATCAGTCAGCAGACATTTACTGAGTACCTCTTCAGAGGATAGCTCTAAGGTGTGAGCTTGCTACTGCTTTTTGTTTGGTTCAAATAGTCAGAATTTCTGATAATAGAAATTACTCAAGGGAAATGAAGGTCTGCTTTTCCAAATAGTAACTAAAAATCTAGTAGTAGTCTATACGAATATATTCTTTGATAAGCCGAATGTGGTATACAATAAGAAATTATTCATTCAATAATCCATCAAAAAGCTTAAGAAAGAAATACTAAATTTGGGACCTGAATGAACCAGATAGATAAGGGCACATCATTGTTTTAGGTGTGTAAATAAAAAATATTCTTATAGAAAAGATAATGGCATAGGTCACACACTCTGGACTGGTTGACTCTAAGAACATACATGCTAGGTCTAAGTCAGGGAGTCAAATGTACAAGTCTTTACCTGGCAGATATAATACTATCTCCCTTAGGCAGCAACGGAAAAGCCCAGAAAACAGCGCATAATTCTTAATGATATTCCTGGTCTTATTTTTTATAGTCAGAATATGGAAATCATCCTAGAGATTGTCTAGGAAGGTTTGTAAACATTGAAATTATTTATTGCAACTCATAATCTAGGAATTGTTTTGTGTTATTTTTTAAAGCTACTTTCTTTAAAAAAAAAAAAAATCTCATTTTTGGTGGCAATATATACGACTCTGCTGGCACAATAGTTAAGAGTTCGGCTGCTAACCAAAAAGTTAGCAGTTCGAATCCACTAGTTGCTCCTTGGAAACCCTATAGGGCAGTTCTACTCTGTCCTGTAGGGTTCCTATAAGTCAGAATCAACTCGACAGCTACGGGTTTGGTTTTTGTTGTTTACACACAACCAAACATACACCCATTCACAATTTCTACGTGAACAGTTCAATGACATTGGTTATATACTTCACATGGTGTCAGCATTCTGTCTTTACTCATATTGTTTTCTCACCATTAATTTTGGCTCTCTGCCCTTTAAAGTTCTCACTTGTGGTTTAAATTAACTGTTGTCATTATAAACTCATATAGGTAATCCTTTATGAAAGTCCAGTGCTCAAGGAAAACATCCTTTCTTAATTGGGCTAAGCTGTTCTTTAGTTTAACGATGGCTTCGTGGGATAGTTTCGGTTCAAGGTTTAAAGATTATTTCTGGGGATTAGATTTGGGAGTTCCACCAGTCTCAGTGGAGCCATTAAGTCTGGTTTCCGTATGAGTTTGAAGTTCTGTTCCATGCTTTTCCTCTTTTTGATCAGGATCCATCTGTTGCGTCCTTGATCAAAACATTCAGTAATGGTAGCTGGGCACCACCCATTTCTTCTGGTCTCATGGTAATGAAGGTAGTAGTAGTTTATGGCAGCAATTAAACCTGCAGTCCATTTTCTTCTCCAATTCCTGGGTCTCCTTCTGCCTCTGCTGTTCCAGGCAGATAGAGATTAATTGTTGTATCTTGGGTGGCTGCTTACAAACTTTTTTTTTTTCAATTTTTATTGTGCTTTAAGTGAAAGTTTACAAATCAAGTCAGTCTCTCATATAAAAATTTATATACACCTTGCTATATACTCCTAATTGCTCTCTCCCTAATGAGACAGCACACTCCGTCTCTCCACTCTCCATTTTTGTGTCTATTTGGCCAGTTTCTGACCCCCTCTGCCCTTTCATCTCCCATCCAGACAGGAGCTTGCTCACAAACTTTTAAGACCCTAGGCACTACTCACCGAACTAGGAGGTAGAACAGAAACTCTAAAAACAACGTTAGACCAATTGACTGGATAGATTCATGAAGCCATTACCCTAAACCTTCAAACCAAGAAAACTAATCCCATGAAGTGTTTAGTTGTACCTAAGTAGTATAAACAGGCATAGCCTTTTCTTTTTTTTTCGGCTGCTGTTGCAGTTGTAAAATTACATAAAATACTTTATTTGCCATTTAAAAGCTACTTTCCAGTAATGCTCTGTGTTGCCTTTAAAAATTGTGATTTTAATGTTACAGAGTGTTAGATCATAGAACAATGTATTTGTTCCAGGTTGTTTTGTTAAAGAAACTGGTGGCCCCAATTATTCAAGATGGAATGCATGCCAGTGACTGTGTTTGTTGCTCATTATCAGAATAATAACTCTTAGATCAGTTGGCTAGCAATGTGCTTCCCTGTGGCCTGTCACTGCTGTCTTAGTCATCTAGTGCTCCTCTAACAGAAATAACACAAGTGGATGGCTTTAACAAACAGAAGTTTATGCTCTCACAGTCGAGTAGGCTACAAGTCCAAATTTAGGGCGTCACCTCCAGGGGAAGGTTTTGTCTCTCTGTCGACTCTGGAGGAAGGTCCTCGTCATCCGTCTTCCCTTGGTCTCGGAGCATCTCAGCACAGGAACCTCAGGTCCAAAGGACACGCTCTGCTCCCAGCACTGCTTTCTTGGTGGTATGAGGTCCCCAACTCTCTGCTTGCTTCCCTTTATCTCTTGAGAGATAAAAGGTGGTGCAGGCCACACCCCAGGGAAACTCCCTTTACCTTGGATCAGGGAGGTGACCTGAGTAAGGGTGGTATTACAATCCCACCCTAATCCTCTTGAACATCAAATTACAATCACAAAATGGAGGACAACCACAGAATACCGGGAGGGAATCGTGGCCTAACCAAGTTGACACATATATTGGGGGGAGGGGGGGAGGATAATTCAATCCATGACAACTGCCAAAAGAAAACAGAGAGAGCCATCCTTCGTGCAGCCTTGATGAGAAATCACACATCTGTCCTTGTTTCAACATTGAAAGTCACAGTTAATCCTCGGTATTTTGATACTATCTACTCACCAACATTAGAGTAAATTCAAGAAAAAAAACAGTACCTCTTTGTTTATGAACCGCACATTGGGCACTTTAAATCATTCTGCTGTACAAATAAATGTATGCCTTCTTTTAGCAAGTAAGCACTGTATGTAATCACTACATTTTCCTTTGTGAAATTAACAAAATAACAGGCATACAAATGAAAAGTGTGCCTTCTGTAGTTCCCTTACTAGCCTGTCTTTTAAAATGATGCCCAAACAACAGCAGTCCAATCACCAAGACTGTAAGACAGGTACTCCAAGGCCCCATTAAATACTATATTTGCATACAGTGTCAGTTTACACTAAATCCTCTCCACTCAGGACTAATGATTCCAGTAAGGCTTATCAAAATATCATGTACAATTAAAAGCTATGTTATGATAATGAAAAATTGTGAGGAGTTCTCATAACAGAATACATTCTTAGCAAGTGAACACAGAACATTCTCCAGGATAGGCCATATTCCAGCCCATAAAATAGGCTTCAGTGAATTTAAGAGGGCTGAAATCATACAAAGTATGTTCTCAGACTGCATTGGAATGCAATTAGAAATCAAATAAGTATGTTCTCAGACCACACTGGAATGAAATTAGAAATTAACAGCAGAAGGAAATTTGCAGATACATTGAAATTAAACAGTACACTTCTAAATAACCAATGGATCAAAAAATAACCAATGGTTTCCGAGGGAAACCAGAAAATTTTGAAAATAATTCAAGACGAATGAAAATGAAAACAGAACATAACATAACATATGGGATGCAGCTAAAGCAGTGCTTAGAGGAAAATTTATAGATGTGAATGCCTGTATTAGAAAAGAAGAAAGATCTCAAGTCAATAACCTAAGCCTCTTTCTTAAACTAGAAAAATAAGACCAAACTAAACCAAAAGCAAACGGAAGGGAGAAAATAATAAAGACTAGGCAGAAATAAATGAAACAGGATAGAAAAACAAGGAAAAAGATCAACAAAACCAGAGGTTGGTTTCTTGAAAAATGACAAACGTTTTACTAAACTGATGAATAAAGAGATGATGCAGATTACGAAAATCAGGAATCAAAAAGCACAAACACTACTGACATTACAGAAATCAAAAGGATTATAGGAAAAGTTTAAGGGAATGAAAAACTATACAACGAATTAGATACCTGAAATGAAATGGACAAATTCCTAGAAAGATACACACTGCTGAAACTGATCTAAGTAGAAAGAGAAGAATCTGAAAAGATCTAAAAGAGAATTGAGTCAGCAATTTAGAAACTACCCATTTGGCTTCATTTGGTGAATTCTACCAAGCATTTAAAGAATTAATATCAATCCTTCACAAACTGTTGACAAAAATTAGAGGAGTAGGGAACACTTACCAACTATGTGCCACTATTACCCCAATAATAAAAACCAAACAGAATTCTCAAAAAAACTACAGACACTATCTCTTATGAATGTAGATGCAAAAACCCTCAAATAATATGAGCAAACAGAATCCAGAAACACAGAAAAAGGATTATATACCATAACCAAACAGGATATATCCCAGGAATGCATTTTAATGTCTGAAAATCAATTCATGTAATACAATCATATCAACAGAATAAAGGACCAGAATCACACAATCATATCAAAAGACTGAGAAAAAGCATTTGACAAAATCCAACAACCTTTCATAATAAGAACACTCAACAAACTGGAAAAGAGAGAGATTTCTCAGTATGACAAAGGACATACACAAAAAACCCACAGCTAACATCATACTTAGTGGTGAAAGACTGGATGCTTTCCCCTATAGTCAGGAACAAGCCAAGGATGTTGGCTCTCATCACTTCTTTTCAATATTGTACTGAAAGTTCTGATTAGGGCAATTAAGCATGAAGAAGAAACGAAAGGCATCCAGATTGGAAAAAAAGGAAGCAAAATTCTGTATTTCCAGATGACATAATCCTGTCTACAGAAAATTCTAAGGAATCCACTAAAAAAAGTATTAGAATAAACAAGTTCGTCAAGCTCGCAGGATACAAGATCAATATACAAAAATTAATTGGGCTGGGGAATGGGGATGGTTGGTTGGAAACGGAGTGACTGCTAATGTTCTAAAATTAATTCTAGAGATGGTTGAACAATGCTATGAATATACTAAAAACCACTGAATTGTACACTTTAAATGGATGAACTGTATGTGAATTATATATTAATTCTTATAAAAAGAACCTTTCATATACTTCTGTATGAAATATATCCTTGAATCCTTTTAGATGACCTTGTATCATCTAAGAAGACGGGAAAGAATGAGTAAGGTGAAAACACTAACATGATACTTCCTTTAACTAACCTGCTTTTACCAAGCACCAACCAATTTGGATACAACGGACAAAATGTATTCTTAGCAAAAGCCAGTCAATTCCTTGACATGTGCAAATATGCCACCTCTGGTCTTTTCTATCATCAAAGCCATACTTTCCAACTATGGATCCTTCTTCGTTCCCAACTTTCCCATTCCAGTCACCATTAATTATTAATGTGTCTTGATTACATATTTGATCAGTTTCACATTGCAAGAGTTGGTAAAAATCTTCAATTTCTTCATCTTTGGCACTAGTGGTTGGTGTGTAAATCTGACTAATAGTCTGTTAACTGGTCTTCCTTGTAGGCGTATGGATATTAGCCTACCGCTGACAGCGTTGTACTTCAGGATAGATCTTGAAACATTCTTTTTGACAATGAATGCAACGCCATTCCTTTTCACTTTGTTATTCCCGGCATAATAGACCATATGACTGTCCAATTCAAAATAGCCAACAGTAGCCTATTTCAGCTCACTAATGCCTAGGATATCGATCTATATGTGTTTGATTTCATTTTTGATGACTTCCAATTTTCCTAGATTCATACTTCATACTTTCCATGTTCCTACTATTAATGGATGTTTGCAGCTGTTTCTTCTTATTATGAGTCGTGCAACATCAGCAAATATAGGTCCCGAAAGCTTTACTACATCCATGTCATTAAGATTGATTCTATTTTGAGGAGGCAACTCTCCCCCAGTTGCATTTTGAATGCCTTCCAACTTGAGGGGCTCATCTTCCAGCAATACATCAGACAATGTTCTGCTGCTGTTCATTCATAAGGTTTTCACTGGCCAGTTTTTTTTTTTTTAGAAGTAGATTGTCAGGTCCTTCTTCCTAGTCTGTCTTAGTCGGGAAGCTCCATGAAACCTGTCCACCAGGGGTGACCCTCCCGGTATTTGAAATACTGGTTTCATAGTGTGATGGTTAAGATTGTGTGTCAACTTGGGTGGGCCATGATTCTTAGTGTTTTGGCAGTTGTATAATGTTGTGATCACTTCCCTGTTGAAATGTGATATGTGATTACCCCCTTGATGGAATCTACTGAGTGGTACTGGCGGGGGCGGGGCCTGTGGTGGCTCACCTTGCCCTCAGCCTTCATTTTCCTGCCCTTCACTGTCTACTTCCTTCCTGCTTGCCTTGCCAAGGTTTTTTGGCTTGTTCTGGATCCTGCAGCTGCCTCTTGTTCATCTGACCTCTGGTTATTGAGACTTGAGCTAGCAGCTTACCTACCAGTCTTGGGTTTGCCAGCCCCTGCAGCTGCATGAATCAGGAGAAGCCTTGCATTCTTACCTGCCAATCTCAGGATTGGTCAATATTCACAGCCTGTGAGCAAGAGTCCTGCTCTCCAACCTGCCGATCTTAGGTTCGCCAGCCCCGCAGCTACGTAAATCAGAAGAAGCCTTGCGGTCTTGCCTGCCGATCTTGGGATTTGTTGATCTTCACAGCCTGAGAGCAAGAGTCTTGCTCTCTGATCTGCTGATTTTGGGTTTGCTAGCCCCTGAGACTACGTGAATCAGGAGAAGCCCTATCTTGATCCATGAACTTGGGATGTTCCAGCCTCAACAACTGCATGAGCTTTTCCTTGATATAAATCTCTCTATATATGTATTTATACACTTCACTGGTTTTGCTTCTCTAGAGAACCCAGCCTAAGACAAATAGCTTTCAGCATCACAGCAACATGCAAGCCTCCACAGTATGACAGAGAGACAAGTGAATACAGATTAGCTCAAGCAAATGGAAGAAATGATGAAGTAAAAAGAGCTGAGCAGAAGATTTCAAAGGGTGGCTCGAGAAGAAAAAAGAATTAAAATAAATGTGCAATGACCTGAAGTTGGAAAACCTAAAGGGAAGAACACACTTGACATTTCTCAAGCTGAAAGAATTGAAGAACAAATTCAACCCTCAAATTGCAATACTGAAGGATTTATGGAAACCTTGGTGGTGTAGTGGTTAAGTGCTACGGCTGCGAACCAAGGGGTCGGCAGTTCGAATCCGCCAGGTGCTCCTTGGAAACTCTATGGGGCAGTTCTACTCTGTCCTATAGGGTTGCTATGAGTTGTTATTGACTCGACAGCACTGGGTTTGGTTTTTGGTTTTTATGGGCAAAATATTGAAGAACGCAGAAAGCATCAAAAGAAGATGGAAAGAATACACAGAGTCATTGTACCAAAAAGAACTGGTCGATGTTCAGCCATTTCAGGAGACAGCTTATGATAAAAAATCAGTGGTATTGAAGGAGGAAGTCTAAGCTGCACTGAAAGGACTGGAAAGAAACAAGGCTCCAGGAATAGGTGAAATACCAACTGAGATGTTTTAACAAATGGATGCAATGCTGGATGCATTCACTTATCTATGCCAAGAAATCTGTAAGACAGCTAGCTACCTGACCAACTGACTTGAAGAGATCTATATTTGTGCCCATCCCAAAGAAAGGAGATTCAACAGAATGCAGAAATTATTGAACAATATCATTAGTATCACATAAGAGTAAAATTTTGCTGAATAATTCAGAAATGGTTGAAGCAGTACATCAACAGGGAACTGCCAGAAATTCAAAAGAGGAGGTGGAATGAGGGATATCATTGCTGATGTCAGATGGATCTTGGCTGAAAGCAGAGAATACCAGAAAGGTGTTTACCTGTGTTTTATTGACTATGCAAAGGCATTTGACTATGTGGATCATAACAAATTATGGATAACACTGAGAAGAATGGGAATTCCAGAACACTTAACTGTGCTCATAAGGAACCTGTACATAGGCTAAGAGGCAGTCTGTGGAACAGAATAAGGGGATGCTACATGGTTTAAAATCAGGAAAGGTATACATCAGGGTTGTATCCTGTCACCGTACTTACTCAGTCTGTGTGGTGAGCAGATAATCTGAGAAGCTGGACTATATGAAGAAGAATGTGGCATCAGGGTTGGAAGAAGACTTAGTAATGATGGGTGGTGACATGCAGATGACAACTGAAGCATTTACTGATCAAGATCAAAGACTACAGCCTTTAGCATGGTAACACCTCAACAAAAAGAAAACAAAAATACTCATGACTGGACCAGTAAGCAACATCAGAATAAATGGAGAAAATTGTTAAAGCTGTTAAAGATTTCATGTTGCTTGGATCCACAATCAATGCCCATGGAAGCAGCAGTCAAGAAATCAAATGATGTATTACATTGGGCGAATCTGGTGCAAAAGATTTCTTTAAAATGTTAAAAAGCAAAGATGTCACTTTTACGACTAAGGTGTGCCTGACCCAAGCCACGGTATTTTCATTAGCCTCATATGCATGCAAAAGCTGGGCAGTGAATAGGGAGGACTGAAGAAGAATTGATGCCTTTCAATTATGGTGTTGGTAAAGAATACTGAATACACCATGGACTCCTGGAAGAACAAAAAAATCTATCTTGAAAGATGTACAACCAGAATGCTCCTTGGAAGCAAAGATGGTGAGACTTCATCTCATGTACTTTGGGTATGTGATCAGGAGAGACCAGTCCCTGGAGAAGGAAGGATATCATGTTTGGTAGAGTAGAGGGCCAATGAAAAAGAGGAAGACTCTCAGTGAGATGGACTGACACAGTGGCTGCAGCGGTGGGCTTGGGAGTGGCAAGAGTTGTGGGGATGGTGCAGGACCAGAGAGTGTTTTGTTCTCTTATATACAAGGTTGCTTTGGGTCGAAGGCTACTTGATGGCACCTAACAATAACAACAAGGGACTCTCTCTTCAGAAAAAGGTTTGTTAGGGAATTAAAAAAGTTAACATGTATATAGCAGTTAGAAGACAAGTAAGCTCTCACAGGTGGTTACTATTATTGTTGCTCTCTTCAATTCCTGATCTTTGTGAAGGGAACAGGAGAACTTCAGTGTCCATTCACTCATTTAACACCTTTGAGCAACTACCTGGTCATATGCTTGGCACTCAGTCTGTCTACCCTTGTAGGGAAAGAATCCTACATCCTCAGCTACAGAAATTTCTTCTTATAAAGAAATAAATCAGTTCACATTAGACAAAAGACAAGCACAGAAATTATGTTTTAACTTGATAGAGAAGTAGCAATTTTTTCTAGTGGGTTCTACTTGGTAATTTTCCAGGTTCAAATTTGGGTATCAAAATGTGAGAACTTTCCCTAGGTAAGAATCCAATTCCACTTCTGTCTCTAACCTAACATGCTTCTAAGAATATACTTGAGCCTCTTGATAGAAGTAGCTATAATCAGATGACTCTATATAACAGAAGGAGACCCCAGTTTTTAGATCATGGTAATAATGTACCTAAAAGGCCTTAGAACACTGCTTGTTGACTTTATTTTGGGCTACAGTCAGTCTCCTGTAACAATCTTATGTAAAGGGACCTTCTCTTCAGAAAAAGGAACATACATATAAATATCACATAATCTCTGTCCTAGAGACAAGACAGTGTTATTGTTCATCAGTTCCTTTGTCTTATCTCTGGAGTTCAGTTTATCCTCCTGGGGATAATCTGTCCAGCCAACTCCCCTAAATGGGCTGTTACTCTTTGTTGACAGCTTTTGGGATGACAGCTGTCATGGAGGGTCAGCAGAGGGGAACTATTCAATGATACAGTATCTACTGAGTATCTATGAGTATCTATTTAGGGCTTATTAGAATAAAGTAAGGCTATTTGGGGTGTGGACTGGTTTCAGATCTTATCTCTTATGCTGCCATTTTCTATTAACTCTGTTGAACAGAAAGAAGTAAAAGAGGTAAAAGTAATATATTGCTGTTGTTAGGTGCCATTGACTCATAATGACCCTACAGGAAAGAGTACAACTGCCCCCATAGGGTTTCCAAGGAACTTTAAAAGGACTTTTAACAGGCAAAGCAAAAAAAAAAAACAAAAAAAAAAAACAGGCTTACATTAAAATAAATAACTATCCAAAATATAAAAAATGATAAAATATCAGTTCAAAAATAAAACAAGCCCAAGAATATGATAAAAAGAACACACACACACACACACACACACACACACACACACACTATATGATGAAAGTTAAGTAGCAATGGTCCCCTGAATAAGGCAGCTATGGATGGCCTTCACTGCCTTCCAGGACCTCATGGCTTCGAATTTCATTTGTAGATAAAACCATCTCACATTAGTCACTCATTAGCTAGAGCTTTATGACCATAAAACACCTCTACATTTCCTGTTTTCTGGGTAGCCTAAATTAAAAAAAAAAAAAAACAAAAAACCCATAAGCTTTCTTTTTTGTTCTGTCATTTTTATTTTCCAAAAATACTGCAAAGATGAATCGATTTTGTAGGAAATACCTGCATACTCACAGCCTAGACTCTATCATTAAGTATTTTACTATACTTGCTTAACAATTATCTCTTCCTCTGTCCTTCCAGTCTAACTTATGTTCAATGCATTGAAGTAAATTACAGACATTAGTACACACACCCCTGCCCCAAATACTCTGGCATGCGTATCATTAACTGGAATTCAGTATTTTACAGGTTTTGTATTTCCTCAGGTTTTTATTATATTATCTTTTTCTGAATATAAAAGAACCTATCCATAATAGAAAGTTTAAAAACCCTGAAAATTTTAAAGAAGTAAAGCAAATAGAAAAGCAAACAAAATCCTCCTAATTCTACTACCTAAGATCAGCTACCTCTAATTTTGGCATATTTCCATCCATGCAGTTTTCCTCCTTTATACAAGTAGAATCATATGATAGATGCATATCTGGCTTTTATCACTTAATATTTTATTATAACCTAACAGAATGTTTTTAAAGGCCTGTCTAAATAAGTTGGATCTATTTTTCTAGGTTTATTCTAGAGTCCATTTGGGTTTCTTCCAGAGTCTGGGCCCAGTGGAGGACACTTTCTCAGGTTTCCTGCCAAATGGCTTATGGAAAGACTCCCCTCATTATTTCCTAAAATAGAACATATGAAGGAACTGAATTGTGTCGAGGCATCGTGTTCTTACGCTTCTCATTCAGGTGTCTACATACACTGATTATTGATGACACTGGTATTTGTACTGTACTGACATACTTTAAAAAAAAAATTAAAGTGAAATTTACTTAACAAAAATTAACCATTTTAAAGTGCATAATTCAGTGGTGTTTCATATATTCACAATGCTCTGCAACCACTACCACTGTCTAGTTCATCACCCCAAAAGGAAACCCCATACTCACTGAGCAGTAACTCTCCATTCACCCATCCCCTTAGCCTTAACAACCATTAATCTGTCCTTTGCCTCTATGGATTTATCTGTTTTGGATATTTCAAATAAATGGAACTGTATGATCTGTGACCTTTTGTGTTAGGCTTCTTTTACTTAGCCTAATGTTTGGTAGGTCCATCCGTGTTGTAGCATGCATCAGTGCTTCGTTCCTTTTATGGCTGAATAATACCCCATTTGATGGATATACCATCATTTATCCATTCATCTGCTGATGGACATATGTGTTGTTTCCACCTTTTGCCTCTTGTGAATATTTCTACCATGAACATTCATGTACAAGTTTTGTTTGAGTACCTGTTTTCAATTCTTTTGGGTAAATAAGTAGGAGTGGAATTGATTGGTCAAATAGTAATGGTATATTTAACATTTTGAGGTACTGTTTTCCATAGCAGCTGTTATAGACTGAATTGTGTCCCCAAAAATACGTGTTGTAAAAACCTCTATGTCTAGTTATAATCTTATTTGGGAATGGGTTGTGTTTGTTATGTTAATGAGGCAGGGTTAGTGTAGGGTGTATCTTGCATCAATATTTTTTTGAGATACAAAGAGATTAAACAAGCAAACTAGAAGCAGAGATGGGGGAAGAGAAGACTGCCCAGGAACAGACGCTCAGAAGTGACAAGGACCTTCCTCCAGAGCAGACAGAGAGAAAGCATTCCCCTGGAGCCAATACCCTGAAATCAGATTTATAGCCTCCTAAACTGTGAGAAAATAAATTTCTGTTTGTTAAAGGCATCCACTTGAAAAATAAATTTGTCTGTTAAAGCCATCCACTTGAGGTATTTCTATTATAGCAGCACTAGGTAACTAAGATAGCAGCTGGAACATTTTACACTCCCACCAGCAGTGTATAAGCTTTCTGATTTCCTACATCATCACCAACACTTGTTATTTTGATTTTTCTATTTTAGACATCATTGCAGAAGAATGAGGCTCCAGGAATTGACAGAATACCAATCGAGATGTTTCAACGAATGGATGCAACACTGGAAGCACTCACTTGTTATGCCAAGAAATTTAGAAGACCTGGCCAGATGACTGGAAGAGATCCTTATTTGTGCCCATTCAAGATCTAACAAAATGTGGAAATTATTGAACAATATCATTAATATCACAAGCAAGTAAAATTTTGCTGAAGATAATTCAAAAGCGGTTGCAGCACTGCATCGACAAGAAACTGCCAGAAATTCAAGCTGGATTCAGAAAGGGACATGGAACAAGGGATATCACTGCTGAGGTCAGATGGATCTTGGCTGAAAGTAGAGAATATCAGAAGGATATTTACCTGTGTTTTATTGACTATGCAAAGGCATTCAACTGTGTGGATCATAACAAAGTATAGATAACATTGCAAAGAATGGGAATTCCAGAACAGTTAATTGTGCTCATGAGGAACCTATACATAGAGTAAGAAGCAGTCTTTCGAACAGAACAAGGAGATACTGTATGGTTTAAAATCAGGAAAGGTGTGCATCAGGGCTGTATCCTTTCACCATATTTATTCAATCTGTATGCTAAGCAAATGATCCAAGAACATGGCACCAGGATTGGTGGGAGACTCCTTAAAAACCTGTGATATGCAGATGAAACAACCTTGCTTGCTGAAAGCGAAGAGAACTTGAAGCACTTGTTGTTGCTGCTAGGTGCCGCCAAGTCGGTTCCGACTCATAGTGACCCTATGTACAGCACAACGAAAGAATGCCCGGTCCTGCGCCATCCTCACAATTGCTATGTTTGAGCTCATTATTGCAGCCACTGTGTCAATTCACCTTGTTGAGGGTCTCACTCTTTTTCTCTGACCCTCTACTTTACTAAGCATAATGCCCTTCTCCGGGGACTGGTCCCTTCTGATGACATGTCCAAAGTATGTGAGATGAAGTCTCGCCTCCCTGCTTCCAAGGAACAGACTAGCTGTATTTTCTTCCAAGACAGATTTGTTTGTTCTTCCAGCAGTCCATGGTATATTCAATATTCTTTGCCAAAACCATAATTCAAGGCATCAGTTCTTCGGTCTTCGTTATTGTCTAGCCTTCACATGCATACAAGGAGACTGAAAATACCATAGCTTGGATCAGCCGCATCTCAGTCCTCAAAGTTGATATCTTTGCTTTTTCACGCTTTAAACAGGTCTTTTACAGCAGATTTGCCCAACGCAATGTGTTGTTTGATTTCCTGACTGCTGCTTCCATGGGAGTTGATTGTGGATCCAAGTAAAATGAAATCCTCGACAATGTCAGTCTTTTCCCTATTAACATTATGTTGCTTATTGGTCCAGTTTTGAGGATTTTTGTTTTATGTTCAGGTATAATCCATACTGAAGGCTGTAGTCTGAACTTTCTCAGTAAGTGCTTCAGTCTGCATACTCTGGACATGTTATCAGGAGGGATCAGTCCCTAGAGAAGGACATCGTGCTTGGAAAAACAGAGGGTCATCGAAAAAGAGGAAGACACTCTAGGAGATAGATTGACAGAGTAGCTGCAACAATGGGTTCAAAGATAGCGCTGACTGTGAGGATGGTGCAGTACTAGGCAGTGGTTTGTTCTGTTGTACATGGGGTCGCTATCAGTGAGAATTGACTTGATAGCATCTAACAACAACAAGAACATAATAGTGGGTGTTAAGTGATACATTACTGTGGTTTTTTGTTTGCATTTTTGTAATGACTAATGATGAGCCCTGGTGGCACAGTGGTTAAGAGCTTGGCTGCTAACCAAAAGGTTGGTTTACACCTTCTTGGAAACCCTATGGGGCACTTCTACTCTGTCCATATGCTGGCTGTGAGATGGCAATGACTCAGTGGCAGTGAGTTTGGTTTGGGATAATGACAAATGAAGGAGGCCTGGTGGTGCATTAGTGCTTGGCTGTTAACTGAAGTCAGCAGTTGAAATCCATCAAGGTCTCTGTGGAAGAAAGATGTGGATGTTTGCTTCTATAAAGATTTACAGTCTTGGAAACCCTATGGGGCCATTCTACTCTGTCTTATAGGGTTACTGTGAGTTGAAATCAACTGGACAGCAATGGGTCTAATGACTAACGATGTTGAGTAACTTTTCATGTGCTTGTTGGCCATTTGTTATTTTCTTTGGAGAAATGTCTATTCAAGTCTTTTGCCCAGTTTTTAAATGGGTTTTGTGTCTTTTTTTGTTGGTGAGCTGTAAGAGCTGTTTTTATATTCTGGATGCTAGGTCTTTATTGGATACACGCTTTGCAAACATTTTCTCCCATTCTGTTGGCTGTCTTTTTGCTTTCGTGATAATGTCCTTTGATGCAAAAAAGATTTAAATTTTAATGAAGTTCACTTTATCTTTCTTTTAGTGCTGGTACTTGTGATGTCATATACAGGAATCCACTGTTAAATCTAAGGTCAGAAAAATCTGCCCTTGTGTTTTCTTCTAAAGTTTTATAGTATTAGCATTTACATTTAGGTCATTGATCTACTTTGAGTTAACTTATATATAGAGAGAGAGAGAGTGAGCCCAGCTTCTTTCTTTTGCATATGGGTAAAAAAATAAAATAAAATAAATTTTTTTTACCTAGTTGCCCAGCACCATTTGTTCAAGAGATTATTGTTTCCTCATTAAATGGCACCCTAATTGAAATCAATTACCCATATGTATGGGTTTCTTTTCAAACTCTCAATTTTTTTCCATTGATCCATATGTCTGTCCTAATGCCAGCACCACACTGCTTTGATAATTGTAGCTTTGTAATAAGTTTTGAAATTGGGAAGTGTGACTCCTCCTACTTTATTCTTTTTTCTTCCAATATTTGTTTCACTATTTGAGACCTCATGTAATTCCAAATGAATCTGAGGATTGATTTTTCCATATCTGTAAAAAATTTTGGTAGGGATCGCAATTATAGATTAGTTTGGAGAGTACTGGAATCTTAACAATATTATGTCTTCCAATCCATGAATACTGGATGTCTTGCATTTATATAGCTTTTTTTTTCAATTGTGGTAAAACATATATAACAAAAAATTTCCCATTTTAACCATTTTTAAATATACAATTCAGATTAGAGGCGAGGCCAAGACGGCAGTCAGACACTTCCGGTGAACCCTCTTACAACAAAGACCCAAAAAAACAAGTGAAAAGATTACATTTATGACAAGCTAGAAGCCCTGAACATCAAAGGAAAAGTTAGAAAACAGGCTGAGCGGCAAGGGGAGGGAGAGATGGTTCAGGAGAGAGGAACTGCCGGACCTGAATCGCTGGGAACCCTCAGGCACCATTCCCAGGGGCGGCTGCAGCAGGCTGGTGGTAGCGTTCAGGTGCAGTTTCCTCAGGGAGAAACCTCCAGCCGCACAGCCTACTCACACCTCCAGAAACACAGAAGAATGGTGCTCTCGCTAAAAGCTAAGTGCTTGTGTGTACTTTACCACGCTCCCCGCCCCGAAGCCGGCTTCAATGGCTGTCAATTTCCCTGGGCCTGAGACAGGTCCTTGTTGCACGAACAGAGCCATTCATCCAGCCTTGGGGAAGGAACAAATTCACAATTGGGGAAAAGATAATCTGCCAGCTCCACTAACCTGGGGAACTCAGGACAGAAGCGGTTCCTGTCCAGGCATAAATGGTCTGTGGACTTTGAACACCTTTCCCCCAGCATGGGCATTTGTGGGCATTATTTCAGAAGAATAGGCCCTCGCTTGCAGACTGTAGCTGTTTCAGCTGTGCGGTGGAGAGGAGGGTGTTTGATGTTTAATAACGCTTTGCCTATTAAACAGGGTCCTCAGCTACCCACCTCAGGGGCCTAAGGACAGGTGGCTCCACTCAGACTACCCAGCCACCTGCGATAGGGGTCCAAGGATAACCGGTACCTCCAAGTCCTTACAACCAAAAGCATTGGGTGCCCAAGGTCCGACTGCAAAATCCACCCACCTGTGTGGTCTAGGGAACAAGGAAGTGCTTTCTCACAGACACCCTGGGGGACAGTTGTCAGCTCCCTGCCTTGTTCAGAGCGTGACCCCCTGCTGCAACCAGATACCACTTCCAACACAAATCACCCCTGCCCCTCTACGACTGTAGGACAGAGCCTGTACCACATACTTGATGACCAGCTACCTGGACACCTGAGCTGAATCTATACAAGAAAAGTGAATGTACTCCTAGACTGATATAGCTGGTAACAACTCTAGCCATCTGGAGACAGGACTTTGGAGCTTCAAAGGTGAAAATAATCAAGCTAGCTCACTCAAGCAACCTATTTGGGCATATCAAAACCAAACAAAGCAAGAATCTAGGATACAGTAAGCAAACATATATTTATATAATAACTTACAGATGGCTCGGAGACAAAAGTCAATATCAAATCACATAAAGAAGCAGACCATGATCACTTCAACAAGTTCTCAGAACAAAGAATCAAAGGATCTTCTAGATGAAGTTGCCTTCCTGAAATTACCAGATGCAGAATACAGAAGATTAATATACAGAACTCTTCAAGACAACAGGAAGGAGATCAGGCAATATGCAGAACAAGCCAAGGAACACACAGATAAAGCAGTTGAGGAAATTAAAAAGGTTATTCAAGAACATAATGAAGAATTTAATAAGCTGCAAGAATCCATAGAGAGAGAGCAATCAGAAATTCAGAAGATTAACAATAGAATTACAGAATTAGACAACTCAATAGAAAGTTAGAGGAGCAGAACTGAAGAGGAAGAAGGCAGAATTTGTGAGAATGAAGCTAAAGCATTTGGCACCAACATACTTGAAGAAAAATCATACACAAGAATTAAAAAAAATGAAGAAACCCTAAGAATCAGGTGGGAATCTGTTAAGAGAAATAACCTACGAGTGATTGCTGTACCAGAACAGGGAGGGATAACAGAAAATATAGAGAAAACTGATGAATTTGTTGGCAGAAAATGTTCCTGATATTGTGAAAGATGAGAAGATATCTATCCAAGATGCTCATTGAACTCCACATAAGGTAGATCTTAAAAGAAATTCACCAAGACATATTATAAGCAAACTTGCCAAAGCAAAGATAGAGAATTTTAAGAGCAGCTAAGGATAAACAAAAAGTCATCTACAAAGGGGAGTCAATAAGAATTAGCTTGGACTACTCGGCAGAAACAATGTAGCCAAGAAGGCAGTAGGATGACTTATATAAAGCATTGAAGGAAAAAAATTGCCAACCAAGAATCATATATCCAGCAAAACTATCTTTCAAATATGAAGGTGAAATTAGGACATTTCCAGATAAACCAGAAGTTTAGGGAATTAGCAAAAACCAAATGAAAACTACAAGAAACACTAAAGGGAGTTCTCTGGTTAGAAAATCAATAATACCAGATATGAACCCAAGACTAGAGCACCAGACAGAGCTATCAGATGTCAACCCAGATAGGCAAATCACAAAAATAAAATAAAGATTAAAAAAACACTCAAAACAGGGAAACAGTGACGTCATTATATAAAAGAAGACAACATTAAAACAATAAAGAGGTACTAAGAAATGCAGTCATAGATCTTCCATATGGAGAGGATGACAAGGTATATCGCCTTTTAATTAAGAAATAAAAGTTACGTTTAAACAAAGAAAAATAGGGGTAAATATTAAGGTAACCACAAAGGAGACTAACTAGTCATCAAAATAAAATACAAGAAAAAAATAGAGACTCAGCAGAAACAAAATCAACTACAACAAATAAGAAGAAAAGACAATGTATAAAGAAACTATTCAGCACAAAAAATTAAGTGGGAAAAAGAAACTGTCAACAACACACAAAAAAGACATCAAAATGACAGTACTAAACTCATACCTATCCTAATTACACTAAACGTAAATGGACTAAATGCACCAATAAAGAGAGAGTAGCAGTATGGAGAAAAAAAATTACAGAATTAGACAATTCAGTAGGAAGTCAGAGCAGCAGACTCGAGCAACTGGAATGCAGGGTGGGGGATCTGGAGGACAAGGGAACTGACACCAATATAGCTGAAAAAAATCAGATAAAAGAATTAAAAAAAATAAAGAAACTCTAAGAATCATGTGGGACTCTATCAAGAAGGATAACTTCCATGTGACTGGAGTCCCAGAACATGGAGGGATAACAGAAAACACAGAGAGAATAGTTGAAGATCTGCTGGCAGAAAACTTCCCTGACATCATGAAAGACGAAAGGATATCTAAGATGCTCATCGAACCCCATATAAGATTGATCCAAAAACAAAATCACCAAGACATATTATCATCAAACTTGCCAAAACCAAAGATAAAGAGAAAATATTAAAAGCAGCCAGGGAACAAAAAATCCTTCCCTAATTGGACGAAAAACAAAGAACCAGCTCCAGCCAAGCATATGTGATCCACAGTCTTGGGCTTTCATCCCTACAGGGAAAAAGGTGGCTATTATAATGCAAAGGCATTTCTGATAGGGATCTGACTGCATTTGCTTTTTAGCGGATTTACTGGAAAGACAAGTTTCTCAGGTCTGATATCTCTGAGAATTCAACAGAGCCCTCACTGACCCACAACAGGGAACTGAGGGCTGAGCTCCCCCCAGACCAACTAGCCTCCTGCCTTAGGGGTGTAAGGAGGGTGATACCTACCAATCTGTAGAGGTACTTGCACTGGGGGCCTAAGGTACAGCTGCAGAGCCCACCCACCAAAGTGCTTTAGGAATAGAGACACACCTACCTACCTCACTGACACTTGGGGGAAGCCTGTCAGCATCCTGCCCCCCCCGGAGTGTGAACCCCAGCTGCTACCAGAATCTGGTGCACACAACTATTACCACTACTTCTCAAGGTGGATAGGTGACAGTGTGCATCACACACTTGGTGACCCAAAACCAGACTGTACTCAAGAATAGTGAATGGACTCAGGCATATATATCTGGTAAACGCCCAAAACAGCTGGTAATAGGTCATAAGTGAGTCAAGGGCTACAACAATCAAGACAGCGCACTCTTGTAGCCCATCTACATATGCCGAAAGAAAACAAAACAAGATAAGACTCAGTGAGCAAATATAGAATAAATCACTACAATAACTTAGTGATGGCTCAGAGACAGCAGTCAATATCAAACCACATAAAGAAGCAGACCCATGACTGCTTCTACAACCCCCCACACTAAAGAATCAAAATCTTTCCCAAATGAAGATACAATCCTGGAATTACCAGATACAGAATATAAAAAACTAATTTACAGAATGCTTCAAGACATCAGGGATGACCTCAGAAATGAAATAAGGCAATCTATAGAAAAAGCCAAGGAACACACTGATAAAGCAGTTGAAGAACTCAAAAAAAGTTTATTCAAGAACATACTGGAAAAATTAATAAGTTGCAAGAATCCATAGAGAGACAGCATTCAGAAATCCAAAAGATTAACAATAAAATTACAGAATCAGACAACTCAATAGGAAGTCAGAGGAGCAGACTCGAGCAATTAGAATGCAGGGTGGGAAATCCGGAGGACCAGGGAATTACCACCAATATAGCTGAAAAAAAATCAGAAAAGAATTAAAAAAAAAAAAGAAACCCTAAGAATCATGTGGGACTCTATCAAGAAGGATAACTTGCGTGTGATTGGAGTCCCAGAACAGGGAGGGATAACAGAAAACACAGAGAGAATAGATGATGATCTGCTAACAGAAAACTTCCCAGACATCATGAAAGACGAAAGGATATCTATCCAAGATGCTCACTGAAACCCATTTAAGATTGATCCAAAAAGAAAAACACCAAGACATATTATCATCAAACTTGCCAAAACCAAAGATAAAGAGAAAATTGTAAAAGCAACCAGGGAGAAAAGAAAGGTATCCTAAAAGGGAGAATCAGTAAGAATAAGTTCAGACTACTCAGTAGAAACCACGCAGGCAAGAAGGCAATGGGATGACATATACAGAGCACTGAAGGAGAAAAACTGCCAGCCAAGGATCATATATCCAGCAAAACTCTCTCTGAAATATGAAGGCGAAATTAAGATATTTACAGATAAACACAAGCTTAGAGACTTTGCAAAAACCAAACCAAAGCTACAAGAAATACTAAAGGAAATTGGTCAGAGCACCAATAATATCAGATACCACCACAACACAAGTTCACAGAACATCCTGATATCAACTCAAATAGGGAAATCACAAAAACAAATTCAGATTAAAAAAAAAAAAAAAACGCTCACAACAGCGAATCATTGAAGTCAATATGTAAAAGATCACAATAATCAAAAAGAGGGACTAAATACAGGTGGCATAGAACTGCCATATGGAGAGGGATACAAGGCAATATAGGACAATACAAGTTAGGTTTTTACTTAGAAAAATAGGGGTAAATATTAAGGTAACCACAAAGAGGTATAACAACTCCATAACTCAAAATAAAAACCGAGAAAAACATAATGACTCAGCAAACATAAAGTGAAATACTATGAAAATGAGGAACACACAATTTACAAAGAAAAATGTCTCAGCACAAAAAAGTAAGTGGAAAAATGAAATTGTCAACAACACACATAAAAAGGCATAAAAATGACAACACTAAACACATACTTATCTATAATTACGCTGAATGTAAATGGACTAAACGCACCAATAAAGAGACAGAGAGTCTCAGACTGGATAAAGAAACACGATCCATCTATATGCTGCCTACAAGAGACACACCTTAGACTTAGAGACACAAACAATCTAAAACTCAAAGGATGGAAAAAATATATCAAGCAAACAACAAGCAAAAAAGAAGAGGAGTAGCAATACTAATTTCAGACAAAATAGACTTTAAAGTTAAATCCACCACAAAGGATAAAGAAGGACACTACATAATGATAAAAGGGACAATTGACCAGGAAGATATAACCATATTAAATATTTATGCACCCAATGACAGGGCTGCAAGATACATAAATCAAATTTTAACAGAACTGAAAAGTGAGATAGACACCTCCACAATTATAGTAGGAGACTTCAACACACCACTTTCGGAGGACAGGACTTCCAGTAAGAAGCTCAATAGAGACACGGAAGACCTAATTACAACAGTCAACCAACTTGACCTCATTGACTTATACAGAACTCTCCACCCAACTGCTGCAAAGTATACTTTTTTTTCTAGCACACATGGAATATTCTCTAGAATAGACCACATATTAGGTCATAAAACAAACCTTTGCAGAATCCAAAACATCGAAATATTACAAAGCATCTTCTCAGACCACAAGGCCATAAACGTGGAAATCAATAACAGAAAAATTAGGGAAAAGAAATCAAATACTTGGAAACTGAACAATACCCTGCTCAAAAAAGACTGGGTTAGAGAAGACATTAAGGAGGGAATAAAGAAATTCACAGAATGCAACGAGAATGAAAACACTTCCTATCAAAACCTCTGGGACACAGCAAAAGCAGTGCTCAGAGGCCAATTTATATCGATAAATGCACTCATACAAAAAGAAGAGCCAAAATCAGAGAACTGTCCCTACAACTTGAACAAATAGAAAGTGAGCAACAAAAGAATCCATGAGGCACCAGAAGAAAACAAATAATAAAAATTAGAGCTGAACTAAATGAATTAGAGAACGGAAAAACAATTGAAAGAATTCACAAAGCCAAAAGCTGGTCCTTAGAAAAAGTTAACAAAATTGAAAAACCATTGGCCAGACTGACTAAAGAAATACAGAAAAGGAAACATATAACCCGAATAAGAAACGAGATGGGCCACATCACAACAGACCCAACTGAAATGAAAAGAATCATATCAGATTATTACAAAAAATTGTACTCTAACAAATTTGCAAACCTAGAAGAAATGGATGAATTCCTGGAAAAACACTACCTACCTAAACTAACACAATCAAGTAGAACAACAAAATAGACCCATAACAAAAAAAGAGATTGAAACGGTACTCAAAAAACTCCCAACAAAAAAAAGCCCTGGTCCGGATGGCTTTACTGCAGAGTTCTACCAAACTTTCAGAGAAGAGTTAACACCACTACTACTAAAGCT
The DNA here is from genome assembly GCF_030014295.1 of Loxodonta africana. Classification (NCBI taxonomy): domain Eukaryota; kingdom Metazoa; phylum Chordata; class Mammalia; order Proboscidea; family Elephantidae; genus Loxodonta; species Loxodonta africana. The sequence continues at coordinate 4,981,982 of NC_087355.1, forward strand.
ATTTCAAAGCATAGAAAATGAGGGAATACTACCTAACTCATTCTATGAAGCCACCATTTCCCTGATACCAAAACCAGGTAAAGACATCACAAAAAAAGAAAATTACAGACCTATATCCCTCATGAACATAGATGCAAAAATCCTCAACAAAATTCTAGCCAATAGAATTCAACAACATATCAAAAAAAATAATTCACCATGATTTTTTTTTTATGCAAGGCTGGTTTAATATTAGAAAAACCATTAATGTAATCCACCATATAAATAAAACAAAAGACAAAAACCACATGATCTTATCAATTGATGCAGAAAAGGCATTTGAAAAAGTCCAACACCCATTCATGATAAAAACTCTCAGCAAAATAAGAATTGAAGGAAAATTCCTCAACATAATAAAGGGCATCTATACAAAGCCAACAGCCAACCTCACTCTAAATGGAGAGAGCCTGAAAGCATTTCCCTTAAGAATGGGAACCAGACAAGGATGCCCTTTATCACCGATCTTATTCAACATTGTGCTAGAGGTCCTAGCCAGAGCAATTAGGCTAGACAAAGAAATAAAGGCATCCGGATTGGCAAGGAGGAACGAAAATTATCTCTATTTGCAGATGACATGATCTTATACACAGAAAACCCTAAAGAATCCTCCAGAAAACTACTGAAACTAATAGAAGAGTTTGGCAGAGTCTCAGGTTATAAGATAAACATACAAAAATCACTTGGCTTCCTCTACATCAACAAAAAGAGCATCGAAGAGGAAATCACCAAATCAATACCATTCACAGTAGCCCCCAAGAAGATAAAATACTCAGGAATAAATCTTACCAAAGATGTAAAAGACCCACACAAAGAAAACTACAAAGAACTACGACAAGAAACTAAAAAGTACCTACGTAAGTGGAAAAACATACCTTGCTCATGGATAGGAAGACTTAACATAGTAAAAATGTCTATTCTACCCAAAGCCAACCATACATACAATGCACTTCCGATCCAAATTCCAAAGAAATTTTTTAATGTGATGGAGAAACAAATCACCAACTTCATATGGAAGGGAAAGAAGCCTCAGATAAGTAAAACATTACTGAAAAAGAAGAAGAAAGTGGGAGGCCTCACTCTACCTGATTTCAGAAGCTATTATACAGCCACAGTAGTGAAAACAGCCTGGTACTGGTACAACAACAGGCACACAGACCAATGGAACAGAATTGAGAACCCAGATATAAATCCATCCACATATGAGCAGCTGATATTTGACAAAGGCCCAGTGTCAGTTAATTGGGGAAAAGATAGTCTTTTTAACAAATAGTGCTGGCATAACTGGATATCCATTTGCAAAAAAATGAAACTGGACCCATACCTCACACCGTGCACAAAAACTAACTCCAAGTGGATCAAAGACCTAAACATAAAGACTAGAACAATAAAGATCATGGAAGAAAAAATAGGGACAACATTAGGAGCCCTAAATACAAGGCATAAACAGAATACAAAACATTACCAAAAATGACGAAGAGAAACCAGATAACGGGGAGCTCCTAAAAATCAAACACCTATGCTCATGTAACAAAAAAAAAAAAAAAAATTTTTTTTTTTTTTTTTTCACCAAAGAGTAAAAAGTCCACCTACAGACTGGGAAAGAATTTTCAGCTATTACATCTCTGACCAGTGACTGATCTCTAAAATCTATATGATTCTGTCAAAAGTCAACCACAAAAAGATAAACAACCCAATCAAGAAGTGGGCAAAGGATATGAACACGCACTTCACTAAAGAAGATATTCAGGCAGCTAACAGATACATGAGAAAATGCTCTCGATCATTAGCCATTAGAGAAATGCAAATTAAAACTATGATGAGATTCCATCTCACACCAACTAGACTGGCATTAATCCAAGAAACACAAAATAATAAATGTTGGAGAGGCTGCGGAGAGATTGGAACTCTTATACACTGCTGGTGGGAATGTAAAATGGTACAACCACTTTGGAAATCTATCTGGCGTTATCTTAAACAGTTAGAAATAGAACTACCATACAACCCAGAAAACCCACTCCTCGGAATATACCCTAGAGAAATAAGAGCCTTCACACAAACAGCTATATGCACACCCATGTTTATTGCAGCTCTGTTTACAATAGCAAAAAGCTGGAAGCAACCAAGGTGTCCATCAACGGATGAATGGATAAATAAATTGTGGTATATTCACACAATGGAATACTATGCATCGATAAAGAACAGTGACGAATCTGTGAAACATTTCATAACATGGGGGAACCTGGAAGGCATTATGCTGAGCGAAATTAGTCAGAGGCAAAAGGACAAATATTCTATAAGACCACTATTATAAGATCTTGAGAAATAGTATAAACTCAGAAGAACACATACTTTTGTGGTTACAAGTGGGGGAGGGAGGGAGGGTGGAGAGGGTTTTTTACTGATTAGTTAGTAGGTAAGAACTACTTTAGGTGAAAGGAAGGACAATAGTCAATACATGGAAGGTCAGCTCAACTGGACTGGACCAAAAGCAAAGAAGTTTCCGCGATAAGCTGAATGCTTCAAAGGTCAGCGGAGCAAGGTTGGGGGTTTGGGGACCATGGTTTAAGGGTACCTCTAAGTCAATTGGCAAAATAATTCTATTATGAAAACATTCTGCATCCCACTTTGAAATGTGGCATCTGGGGTCTTAAATGCTAACAAGCGGCCATCTAAGATGCATCCATTGGTCTCAATCCACCTGGATCAAAGGAGAATGAAGAACACCAAGGTCACACGATAACTAAGAGCCCAAGAGACAGAAAGGGCCACATGAACCAGAGACTTACATCATCCTGAGACCAGAAGAACTAGTTGGTGCCTGGCCACAACCGATGACTGCCCTGACAGGGAACACAACAGAGAACTCCTGAGGGAGCAGGAGATCAGTGGGATGCAGACCCCAAATTCTCACAAAAAGACCATACTTAATGGTTTGACTGAGAGTAGAGGAATCCCGGCGGTCATGGTCCCAAACCTTCTGTTGGCCCAGGACAGGAACCATTCCTGAAGACAACTCATCAGACATGGAAGGGACTGGACAGTGGGTAGGAGAGAGATGTTGATGAAGAGTGAGTTATTTGTATCAGGTGGACACTTGAGACTGTGTTGGCATCTCCTGTCTGGAGGGGGGATGGGAGGGTAGAGAGGGTTGGAAGCTGGCAAAATTGTCACGAAAGGAGAGACTGGAAGGACTGACTCCTTAGGGGGAGAGTAAGTGGGAGTACGGAGTATGGTGTATATAAACTCATATGTGACAGACTGACTTGATTTGTAAACGTTCACTTGAAGCTCAATAAAAATTAAAAAAAAGAAAAGCAGCCAGGGATAAAAGAAAGGTCTCCTACAAAGGAGAATGAGTAAGTTCAGACTACTTAGCAGAAACCATGCAGTCAAGAAGGCAATGGGATGACATATATAGAGCACTGAAGGAGAAAAACTGCCAGTGAAGGATCATATATCTAGCAAAACTCTCTCTCAACTATGAAGGTGAAATTAAAACATTTACAGATAAACACAAGCTTAGAGAATTTGCAAAAACCAAACCAAAGCTACAAGAAATACTAAAGGAAATTGTTTGGTCAGAAAACCAATAATATCAGATACCATCACAACACAAGGGCACAGAGGAGAACATCCTGATATCAACACAAACAGGGAAATCACAAAAACAAATTCAGATTAATTTTAAAAAGAAAAAACGCTCAAAACAGGGAATCATTGAAGTCAATATGTAAAAGATCACAATAATCAAAAAGAGGGACTAAATACAGGTGGCTTAGAACTGCCATATGGAGAGGGAAATGAGGCCATATAGGACAATACAAGTTAGGTTTTTACCTAGAAAAATAGGGGTAAGTATTAAGGTAACCACAAAGAGGTATAACAACTCCATACTCAAAATAAAAGCCAAGAAAAACATAACGACTCAGCAAACATAAAGTCAAATACTATGAAAATGAGGAACACACAATTTACAAAGAAAAATGTCTCAGCACAAAAAAGTGGAAAAATGAAATTGTCAACGACACACATAAAAAGGCATAAAAATGACAGCACTAAACACATACTTATCTATAATTACGCTGAATGTAAATGGATTAAATGCTCCAATAAAGAGACAGAGAGTCTCAGACTGGATAAAGAAACACGATCCGTCTATATGCTGCCTATAAGGACACACCTTAGACTTAGAGACACAAACTAAAACTCAAAGGATGGAAAAATATATCAAGCAAAGAACAAGGAGTGGCAATATTAATTTCTGACAAAATAGACTTTAAAGTTAAATCCAACACAAAGGATAAGGAAGGACACTATATAATGATTAAAGGGACAATATACCAGGAAGATATAACCATATTAAATATTTACGCACCCAATGACAGGGCTGAAAGATACATAAAACAAACTCTAACAGCACTGAAAAGTGAGATGGCCAGTGCTACAATTATAGTAGGAGAGTTCAACACACCACTTTTGGTGAAGGACAGAACATCCAGAAACAAGCTCAATAAAGACACGGAAGATCTAAATGCCACAATCAACCAACTTGACCTCATAGACATATACAGAACACTCCACCCAAGAGCAGCCAGGTATACTTTCTTTTCTAGTGCACATGGAACATTCTCTAGAATAGACCACATATTAGGTCATAAAGCAAGCCTTAGCAGAGTCCAAAACCTTGAAGTATTACAAAGCATCTTCTGTGACCATAAGGCCATAAAATTAGAAATCAATAACAGAAAAAGCAGGGAAAAGAAATCAAACACTTGGAAACTGAACAATACCCTGTTCAAAAATGACGGGGTTATAGAAGACACCAAGGATGGAATAAAGAAATTCATAGAATCCAATGAGAATGAAAACACTTCCTATCAGAACCTTTGGGACACAGCGAAAGCAGTGCTCAGAGGCCAATTTATATCAATAAACTCACACATCCGAAAAGAACAAAGGACGAAAATCAAAGAATTATTCCTACAACTTATACAAATAAAAAACAAATAGAGAGCAACAAAAGAAACTCTCAGTCATCAGAAGAAGGCAAATGATAAAAATTAGAGCAGATTTAGATGAAATAGAGAACAGAAAAACAATTGGAAGAGTTAACAAGACCAAAAGCAGAACCAGCTTGTTAATTTTTTCAAATAACCATTAAAAAAATTAACCAACTTGATAAACTATTGGCCAAACTTGATAAACAAAAGAAAAACAAGAGAGGAAGCAAATAACCTGAATAATAAATGAGATGGGTGATATTACAACAGACCAAACTGAAATTAAAAGAATCAGATTACTATGAAAAATTGTACTCTAACAAATTTGAAAACCTAGAAGAAATGGATGAATTTCTACAAACACACCAGGTACCTAAACTAACAGAATCAGAGGTAGAACAACTAAATAAACCCATAACAAAAGAAGAGATTGAAAAGATAATTTAAAAAATCCCAGCAAAAAAAAAGCCTTGGTCCTGTCGGCTTCACTGGAGAGTTCTATCAAACTTTCAGAGAAGAGTTAACACCACTACTACTAAAGGTATTTCAGAGAATAGAAAAGGATGGAATGCTCCCAAACTCATTCTATGAAGCCAGCATATCTCTGATACTAAAACCAGGTAAAGACACTACAAAAAAAGAAAATTATAGACCTATATCTCTCATGAACTTAGATGCAAAAATCCTCAACAAAATTCTTGCCAATAGAAGTCAACAAGCATGTTTGTCTCTTAGTGAGTGGGAGCAGTATTTGATTAGCTGATACGTCCTTATTTAATAATCCCAGGGTATCGGTGCCCTAAATCTCAATATACAATAGCATGTCCCATTTTATTAAGAGGTAAGGTCTGTACTTGAAACTTTCCAGCTCTTACAAATAAGGAAATTCCAAACATTCTGCAGCGGCAGAGAATGTTAGTGAGTAGCTGATGGATGACGTCAAATGTCGGAATAGGGAACAGCTTTGTTCTTGTAAACTAAAAATTTTAATTGTACAAATGTGGATAAAGTGTTCTAGCAGTATCAGTCATCTGTGGGCAGCTCGTGTGTGTGTCTACATGTACCCCAGCTTAGGGACTTTCATTGGTAAAGTTTTACTAAATACTGCTCAGAGTGCAAGCTATTTTATTTTTTTAATTGGTAAGCATTGCTTCCCTAAATTTCAGTTCTTTTTAGCTTATTCAAAATTTCAGCTGTACTTCGTGCCAAATTCCTTTCTTACGCATTGCGCTGGGCACCTCATGCTCATGGTCTGCGAACAGCAGGCTGTCTGTAGACTGTTTGCCCACCACTGATCATCAGCATAGTTTTCCCAACCTGGAGGAAAAATCTCAGAAATAAGATTACAGACTTTACTGCATTTTCACTTTCTCTCAGTAAACGAGAGTAAGCTTTGGCCTCAACGGCCAAGCTCATTACAGACGCTTGACACAGATGCTTACAGATTTGTGACACAGGATGAAAGCTGTACCTGTTGTGAGGTCACAGCAGGAGGACAACCATCTCCTAAAAGATCAGATAATTTCCAGCAAAGTAAAAGAAAACTGCGTTCTACACCCCTTTCTTACAATTATACTTCCTTGACTTCGTACCACTTTGGGATGAGATGAATGCCTCCCTAACCAAGAAAAAAAAAACACAAAAAATTCTCCAAGCAAAGTATTAAATATTATTTTAGTAACGTAAACTAGGAATGACCTTTATAAACAACTGCCTCTGCTAATTAAGATTGACTTCAGATCAATTATTCAAAAACGAAAGCTGTCTTTTGTTTAGTAAACATTTCCCTATACTCAATAGGTTTGTAGCTGATAACCTCACATAAATCATTCAGTTAACATTTCATAACCAGTTTATCTTGGAAGGTCCATCTTGGAAGGTTACAACTCCTTTTTATGAGCATTTAACTCAGATTTACTTTTTAACGGAAGTATTTGCTAATACTCCAAAATTTTAGTGCTTAATGGAGCAACACTTTGAGGACTTGAATCCAAAATGTCTCTTCTAGGAAAATCATGGCTGTGCCTGCAGTGGTGCCCTGGTACCCTCGCTGCAGAGCTGGGGGACAATCTGTTTAGGTACATGTCGTTTGAAGGCTCTTCAATTTCATCAACCTCAGCTTATCTGTCTTTTAAAGCAGAGTTGATCAATTTGTGCTTTAGCAAGAAATGAAGAATATCCTAAACCTGTTCCTCCTGTTTTAATATTTTTGAAGTTGCCACTATTGATCCAGTTGTACAAGCCATATGATATTCTAGTTGAAATTTTATTATAATGGAATATTTTTAAAATCAGCACATTGTTTTAAAGATATCTGCATGACCTTCAGATTATTTTAATTATGAAGGACCAGTTTAAAAAAATACAAGTTTATTCCTCAATATTTGGTCTACCAGATTAACCCTTTAACTGGCCCTCCTGATCTCCACCTGCTGCGGCTCTCTTCATGTGCTCCTGCTCCTGCCTGCCCTTACCCAGTACCTCTCCCTGCGCTGTAACTGCCTGCTGACAGGTGACCTCCACTGTGAGACTGTCAGCTCCACAGAGGCCTTGCTCTTAACTGTACGCCCAGCACTCAGCTTGCTGAAGTAGTTGCCGAATGGAACAGAGAATGAAAGTATGTAAGGGGTATAACTTTAAACTCATTTTACCTAGTCCTTATCAAAACACAGTTTGTAAGAAATAATATTCATTAAGCATTAGCTTAAAATTTTTGAAAAACTTCAAGTTAGATTCAGAAGCGGCTATAGAATGAAGAATATCACTGTTGTTGTCAGATGGGTCTTGGCTGAAAGCAGAGAATACCAGGAAGATGTTTACCTGTGTTTTACTGACTACACGAAAGCATTCAACTGTGTGGATCATAAAATACTATAGATAATATTATGAAGAATGGAAATTCCAGAATTCTTAATTGTGGCCATGTGAAGCTGGACTATGAAGAAGAATGCGGCATCAGGAAGAAGATGTTATCACTGACAACCAGCGATATGCAGGTGACACAACTTAACTGCTGAAGCACTTACTAAAAAAGGTCAAAGACTAGAGCCTTCAGTATGGATTACACCTGAACATGAAGAAAACAAAAATCCTTATAACTGGGCCTACAAGCAAAATCATGATAAATGGACAAAAAAAAATGAAGTTGTCAGTGATTTCATTCTATTTGGTTCAACAATCGGCATCCATGGAAGCAGCAGTCAAGAAATTAAACAACATATTACATTGAGCAAATCTGCAAATGATCTCTTTAAAGCTCTAAAAACAAAGATGTCTGTTTGATGACTTAGGTTCACCTGTCTCAATGTCTCACATGCATGCAAAAGCTGGAAAGTGAAAAAGTAAAACAGAAGAATTGATATGTTTGAACTGTGGCGTTGGTGAAGAATATTGAATATAACATGGACTGCCAAAAGAATGAACAAATCATTCTTAGAAGAAACACAATCAGAATGCTCCTTAGAAGTGAAGATGGAAAGACTTCAACTCACTTACTTTGTTAGAGAAGGACATCATGTTTGGTAAAGTAGAGGGCCAAGGGAAACCCTCAATAGGATGGACCGACACAACAGCCACCACAATGGCAACAAACATACCAAGGGTCATGAAGACGGTACAAGGCTGGGCGGTGTTCTGTTCTGTTGCATACGGGGTCACCATGAGTAGAAGTCAACCCGATGGCAACTAACAGCAACAAATTCTTAAATTAAGTATATTAGGACTACATTTTTAAAAATTATCTCTTACTGTGTTCCACACCTCATTAAAGTCTAACAAGACCCTTTGAGGTATTTTGATCTTTTACTGTTTAAAAAACTATGCTCAAAAATGTTCAAACACATTTGTATTATCAGAGAGCCAGTAAATACTATAAAATCCACAATCTCAATGAATAGCACTCAAACTGTTACAAACAAATAAATGTTAACTGTTGACTTAGCACAGCCTTCATTCAGTCCAAGAAGAACTGGAACAACTGGGACAGAGATGGTGATTCAGTGGTGACAAGTCCCTGGGAGCAGGTAAGATGGGGCCGGGCAGAATGTAGAAACAAGAGGGTGCATAACATGTGGGAAACTGAATAACTCAGATTCTCACTGATTGTGTTTTCCAACTTAAGAACTGTCATTGTGCTTCAGCTATCACTTATTGAACTCCTACTACTTACTGGCAGCATGCTGGGTGCTTTCACATGGTATTATATCTTCTTACAACACAACAAGGTAGATATTAATGCGCTGTTTCACAGCTATGGACATGGAGATTCAGGGCGATAAAGCAGCTTCTCTAATCTTGATCATAAAGCGAGTACGTGGAAGACTGACACCCAGGTCTCCTACTGCAAATCTTGTAGTTCTTTCTGAAGAATCCTCACGACTTCAAGACTCAAGACCACTGGCAGCGGTTCCTGGAGTTTAGATATAAAAGGCATGGCCATCTGCTCGTGAGGTAACACATGGTTTCACTTTCTAAGCCCTAACTTCACAGCTGTGAAGGCTCCAATAGGACTGTCACATGCTGACATATTTATAACTAGACTCAACCATATGTAGTGAAAGTAGTAGCTTCATAGAGATTTTTCCAAAGGCTACTACTGAAAATACATGCCCTTTGCAATTTTTAAAGTCAAAACGTTCGTGTTAAAAAGGCTATCCTTAAGGCTGTCCTGTCTAATATTATAGATCGCTGAGTGCTAGCAACAATTTCTGGAACAAAAACCTCGAAGAAGTAATCACAGCAACTTACATTTTCTCTTAAATAGTCAAATTTTAAAAGAAGCTAAGATACATATCTTTTTATTAAAGTGAAACCAATAACCAAGAAAATAGATTTTTCCAGGTAGAATACATTATCAGTTTAGATAAAGCAATCTTGATAGTCTATATCTTATCCTTTAGGGTCATTTTATGTGTCTTGTTGGCTTTGGTAACAATAAGGCTTATTATTTCCTTCTCCATGTTTAATACTGAGCATAAAGTCAGCATTATATTCTCCAAGAGATAGAATATGTAGCCTTTTATGTAATTTTTTCAAATGCTCAGACACATAAGTTATCTAAAAATTATCCAAGAATGATATTCCAGTTGAGATTTTATCATAGTAGAATTTATATTTCAAACCAATGAATGATTTTAAAGATGACTGCATGATCCCTGGATTATTTTCATTATGAAACACCGGTCTAACAAACACAAGTCTATTCCTCAATATTTAGTTTGATTCTTACATGAAAGGTAGGAAAGAAATTAAAAACAAAGTAACTGAGGTTTCTTTATCATCTTTCTGGAGTACATTCTATATGTACAGATGTGATCTTTCTTGAAAACCTGACAGGATATGCATGGTATGGGGAATGGCTGAAGTGGCCAGCCATTCCATGACTGGATAGCTCTGCTCATGAGCCCCACACATCTGCTTTCTTGTTGGTGGTCATTTGAATAGTTTTCCCTAGGGGAGAGAGGACTACACACTCTCCTCACTTATTGACATGGTTAGTTTCCAAAGACCAGGTTTCTGTGTGAAAATCAGTGTACTGCGAAAATGGAGGATGATCACATCAGATTACAAAATGGAGAATAACTACATCATTACATAACTGCCAAACCACTGGAAATCATGATCCAGCCAAGCTGACACATAACCTTAAACCAGTGTTGCTCTCACCTTGTACCTCGGCTTTCCTTACTGCCAGACATACACTGTTAATGTGCAAAATAGTCAGACAGTAGTTTTTTTACTATTGCCGTAAATGTGAAATGTTGGAAAATGAGATAGTCCATAAGTGAGAAGGTGTAATGGAGACAATAATGCAGCTACGTTTGTCTCAGAGCAGCATTCAGGATAACTACAGGATAATTCATGATAATTCTAGAACATCAATGTGATGGGTAAGTTGTGTGTCAACTTGGGTGGGCCATGATTCTCAGTGGTTTGGCAGTCGTATGATGATGTGATCAGTTCCATGATAAGATTTAATATAACGTGATCACCTCCATGATGGGATCTGTTGTGAGTAGCCAATCAGTTGAAAGGGAGTTTCCTTGGGCATGTGGCCTGCATTGAATATAAGTGGATATTTTGGCAAGGCTCGTGGGCTTTTGCTCACTCTGGATCCTGCAGCTGGCTTCTGTTTGTCTGATCTCTGGTTCTTGGAACTTGAGCTGGGAGCTTACCTGCTGATCTTGGGGTTTTTTGATCTTCACAGCCTGTGAGCAAGAACCCTGCTCTATGATCTGCCAATCCTGGGTTTGCCAGCCTCTTTGGCTGCGTGAATCAGGAGAAACTCTAACCTGAACCCAGAGATTTGGGACATTCCAGCCTCTACAAACTCGTGAAGGATTTCCTTGATATAAATCTCTCTCTATATATACTTTACTAGTTTTGCTTCTCTGAAGAACCCAGGCTATGACAATAAAGCTGTTTCCCCATAGGTCTAAAGGAACTTAACATAATATAACAGAAATTGTTTTCTACAACCTAGTGTCCATTTAACTTGATAAAAACGATGATAGACACACCCCAAGCAATTTGAGAGCTTTTAATGTTAATTCTAATCCAGCCACAGACTTAATTGCCTATAGCAAATCAACTGCACTTAGATTTCTCTGTGTCTCTGAATCCTCATCTATAGAATTGAAATGACAAATTCTACTGATATCTTACAAAAGAGAGGGGTAAAAAAAAATTAATTCGCTATTGGACTGGATTTTCATTTCTTAAATTAATTCTTTCAACAAACAGATGCAGCACTGGAGGTACTCATCTATGCCAAGAAATTCAGAAGACAGCTACCTGGCCAACCAATAGAAAGAGATCTATATTTATGCCTATTCCCAAAAAGGGTGTTTCCACCAAATGTGGAAATTATCAAACAATATCATTAATATCACACTCAAGTAAAATTTTGCTGAAGATCATGCAAAAGCAGCTGCAGTAGTGTATTGATGGGGAACTGCCAGAAATTCAAGCCGGATTCTGAAGAGGACATGGAACCAGGGAAATCATTGCCGATAAGAGATGGATCCTGGCTGAAAGCAGAGGATACCAGAAAGATGTTTACATGTGTTTTATCGACTATGCAAAGGCATTCAACTCTGTGGATCATAACAAATTATGAACAGCATTGTGAAGAATGGGAATTCCAGAACACTTAATTGTACTCATGAGGAACCTGTACATAGATCAAGAGGCAGTCGTTTGAACAGAACAAGGGGATACTGCATGGTTTAAAGTCACGAAAGGTGTGCATCCGGATTGTATCCCTTCACCATACTCAGCAAATAGTCCAAGAAGCTGGATTATATGAAGAAAAACTGGGCATCAGGATTGGAGGAAGACTCATTAACCAGATGACACAACCTTGCTTGCTGAAAGTGAAGAGGACTTGAAGCACTTGCTAATGAAGATCATGGACCACAGCCTTCAGTATGGATTACACCTCAACTGAAAGAAAACAAAAATCCTCACAACTGGACCAATAAGCAACAACGGAGAAAAGACTGAAGTTGTCAAGCATTTCATTTTACTTGGATCCACAGTCAATGCTCACAGAAGCAGCAGTTAAGAAACCAAATGATGTACTGCACTGGGCAAACCTGCTGCGAAAGACCTCTTTAAAGTGTTGAAGAGCAAAGATGTCACCTTGAAGACTAAGCTGTGCTAGACCCAAGGCATGGTGTTTTCAATCGCCTCCTATGCATGCGAAAGCTGGACGATGAATAAAGAAGACCAAAGAATTGATGCCTCTGAATCATGGTGTCAGAGAAGAATATCGAATATACCATGGACTGCCAAAAGAAGGAACAAATCTATTCCGGATGAAGTACAACTGGAATGCTCCTTAGACGCAAGGATGGTGAGATTACGTCTCACGTACTTTGTACATGTCAGAAGGGATCAGTCCCTGTAGAAGGACATCATGCTTGGTAAAGCAGAGGTCAGTGAAAAAGAGGAAGACCCTCAATGAGATGGATTGACACAGTGGCTGCAACAAGGGGCTTAAGTATAACAACAATTGTGAGGGTCAGGCAGTGTTTCAGTCTGTTGTACACAGAGTTGCTATGAGTCAGAACCAACTCGATGGTACCTAACAACAACAACAACATAAGTCATGGTACTACTTAGGATTCTAGACGTCAGGATAAAATAAAACCTTTATTATCTTCTGTTATCAGTGGAAACGGTCTTTTTAAGTCAACTTTGAAAAGAGATTTAGAGCTGTTGTTTGCATTATTAGACTTGTGAGAAAGAGAAAATATGCAAAACGGCAACATGATCTGCTCAGATCTCCCAAAGGCAAAGTAGGAAAGCTGACCTTTCAGTCACATCAAGAGAGGCCTGACTTTCAGAATCACCATATTATGCTCCTATGATGTGAGTTCACAGAAGACAGAGAGCATGATTGTTTCCAAAAAGTATGATGTGTTTGAGAATTTGATAATCCTTTAAGCACTGCCAACCCCTTTTCACTCTCTATTAAGAAAAATCTAAGTAAGCTCATAATTAATAGACATTTTTTAAAATCACTTTTAAAACATCAGTGAGTGGTCTACACAGGATTAAGAGAAATGCTATTTATAAAAATTTTTACTTTGCAATGTGCTTAGGGTTTGTGGTCGAATAGATAGAAAATAAGGCTTCCACTTAGTAACCTTAATCAGACATGTTTATTTTTTTTCCTCTGGTCAGTTTTCTTGACCCAATAAAAAATGCTGAAGGAACTGCTGAAGACACAGGTCATCATCTCAAACTGTGAGAGATAGCATGCCCAATCTGAAAACCACCAAAGTGGGTAATTATGCCTGGTCATAAGTATTTTTCTTATCTGCTTGGCACCAATTTAAATAAGAGAACACTATTTCTAAGCAAAGGTTATCCACCTCTCCTACCAGAAGCCCTCTGTCATATAAGGTTGTAGAAAGAGAATGAAAATGTCACACATATTTGTGTCTTAGCTGGGATAGGAAGATGCAATAAACTATGGACTTTCATAGCTGTAAAATATCAGCAGACATATTCCCATCCTCTGTCTGGTTCCTCAGAAATTAGTTAGTTCTAATTTCAAGATCTAGGAAAATCTGGAGACTGCATAGCCACACCGGTTTTGCAGCATAATTATGCTACCAGTTATTCCCCCTGTACTCAAGAAGCTCATAGTCATAGGAAAGACAAAAATATAAACACAGATGACTTTTTATTGTGTGTGGTAAATGGAAGCATGTATAAGATACCGCAGTGCCATGGGGAGGGTGGGTGACACTGTCTCCCTCTGTGTTAGGAGGAAGATGGCACTGAAGGAGCAGAGAGAAAGGAGCAGGAAAAGTATGAGTTCGTTAAGTGAAGAGGGGTGTGAAAGTACCCTACTGGAAGAAAGAACAATCACAATAAACTCCTGTCATTTTAAGAACAAGCCCAGACAAAGGCCACCTCTATTCTAACCCTTTTTCTTTATCTTATGGATTATTGTCTTCCAGTGGAAAAAAAGAAGTCAGGGTAAAAAAACCAAAAAAACAAAACAAAAAAACTGTATATCAGCAGGAACACATGCAGGTATGGCATATTATGCTTCTACGATGTGAGTTCACAGAAGACAGAGCATGATTGTTTCCAAAAACTTTTAAGGAAGAATGACTGTATATTAAATTGTAAAACAGTATTTTTGTTCATATGTATTATTTAACATGATGGCTCACAATGTGATTGTGCACCTGAAAGAAGTAGGTGATATGAGGAGTGCTCTTAAAAAGGGAAGAGCAATGTGCAATTTCCTGTCACAGTCTCCTCTGGAGAGGGCTCTAAGAAGCCAGGGGACTGGTGGCCAGGACTCAGTGTTGTGCTCTTTAACACCCCACCCCCGGAAGACCATGGCCGGAAAGCAAAAATGTCCTAAAATAATGAAACTTTTTATTTACTTTTCCAATCTTTACCTTTGTGATAAGGAGTACAAGTGGGCCAACTGGGAGGCTGCATTAGACATGAAGCATTCCTCTCATTCAGTAACACTTAATGGTTAACCATAAGTTTATTGCTTTGATCGTATAGTTTTTAAGAGTTTCAAAGCTGGAATCAAAACTGGCTTATGTCTCTCAAAAACAACTGCCTGTGTTTTTTTTTTGAGGTCAGTAATGTCTAGGTTCTCTGAAGTAAATAAAACTTATTCTAAACAGAAGAAAGTATAGTATCTCCTCACCTTAATACATCACATGATTTTTAGAAACAAGTAAATACCATATGACTTTATGACTTAACTTGGTCCACCCCATATGCCTTCCAGTTGTGATTGTGGCAAACTGTAATATACTTAATCCTTTATACCCATATATATAAAATATTCTCCAAATTATTTAGTTCTCTATAAATTTTATAAATTTTCATCTGAGTTTTACATGACTGTCGTATTCAATGACTATGTAAAGCTGAAGGCTCTGAACCATACAGCTGTAATTACGTTTCTATAGTGCCACACAGAGGTATTTATGAAGACACACTGAGCTCACAATGGGGCAGTCTATTGAAAATCATTTATCCTTAGTCACCTTGTGCAGAGGCATAGCAGATACCACCCCTACATTACAGACTAATGCGCTGAGGCCCCCAAAAATGATTGTAAATGTGGGGTTGGACCTTACTGTGTCCATAAGTGTCTACCCAGGTGCCTCAGATATTAGGGACCTATACTCTCTGGCTCCCTGCTTGGCCCTCCACCTGAACTGCACCTACCACTCCTCCCTGTGCTGCCACATCCTCACTGGTCAAAACCCAGTCAAATGCTAGCTCTCCTGCAAGGCTTGTGGAGGCTTCCAATCAGACACCACAGGGTGACGATCTATTCTCCCAGGCTCTCCTTGGATAGAGTGGCTCCAAGGAGGCGAGGGAGTGGTGCAGTGGGGTGAGAGGAGGTTAGCTCTACCTTGGTGCATTTTTACAAGTTTTTTTTTTTTTTTTGTAGCAAGTAACAATCCAGCCTTCTTAGCTAGGTTTGAATGATGGCCTAACTATAGTGTATCTGTTACTTTCAGCAAGTCTCTAGGCTTAAGTTTCCCAGTGTAGGTGTAAAAAACGGTGTGGCGCTGTCTGACCTCCGCTAACTTCACAAGGGGGAAGCAGAATCAAGATCAACAGCCCAAGGCTGAGTCCTGTGAGGCGGAGGTCAGACATGCCTCCACCCTCCAACCTTTTTACCATTTCGACACTAACCATCCCTCCCGTGGTACCCTCTACTTCTCTGCTGGGTTTGGTAATTTGTTAGAATGGCTACATAGAACTCACAAACACTCATGATTATGGGGTTTATTAGGGAAGTAACAGCTTACAATTCAGGTTCAGGAACATTCAGGATACAGTTCTTCAATGAGGTAAGCCTCTTCTCAGCCATGCCCACAGGCACGCCTGTCTCCGCCCCCTCAGCCTCTGCCGTACTTGAGTGTTACAAAGCTCTTTTAGCTCTGCTGATAAGTGCCCAGAGGTACCCTGCTCCACCAGTAAGCCTCAGCCTGAAGGCACTCAGCTTTCTTGTTACCTAAGTCAGGAAGCCCACCATGCTGTCTCTAGCTAGTCCTCCTGGTTCAGCTGCCTCTGCTGCCACCGTCTGTCTCACTGTCCCTCCTTCTCACTGTCTTCGGTGTTACAGCTCTCTCTCTCTCTCTCTGTCTCCTGGGTCTAGGAGCCGTCTCAGTGCAGGGATACCAGGTCCAAAGGACATGCTCTGCTCCTGTCTCTCTTCTTGGTGGTAGTCAGGTCCCCTCTGCTCCAGGACTGACTGTTTTTTTAAGCCTAGCAGGATGACAAAACTGACCAATCCCTTCATTATGGTTCCATATACCTTATTTGCATGGTCCTACAAGCGTGCCATGCAAGCTAATTAACCCCTCTGGTGGGCCACAAACACCATATTTGCATAGTCCTCACCAAGTCGTTTGGTGGGAGTTACAAAGACTATGGCCAGAAGGGCTATATTAAGTAATTCACTGAACTGCAGTAGAAAATGAGGACGATAAAGAGTCACAACCTGAAGTGCCAGATGAGGGCTAAATGAGATTTAGGAATTTAGCATTGCACCTGGCAGTGGTAAACACTCAAGTAAACGTTAGCAATTATCACTGTTATACTGTTTATAAGTTTAATGATTAACTAGTTGAGGTATCAAATGGAATTTTGGAACCTTGTTTGGACTTTACAACAAACGGAATTCTTCAGCTTCAATTCAAATTAATGAATCCACTCTTAACATCAGAACTACGTTTTACTACATACCCTATTTAAATTGAACTTATATGTCTACAAATGTATTATGCCTTCACATATACACGTGTACTACACAAATATGAATTTGGGTTAGATAATCAATTTATGAATTGAAACGAGTACCAGTGAAGTAGCAGCTAAGAATAACTTTTAGTTGCTCTCTTAATCTACTGTCTTATAATAGGAGGGGCTTGGTCATCTGTTAGCTAATGTTTTGTTCAAATGTTTCCCCATTTCTGCTTCTTCCCTGAAAGTCATCATGGGCATTCACATATTAGGGACTCTGCAAGTCCTACAGTATAGCAACTGATGCATTTGGCCAGTCTTTCCCAAACCACATGAGCACTGAGCACTTTGGTTGTGTCCCTGTGAATGTTCTAAGGGGAAAAAGTCCCTTGGGTCTCTCCAGTTGGCTTTGCTTTTCTCCCCTACCTCAGGTAAGCGCACAAGCCTGCTTTCCTGCTCTCTCTCCCTCCACTTAATATCGGTGATGCTGAAGCGAGCACCCTCCTTCCACTTTTTCTGGTTCTCCAGGCTACCTGTATGGTATTCATTTTTTCCTTTTCACACTGCGTTATTCTTCTTTTCTATTTGTTTCATCTCAAAACACCCTGTAATTTTGGTGAGAAAAGACTGGCTTCCTGTTGGCTCAGCCAACAGGAAGATAATCCTGTTCAGTAAACAAACCTTCCATCTTTAGCACTGTTTTGCATCTACCATAGGAGCCAGTAATTTCT